>NC_091284.1:143189802-143795226 GCF_032444005.1 Ranitomeya imitator | reverse complement strand
CAGACCCCTGGGAATCATTTCTTTTTCAACATATTTCTTTAAAGTATTATGGTCCCACCAGGTGCGTATTTCTTGCTGAGAAAATTTCTCTAATTTTGAAAGGAGATCTTTCAGCTCACTAGGTGGTGCAGAGATACCATCTGTGTTGTCAAACACTGAGGCTAATTTAGCCATGCGGGAATCCATGATTGAGAGAAAAAAAAAAAATGGAACAATATATATGAGTAAACCACACTTGTGTGCTAGTTGCTGCGTTTCCCAGACATAAAAGTTTTGCAACGGAATGAATGATAGTCTATACTGTGGCACCATCCATATGGTCAAGCAAATATATAAACAAATATGAACATTAAACAAAAGACTTCAGTGGAGCTCCAAATCACTGCATAAACATTCAAGAAAAGAGGAGGGGGGCAGAGGGAAGGTTAGGAGCTTGACACGCCGAGATATGCATCTGTAAACCGTTGCAAATGAATGTAGCTGGTGGGTGCCGTACCTGCTGGTGATTTCAGCTGAAGTAGAGGAAAGGAAAAGGGAATATCCAGCACGTCCATCCAGTGTAAGTAAAGTATCCAAAATTTATTGAAACATTTTAAAAAACAATATTAAAAAAGAGAGAGGGAGACTCTCTCTGCCTGACGCGTTTCTGGCGCAACACGGCGCCCTTAGTCATAGGAACTAATACCATATAGATGAACAGGTTTATATATAGCAAGGAACCAATCACAGACATAGCAATCAATTGCATTGAAAAAAGCTGCAGCTAGACACACATAACAAGACTTTTTCTCCTATTTCAAATACACTGAAATTGCATAAATATATACTTTAAATTGCGGCAAGATATATCTGTTAGTTCAATATATGTAAAAAAGGTCATTCCTGTAATTCATACCGTGTGGATGTTTAGTGTCTAAAGTCAGAATCCAAAAGGCTTCCCGCACTTTAGACACTAAACATCCAGACGGTATGAATGCAAAACTTTTATGTCTGGGAAACGCAGCAACTAGCACACAAGTGTGGTTTACTCATATATATTGTTCCATTTTTTTTTTTTTTTTCTCAATCATGGATTCCCGCATGGCTAAATTAGCCTCAGTGTTTGACAACACAGATGGTATCTCTGCACCACCTAGTGAGCTGAAAGATCTCCTTTCAAAATTAGAGAAATTTTCTCAGCAAGAAATACGCACCTGGTGGGACCATAATACTTTAAAGAAATATGTTGAAAAAGAAATGATTCCCAGGGGTCTGCGTATGAAAAAATCTCCTACTTTTATTTTTTCAGATAAATTTCTCTCTGAATGGAATATGATCCTCTCACAATGCTCACTAAAACTTATGAGTTTGATCATATCATATGAAGAAATCAAACTTCACCAACTTAAGGTGGACATTGATAATACCAATAATGAACTTTCTAAATATACTGACCAGCCTGATTTTGATATGCTCTCCAAAAAAATGACTGATCATTTAAAAACTATGGAGGATTCCATCATAAAAATGAAAAAATCTAAGTTCAATAGAGACTCTTTTGATTATAAAAATGACAAAGTGTATTCATGGAGGAAACGGATTGATTATACACCCAAGCCCATACTCAGAAACCAACCTCATTGGCGTCAATGTGAATATGCACATAGAAAATCTGTGTCTTTTTCTTCATCGGAGTATAATCCATCAGATTGTGAAACAGATGCGTCTTTCTCCAGTGCAGATGCCAGACATGTTCACAGCACTGCTATGTCAAAAAACGCAGGAGGAGGAGGGGGGGCAGGAGAGCCCGCAAGAGACGAATGGAGAAGATATCCCAGGAGGGAAAGGAAACGCAGACATCAGTATTGAGTCAGCATCTGGACAGTGTTATAATTCTGACTCCCACCATTCTATCCTCTACCCAAATTGAAACATTGGCTAAAGGTTTAAACTTTGTTCCCACTGGCAATTTCAATCTATTCGAGACTATCAAAGATGTCAATAAATTTACTCGTCTTCTCACTGTCAAAAGACATTTTTTTTCAGACAATCAAAATGACCTCAATTCTGGCAGAAAAAAATCATATTGTACCAGGGAAAATAATGCGTCTCTTTCCTTTATGGAACAATGTACTTTACTCACTTTAACTTCTCTTCAGGAAGAAAATTTTGCCGAGAATAAAATAAAGGACGAGGATGTGCAGGTGCTTTCATCTAATCCGGCATATTATCCCCTCCAATCAAGGGTTCCTGCCTTAGACCTTTTTCAGACTCTGGTCGAACAAGATTTGAAAAAATTACATGCTGAAACCCGGAGTGCGAACCACCGAAGTAACCTGAGTAGAGACCAATCTCAGGCTGTTAGAGATTTACAACGAAATTACAACTTGACAGTCCGCCAGTCGGACAAAGGGGGCTGTATAGTAGTCATAGACACTGCTTTGTATTGTAAGTTGATAATGTCCATTATACGGGATACTAGCACATATACTTCTTTAAGATCTGACCCCACTTTATCCTTTAAATATGACATGACTGAAATACTCAATAAAGCACAGAGATTGGGGGTTATTAGCAACAAGATTTACAAATGGCTATTGCCTGAACATTCAATTACTCCCATTTTCCATGGGCTCCCAAAAACGCACAAAAACGTATTTCCCCCACCGTTACGACCTATAATTTCTGGGATGGGTTCCCTTAATGAAAACCTCAGTCATTTGATTGACGAGTATCTCCAACCTTTGATCCCAAGAATTCCAGGGTACCTTAAAGACACCTCAACAGTTTTAAAGGTTTTTGATACTTTTCAATGGTGTCATAATTATTCTTTTGTAACTTGTGATGTCACAAATTTATATTCATGCATTCCCCATTCTTTGGCTATGACAGCAATTGAACATCATCTAAGCAAGTATAGTAGCTATTCAGATTCATTGAAATGGTTCATTCTTGCGTCTCTACATTATTTACTAAAGCATAATTTTTTTATGTTTCAAAATGAGTACTTCATTCAGACCATGGGTGCTCCTATGGGGTCTAAATTCTCCCCATCTTTAGCCGTTTTATTTATGGCATGGTGGGAAGAAACCTACATATTCACAGATGATAATCCATTTCTCCCATACCTTAATTGGTATGGGAGATTTGTGGATGATATTCTGCTAATTTGGCAAGGGGGTGTGACTAAGTTTTCTGATTTCATGCTCTATTTGAATAATAACAAAACACTTTATTTCTGTACATAAAGGAGACCTATCAGATTTTTCATTTTTTGGCATAGAAAGGGTTAGTCAGTCACCTAGAGGTGGAGATTGGAAGAAACAATTAGCACTGCGGGAAGCCTTTTGGATTCTGACGTTAGACACTAAACATCCACACGGTATGAATTACAGGAATGACCTTTTTTACATATATTGAACTAACAGATATATCTTGCCGCAATTTAAAGTATATATTTATGCAATTTCAGTGTATTTGAAATAGGAGAAAAAGTCTTGTTATGTGTGTTTAGCTGCAGCTTTTTTCAATGTAATTGATTACTATGTCTGTGATTGGTTCCTTGCTATATATAAACCTGTTCATCTATATGGTATTAGTTCCTATGACTAAGGGCGCCGTGTTGCGCCAGAAACGCGTCAGGCAGAGAGAGTCTCCCTCTCTCTTTTTTAATATTGTTTTTTAAAATGTTTCAATAAATTTTGGATATTTTACTTACACTGGATGGACGTGCTGGATATTCCCTTTTCCTTTCCAGTAATCGTCATCGGTCATCATTTTGATAATGCGGGGGTCCCTTTTTAGGATATGCAAGGCATACTCAGCCATGTGGGGCAATGTTCCACGTGTGAATTCACTGCTTGTGCAGGGTTGAGGAGCATTTTCTTGCAAATTAATATCACTTGTGTCCCAGAAAAACCCTGTGCCTGACCTTGCAACGCCACCAGTTTCTATTGCCCCCTGTGAAGCATCCTCCTCCCATAAATATTCATCCCCATCATCCTCCTCTTCGTCCGCCACCTTGTCCAGGAGAGCTCGCTGAACAGACAATGGCTGACTGTCATCAAGGCTTCCCTCCTCCTCGGCTGCAGATGCCAGCTCCTTAATATGCATCAAACTTTGCACCAGAAGACGCATTAGTGAAATGCTCATGCTTATGATGTTGTCGTCTGCACTTACCAACTGTGTGCATTCCTCAAAACACTGAAGGACTTGACAGAGGTCTTGGAGCTTCGACCACTGCACACCAGGCAACTCCATGCCTGCCATCCAACTGCCTGCCAGTGTATGTGTATCCTCCCACAAATTAATTATAGCACGCCTCTGTTCACACAGCCTCTGAACCATGTGCAGTGTGGAGTTCCACCTTGTTGCAACGTTGATTATTAGGCAGTGCTGGGGAAGATTCAGCGATCGCTGATGGTTCAGCATACGGCTGGAGTGTACGGGCGACCGGTGGATGTGCAAGCAAAGTCTTTGCACCTTCAGGAGCAGGGCTGGTAACTCCAGATAATTTTTCAGGAAGCACTGCACCACCAGGTTCACTGTGTGAGCCAGGCAAGGTATGTGTTTCAGTTCTGAAAGTACTATGGCAGCCATAAAATTCCTTCCGTTATCACTGACTACCTTGCCTGCCTCAAAATGTTCACTGCCCAGCCATGACTGAGTTTGTTGCTGCAAGAACTCAGCCAGTACTTCTGCGGTGTGTCTGTTGTCGCCCAAACACTTCATTTCTAACATAGCCTGCTGACACTTACCACTAGCTGTTCGATAATTGGACACCTCGTGTGCAACACTGGCAGCTGCAGATGGAGAGGTCGTGCGACTGCGCTCTGTGGATGAGCTTTTGCTTTTGGAGGAGGAGAAGGAGGAGGAGGGGTGGCGAACGCCTACAGCCAACTGTTTCCTAGACCTTGTGTTAGGCAGAACTGTCCCACTATGGCTGTCCCCTGTGGACCCGGCATCCACCACATTAACCCAGTGTGCCGTGATGGACACGTAACGTCCCTTGCCATGCCTACTGGTCCATGCATCTTTTGTAAGGTGTATTAGTATTACTGAAATCCACCGCATTCCCTGTGTGGAATATCTTAGAAACAAAAGGATTTTTTGAAACTTGCTAATTTATTCAAGTGAAAAACAGAAATCAATCAAATGTGACAGATCAAATAGTAGGTACAAGCGACTCAATCTGATGTGACGTTTCGACCCTCCCGGGTCTTACTCTAAAGTCGCACTGTGAATACAAAACAATATATATGTGTCAATTACTGTCATTGTAGCAGGCATAGCCCGATGGGACTTGTAGTCCCATCAGACGATGCCTGCACACACACAAAACCCGTGAGAGGCCCGCACAGACCCCCAACAGCCCGCACAGACCCCAGCAGGCCAGTACAGACCCCGGCAGGCCCGCACAGGCCCCAGACGGTCACGCACAGACCCTGCCCGCACACACAGACACGCAGTGTCCGCCCACGCACGGCCCACACTCCATTATACCACATCATGACATCATTTCAGCAGCCAATCACAGCCATGCCATTAGTTAACATGGCTAACATGCCTCACAGGATGTGCCCACACTTCTTAGGATAATCAACTGGCTCATTGCAATATGGGATGCAATAATCAACTGGCTCATTGCAATATGGGAATTATCTTTCACAATTGGTGCAGAATCCAACCAGAGGAGCAGCACTTTTAGACCTAATACTATCTAATAGACCTGACAGAATAACAAATCTGCAGGTGGTTGGGCATTTAGGAAATAGCGACCACAATATTGTGCAGTTTCACCTGTCTTTCACTAGGGGGACTTGTCAGGGAGTCACAAAAACATTGAACTTTAGGAAGGCAAAGTTTGAACAGCTTAGAGATGCCCTTAATCTGGTAGACTGGGACAATATCCTCAGAAATGAGAATACAGATAATAAATGGGAAATGTTTAAGAACATCCTAAATAGGCAGTGTAAGCGGTTTATACCTTGTGGGAATAAAAGGACTAGAAATAGGAAAAACCCAATGTGGCTAAACAAAGAAGTAAGACAGGCAATTAACAGTAAAAAGAAAGCATTTGCACTACTAAAGCAGGATGGCACCATTGAAGCTCTAAAAAACTATAGGGAGAAAAATACTTTATCTAAAAAACTAATTAAAGCTGCCAAAAAGGAAACAGAGAAGCACATTGCTAAGGAGAGTAAAACTAATCCCAAACTGTTATTCAACTATATCAATAGTAAAAGAATAAAAACTGAAAATGTAGGCCCCTTAAAAAATAGTGAGGAAAGAATGGTTGTAAATGACGAGGAAAAAGCTAACATATTAAACACCTTCTTCTCCACGGTATTCACGGTGGAAAATGAAATGCTAGGTGAAATCCCAAGAAACAATGAAAACCCTATATTAAGGGTCACCAATCTAACCCAAGAAGAGGTGCGAAACCGGCTAAATAAGATTAAAATAGATAAATCTCCGGGTCCGGATGGCATACACCCACGAGTACTAAGAGAACTAAGTAATGTAATAGATAAACCATTATTTCTTATTTTTAGGGACTCTATAGCGACAGGGTCTGTTCCGCAGGACTGGCGCATAGCAAATGTGGTGCCAATATTCAAAAAGGGCTCTAAAAGTGAACCTGGAAATTATAGGCCAGTAAGTCTAACCTCTATTGTTGGTAAAATATTTGAAGGGTTTCTGAGGGATGTTATTCTGGATTATCTCAATGAGAATAACTGTTTAACTCCATATCAGCATGGGTTTATGAGAAATCGCTCCTGTCAAACCAATCTAATCAGTTTTTATGAAGAGGTAAGCTATAGACTGGACCACGGTGAGTCATTGGACGTGGTATATCTCGATTTTTCCAAAGCGTTTGATACCGTGCCGCACAAGAGGTTGGTACACAAAATGAGAATGCTTGGTCTGGGGGAAAATGTGTGTAAATGGGTTAGTAACTGGCTTAGTGATAGAAAGCAGAGGGTGGTTATAAATGGTATAGTCTCTAACTGGGTCGCTGTGACCAGTGGGGTACCGCAGGGGTCAGTATTGGGACCTGTTCTCTTCAACATATTCATTAATGATCTGGTAGAAGGTTTACACAGTAAAATATCGATATTTGCAGATGATACAAAACTATGTAAAGCAGTTAATACAAGAGAAGATAGTATTCTGCTACAGATGGATCTGGATAAGTTGGAAACTTGGGCTGAAAGGTGGCAGATGAGGTTTAACAATGATAAATGTAAGGTTATACACATGGGAAGAGGGAATCAATATCACCATTACACACTGAACGGGAAACCACTGGGTAAATCTGACAGGGAGAAGGACTTGGGGATCCTAGTTAATGATAAACTTACCTGGAGCAGCCAGTGCCAGGCAGCAGCTGCCAAGGCAAACAGGATCATGGGGTGCATTAAAAGAGGTCTGGATACACATGATGAGAGCATTATACTGCCTCTGTACAAATCCCTAGTTAGACCGCACATGGAGTACTGTGTCCAGTTTTGGGCACCGGTGCTCAGGAAGGATATAATGGAACTAGAGAGAGTACAAAGGAGGGCAACAAAATTAATAAAGGGGATGGGAGAACTACAATACCCAGATAGATTAGCGAAATTAGGATTATTTAGTCTAGAAAAAAGACGACTGAGGGGCGATCTAATAACCATGTATAAGTATATAAGGGGACAATACAAATATCTCGCTGAGGATCTGTTTATACCAAGGAAGGTGACGGGCACAAGGGGGCATTCTTTGCGTCTGGAGGAGAGAAGGTTTTTCCACCAACATAGAAGAGGATTCTTTACTGTTAGGGCAGTGAGAATCTGGAATTGCTTGCCTGAGGAGGTGGTGATGGCGAACTCAGTCGAGGGGTTCAAGAGAGGCCTGGATGTCTTCCTGGAGCAGAACAATATTGTATCATACAATTATTAGGTTCTGTAGAAGGACGTAGATCTGGGTATTTATTATGATGGAATATAGGCTGAACTGGATGGACAAATGTCTTTTTTCGGCCTTACTAACTATGTTACTATGTTACTATGTTACTATGATTCCGGTATTCGATATTGTAAAAGTATCGGAACTCAGTATCGGAACTCCGATGCAGCGAATATCGGCCGATACCTGATATTTGCAGTATCAAAATGCTCAACACTAGTCACTAATTGTTGTCTGAGGAATGTATTTTTACCCTGAATGCACTTTGGCTAGAAAATCATTAAGATTGTCTGCTGACAGCTGTAATGTCTGTCATAGACCACAAGCTCAAAATGTTACCTCTGTGGTGGCTTCTTTATATTCTGTGGGGGGGCTCCATTTAACACCTTTCATGTGATAGATTGTAATCTTGTGAGCAGGGCCCTCATTCCTCTTGGTATCTGTTTTGATCTATGTGTTTATTGTTATGCTGTAATGTCTATTATCTATACAAGTCCCCCATAAAATGTAAAGTGCTGCTGAATATGTTGGTGCTATAGAAATAAAATTATTATTATTATTATTATTATTATTATTAAATGAGGGGGCTGCATTACACTATATGAAGGGGGCTGCATTATATTCTATGAGGGGGCTACATTATATTCAATGGAGCGGCTGCATTATACCCTATGAGGGAACTGCATTATACCTTATGAGGGAGTTGCATTATTCTCTGAAGTGGCTACATTATATTCTCTGGGGGGCGGCATTATACTATATCAGGCTGGCTGCATTATACCCTATGAGTGGGCTACATTATATTCTATGGGGGGCTACATTATATTCTATGGGGGTTACATTATAGTTTATGGTGGGCTACTTTATATTTTATGAGGGGGCTACATTATATACTATGAGGGGGCTGCATTATATTCTATGAGGGGGATTCATTATACTATATGATGGGGCTGCATTATACTATATGAGGGGGGCTACATTTTATTCTATGACGGGGCTACATTATTCTATATGAGGGCTACATTATATTCTATGGGGGTTACATTTTATTTTACGGGGGGCTACTTTGTATTCTATGTGGGGGCTACATTATAGTCTATTAAGGGGCTGCATTATATTATGTGAAGGCTGCATTATATTATATGGGGGTTACATTATATTCTGAGGGGCTACTTTATATTTTATGAGGGCTACATTATATTCTATGAGGGAGCTGCATTAAATTCTATGAGTTGGCCTCATTATATTCTATGAGGGGGCTGCATTATACTATATGAGGAGCCAACTTTATATTCTTTGAGGGGGCTGTTTTATATTCTATGAGGGGGGCTACCCCAATTCTTGCAACATAATTAAAGGGAACCTGTCACCCCCAAAATCAATGGTGAGGTAAGCTCACTGTCATCAGGGGCTTATCTACAGCATTCTGTAATGCTGTAGATAAGCTGCCGGTTACCTGAAAGAGAAAAAGACGTTAGATTATACTCACCCAGGGGCGGTCCCGCTGCAGTCGGGTCAAATGGGTGTCTCAGGTCCGCTCCAGCACCTCCAATTTTCATTTCAGCGCAGGCATACTTTGTCTGCCCTGTTGAGGGCAGAGGAAAGTACCGCAGTGCGCAGGCGCCGGAAAGGTCAGAGAGGCCCAGCGCCTGCACACTGCAGTACTTTGCTCTGCCCTCAACAGGGCAGACAAAGAACGCCTGCGCCAGAACAGCGGCGTGAAGACCAGAAGAGGACATCATGGAATGAACCGCGGCGTGAAGACCAGAAGAGGACGTCCTGGAATGAAGATAGGAGGCACCGGAGCGGACCTGAGACACCCTTTTGACCAGACCGTAGCGGGACCGCCCCTGGGTGAGTATAATCTAACATCTTTTTCTCCTCTTTCAGGTTACATCGGGGCTTATCTACAGCATTACAGAATGCTGTAGATAAGCCCCTGATGACGGTGAGCTTACCTCACCATAAATTTTGGGGGTGACAGGTTCCCTTTAAGATGTGTACTACCTTATATTATATTAGCACATTTTACCACACAATCTGTAGTCTTGTATTTATTTCTAAGTAGCTACATAGTGGGCCCAAGGTGCTCCAGTCCGAAGCTGGGCTGTGTACAGACATAAAGAATTCAAACAAGCAAATAAGGAGCAGATAACACCATGACATAACCAAAGCAGAACTTTAACTGACAATGAGAGGTTCAGAGGTTCAGAGTATAAATAGAAGATAGCCCCTCCCTGGATTCACAGATAGGAACCAGGAATTAACCCCATTGATTTTGACTGAGCAGCACCAAAAGTTAACTGGCACGGCCATGTCGCTGCTCTGTGAGGCTCACAACCAAGTTGTGGCACTTTCTGGGGATTAAAGCATTGCAGAGGGGATAGGTAAAAGCCTGGATGTTAAATCTGCTCTCTTTGTAATTTCAGGTCAATGATGACAAATTTTCTGAATGGGAGACAAGTCTATTGACATTGCAAGCAAGTAGAACCATTTGGCCATTCAGGCTGCACACTATAGCATAAGCAACATGCATTGCTGTTTTAAAAGAAAGCACCTGGGAAACTTTGGGGAAATGGCCTTACTAGTGGTTCCTGAAGCAAAACAATATTTTGTCAAAGCTGTTTAGTTTACCTGGAATAAAGACAAGAGGGGTCTGGCTATCATATATCATGCATGCCAACTGTGAGGCAGTGAGGGGGATCATATGCAAGATTTGATAAGTATCCACCAGGATGCGGACGAGTCCTATTAGACCTGCTGGAGTGCCTTGTGTTCACAGCAGGAAGCCTGTGAGTCACAAGACAAAATACAAGTAAGTGTGGACCTGGTGAAGCTATTTAGCCAAGGCAATGTTCAGGAAAACCCATTGAAGGGAACCTGTCACCTGAATTTGGCGGGACCGGTTTTCGGTCATATTGGCGGAGTTTTCAGGTGTTTGATTCACCCTTTCCTTACCCGCTGGCTGCATGCCGGCCGCAATATTGGATTGAAGTTCGTTCTTTGTCCTCTGTAGTACACACCTGCGCAAGGCAAGATACAGATGTATTCTCTAATGTCACGAGACAAAAATAGGAAAACAGGAGATTAGGAATCTGGGCCCCTGAACTGCCCCTCAGGCTAGGGGAAGCCCTGTCTTTCCTTAACTTGGGGGTACCCTTGAAGGTAGGGAGGCCCAAGTCACCGACCTGTCTCTGTCTCCTGTTAAACTCTGTACTAAACCCCCAACCCCCACCCCAGGGGGTGAACAGTGTAAACAGCACCACAAAGCAAATAAACAATATAAGAGTGAGGGGAACACGATACCTAAAGGTGAATGCACAAACTACAAAATAACAAAACTCAGAACTTAGCTTGTGCACACCGCTGCAAACTCCACAACAAAGATAGTACAGCAACTGAGCTCCAAACACCAGACTTGGCTGACACCAGGGAGCTGCTACTGCAAGGTTGGACTCCTGAAAGGAACTGTATAACCAACAGTCAGCTGATGCACCAGGTGACCTTATAAAGGATGGTGGGAGTGGTCACAAACATCAGCTGACGCAGCAGCAATGCAATAACACCAGCGGCCACCGGGAGGAGAAAACTGCATTAACCCCCAATGACCAGAAAAGGAAAAAAGGTTTAAATCAGAGGAAAACCAGATCTGCCACAAATCCAAACATGGATCGTAACATCTAAATTACCTGGTCGTACCTCTGTCATCCAGCACGACATTGTCACCGAGCCTCATGTAGGGGTACGAATTAATGCATAACATATACCTGTACCTGTTGCCTCCCTTCGAACACTCTTGCACCCCTCCAATCTATTCTAAACTCTGCTGCCAGACTAATCCACATGTCCCCACGCTATTCCCTGGCCTCTCCACTCTGTCCATCCCTTCACTGGCTCCCCATTGCCCAGGGACTCCAGTACAAAACCCTAACCATGACATACAAAGCCATCCACAACCTGTCTCCTCCATACATCTGTGATCTTGTCTCCCAATACTTACCTCCGATCCTCACAAGATCTCCTTCTCTACTCCCCTCTTATCTCCTGTTCCCACAATCACATACAAGATTTCTCTCGCACATCACCCCTACTCTGGAACTCTCTACCACAGCATATCAAACTCTCACCTACCATCAAAACCTTCACAAAGAACCTGAAGACCTACCTCTTCCTACAAGCCTACAACCTGCAGTAACCACCAATCGACCAATCCGCTGCACGACTAGCTCTACCCTCATCTACTATATCCTTGCCCATTCCCTTGTAGATTGTGAGCCCTCATGGGCAGGGTTCTCTCTCCTACTGTACCAGTCATGACTTTTATTGTTTAAGATTATTGTACTTGTTTTTATTATGCATACCATGGAATAAATGGCGCTATAATAATAAATCATAATAAATAATAATAATAATAATGTATCTGAGGCCCAGAGACAAGCCATTGCGACTCAGGTAAAACAAATGATCCAGGTAGGAGTAATTGAGGAGTGATAGGGCTAGCCCCACCGTGCTAATCCAGAAGCTGGACAGATAATTACGATTCTGTAATGACTAGTGTTGAGCATTCCGAAACTGCAAGTATCAGGTATCAGCTGATATTTGCGGTATCAGAATTCAGATACCGCATTCCGATACTCTCAGTATATCGGATACCGGAATCGGAAGTTCCCATAATTCAAACAGCCAGAATTCAGCCAAAGAGGAATGATTAGAAGTGTGGGTACATCCTGTTCTGCATGGTAGGCATGTAACTACTGGCATGGCTGTGATTGCCTGCTGAAATTATGTCATGATGCACTATAAAAGTTGCTGCCGCCATTTTGGGTTCACTGTGCTGTGAATTCAGTTAGGGACAGGACGCTGTGTTCTGACTGAGGGCCAGTTTAGAGATAGCGATTTGCTTCATTGTGCTTTACCCAGGCTAATTTAGCAACCGCTGTGTGAGAACCTTGTTTTTGCCTTGCAGCGCTGTTCACAGGTGTCTGCAAGATGTCTGTGTGAGAGCAGCTCACTCTGTAGTTTTTTCTGCAGCCACCGCTGGTTGTAGGCAGCTCAGGGTGCATCACTGCCTCATACCGTTCCATTGTCCGTTTTTCAATTAGTGCAGCCAGCTGCACATTTGTTCAAATTTATCCTATTAGTGGCTTCCCTTCCGTATACAGCTAGATTGTGGGAAAACACTATAGGATTGCATAGAGGAGCTTTTTTTGGCCTTGCAGTGCCATTCACGGCGGTCTGCACGGTCTCTGTGTGAGTGCAGCTCACTCTGTATTCTGTTCTACCGCCACAGCCGGTTGTAGTCAGCTCATGGTGCATCACTGCCTCATACCGTTCCATTGTCTGTTTCTCAATTAGTGCAGCCTGCTACACATTTGTTCAAATTAATCCTATTAGTGGCTTTCCATCCGTATCCTGCTAGATTATGGAAAAACACTATATAGGAGTACATAGAGGAGCTTTTTTTGGCCTTGCAGCGCCGTTCACGGCTGTCTGCACGGTCTGTGTGTGAGTGCAGCTCACTTTGTAGTCTGTTCAGCAAAAAAAAAAATAATACAGTTCACCAAACACACCACTTTACAGTTGTCTAGGCCACATTAGCTCATATTAAAGTCTAGTCCACACTTTTGAAAATTAGTGTTTCTTATACATGTTAGGAGCATTAGGAGCTGTTCAGGAATAAGCACACTAAGCCCTTAGTACTTTTCTGCCTATCTTTATCAGTCTACCCAGATGAAGAAGGCAGGGAGTAAGACACGTGGACGTGGGCATGGGCGTGGAGCAAGGAGAGAATGTGGGGATTCTGTGCCTGCTGCGGGCACTGGTGACTCATCATCACCCATTTTCAGCAGGGAACAGTCTTTCATGCACAGCTTTGTAGGAGATCGACGCACCCCGCTGCTGCGGGAAGAACAAATTGAAGCCTTTGTCGAATGGATGGCAGCTAACGCATCGACTTCAATAATTGCCATGTCCTCTCAGGCACAGAGCACTGGAGAGCACCCATCTGTCTCTTAACTACCTGCCAAATTGCCCAGGCAGTCAGAGAGCCCAGGACAGGAGCCATCTCTACTTCTGTTCTCTGAATCTCTTGGCTTGGACGAGGGGGCCAGCCAAGCAGCATTGGAGAAATGGAAGAAGAGGCAGTATGCAGTGATGCCCAACAGCTTTGTCTCTCTGATTCTGAAGAGGCCGGTGGGCCAGTGCCTCCGGTCAGCACACATCAGTATGCATTTGATGATGAGACTCAGGTGTCACTTTCTGGTGCATGCTGTGTTGCCGAGACTACCCAGGAGAAGCAGTTGATGGAAGAGGGTAGTGTAGATGATGAGGTCCTTGACTCATCATGGCGTGAAGTACAGGAAGGTGGTGGGAGCAGCTCTGAGGAAGAGATTCCCTAAAGAGGGAAAGGGAGGGGGAAGACTGCGGTGCCTGTAGCCTCCACTTCGGCACCCATTAGGAGCATGGCTCTTCCAAAAGCCAAAACGGGCACTCCGAAGACTTGCAGTGCCTGGTCCTTTTTTGACACAGTTGCAGATGGCATTTGCTTGGTCAAATGCAAGCTGTGTCATCAGAAACTCAAACGAGGGAAAAGTGTCAGCGACCTCAATACCACAAATATGTGGAAACATGTGCGGACCAAACACGTGGTGGAGTTACAAAAACACACTGAAGACCTAGGCCAACATACAGCAGCACCTAGCACCTCTTCAGCTCATGTTGTAGCTTCTTCCTCCAGCTCACACACAGCTGGTTCGGCTTCCTCACAGGATCGCCATGGAAGAAACTCTGGCACTGTTGTCCAGAGACCCAGTGTAATTCCACCCACAACACCACGTTCCCAGTCATCCTCACACTCCCAGCCCACTCTACAGCCATTGGTCGCACAGGCATGGGAGTAAAGGCGGTCATTCTCGGCAAACCACCCCCAAGCACAGGCTCTGAATGCTGGCATTGCAAAACTACTGTCCCTTGAAATGCTCTCATTCAGGCTGGTGGAGACTGACACCTTCCGTAACTTGATGGCATTGGCAGTCCCACAATACAACGTGCCCAGCCACTTTTATTTCAGCAGGCAAGCTGTCCCTGCCCTGCAAAAGCATGTGGAGGGAAACATTCAACATGCACTATTAAATGCCGTCAGTAGCAAGGTCCACCTCACCACCGATGCGTGGACCAGTCACCATGGACAGGGACGATACCTTTCCCTCACTGCCCATTGGGTCAATGTTGTGGAGCCAGGTACAGATCTTGCGAGTGGCGGTGTGGGTGTTCTGCCAACTCCAAGGATTGCAGGAATCCAGTCTGTACACATTGCCTCCTCCTCATACTCCAGTTCTTTAGAATCATCGCTGCAGGAGCCGTCACGGTCTACCTCCACCTTGACCCATGAATGCTTACCTGTTATGACCGATGTGAGCACAGCCGTGGCCAAACATCAACAGGCCGTATTGAAATTAATTTCTTTGGGGAATCGAAGCCACACAGTGCAGGAGCTCTGGATTGCCATCAAGCATGAGAGCGACGTGTGGTTTGTGCCAGCAAATCTCCAGCCAGGCATGGTAGTGTCTGACAATGGCCGAAATCTGGTGGCCGCTCTGGCCCTAGGCAACCTCACTGACATCCCATGTCTGGCACATGTGCTCAACTTGGTCGTGCAGAGTTTTTTGAGGTACTATCCGGACCTTGCTGCACTGCTGCACATGGTCCACCTAGAATGTGCTCACTTGCGGTGTTCCAGCATGGCAAGATCGTGCATTGCAGCTCTGCAGCGCAGATTCCGCCTTCCGAAACATCGCATCATATGTGACCTACCCACCAGGTGGAATTCAACATTACATATGTTGGAGCGGTTGTGTGAGCAGTAGCCAGCAGTAATGGAGTACCAACTGCATCAGGCACAAAGAAGTCGCACTGCGCACCGTTCAGACTTCACAACCACTGAGTGGGCCACTATGAAGGACATCTGCCAGGTTTTGCATGTCTTTGATGAATCCACATGGATGGCGAGTGCAGATGATGCACTAGTCAGCATGACGGTCCCCTTATCTGCCTGCTTGAAAGAGCACTGCAAGCGCTAAGGGATGATGTTGTGGAAGAGGTGGAGGATGAGGAGTCACACATTCTCAACACGGCTGATTATTGGGTGTACACCCTCCTAGATCCTCGCTACCGGGACAACTTCTTCATAACACCATTGAACTGGGAGCGTAAAATGCGGGAGTCCCAAGACACACTGGTGCAGTCCATCATCTTCTCCAGTCCAAGCGAGAGCAGTGCTGCTAGTGCTTTACAAAGCAGCTCTGTGCGTCGAGGCAGTGGAGGAAGCTCTGCAGAAGAGGGAGCAGAAGCAGTGCCTCAGCACAAGGCAAGACCAGTATGGCCCAACAGTGGCAAAGTTGTGTGTGCCCGCCACAAATGTCTACACTATCACAGATGGCTCCAGTCAGCAGGAGGCATCGTTTCTGTCAGATGGTGACAGACTACATGGCTTGCCCTCTCAGTGTACTCCCAGACGGCTCTTCCCCCTTTAAGTTTTGGGTCTCTAAGCTGGATACATGGCCAGAGCTTATCCAGTATGCATTGGAGGTGCTGGCTTGCCCTGCTGCTAGTGTATTATCGGAACGCGTCTTTAGTGCCGCAGGTGGTGTACCAACAGACCGTCGCATGCGACTATCCTCCGATAACGTTGCCGGCTTACTTTTCTGAAAATGAACAAGGCCTGGATCTCGCAGGAATTTGCCACTCCTCTTCCAGAATAAATAATTGGTTGCCAACAGTATCCAGGTCTCCTGTTGTGTTCATGTTTCTACCACCTGAACTGTAATCCCTGGGCTCCAACACCGCCAGTTGCTGCTCAGATGTGCCGTCTGCACAGTCAACACATGACCCACTTTTATTGGGTTTCAGTAACGTCAGCTGTTCCCCTGCTGTGTGTGCGGCAATAACTAAAGACTGCTCCTCCTGCTTTCCCTGGGCTTCAAAACTGCCAGTTGGTGCTCGGAAGTGCTGGCTTCACAGAGAAAAACACTAGCTCATGTGTCAGTGGGGTTCAGTAAACCCAGCAGCTCCACTGCTGTGTATCCTGCAATGTGTCCTGCGACCACCACGCTAGCACAACAACAGACATTAAACTGCCTCCAGTGCAGGCCTCGGCCTACACTCTGTTTCTCCTTCATTCCCTGGGCACAAACACTGACAGTTGGTGCCCGGTAGTGCTGGCTGCACAGAGAAAAACACTCGCTCATGTGTCAGTGGGGTTCAGTAAGGCCAGCTGCTCCCCTGCTCTGTATCCGGCAAAGTGTCCTGAGACCACGACACTAGCACAACAGACATTAAACTGCCTCCAGCGCAGGCCTTGGCCTACACTCTGCTCCTCCTGGATTCCCTGGGCTCCAATACCGCCAGTTGGTGCTCGGAAGTGCTGGCTGCACAGAGAAAAACACTCGCTCATGTGTCAGTGGGGTTCAGTAACGTCAGCTGTTCCCCTGCTGTGTATCTGGCAATGTGTCCAGCGACCGCCACGCTGGCACAACAACAGACATTAAACTGCCTCCAGTGCAGGCCTCGGCCTACACTCTGCTTCTCCTGGATTCCCTGGGCTCCAATACCGCCAGTTGTTACTCAGAAGTGCTGGCTGCACAGAGGAAATTACTCGCTCATGTGTTAGTGGGGTTCAGTAACATCAGCTGTTCCCCTGCTGTGCATCCTGCAATGTGTCCTGCGACCGCCACGCTTACACTACAACAGATAATAAACTGGCTCCAATTTGGCCTCGGCCTACACCCTGATTGACCCTGGGCTCCAACACCGCTAGTTGATGCTCAGAAGTGCTGTCTGCACAGAGAAAAACACTCGCTCCTGTGTTACTGGGTTTCAGTATCGTCAGCTGATCCCCAGCTGTGCATCCGGCAATGTGTCCTGCGACCGCCACGCTGACACTACAACAGATATTAAACTGCCTCCAGTGCAGGCTTCTGCCTACATTCTGCTCCTCCTGGTTTCCCTGGGCTCCAATACCACCAGTTGGTCCTCGGAAGTGCTGGCTTCACAGAGAAAAACACTAGCTCATGTGTCAGTGGGGTTCAGAAAACCCAGCGGCTCCCCTACTGTGTATCCGGCAAAGTGTCCTGCGACCGCCATGCTGGCACAACAACAGACATTTAACTGCCTCCAGTGCAGGCCTCGGCCTACACTCTGCTCCTCCTGGATTCCCTGGGCTCCAATACCATCAGTTGGTGCTTGGAAGTGCTGGCTGCACAGAGAAAAACATTCGCTTATGTGTTAGAGGGGTTCAGTAACGTCAGCTGTTCCCCTGCTGTGTATCCAGCAATGTGTCCTGCAACCGCCACGCTAACACCACAACAGATATTAAACTGCCTCCAGTGCAGACTTTGGCATACACTCTGCTCCTCCTGCTGTCCCTGGGCTCCAACACCGCCAGTTGCTGCCCGGAAGTGCCGTCTGCACAGTCAACACTTGGTGCCGTGTTCTTGGGTTTCAGTAACGTTAGCTGATCCACAGCTGAGTATCCGGCAATGTGTCCTGCGACCGCCACGCTGACACAGCAACAGATATTAAACTGCCTCCAGTGCAGGCTTCGGCCTATACTCGGCTTCTCCTGCATTCCCTGGGCTCCAACACCACCAGTTGCTGCTCAAAAGAGTCTTTGGCACGGGTACTCCCTCCTGCCCAGCCCACTTCCAACACGCCAGCTGTCTCCGGGTAGTGTCTAGGTCAATTTGCCTCCAATACATTGTCCTGTCATGTTGCGGTCTGGTTAGCCAACTCTATGATGCCTGTTATGAGTGCAATCCAGTGACACAGTGTACCAGCGATCAGAGCACATACAGTGATCTGACAATAACCCAAAAACAATAGAACGAGCTCTGAGACGTGGAATCTCTGTAGACCGCAATACCTGAACCTATCCTAAACACAACTAAAGGTGGCTGTGGATTGCGCCTGACGCTACCTATGCAACTCGGCACAGCCTGAGAAACTGACTAGCCTGAAGATAGAAAAACAAGCCTGGCTTGCCTCAGAGAAATACCCCAAAGGAAAAGGCAGCCCCCACATATAATGACGGTGAATAAGATGAAAAGACAAAACATAGGGATGAAATAGATTCAGCAAAGTGAGGCCCGATATTCTAGATAGAGCGAGGATAGCAAAGGGAACTTTGCAGTCTACAAAAAACCCTAAAGCAAAAACCACGCAAAGGGGGCAAAAAGACCCACCGTGCCGAACTAACGGCACGGCGGTACACCCTTTGCGTCTCAGAGCTTCCAGCAAAACAAATAGACAAGCTGGACAGAAAATATAGCACAAAAAGCAAAGAAGCACTTATCTAAGCAGAGCAGCAGGCCACAGGAAAGATCCAGAAGCTCAGATCCAACACTGGAACATTGACAAGGAGCAAGGAAAACAGAATCAGGTGGAGTTAAATAACGAAGCAGCTAACGAGCTCACCAGAACACCTGAGGGAGGAAGCTCAGAAGCTGCAGTACCACTTGTGACCACAGGAGTGAATTCAGCCACAGAATTCATAACAGTACCCCCCCCTTGAGGAGGGGTCACCAAACCCTCACCAGAGCCCCCAGGCCGACCAGGATGAGCCACATGAAAGGCACGAACAAGATCGGGAGCATGGACATCAGAGGCAAAAACCCAGGAATTATCTTCCTGAGCATAACCCTTCCATTTAACCAGATACTGGAGTTTCCGTCTAGAAACACGAGAATCCAAAATCTTCTCCACAATATACTCCAATTCCCCCTCCACCAAAACCGGGGCAGGAGGCTCAACAGATGGAACCATAGGTGCCACGTATCTCCGCAACAACGACCTATGGAATACATTATGTATGGAAAAGGAGTCTGGGAGGGTCAGACGAAAAGACACAGGATTGAGAACCTCAGAAATCCTATACGGACCAATAAAACGAGGTTTAAATTTAGGAGAGGAAACCTTCATAGGAATATGACGAGAAGATAACCAAACCAGATCCCCAACACGAAGTCGGGGACCCACACGGCATCTGCGATTAGCGAAAAGTTGAGCCTTCTCCTGGGACAAGGTCAAATTGTCCACTACCTGAGTCCAGATCCGCTGCAACCTGTCCACCACAGAATCCACACCAGGACAGTCCGAAGACTCAACCTGTCCTGAAGAGAAACGAGGATGGATCCCAGAATTGCAGAAAAATGGAGAAACCAAGGTAGCCGATCTGGCCCGATTATTAAGGGCGAACTCAGCCAACGGCAAAAAGGACACCCAATCATCCTGGTCTGCAGAAACAAAACATCTCAGATATGTTTCCAAGGTCTGATTGGTTCGTTCGGTCTGGCCATTAGTCTGAGGATGGAAAGCCGAGGAAAAAGATAGGTCAATGCCCATCCTACCACAAAAGGCTCGCCAAAACCTTGAAACAAACTGGGAACCTCTGTCAGAAACAATATTCTCAGGAATGCCATGCAAACGAACCACATGCTGGAAGAACAAAGGCACCAAATCAGAGGAGGAAGGCAATTTAACCAAGGGCACCAGATGGACCATTTTAGAAAAGCGATCACAGACCACCCAAATGACTGACATCTTTTGAGAAACGGGAAGGTCAGAAATGAAATCCATCGAAATATGTGTCCAAGGCCTCTTTGGGACCGGCAAGGGCAAAAGCAACCCACTGGCACGAGAACAGCAGGGCTTAGCCCTAGCACAAATCCCACAGGACTGCACAAAAGTACGTACATCCCGTGACAGAGATGGCCACCAGAAGGATCAAAGATTCCAGGATGACCAGCCAACACCGAACAATGAAGTTCAGAGATAAGTTTATTAGTCCACCTATCAGGGACGAACAGTTTCTCCGCTGGACAACGATCAGGTTTATTCGCCTGAAATTTTTGCAGCACCCTCCGCAAATCAGGGGAGATAGCAGACACAATGACACCTTCCTTGAGAATACCCGCCGGCTCAGATAATCCCGGGGAGTCGGGCACAAAACTCCTAGACAGAGCATCCGCCTTCACATTTTTAGAGCCCGGAAGGTACGAAATCACAAAGTTGAAGCGGGCAAAAAATAACGACCAACGGGCCTGTCTAGGATTCAAGCGCTTGGCAGACTTGAGATAAGTCAAGTTCTTATGATCAGTCAATACCACCACGCGATGCTTAGCTCCTTCAAGCCAATGACGCCACTCCTCGAATGCCCACTTCATAGCCAGCAACTCTCGGTTGCCCACATCATAATTACGCTCAGCGGGCGAAAACTTCCTGGAAAAGAAAGCAGATGGTTTCATCACTGAGCAACCAGAACCTCTCTGTGACAAAATCGCCCCTGCTCCAATCTCAGAAGCATCAACCTCGACTTGGAACGGAAGAGAAACATCTGGCTGACACAACACAGGGGCAGAACAAAAACGACGCTTCAACTCCCGAAAAGCCTCCACAGCAGCAGAAGACCAATTAACCAAATCAGCACCCTTCAAATCGGTCAATGGTTTGGCAATGCTAGAAAAATTACAGATGAAGCGACGATAAAAATTAGCAAAGCCCAGGAACTTTTGCAGACTTTTCAGAGATGTCGGCTGAGTCCAATCCTGGATGGCCTGGACCTTAACCGGATCCATCTCGATAGTAGAAGGGGAAAAGATGAACCCCAAAAATGAAACTTTCTGCACACCAAAGAGACACTTTGATCCCTTCACAAACAAAGAATTATCACGCAGGACCTGAAAAACCATTCTGACCTGCTTCACATGAGACTCCCAATCATCTGAGATCAAAATTTCATCCAAGTAAACACTCAGGAATTTATCCAGATACTCACGGAAGATGTCATGCATAAAAGACTGAAACACAGATGGAGCATTGGCAAGTCCGAACGGCATCACTAGATACTCAAAATGACCCTCGGGCGTATTAAATGCAGTTTTCTATTCATCTCCTTGCCTGATTCTCACCAGATTATACGCACCACGAAGATCTATCTTAGTGAACCAACTAGCCCCCTTAATCCGAGCAAACAAGTCAGATAACAATGGCAAGGGATACTGAAATTTAACAGTGATCTTATTAAGAAGATGGTAATCAATACACGGTCTCAGCGAACCATCCTTCTTGGCTACAATAAAGAACCCTGCTCCCAGTGGTGATGACGATGGGCGAATATGCCCCTTCTCCAGGGATTCCTTCACATAACTGCGCATAGCGGCGTGTTCAGGCACGGATAAATTAAATAATCGACCTTTAGGGAATTTACTACCAGGAATCAAATTGATAGCACAATCCCTATGTGGAGGTAGGGCATCGGACTTGGGCTCTTCAAATACATCCTGATAATCAGACAAGAACTCTGGGACCTCAGAAGGAGTGGATGACGAAATTGACAAAAATGGAACATCACCATGTACCCCCTGACAACCCCAGCTGGATACCGACATAGAGTTCCAATCCAATACTGGATTATGGGTTTGCAGCCATGGCAACCCCAACACGACCACATCATGTAGATTATGCAGCACCAGAAAGCGAATAACTTCCTGATGTGCAGGAGCCATGCACATGGTCAGCTGGGCCCAGTACTGAGGTTTATTCTTGGCCAAAGGTGTAGCATCAATTCCTCTCAACGGAATAGGACACCGCAAAGGCTCCAAGAAAAACCCACAACGTTTAGCATAATCCAAATCCATCAGATTCAGGGCAGCGCCTGAATCCACAAACGCCATGACAGAATACGATGACAAAGAGCATATCAAGGTAACGGACAGAAGGAATTTGGACTGTACAGTAGCAATGACGGCAGACCTAGCGAACCGCTTAGTGCGCTTAGGACAATCAGAAATAGCATGAGTGGAATCCCCACAGTAGAAACACAGCCCATTCAGACGTCTGTGTTCTTGCCGTTCAACTCTGGTCATAGTCCTATCGCACTGCATAGGCTCAGGTTTAATCTCAGGCAATACCGCCAACTGGTGCACAGATTTACGCTCGCGCAAGCGTCGACCGATCTGAATGGCCAAAGACATAGACTCATTCAAACCAGCAGGCCTAGGAAAACCCACCATGACATCCTTAAGAGCCTCAGAGAGACCCTTTCTGAACAAAGCTGCCAGCGCAGATTCATTCCACTGAGTGAGTACTGACCACTTCCTAAATTTCTGACAATATACTTCTATATCATCCTGACCCTGGCATAAAGCCAGCAAATTTTTCTCAGCCTGATCCACTGAATTAGGCTCATCGTACAGTAATCCGAGCGCCAGGAAAAACGCATCGACACTACTCAATGCAGGGTCTCCTGGCGCAAGAGAAAATGCCCAGTCCTGAGAGTCGCCGCGCAAAAAAGAAATAATAATCAAAACCTGTTGAACTGGATTACCAGAAGAATGAGGTTTCAAGGCCAGAAATAGCTTACAATTATTTTTGAAGCTCAGAAACTTAGTTCTATCACCAAAAAACAAATCAGGAATAGGAATTCTTGGTTCTAGCATAGATTTCTGATCAATAGTATCTTGAATCTTTTGTACATTTATAACGAGATTATCCATTGAAGAGCACAGACCCTGAATATCCATGTCCACAGCTGAGTCCTGAAGCACCCAAATGTCTAGGGGAAAAAAAAGACTGAACACAGAGCTGAGAAAAAAAAATGATGTCAGAACTTCTTTTTTCCCTCTATTGAGAATCATTAGTACTGGCTCCTTGTACTGTTATGAGTGCAATCCAGTGACACAGTGTGCCAGCAATCAGAGCACATACAGTGATCTGACAATACCCAAAAACAATAAAACGAGCTCTGAGACGTGGAATCTCTGTAGACCGCAATACCTGAACCTATCCTAAACACAACTAAAGGTGGCTGTGGATTGCGCCTGACGCTACCTATGCAACTCGGCACAGCCTGAGAAACTGACTAGCCTGAAGATAGAAAAACAAGCCTGGCTTGCCTCAGAGAAATACCCCAAAGAAAAAGGCAGCCCCCACATATAATGAATGTGAGTAAGATGAAAAGACAAAACATAGGGATGAAATAGATTCAGCAAAGTGAGGCCCGATATTCTAGATAGAGCGAGGATAGCAAAGGGAACTTTGCAGTCTACAAAAAACCCTAAAGCAAAAACCACGCAAAGGGGGCAAAAAGACCCACCGTGCCGAACTAACGGCACGGCGGTACACCCTTTGCGTCTCAGAGCTTCCAGCAAAACAAATAGACAAGCTGGACAGAAAATATAGGACAAAAAGCAAAGAAGCACTTATCTAAGCAGAGCAGCAGGCCACAGGAAAGATCCAGAAGCTCAGATCCAACACTGGAACATTGACAAGGAGCAAGGAAAACAGAATCAGGTGGAGTTAAATAACGAAGCAGCTAACGAGCTCACCAGAACACCTGAGGGAGGAAGCTCAGAAGCTGCAGTACCACTTGTGACCACAGGAGTGAATTCAGCCACAGAATTCATAACAGTACCCCCCCCTTGAGGAGGGGTCACCGAACCCTCACCAGAGCCCCCAGGCCGACCAGGATGAGCCACATGAAAGGCACGAACAAGATCGGGAGCATGGACATCAGAGGCAAAAACCCAGGAATTATCTTCCTGAGCATAACCCTTCCATTTAACCAGATACTGGAGTTTCCGTCTAGAAACACGAGAATCCAAAATCTTCTCCACAATATACTCCAATTCCCCCTCCACCAAAACCGGGGCAGGAGGCTCAACAGATGGAACCATAGGTGCCACGTATCTCCGCAACAACGACCTATGGAATACATTATGTATGGAAAAGGAGTCTGGGAGGGTCAGACGAAAAGACACAGGATTGAGAACCTCAGAAATCCTATACGGACCAATAAAACGAGGTTTAAATTTAGGAGAGGAAACCTTCATAGGAATATGACGAGAAGATAACCAAACCAGATCCCCAACACGAAGTCGGGGACCCACACGGCGTCTGCGATTAGCGAAAAGTTGAGCCTTCTCCTGGGACAAGGTCAAATTGTCCACTACCTGAGTCCAGATCCGCTGCAACCTGTCCACCACAGAATCCACACCAGGACAGTCCGAAGACTCAACCTGTCCTGAAGAGAAACGAGGATGGAACCCAGAATTGCAGAAAAATGGAGAAACCAAGGTAGCCGAGCTGGCCCGATTATTAAGGGCGAACTCAGCCAACGGCAAAAAGGACACCCAATCATCCTGGTCTGCAGAAACAAAACATTTCAGATATGTTTCCAAGGTCTGATTGGTTCGTTCGGTCTGGCCATTAGTCTGAGGATGGAAAGCCGAGGAAAAAGATAGGTCAATGCCCATCTTACCACAAAAGGCTCGCCAAAACCTTGAAACAAACTGGGAACCTCTGTCAGAAACAATATTCTCAGGAATGCCATGCAAACGAACCACATGCTGGAAGAACAAAGGCACCAAATCAGAGGAGGAAGGCAATTTAACCAAGGGCACCAGATGGACCATTTTAGAAAAGCGATCACAGACCACCCAAATGACTGACATCTTTTGAGAAACGGGAAGGTCAGAAATGAAATCCATCGAAATATGTGTCCAAGGCCTCTTTGGGACCGGCAAGGGCAAAAGCAACCCACTGGCACGAGAACAGCAGGGCTTAGCCCTAGCACAAATCCCACAGGACTGCACAAAAGTACGTACATCCCGTGACAGAGATGGCCACCAGAAGGATCTAGCCACTAACTCTCTGGTACCAAAGATTCCAGGATGACCAGCCAACACCGAACAATGAAGTTCAGAGATAACTTTATTAGTCCACCTATCAGGGACGAACAGTTTCTCCGCTGGACAACGGAACTTTGCAAAGGGAACTTTGCAGTCTACAAAAAACCCTAAAGCAAAAACCACGCAAAGGGGGCAAAAAGACCCACCGTGCCGAACTAACGGCACGGCGGTACACCCTTTGCATCTCAGAGCTTCCAGCAAAACAAATAGACAAGCTGGACAGAAAATATAGCACAAAAAGCAAAGAAGCACTTATCTAAGCAGAGCAGCAGGCCACAGGAAAGATGCAGAAGCTCAGATCCAACACTGGAACATTGACAAGGAGCAAGGAAAACAGAATCAGGTGGAGTTAAATAACGAAGCAGCTAACGAGCTCACCAGAACACCTGAGGGAGGAAGCTCAGAAGCTGCAGTACCACTTGTGACCACAGGAGTGAATTCAGCCACGGAATTCACAACAGATGCCTGCAGTTTAGGTCTTTCCTATGTGGGCTGCGGGAACTGGCAATGAAGACTGGTTCCGTTGTCCCAATAGGACAAGCTCCCCCTGTTGGACTGTGGGTTTTCGGTAACTATGGCGGTTCACAGCCTAGCAATTTTTTTTTCCTGTGGACCTTCTGCTGCCTTTCTGAGTTTCAGCACCATTAGCTGGTTCTTACAAACACAAGCTTGAATAGGTCCCCCTGGTTCCAGTACCGTCAGCTGGTTCCGGGCAGAGCCTTTGGCTTAGGTGCCTCCTTCTGGGTATCGGAGTTCCACCAACGTCAAGTGGTCCTTGGTAGTGATTTCTGGCACGGGTACCTCCTGCTTAGTAACCGAGTTCCAGCACCGTCAGCTGGTCCTCGGTTGTTCTATTGGCTCTTGTACCTTCGGCTTGCCATCCGGGCTCCAGTACCGTCAGCTGGTTCTCGGCAGGGTCTTTTGCTCTTGTACCTTCTGCTCCCCATCTTGGTTTCAGTACGTCAGCTAGTTCTGGGCAGAGCCTTTAGCTTAGGTGCCTCCTGGGTATCCGAGTTCCATCAACGTCAGGTGGTCATTGGTAGTGCTTTCTGGCACGGGTACCTCCTGCTTTTAGTAACCGGGTTCCAGTTACGTCAGCTGGTCCTCAGTTCTTCCATTGGCTCTTGTACCTTCGGCTAGCCATCCATGTTCCAGTACCCTCAGCTGGTTCTCGGCAGGGGTCTTTTGCTCTTGTACCTTCTGCTTCCCATCCTGGTTCCAGTACCATCAGCTGGTTCTGGGCAGAGCCTTTGGATTAGGTGCCTTCTTCTGGGTATCCGAGTTCCACCAACATCAGGTGGTCTTTGGTAGTGCTTTATGGCATGGTTACCTCCTGCTTAGTAACCAGGCTCCAGTAACGTCAGCTGGTCCTCGGTAGTTCCATTGGCTCTTGTACCTTCGTCTAGCCATTCGGGTTCCAGTACCGTCAGCTGGTTCTCGGCAGGGTCTTTTGCTCTTGTACCTTCTGCTACATTTCCAAGTTCAAGACCCTAAAGATGACGATTCTGAAGACCGAGAAGCAGAAGAACAAGAAGCTGCAGAACAAAAAGCAGAAGAACATTAAGCATAAGACTAAAACTCAGAGCAAGGATATTATCTAAATGATAAGCAGAAGAAGGCTAAGCAGTATATGGGGGTGAGTCCGTTCCTCCTCGTGGTGCACCTGGAAAAAACCTGCTGCTGCGGGCCAAACTGAACGCAGACAAATCCTGTTGTAAATCTTTTGTGACAGGCAGAACAGAAGGTGTAATCTTCAAACTTTTATAGATAACAACTACAGGAAGGCCTGGCTGTCACAAATAAGAATATGATGAAAAAGAAGAATATGAAGAAGATGAAGAAGTTGATTATGAAGAATAATAATAGTTGAATAAAAAGAATATGAAGAATGTAAAAAAAATAATACGAAGAACGTGAAGAAGAAGAAGAAGATGAATAAGGTGAAGGAGAAGTTGATGGAAAAGATGATGCTGCAGAGGATGATGAAGAAGAAAGTGTGGGAAAAGTTAAAAAGAAGGTGAATGAACAGCATGGAAGTAGTGAAACATAAATATCTGACCAAATATAAAAAATCGTAACACAGTAAATAGCTTTGTAACTCCGAACGTCTTAAAAATAATTAATTCCTGCTATTCCATTTGATTGGGCTAAACCTCTATGCCTTTCATGTCTCCTCCACCTCCCCTAATACATCCTACATTATTCTTAGCTGTTTTCCTTCATGTAGAATTAACCTACAAGGAAAGAAAAGGTTTATTTTAATTCCGATATTTTGGTCCCATTGACTTGCATTGGTGTCGGGTATCGGTATCGGCGATATCCGATATTTTTTGAATATCGGCCGATACAATCTGATACCGATACTTATGGATATCGGAAGGTATCGTTCAACACTAGTAATGACTTCAGTAAATTGAATGAAGTGTCGAAGTTCGACCTTTGTTCAATGCCCCGGGTGGACGAGCTGATTGAGTGACTGGGGGGGCAGTGCTTTACCATGCTCGATCTGACCAAGGTTTACAGGAGGGTACCTCTAATGGAGTGAGCAAAGGAGAAGACCGCCTTAGTAACACCGTTATATCTGTACCAATATGTCATCTTGACTTTGGACTGCATGGGGCACCAGCCACGTTTCAGAGGCTGATGAACATAGTGCTAGAATGCCATCCGAAGTATGCATCAGCATACTTGGGTGACATCATCATCTTTAGTATTGAATGGCATACTCACTTGTCCCGGGTACAACGGGTAGCGGTAGTGAATTTGCTCAGAGCCACGAGCTTGATGGTGAATCCCAAGAAATGTGTGATAGGGCTTGAGGAAACCCGGTACTTCCTCGAAATAAAATCAAAGCCATACAGAACTGGCCCCGACCTGATATCGCCAAACAAGTGAGACTATTTCTCAGTATCGTTGGGTATTACAGGAGGTTTATACCTAATATCATTGACTATTACAATAGGTTTATACCTAATTTCTCTGGGAGAACAACACCTCTAACTGATCTCTTAAAGGGAAATAAATTGGTCATGGTGCGGGGGAACCCTCAGGCGGAGAAAGCCTACCAGTCTATAAAGGTGGTGCTGTACAAGACAGCCTGTCTTCATCAGCGCCAACTTCAAGAGTCTTCATTATGCAGATGGTGATCTTTAACTTTGGCCTAAGAGTGGTCCTGTCGCAGGAGGTTAATTGAGAGGAACATCCGATCACCTACCTAAGTAGGAAACTCACCCTGGCCAAAAAAAAGTATAGCGTAGTAGAGAAGAAGTGTCTGGCCATTAAGGGGGGCTTGGAGTCTCTACGCTATTATTTGCTCAGTCGACCGCTCTGCTTGGTGACAGATCATTCACCCTTCTTCTGGATGTGCAATGCCAAAAAGAGGAAAGCTCGGGTCACCAGATGGTTGCTGTCTCTGCAAAATTTCAATTTCACCATAGAGCATGGTGCAGGGAAGGCGCAAAGGAATGCAGATGCCCTGTTTCAGGCCCCCTGTATGGTGACAAATGTTCACCCCCACAAGTTTGAACAGAGGGTGTTTATGTGAGGCAATGAGGGGGATCATATTCAAGGGCAGTCTCGGACTGGCCCATAGGGGAACAGGGGAATCCCCCGGTGGGCTCCTGTGCACATCTGGGCCCCCAACCCCACTGTATGGTCAGTACTTAACATAATTCATTTGATTCACTCTGTACAGAAAAAAGCAGCATCTCATCATTCATTAACCAAACTACCCAGTTTATTATTATATTGATATAAGTAGATTTGTGAATGAGGATCATGTAATATTTGTATGCAAGTGAAGAATGGGCCCCCTAAAGTCAATGTTACTGGTGGGCCCTTGACACCCCAGTCCGACACTGTGCAAGTGTCAATATGTGTCCCCCAGAGTCCTATTAGACCCGCTGGAGTGCCTTGTGTTCACAGCAGGATGCCTGTGAGTCACAATACAAAAAAAAAGTAAGTGTGGAACTGGTCAAGCTATTTGGCCAAGGCAATTTTCAGTTTGGAGCAAACTACAGGATAAGAGTGGGGCAGTTCACTCCCTCATGACTGGGTCTTACAAGTGGTCCATGACCACAGATTCCATTTAAAAGCCCTGCAGCAAAGGGTTGGGTGTGTCTGTCTTGGTTTGCAAACTGCAGAACAGGCGGCTCTGCAAGATTAATCCTTTGCGAAGTAACACAGAGCCGAGCAAAGCCAAATGGCCTGGCACCCCTTATCGTGACACAGCAGCGCAGTCGCCCACAGATCTCGGATACAGACAGTCTTGATGCCTCGGCTGTGATCCAGACGATACCATTTGTTTTCCAGTTCTGAATTTCTTTGGTCATTAAAAGATATTTGCTTTGAACTTTTCTGTGGTCCCTGCTTATCTGTTGCACTGCATCAACCCCGCTGCACTACATACCCTACATCATAGTACATGCAGTAGGAAAAGTATGACATTTTGAAGGCATCTTTAAGCATTGCCACATTGCCTTCTGGTGGAAATTTGATGCTGAAATGGGGCAATGTAGGTTGAAATGAAGCTTTTAACGCTTCAGTAATGTGTCCCCCTTTTATCTTAGATGCAATAATAGCCAGAGCTTGGTCTGAAGACATCATGGGTAACATCATGAAGTTGGCATTGTTGAGAGTATTTTAGGAATGCTTTTGAATTTTGTAACATTATTTTTTTATATCAATTCAGTTTTCCTTGTTTCCTTTGTATATGTAAGTTCTTAGAGTTCTTATTAATTACAGGGTATTGGGTTGATGTTCTAGTATTTCTAGCTTTCAAAGTAGCTTTTTTATTGCTGTGTTTGTGTCAAATTCTCCAATTCACTAACACATAAAAAAGTGTTTGAAGTAAAATTATGTTGAAGTAGTCCTTTTCATAAATGACATTTCCTTTTTTTAAATTGTTTTTCCCTCTGATTATTGACAAGTTGTTATTGATGAAGCTGCAAAATATGTTCAGAGTTTTACACTCCAGTACGGTACAAGCAGATGGTGTAAATGGAAACTTGAATAATTTAATTTTGTAAACAATATTTATTTACTTCTACAGATGACGGTCTCTCATCAAAATCTATTTGAAATGTTTAACGTTGAAAAAATATAGCCACATTTTTTATTTCTGCACATGTACAGTGGGGAAAATAAGTATTTGATACACTGTCGATTTTGCAAGTTTTCCCAATTACAAAAAATGAAGAGGTCTGCTATTTTGTATCCAGGGCCGTATTTAGAGTTTCTGCTTCCCTAGGCACTTTTAGTGCTGCCTCCCCCATTGTTGAGCATGACACTATCGGCAGTGACTTTGGCAAAAATCGCTGATGTGAAAGTAGCCTTTTGCAGCAGATCCGGCAGTTTTTCCGCATCTGCCGTGTAACGGATCACTTACGGCAACTACGTTCGGCCTCATTCATTCCCTATAGGACTTGCGGACATGTGTGGCACTTGCGGTTTTGCTGCGATCCGGCAAATGCGGTACTTGCAGCAATGAAAAAAACACTGCTAGCAGTGTTTTTGTATCACCGCTAGTGTTGAGTGCAAATATTGGGTATCGGCCGATAAACGCTGTATCGGAATTCCAATACCGAGTTCCGATACTTTTGCAATATCAGACACCGGAATCGGAAGTTTCCATAGTGAAATGATGCATTATAATGGAGTGTGGGCGGTGCGTGGGCGGAGACTGTGTGTGTGGGTGGGGTCTGTGCATGCCTGCTGGGGGTCTGTGCAGTCTGCCGAGGCTCTGTGCAGTCTGCCGGGGGTCTGTATGTGACTGACGGGGCTCTGTTCGGGCTGCTGGGGCTCTGTGCGGGCTGCCGGCGGTCTGTACGGGCCTGCTGGGGCTCTGTGCGGGCTGCCAGGGCTCTGTGCGTGCTGCCGGGGCTTTGTGCGGGCTGCCGGGGGTCTGTGTGTGTGTGCTGGCATCGTACGATGGGACTACAAGTCCCATCAGACGATGCCTGCTACAGTGACAGTGTTAGCCATGTTAACTAATGGCATGGCTGTGATGGGCGTCTGAAATAATGTCATGATGCGGTATAATGGAGTGTGGGCGGTGCGTGGGTGGAGACTGCATGTTTGTGTGTGCGGGCAGGGTCTGTGCGTGACCGTGAAGGCCTGCTGGGGTCTGTATTGTATATTATCATAGTCCTAATGATTAGTGGCTCATACGTCACTTCAACAAATGTATATAACCATAATCCTCTAGGGGGTACACCGAACAGAGGATAAGAAGTGAAATGGACAATAGGTAAAGTTTAAAAGTAATAGTTTATTAATACATCTTAAAAAAGGCAAGAAGAGGGGGGGAAGGGAAGGGGGAGGGGAACTGGACCAAAGGAAAAAATAAAAAAAGACAAAAAGTGGGACTTCCAAGTGGTAAAAGGGAGAGGGAAGCCAGCAGAAATAGATCTACATACAGAACAATACATGCATCGTATGGATAAATGTCCCTCCAAGATACAGGGTCTATATAACACAAGTATGACTACCAAAAACAGGTTTTTGTAGACCAAACATATAAAACGGGCATAGACTACCACCTACACATATTGTCATAATGGTGATACATATGGGAGGAGGGAGAGGCCAAAAATAAAGCAAAAGAAGGGGATATCTCAAAGTACCAAAAAACCATGGAGGCTGAAAAGATAAAACAGCTACTCCTAAGGCTGATGAGAAGAAAACCCCTATATCTTAGCAGAATAAATGGCTCAAAGAACGCCGTAGGTGAGAAGGAGTTAAATTACCTGTAATATGTTCGTGGAGGAGATTGAAGCAAGTGCCGAGGGGGGGTCAGGCAGGCATGTAGAAGCGTGTGGCTGTGGCTGCGCTCTCCCGACGCCTGACGAGCGCCGTTTCGCAAGGATGCTTCTTCCGGGGGCGGGTACTAGGGTTTAGAAGAGGCCGGTGTTTTATCGGGAAGGACACGCACTGATAGGCGGGGAGGTGTAGGGGCGTGTATAGTGGAGCGGCTGCCTGGACCAATCTGAGCGCAGGCGTCTGGAAACGCCCCCTGTTGCTAAGGGGACCTCCGGAAGTGCGCTCCTGTGGCACGCAGTGGAACGCACTGCGGTCACAATATGGAGCGCTTCCGGAGGTCAGAGGGGGCTGGAAATCTCCCAGCGCATGCGCGTCAAGGTCACCAAAAGAAACGCAAAGTAGAAAGTAAGAGGCGTGATATACCACGAGATAATGACGTCCTTAAGTAGGAGGGCACCGCACTATTTTCAAAGCCATTGATCAGGTCAAATTAGGTATAAGAGGTGGTGACCTGGGCAGATCCCTTGCCCAACTGGAAAGCAAGTGGATATACCGCCTAGGTACCATCACCCCTCAGGGCTTAAATGAAAGTTTCGGCTTTAACTCATTTTTGTAGCTATTAAGTATTAAACTGTCGTCTTGTTAACGGGTTTTTTTCTTTAGATGCTTTTTAGGTGTTTTTAACATAAGTATTTTACTAATCTTGATTTTAACTTTTTCCCTTACCTCTTTCCCCCCCCCCTCCTTTTTTGTCTCTTCATATATAAATACTAATATTCATGATTTTATTATTTTAAGGTCCCCATACTTACCACACACTGTTCTCTGTATCTGATATTCGGGATGTTTTCCTCGGAGCTTGGGGCCGCCTGAATGGACATTAAGGATATACGAGCACCCACGGAGTCCTCCTATTGGAAGAGAAAAGGAGAAGATGTCGGCATCATAGGAAAAGCGAGGGGAGACAAGAAGCAATAATACTGGACTTTCGTATTTCCCCCCCACATCACTTCGGTGATATCTCTCCCCTTCCCCTCACCCCGCCCCTTTCTCTCTCTCATAGATACCTTACATATATTTTTTACATATGTGTTTATTTTTTCATATGTTGCACTGCAGTACTCTGATATATGTGGTATATATACCCAGGGCCGGCGTCAGCACCCGGCACACCGGGCAAATGCCGAGGCCCTAGAGAGAGAGGGGGGCCCACTCACGCTGTCATAGAAACAGCTGGGAGAGCAGAGCAGGAGATAACATGCTCTCTCCACCCACAAAGTCACTGCTGGCTGCGTTCTCTTAACCCCTATGTGCCAGCTCTGACACAAGCATCTTCTCACTCAGTCAGTGCAGCCAGGCAGGCACACATAGGGGTTAAGAGAACGCAGCCAGTGTGACATTGTTTGTGGGCGGAGAGAGCACGTTCTCCTGCTCTGATCTCCGCCCCTGGCTGGCTGCCGTGCTGCTGAAGTTATGAGGCAGATTCAGGAGGAGCTCCTAGTCCTACCAGTGCCTGAGTGAGTGGCACTGCTATATACTACGTGGGCTGCGCTGCTATATACTATGTGGGCTGCGCTGCTATATACTATGTGGGCTGCACTGCTATATACTACGTGGGCTGCGCTGCTATATACTACGTGGGCTGCGCTGCTATATACTATGTGGGCTGCACTGCTATATACTACGTGGGCTGCACTGCTATATACTACGTGGGCTGCGCTGCTATATACTACGTGGGCTGCTATATACTACGTGGGCTGCGCTGCTATATACTACATGGGCTGCTATATACTACGTGAGCTGCGCTGCTATATACTACGTGGGCTGCGCTGCTATATACTACGTGGGCTGCGCTGCTATATACTACGTGGGCTGCGCTGCTATATACTACGTGGGCTGCTATATACTACGTGGGCTGCGCTGCTATATACTATGTGGGCTGTGCTATATACTACGTGGGCTGCGCTGCTATATACTACGTGGGCTGCGCTGCTATATACTACGTGGGCTGCTATATACTACGTGGGCTGCGCTGCTATATACTACGTGGGCTGCTATATACTACATGGGCTGCTATATACTACGTGGGCAGTGTTATATACTACATGGCTGTGTTTATATGCGATCATGAATCGGGGTATGTGTTAAAGGGGGGGCCCACTGAGACTCTTTCGCCCGGGGCCCTCAAAAACCTGGAGCCGGCCCTGTATATACCACCTCCTTGATATATATATCTCCGCTTTTTTCAAGTATTAAGTATACATGTGTATATGTATTTTTACTTATCATCTATATCTAAAATTATTTGCTTTAATTATTTATTTATTCATCATTCATTTTATCACATTCATTTATTCTGGGGCTACTATCATTATTAATTTTAATATCTCTCCCCCCCCCTTTTTTTATCGTCACTTCCCCTTAGTGCCCCGCAGCTCCACTTTGGCTGATCTTGAGGCTAAATATTAAATTATATGTCCTTTGATTTATGGTCACCTCTACCTCCGATGCACTGCCGCACCTCGTTCCCTAAGTGTATCTCTACATATCACTCTCAGGTAGCCACTTAGTTGTGCCTAACCCCTCCCCTCCCATCCACTCTTAGTTGCCATGGCATATAGGATTATACATACACGGGGATTTCCCTGAGCGCACGCCCTGTATTTACAACTTCCCCCTCCCCTCTCCCATGGCCATCTTTAATTATCAAGTTCCCTGGTGCTTGTTCTCCTCCCTCTCCTTATCTCCGTCCCTCCTGGGAATAAATCTCTATCTCTACATATCCTCCGTTGTCCTTAGAATTGCCACCCCTATCTGTTAGTATCTTATGTGCGGTGCCCTCCTACTTAAGGACGTCATTATCTCGTGGTATATCACGCCTCTTACTTTCTACTTTGCGTTTCTTTTGGTGACCTTGACGCGCATGCGCTGGGAGATTTCCAGCCCCCTCTGACCTCCGGAAGCGCTCCATATTGTGACCGCAGTGCGTTCCACTGCGTGCCACAGGAGCGCACTTCCGGAGGTCCCCTTAGCAACAGGGGGCGTTTCCTGAAGCCTGCGCTCAGATTGGTCCAGGCAGCCGCTCCACTATACACGTCCCTACACCTCCCCGCCTATCAGTGCGTGTCCTTCCCGATAAAACACCGGCCTCTTCTAAACCCTAGTACCCGCCCCCGGAAGAAGCATCCTTGCGAAACGGCGCTCGTCGGGCGTCGGGAGAGCGCAGCCACAGCCACACGCTTCTACATGCCTGCCTGACCCCCCCTCGGCACTTGCCTCAATCTCCTCCACGAACATATTACAGGTAATTTAACTCCTTCTCACCTACGGCGTTCTTTGAGCCATTTATTCTGCTAAGATATAGGGGTTTTCTTCTCATCAGCCTTAGGAGTAGCTGTTTTATCATTTCAGCCTCCATGGTTTTTTGGTACTTTGAGATATCCCCTTCTTTTGCTTTATTTTTGGCCTCTCCCTCCTCCCATATGTATCACCATTATGACAATATGTGTAGGTGGTAGTCTATGCCCGTTTTATATGTTTGGTCTACAAAAACCTGTTTTTGGTAGTCATACTTGTGTTATATAGACCCTGTATCTTGGAGGGACATTTATCCATACGATGCATGTATTGTTCTGTATGTAGATCTATTTCTGCTGGCTTCCCTCTCCCTTTACCACTTGGAAGTCCCACTTTTTGTCTTTTTTTATTTTTTCCTTTGGTCCAGTTCCCCTCCCCCTTCCCTTCCCCCCTCTTCTTGCCTTTTTTAAGATGTATTAATAAACTGTTACTTTTAAACTTTACCTATTGTTCATTTCACTTCTTATCCTCTGTTCGGTGTACCCCCTAGAGGATTATGGTTATATATATGGGGTCTGTATTGGCCTGCCAGGGGTCTGTGTGGGCTGCCAGGGGTCTGTGTGGGCCTGCTGGGGGTCTGTGCTGGCCTGCCGGGGGTCTGTGCGGGCTGCTGGGGGCCTGTTCGGGCCTCTCGGGGGTTGTGTGTGTGTTCAGGCATTGTCCAATGGGACTACAAGTCCCATCGGGCTATGCCTGCTACAGTGACAGTGATTGACATATTAGTCAATGACGGGACAGTAGTAGTCTCATCATCCGGCTAATGTGTTGAATGTAAAAAAAAAATACTACATACATACTACATACATACTACACACCACATACATACTACATACATACTACATACATACTACATACTACATACGTACTACATACATACATACTACATACAGTACATACATACTACATACATACTACATACTACATACATACTAAATACATACTACATACATAATACATACTACATACATACTACATACATACTACATACATAATACATAATACATACATACTACATACGTACATACTACATACATACTACATGCATACTACTTACGACATACATACTACATACATACTACATACATACATACTACATACATACTACATACATACATACAACATACTACACACATACTATATACATACAACATACATACTGCATACATACAGTACTACATACAATACATTTATACATTACATACAATACATACATATAGACATACAGTACATTAAACATAGATTACATACTCACCATTACTTGTCACTTTGTTCCCCGAAGCCAGTGTCATCTGTAAAAATATTAAAATAACAAACAACCAATATACTCCCTGATCCACAGAAATCCCTAAGTGTCCCGTGGAGAAAGGCAGCATCAGCTGAAGCGACCACTGTCCAGGGGCTCCTGGAATCCAGTGACGGGAGGAAGGTATCCTTCCACACTGTATTCCTCTGCTGCTGTAAAAAAAAATAGTCCCTAGTCTCACTTTTGGCATTGCTGTGTGAGAAATTTTCCCATGCAGCTATTGCCATAAAGTGAGACTTTGAACTATAGTAACCTCAGTGATGCACTGCAGAAGCCATTGTCTCCTCTCAGTGTGTCACTGAGGGTCCTATAGAGCAGTGACATCACCCGATGTCACTGTTCTATAGGGGAGATCGTCGTGGGACACTCGTTATTAATTGAACTATGGCAGACAGGTAGTATGTGGTTTATTATTTTACATTTTTTGCAGGCACTGAAGTATGGTAAGTATGGTTAAATGAAGAAAATTAAAATACTTTTCTCCTAATGTGTGCGTGTTTTGATTACTATTGGATTAATAATGGATAGGCCTCTCCGATATTAACCCGGATTCATGTCACCTTACAATAGCAAGGTGACATTAACCCCTTATTACCCCATACCCCACCGCTACACGGGAGTGGGAAGAGGGGCTAAGTGCCGGAATTGGTGCATTTTACAGATGCACCATTTATGGGGCGGCTGCGGACTGGTATTTGTAGCCGGTGGTGATGCAATATCCATGGCCCCTCTCTAGGCTATGAATATCAGCCCGCAGCTGTCTGCGTAGCCTTTCTGGCTGTAACATATAGGGGGACCCCATGTCCTTTTTTTGGGGGGTCCCCCTATTTTAATAGCCAGTAAAGGCTACGCAGACAGCTGTGGGCTGATATTCATAGCAGGCTACAAATATTGGCCCCCAGCCGTCGGCTTTCCCACTCTGGCACCGAAAATTGCGCTGGAACCCACGCCGTTGTTTTCCATTTTTTTTTTTAATTCAACGCTTAATAATGCCTCTTTCACACTTGCGTCGGTACCAGTCCGTCGCTATGCATCAGGCCGACGTACCGACTCACGTTGTGAAATTTGTGCATGATGTGGGCAGCGGATGTAGTTTTTCAACGCATCCGCTGCCCATTCTGAAGTCCGGGAAGGAGGGGGCGGTGTTTCGGCCGTGCATGTGCGGTAGAAAATGGCAGACGCGACGGACAAAAAAAGTTCACTTGAATGTTTTTTTGTGCCGACAGTCCGCCTAAACACGACGGATCCATTGCTCGACGGACGTGACGTGTGGCCATCCGTCGCGACCCGTCGCTAATACAAGTCTATGGGTAAAAAACGCATCCTGCGAGCACATTTGCAGGATCCGTTTTTCCCAAAATGACAGATTGCGACGGATTGCTAAAAATGCAAGTGTGAAAGTAGCCTTAGAAACATTGGCCTTTCTATTATATATCAATGGATATCTATCAGACCCCTGGCAGCCCACACAGAGCCACGGCAGGCCGCACAGAGCCCCAACAGGCCCGTACAGATCCCCAGCAGCCCGCACAGAGCCTGGGCAGGCCCGCACAGAGCCCCAGCAGGCCCGAACAGACCCCCAGCAGCCCGCACAGAGCCCCGCCAGCAAGAACAAAGCCCTGGCAGGCCGCACAGAGCCCCGACAGGCCCGTACAGACCCCCAGCAGCCCGCACAGAGCCCCAGCAGGCCCGCACAGAGCCCCAGCAGGCCTGAACAGACCCCCGGCAGCCCGCACAGAGCCCCGCCAGCAAGAACAAAGCCCCAGCAGGCCCATACAGACCCCCGGCAGCCTGCACAGAGCCCCGACAGCCCACACAGAGCCCCGGCAGGCCCACACAGACTCCTGGCAGCCCGCACAGAGACCCGAGAGGCCCGTACAGATCCCCGGCAGGCCCGCACAGACTCCGCCCGCACACACAAACCCGCACAGTGTCCGCCCACACACAGCCCACACTCTTCCTTCCTCCAGAACAGGATGTAGAAGGACAGAAAGGGCTTATTTACATTCCGATATTTGTGTCCCATTGACTTGCATTGGTATCGGGTATCGGTATGGGCGATATCCGATATTTTTTGGATATCGGCTGATCCAATCCGATACCGATACTTCTGGATATCAGAAGGTATCACTCAACACTAATCACCGCAAGTGCAAAACAGCAACTGCCACACATGTCCACAAGTAGCCATCACTACCTGTCCCTGTACCTTGCTAGCTCATCCTTAACCGTCCCTCTGACCTAAAACTACACTATAAAGCTTTAGAAAAACAATTTGCTAACTGCCATATTCCTATGGCTACTGCGAAGACTGGGACGGGCAGTCTCCGGGTCTCCATTCTCTCTGTGTGCACACAATCATTTCCTGCCTCATTGCTTGAGCACAGACCTCCCTCCACCGGACCCCGTAATTGATGCTCACAGTAGCATACCGGCAGAGGTGTACCTAGGTTTTCTGGCACCAGGCGCAAGAATTCATTTGACGCCCCCCTCCTCGCCAAGGACAAATGCCATTTTAACACTTAGGCTTGTACCCACAAGTTCCTCTCCCTAATGCTTTTAATGTTCAGTCAAAAAACAGAGAAGCAGAAGAGAAGCTCGATGTCACAGGACCATAAGTATGAAAATCACATACAAAAATAAGTGTCCATGTGATGACTACTGGAACCTGCAGAGCTGAATCCTGACATCGCAGGCTTCTGAATTCTCACAACTAATGCACTGCACACTTTTAGGATTCTCCCTTGCCGGTGGACAGTCATGTCAGCACAAGCTTGTGATTTGTATACTTCTGACCACATTCTGAATAGACGTGCCCGACCTCGCTCAGTTAATTTTCATTGACGGAGACCACACATGGCTAGTCAGCATGTGACCGCTTGAATGTAAATCACCAGCACGAGAGAATCCTGACAGCGTGCAGAGCGCACTATGAGAATTCACAAGTCTGCAGTCACAAAGAATGACTGCAAACTCATTACAAACCTGGACATCCCCTTTAATGCTCCTAGCATAAATAAAAACACGAGAGTTAGCCAGTATCACAAATAACATTTACATCTTGGTACCTTATAGATGACGTCGTCTCCGGAGTCATTCTCTTCACACTGACTTCTCCTTTCCATACCGACTCTCTCTTCACATTGTCCTCTTACACTGTGTCCCCCCTATAGGGCACAGTATTTATAGTGAACTGTCTCATCACACTCCCCCTCCTTGATATACTGTCCCCTCCTGGCTGTGCCCTTACACTGTCCTTCCATGCTACGCCCCCACTGCTCAGTTTCTATTCTGTGCCCCCATACTGTCTCCTCACACTATTCCCCTCCCTCCTCATACTGTCTCCTCTCACATTCCCCCGTTCACCATACTGTCTCCTCATATACTTACCCCCTCACTTTCTTTACTGCCTGCTCACCTGACTCCCCATACTTTGCACACATCCCATCACCCTCCCTCCCCGTACTCTGTCCACATCCATTTTTCACATCGCTACTCATACTGTGTCCACACACATTCCCCCGTTTGCTCCCCATACTGTCTGCACCCATCCCCCCATATTGTTTCCTCATATATGCCCCCATTCCTCCACACTGTTTCCTCATACATGCCCCCCATTCCCCAATACTGTTTCCTCATACATTTTTCCTATCCTCCCATCCTGTATGTATGGCTCGGATCCCCCATCCTCCCATCTTGTATGCATGGCTCGGCTCCCCCATCCTCCCATCTTGTATGCATGGCTCGGCTCCCTCATACTCCCATCTTGTATGCATGGCTCGGCTCCCCCATCCGCTCCCCCATCCTCCCACCCTGTATGCATGGCTCCCCCATCCTCTCGCCCTGTATGCATGGTTCCCACGTCCTTTCACCCTGTATGCATGGTTCCGCCATCCCCCCACCCTGTATGCATGGCTCTCCCATCCTCCCATCTTGTATGCATGGCTCGGCTTCTCCATCCTCCTATCCTGTATGCATGGCTCGGCTTGCCCATCCTCCCACCCTGTATGCATGGCTCCCCCATCCTCCCATCCTGTATGCATGGCTCCCCCATCCTCCCATCCTGTATGAATGGCTCCCCATTCTCCCATCCTGCATGCATGGCTCCCCCGTCCTGTATGCATGGCTCGGCTCCCCCATCCTCCCACCCTGTATGCATGGCTCCCCCTTCCTGAATGCATGGATTGGCTCCCCCATCTTCCCACCCTGTATGCATGGCTCCCCCATCCTCCCATCCTGTATGCATGGCTCCCCCAGCCTCCCACCCTGTATGCATGACTCCTCCATCCTCCCCCTCCTCCTCCATCCTCCCCCGTCCTTCTCCATCCTCCGTGCGACGCCGAACTTCCAGGCATCTTTGTCCCGCCGCAGCATTTTCCTTCCTGTATGAGCGGTCACGTGGTACCGCTCATTAAGGTGATGAATATGCAAAAATTAAAAAAAATGTAAAAAAAAAAATCACATTTTTCCCACAAAAATGTTATTTTAGCCCTAATTTTTTGAATTTTTGCAAAGGTAACAGGAGAAAATTAAACTCAAAATTTGCTGTGCAATTTGCCCTAAGTACTCCCATACCCCATATGTGGTCAAAATCTACTTTTATGTGCACAGCTCAGAAGGGATGAAATGCCATATTAGAGTTCAAGTTTTGCTATACTGGTTTGAAGGTTCCATGTCACATTGGCAGAGCCCCTGAGGTTCCAGAACAGCAAAACCTCCCACAAGAATAACAATTTTACAAACTACACCTCTCAATAAATTCCCATAGGGGTACAGTGATCATATTGACACCACAGATGGGTCACAGAATGTTATACCATTGGGCAGTGAAAAAAAAATAATTACATTGTCATGGTCGTGGACTGTGTTCTCTTTCCTGCCAGTGCAGGGTTAATTTTGCATGGCCTCCTTTTGGTTCAGGGAGGGCCATATTTACCCCCCTCTGCCTGGGGTTCCTAGTCAGTGATACATTTGTCCAGGGCTGGACTAGGACTAAAATTCAGCCCTGGCATTTGAAGTTACACAGGCCCACTTGTCAAATGGTGACTGTATAATATCTTTGTACACTTGTAGGCAGGGCCGGTTTTAGGCAAAGTGGGGCCCTAGGCAAAGTTTAAAATGGGGCCCCAAATGCTCACATATTGCACATCACACAAAAGCATTTCGGTTGTATTTACATGTGCTGATCTCAGGCCGCTAAATGAGTTTGATCGACAATACTGAAGTGGTTCAACACTTGTTTCCCGGCCTCTTTCCACCAGCTGAGGAATAATGATGGGACAGAACGATCACTAATAGATCACTAACAGATCACCATACAGTATCATGTTATTAGCAGCTCATCTACAGTTTACACCGGCGATGTGCTGCTGAGAACAATGATTTTTGTTCCAGCAAAAACAATCTGAATATGCAGCATTTTACTTGCTTAGTAAAATACACCCCATAGTCTTCCATATTTTAATATGTGCACCACAGTCCTCCATATAGTATAATACACTCCCTATAGTCCTCCATATATTAAAATACACTGCTCAGTCCTCCATATAGCATAATACACTCCTCATAGTGCTCCATATAATATAATGCACTGCCATAGTCATCCAAGTGGTACAATTCACTTCCCATAGTATAATGCACCCCATAGTTCTTCATATAGTATAACGTATTCACCATAGTCCTCAATACAGTATAATGCAGCCCACATATAGTATAATGCAGCCACCACCCTACAGAATATAATGCAGTCACCCCAGAGTATAATGCAGCCAACCCAGAGTATAATGCAGCCACCCCATACAATATAATGCAGCCCTCTCATAGTTTAATGCAGCCCCCTAATAAAGCATGATGCAATCACCCCTCAAAGAATATAAATATAATGCAGCCTCCCATAGAATATAATGTAGCCCTGAATAGAATATAATACAGCCCACCTCCCCACAGAATACAATGCAGCCCAATCAAAGAGTATGATGCAATCATCCCTCATAAAATCTAATAACCATAGAATATAATGCAGCCCCCCATAGTATATAACACAGCCTCCCCATAGAATATAATGTACCCCCATAGTATATAACACAGCCTCCCCATAGAATCTAATATAACCCAACAATATTATATAACACAGCCACATAGTATATAACATGGCCTACCCCATAGAATACAAAATACCTCCCATAGTATATAGCAAAGCCCCCATAGTATATAGCAAAGCCCGCATAGTATATAGCACAACCCGCATAGTATATAGCACAACCCACATAGTATATAGCACAACCCGCATAGCAGATAACACAGCCCACACAGTAGTATACAGCACAGCCCACATAGTAGTATACAGCACAGCCCACACAGTAGTATACAGCACAGCCCACGTAGTAGTATACAGCACAGCCCACGTAGCAGTATACAGCACAGCCCATTTAGCAGTATATAGCAAAGCCCACATAGTAGTATACAGCACAGCCTACATAGTAGTATATGGCACAGCCCACATAGTAGTATACAGCACAGCCCACATAGTAGTATATAGCACAGCCCACACAGTAGTATATAGCACAGTTCACACAGTACTATACAGCACAGCCCACATAGTAATATATAGCACAGCCCACATAGTAATATATAGCACAGCCCACACAGTAGTATATAGCACAGCCAACATAGAAGTATACAGCACTGCTGAGAATAGCCCCACAGTCCAGTACAAAAAAACACTTCTCACCTCGTCTCATGCCTGCGTTGCTCCCTGCTCCTGTCTCGGCAGCTGCTGCTGCACTGCCTGGGACACAGTGAGTGCGCGCGCACCCGCAGTGTCAGAGGCAGAGCGGGGAATGATCAGAGAGGGAGCGTCAGCAGACGTTCTCTCCTCCATCATTGCATTCAACTGTACCGGCGTCATAGAATGTGATGGCAGCGGCGCTGGTGGGGGGGTGAGTCGGGGCGCAGCGGCCCACTACTGGACAGAATTGTCTGATGGCCAGTCCGGCCATGTATTTGTCTTTGCGGAGTGTCTGACCCCTTGATATGCTTGCATACTGTTTAATCCATTTGCCTTCCTGTGTATGACCCCTTCTGCTTCCTCGTTCTGTGCATTGCCTGATGTCTCTGTGTTTATGGTTTGTTTCTGGTTCTGACCTTTGGCTTGGTAATCGTACCTCTCTCCTGTATGCCCCGTTTGTACTGCCTCTTCGGCTTTCTAACCTCTGGCTACGTCCTGACCACCATCTGCATTTCACCCTTTGGCACTGCTCCAACCTTCCTGGCTTGACTTCGGCACATTCTGACTACTCTCCAGCATTGCTGGCCACCACCGCTACTCGGCATCTGGCCCCGCCTCCGTCCATCTCCCCAGATGTCACGCACCTCAAGTCCTGCATGCCTGCAGGTAAGCCTTCTGCAACTCTCCTGACACACTCTCATGACACATTCGCAGGCTCCTGCTTTAAGTCTGCAGCTACGTTCCTGATATACTGTACATGTTTACTAACGTTTTGTTTCAGCTCCAGATTTGACATTTTCACACTGGAAAATGGGTAATATTGACACCAAAATGTGTCCCACAATTTCTTCTGTATGTGGAAATACCACTTATGTGGCTGTACAGTATTGCTTAACCACATGGCGAGATTCGGGAGGGATTGAGCGCCATTTGCCTCCTGGAGTGCAGATTTTGCTAGAGCCACTAAACACTGGAAGAGCAGTATCCCCCCTCAAGTTATTTTATTTTGTATTCATACCCCCTTGGGAAATTTTCTACAAGTGTAGTGATGATTTTGATGCCATGGGTGTTTTGCAGAAACAAGCAGCAGTGGATGCTGCTAAGTGAAAGCGGCAAAAACCAACCTTGCGGATACATGCATATATATGTAACAATCCCTCTGAAAAACCATGCCCATGGCACTAGAGGGAAAGGGGAGGGGCAAACTCCCACAGTGCTATAGTTCTATAAGATTTCTAAGAGCATAGTGCCCCATTGAATGCATACCAACACAAGATCTATATAAAAATTACAACTTTAGTACAAATTTTAAAAAGAAAATAATCAATATGTATATGATGGGAATGACAAGATGGATGGGCCAAACAAGGAGAAAACACTTTAGAATATGTATAGGTGCACCCCTATACCACACATACTATAGTAATTAAATTATATAGGGCAAAAACATGCACAATTACTGGAAACCGTAAGGAGTGGGTGAAAATAGCCCCACAGGAAATGTGATTTAATCCAAGGAATAGGATATAAACCAACTATTGAACCCTAAAAACTCTCTCCCACATTGCACATAGCCCAATTGATCAAAGATGAATTATCAGTCTAAAGTGGCATAAATAGTGCTTACTCATGTGAAGTCCCTGCTGTGCATGTCCACCACAAGGCACGATGCGCGTTTCGCATACTGAGCTTCCTCGGGGGCTGTGTGGTCTGCTGCATGTGTTAGATCTTATATACCCCCAACTAGAGTTGAGCGACTTTTACTTTTTTAGGATCGAGTTGGGTTTCGCGAAATCTGACTTTCTCAAAAGTCGGGTCGGGTGAAATTGGCCGATTAATGCGAAAAGTCGGTGGCCGACCGAAACGCGAAACCCAATGCAAGTCAATGGGGAATCAAAGTCGGCAGTGAGTGGAGGACAGGAAAACACCTACAGTGTTATTTTAATGCCAAAACCATCAATTTGCATTACTGAAGCTTGTCAATCTTAATTTACTTTATAATAATAGTTAGGCATTGAAAAAAGGGGCTCATTTGGCTAAAGTTGTGGGGGGGTAGGGCTGGCTCAAGATTTTCGTGGGCCCAGGAAACGTGGAATACGTCACGGCAGTGGAGCAGGGAGAGGTAAGTATTTCAACTTTGCAAGTGCTGCGATCCTGAGCAAGCAGGGGGGGGGCCCACTAGTTGGCACTGGCACAGGGCCCCTTATAGTACGGTGGTGTGTTTGACAGCAGGCGGCGCCTCCCACTGCCAGAGACACTTTTGTGTACTATGAGGGGCCCTGTGCCAGGGCCAACGAGTATGCCCCCCACTCGATGAAGGAACCTGCACTTTCATCTGCACCTTCCTCTTTGTCCCCGTGTAAGGTGGTATAGTATGCGGGAGGGTGAACCTGAATTTCAGCAGTGTCAGATTCTGGCTGTGTAGAGTGCAAGGGGAATGTAGTGGTCTGGCTCAATGTACCAGCAAACTCATCAAGCAGTGGCTGGGCAATGGGCAGGATGAGGAGGAAACACAGATATAGGCCCAAAATGAAAAATTAAGCTAAAAGCAGTTCAAAATTGGTAACAGGACTAAACAGGCGGCATAGCTTTGTTCAGTGGAGGACAATTGTAATGAGTGGCTCAGACAGACTTAGCAGGCCTAAAATAAAAAAGTAGGCTAAATGCAGTTAAAAATTGGTAACAGGAGTACACAGGCGGCATTGCTTTGGTCAGAGGAGGACAACTGTAATGAGAGGCTGACACAGTTACTAGGCCCAAATAAGTAAGTAAGCTAAATGTAGTTCAAAATTGGTAAGAGGAGTGCACAGGCGGCATTGCTTTGGTCAGCGGAGGACAACTGTAATGAGAGGCTGACACAGTTACTAGGCCCAAATAAGTAAGTAAGCTAAATGCAGTTCAAAATTGGTAAGAGGAGTGCACAGGAGGCATTGCTTTGGTCAGCGGAGGACAACTGTAATGAGAGGCTGAAACAGTTACTAGGCCCAAATAAGTAAGTAGGCTAAATTCATTTCAAAATTGGTAACAGTACACAGGCGGCATTGCTTTGGTCAGCGGATGACAACTGTAATGAGAGGCTGACACAGTTACTAGGCCCAAATAAGTAAGTAGGCTAAATGCAGTTCAAAATTGGTAACAGTGGTACACATGCGGCATTGCTTTGGTCAGCGGAGGACAACTGTAATGAAAGGCTGACACAGTTACTAGGCCCAAATAAGTAAGTAGGCTAAATTCATTTCAAAATTGGTAACAGGAGTACACAGGCGGCATTGCTTTGGTCAGCGGAGGACAACAGTTATGAGAGGCTGACACAGTTACTAGGCCCAAATAAGTAAGTAAGCTAAATGCAGTTCAAAATTGGTAAGAGGAGTGCACAGGCGGCATTGCTTTGGTCAGCGGAGGACAACTGTAATGAGAGGCTGACACAGTTACTAGGCCCAAATAAGTAAGTAGGCTAAATTCATTTCAAAATTGGTAACAGGAGTACACAGGCGGCATTGCTTTGGTCAGCGGAGGACAACTGTAATGAGAGGCTGACACAGTTACTAGGCCCAAATAAGTAAGTAAGCTAAATGCAGTTCAAAATTGGTAAGAGGAGTGCACAGGCGGCATTGCTTTGGTCAGCGGAGGACAACTGTAATGAGAGGCTGACACAGTTACTAGGCCCAAATAAGTAAGAAGGCTAAATTAATTTCAAAATTGGTAACAGGAGTACACAGGCGGCATTGCTTTGGTCAGCGGATGACAACTGTAATGAGAGGCTGACACAGTTACTAGGCCCAAATAAGTAAGTAGGCTAAATGCAGTTCACAATTGGTAAAGGGAGTACACAGGCGGCATAGCTTTGTTCAGCGGAGTAGGACAATTGTAATGAGAGGCTAACACAGTTACTAGGCCCAAATAAGTAAGTAGGCTAAATTCATTTCAAAATTGGTAACAGGAATACACAGGCGGCATTGCTTTGGTCAGCGGATGACAACTGTAATGAGAGGCTGACACAGTTACTAGGCCCAAAAAAGTAAGTAGGCTAAATGCAGTTCACAATTGGTAAAGGGAGTACACAGGCGGCATAGCTTTGTTCAGCGGAGTAGGACAATTGTAATGAGAGGCTGACACAGTTACTAGGCCCAAATAAGTAAGTAGGCTAAATGCAGTTCAAAATTGGTAACAGGGGTACACATGCGGCATTGCTTTGGTCAGCGGAGGACAACTGTAATGAGAGGCTGACACAGTTACTAGGCCCAAATAAGTAAGTAGGCTAAATTCATTTCAAAATTGGTAACAGGAGTACACAGGCGGCATTGCTTTGGTCAGCGGAGGACAACTGTTATGAAAGGCTGACACAGTTACTAGGCCCAAATAAGTAAGTAAGCTAAATGCAGTTCAAAATTGGTAAGAGGAGTGCACAGGCGGCATTGCTTTGGTCAGCTGAGGACAACTGTAATGAGAGGCTGACACAGTTACTAGGCCCAAATAAGTAAGTAGGCTAAATTCATTTCAAAATTGGTAACAGGAGTACACAGGCGGCATTGCTTTGGTCAGCGGATGACAACTGTAATGAGAGGCTGACACAGTTACTAGGCCCAAATAAGTAAGTAAGCTAAATGCAGTTCAAAATTGGTAAAAGGAGTACACAGGCGGCATAGCTTTGTTCAGCGGAGTAGGACAATTGTAATGAGAGGCTGACACAGTTACTAGGCCCAAATAAGTAAGTAGGCTAAATTGATTTCAAAATTGGTAACAGGAGTACACAGGCGGCATTACTTTGGTCAGCGGAGGACAACTGTAATGAGAGGCTGACACAGTTACTAGGCCCAAATAAGTAAGTAAGCTAAATGCAGTTCAAAATTGGTAAGAGGAGTGCACAGGCGGCATTGCTTTGGTCAGCGGAGGATAACTGTAATGAGAGGCTGACACAGTTACTAGGCCCAAATAAGTAAGTAGGCTAAATGCAGTTCACAATTGGTAAAGGGAGTACACAGGCGGCATAGCTTTGTTCAGCGGAGTAGGACAATTGTAATGAGAGGCTAACACAGTTACTAGGCCCAAATAAGTAAGTAGGCTAAATTCATTTCAAAATTGGTAACAGGAATACACAGGCGGCATTGCTTTGGTCAGCGGATGACAACTGTAATGAGAGGCTGACACAGTTACTAGGCCCAAATAAGTAAGTAGGCTAAATGCAGTTCACAATTGGTAAAGGGAGTAAACAGGCGGCATAGCTTTGTTCAGCGGAGTAGGACAATTGTAATGAGAGGCTGACACAGTTACTAGGCCCAAATAAGTAAGTAGGCTAAATGCAGCTCAAAATTGGTAACAGGGGTACACATGCGGCATTGCTTTGGTCAGCGGAGGACAACTGTAATGAGAGGCTGACACAGTTACTAGGCCCAAATAAGTAAGTAGGCTAAATTCATTTCAAAATTGGTAACAGGAGTACACAGGCGGCATTGCTTTGGTCAGCGGAGGACAACTGTTATGAGAGGCTGACACAGTTACTAGGCCCAAATAAGTAAGTAAGCTAAATGCAGTTCAAAATTGGTAAGAGGAGTGCACAGGCGGCATTGCTTTGGTCAGCTGAGGACAACTGTAATGAGAGGCTGACACAGTTACTAGGCCCAAATAAGTAAGTAGGCTAAATTCATTTCAAAATTGGTAACAGGAGTACACAGGCGGCATTGCTTTGGTCAGCGGATGACAACTGTAATGAGAGGCTGACACAGTTACTAGGCCCAAATAAGTAAGTAAGCTAAATGCAGTTAAAAATTGGTAAAAGGAGTACACAGGCGGCATTGCTTTGTTCAGCAGAGTAGGACAATTGTAATGAGAGGCTGACACAGTTACTAGGCCCAAATAAGTAAGTAGGCTAAATTCATTTCAAAATTGGTAACAGGAGTACACAGGCGGCATTACTTTGGTCAGCGGAGGACAACTGTAATGAGAGGCTGACACAGTTACTAGGCCCAAATAAGTAAGTAAGCTAAATGCAGTTCAAAATTGGTAAGAGGAGTGCACAGACGGCATTGCTTTGGTCAGCGGAGGATAACTGTAATGAGAGGCTGACACAGTTACTAGGCCCAAATAAGTAAGTAGGCTAAATGCAGTTCACAATTGGTAAAGGGAGTACACAGGCGACATAGCTTTGTTCAGCGGAGTAGGACAATTGTAATGAGAGGCTAACACAGTTACTAGGCCCAAATAAGTAAGTAGGCTAAATTCATTTCAAAATTGGTAACAGGAATACACAGGCGGCATTGCTTTGGTCAGCGGATGAGAACTGTAATGAGAGGCTGACACAGTTACTAGGCCCAAATAAGTAAGTAGGCTAAATGCAGTTCACAATTGGTAAAGGGAGTACACAGGCGGCATAGCTTTGTTCAGCGGAGTAGGACAATTGTAATGAGAGGCTGACACAGTTACTAGGCCCAAATAAGTAAGTAGGCTAAATGCAGTTCAAAATTGGTAACAGGGGTACACATGCGGCATTGCTTTGGTCAGCGGAGGACAACTGTAATGAGAGGCTGACACAGTTACTAGGCCCAAATAAGTAAGTAGGCTAAATTCATTTCAAAATTGGTAACAGGAGTACACAGGCGGCATTGCTTTGGTCAGCGGAGGACAACTGTTATGAGAGGCTGACACAGTTACTAGGCCCAAATAAGTAAGTAAGCTAAATGCAGTTCAAAATTGGTAAGAGGAGTGCACAGGCGACATTGCTTTGGTCAGCGGAGGACAACTGTAATGAGAGGCTGACACAGTTACTAGGCCCAAATAAGTAAGTAGGCTAAATTCATTTCAAAATTGGTAACAGGAGTACACAGGCGGCATTGCTTTGGTCAGCGGAGGACAACTGTTATGAGAGGCTGACACAGTTACTAGGCCCAAATAAGTAAGTAAGCTAAATGCAGTTCAAAATTGGTAAGAGGAGTGCACAGGCGGCATTGCTTTGGTCAGCGGAGGACAACTCTAATAAGAGGCTGACACAGTTACTAGGCCCAAATAAGTAAGAAGGCTAAATTCATTTCAAAATTGGTAACAGGAGTACACAGGCTGCATTGCTTTGGTCAGCGGATGACAACTGTAATGAGAGGCTGACACAGTTACTAGGCCCAAATAAGTAAGTAGGCTAAATGCAGTTCACAATTGGTAAAAGGAGTACACAGGCGGCATAGCTTTGTTCAGCGGAGTAGGACAATTGTAATGAGAGGCTGACACAGTTACTAGGCCCAAATAAGTAAGTAGGCTAAATGCAGTTCAAAATTGGTAACAGGGGTACACATGCGGCATTGCTTTGGTCAGCGGAGGACAACTGTAATGAGAGGCTGACACAGTTACTAGGCCCAAAAAAGTAAGTAGGATAAATGCAGTTCAAAATTGGTAACAGGAGTACACAGGCGGCAATGCTGTGGTCAGCGGAGGACAACTGTAATGAGAGGCTGACACAGTTACTAGGCCCAAATAAGTAAGTAGGCTAAATTCATTTCAAAATTGGTAACAGGAGTACGCAGGCGGCATTGCTTTGTTCAGTGGAGGACAACTGTAATAAATGGCTGAGACAGACTTAGTAGGTCTAAAATAAAAAAGTAGGCTAAATGCAGTTCAAAATTGGTAACAGGACTAAACAGGCGGCATTGCTTTGTTCAGTGGAGGACAATTGTAACGAGTGGCTCAGACAGACTTAATAGGCCTAAAATAAAAAAGTAGGCTAAATGCAGTTCAAAATTGGTAAGAGGACTACACAGGCGGCATAGCTTTGTTCAGCGGAGGACAACTGTAATGAGAGGCTCACACAGACTTAGTAGGCCTAAAATTAAAAAGTAGGCTAAATGCAGTTCAAAATTGGTAAGAGGAGTACACAGGCAGCATAGCTTTGGTCAGCAGAGGACAACTGTAATGAGAGGCTCACACAGACTTAGTAGGCCTAAAATAAATTAGCAAGGGTGTCAGGGACGTAGTATACAACCATCCTCCCCAAATCAGTCCCCAACAAAACATCAGTGGGCAAATTTTCAGACAGCCCCACTTCCTTCACCCCACTCCCGGAACCCCAATCAATATAAACTCGGGCCATTGGCAAGGGACAGCTGATGCCCCCAATCCCAGTGACAGTTAGGGTTTTCCCCAGAATGATTTCTTCAGGGGCCGACAGTTCGGGTCGGATGAGGGTCCCTTCAGCCCCGGTTTCCTTGAGGCCTGTATAGACATGGCCTCCCACGGTGACGTGCTGTACATTGTCACACACCCTCCCAGCCACCCCAGCAACCAAAAGAATTGCTGTGTTAGGCCCTGGAGCCTTGGCTGGGGGGTTCTTCTGCTTGTCTGGACAGTAGGGACTGATATGGCCAGTCCACTTGCAGAAGAAACACTGGTGAGGTTCGGTGATAGGTCTGGTGCTGTTGGCCACAGGGACAGGGCTTCTGGTGTGTTGGCTGGCAGGTGTACTGGTGTTGGTTGCAGGCTTACCCCCTCTGCAGCTGGCGGTGACTGGCTTCCGCACTTCCAAACTACGGTTGGCCTCATAGGCATCGGCAATCTGCGCTGCTTTCATCACGTCTTTGGGTTCTCTGTCCCTCACGAACTGTCGCACCTCAGCTGGGCAAAGATGTAAGAACTGGTCTTTGATCATCAGTTCTCCCAGCTGCTTAAAGGTGGTCACTGACAGTCCTTGGATCCACTGGTTAAAATGGGTCCTGATTCCATGCACCACATCGCCGTAGCTGTCGTGTGGGCCACGTTGGAGGTTCCGGATCTTTTTATGGTAGACCTCAGGTGTAAGCTGGTACTTTACTACCAAGGCCTGCTTGATGGCCACACAGTCACCATCTAGTTCTTGAGGGAGGGCAGCAAGTGCCTCCAGAGCTTTGCCTCTCAGCCCTGGGGTCAGGTATCGTGCCCATTCATCTGTAGGCAGCTGGTACTGTCTGCAGGCTTTCTCAAAGACCCGCAGAAAAGTGTTAAAGTCCCCATCCTTTTCCATAACAGGAAAGTGATCGGGCCGGGGCTTCGGTATCTGAGCACCGCTGGGCTCACGGCTGGACTGGGACGACCCCTGCATTTGCAGTCGGGCTAACTGCAGCTGGTACTCCCGCTCCGCTTGCCGCTCGGCTCGGGCCTCCTGCCGGTATTGCTAAATCAGCTGCAGACGTCCATCATGGTCGTCAGTGTGTCCAATTCGCCCTGGTTGCTAGTAGGGCCAGTATTCAGTGGTTGGACCTCTGCTGCAGCACCATGTTCGCTTGTGCTGGTTTCTGCGGCGACTGGGCTCTGTGGCTTGGCTTGGTCTAGAGCGGCTTCCCATTGCACCAGATCTGAGACCAGTTGGGCTTTGTTTTTGACTGCAAAGTCAATGTGCTGTGACCTGCATAAGGCAGACCTGGTCTGCTGCTTATAAAAGGTTTCTCCCAGCACAACCATGGTTGCCAAATAGAAGATAGGACAGAAAAACAAAGAGAAGGGAAGGGGATAATTACCAGTACACACAAATGTCTCAGGACTAATAAACACTGAGTTCGTTCTCCAAACTTATTTGCGCAGAGTTCTCGCAAGAACTTAGCAAGTTTTTAGTGAGAGGAATGATCACTCAAACCAAATCACTAATGCTCTAAGATATCCCACCTCCTTGCCACCAATATGTCACGATTCACACCGTGACCGTCACCCCTACGTCACGGATTGGGGTGACTTTAGGCCAACAGATGGCTATCACATGTGCAGGGGGGCTTATCTTAGTTATCCCTCCTCTGCTACAATGTGATGAAAAAACACACACAAGACTATTGACCTCTTAGTTTACAGCAGGGGATTATTTTTAGTATCCCACTGCTCTTCAATATACCACGAACTGCAGGGATTTATGTATATCTCGCTTTATAGTTCCGCTTGAACTTGCAGCTCTCTGGCGCCCCCTTACCCTCAGGTCAGATTATGTACTGCACCTAGGGTAATTAATTGCCAGAAAGGCTGCCTGCAATGTACTGGCTATTGGGCATGCTGCAGCAAGGCGATTATAACTACTCCCACTCAGGCAGGAACAATAATTATCAATGCCGCCATCGCTACAACAACTCCCAAATACCCAGAACACGGTATGCTGCCACCAGCTTCGATTAAACGGGTCCGAAGCTAACTCAAAACAGTAGCGTAATTCCCTTCAGAAGACTTAGGGTACATTTTAGAACAGGAGAACGAATCTAGTATTTTAAATATTTAATTCCATTAAAGATTATAAAAGATGTTACAATATGAAACAATTGAAGATATGTACAAGGTAATTATAAAAATAACAGGGGTTAAATGAGAAATTAACACTTACATGTGTTCAGGTCATTTCAGGCAGAACCAGGCTAGTGGGTGGAGCTCCCAAATATCCCAATGCATCAGGACTGGCAGTGAGGGCTCCTCTTGTAAGACTCAGACTAATACTCTGAAGGCTGGGTAAAGTGGAGTCACTTAAATAACCACAGCCTCGTGACATCACTAACAGGGCTGGTTTTTTCAGACCCTCCTATCTCTTCAGTGTTACTAAATTTCACACAAGTTTGTCTAATGCCTGTATCTCCGCTACAGAACATGTCAGATATACAATATACAACAAAAGGTTGCACTCTATCGTGCCAAAACACGTCAAATATGAAATACATGAAATATGAATAGCAAAATTGCTTTTTGAACATTAGGAAAAAATTTTTTTGAGACGCTTAGCACAGAATTTGGCCAAATAGTGTGAGCCCATCACCATGGTCAAGGTGGTCTCATTAAAAAACTGATGGGTACCTGACCTCCCTGTCCAAATGTGAACACTTACCGAAGGCTAATGTCTGCATGCTTTGGTGAATATGGACACCTGTCTCAGCAAAGCTTACATATGGGTTGGCCGGAACCAAGTGTGAATAGATGTAATTAAAAACCAAATGGTGAAGGGAGGAGTGCTCAAACTATAAGCTAACATAGAAATGACAGAAAAAAGACTGGCACATCCAAACTAGTGTGCATAGGTTCATACCAGGAGCAGCTAACGCCATATAGAATATACAACAAAAGGTTGCACTCTGTCATGCCAAAACACATCAAATATGAAATACATGAAATATGAATAGCAAAATTGCTTTTTGAACATTAGGACAAAATTTTTTTGAGACGCTTAGCACAGAATTTGGCCAAATAGTGTGAGCCCATCAACCATCGTCAAGGTGGTCTCATTAAAAAACTGATGGGTACCTGACCTCCCTGTCCAAATGTGAACACTTACCGAAGGCTAATGTCTGCATGCTTGGGTGAATATGGACACCTCTCTGAGCAAAGCCTACATATGGGTTGGCCGGAACCAAGTGTGAATAGATGTAATTAAAAACTAGATGGTGAAGGGAGGAGTGCTCAGTCAATAAGCTAACATAGAAATGACAGAAAAAAGACTGGCACATCCAAACTACTGTGAATAGGTGCATACCAGGAGCATCTACCTCCATATATAATATACAACAAAAGGTTGCACTCTGTCGTGCCAAAACACGTCAAATATGAAATACATGAAATATGAATAGCAAAATTGCTTTTTGAACATTAGGACAAAATTTTTTGAGACGCTTAGCACAGAATTTGGCCAAATAGTGTGAGCCTATCAACCATCGTCAAGGTGGTCTCATTAAAAAACTGATGGGTACCTGACCTCCCTGTCCAAATGTGAACACTTACCGAAGGCTAATGTCTGCATGCTTGGGTGAATATGGACACCTCTCTCAGCAAAGCCTACATATGGGTTGGCCGGAACCAAGTGTGAATAGATGTAATTAAAAACCAGATGGTGAAGGGAGGAGTGCTAAGTCAATAAGCTAACATAGAAATGACAGAAAAAAGACATCCAAACTAGTGTGCATAGGTTCATACCAGGAGCAGCTACCTCCATATAGAATATACAACAAAAGGTTGCACTCTATCGTGCCAAAACACGTCAAATATAAAATACATGAAATACGAATAGCAAAATTGCTTTTTGAACATTAGGAAAAAAATGTTTTGAGACGCTTAGCACAGAATTTGGCCAAATAGTGTGAGCCCATCAACCATCGTCAAAGTGGTCTCATTAAAAACTGATGGGTACCTGACCTCCCTGTCCAAATGTGAACACTTACCGAAGGCTTATATCTGCATGCTTGGGTGAATATTGACACCTCTCTCAGCAAAGCTTACATATGGGTTGGCCGGAACCAAGTGTGAATAGATGTAAAAAAAAACAGATGGTGAAGGGAGGAGTGCTCAGTCTATAAGCTAACATAGAAATGACAGAAAAAAGACTGGCACATCCAAACTAGTGTGCATAGGTTCATACCAGGAGCAGCTACCTCCATATAGAATATACAACAAAAGGTTGCACTGTATCATGCCAAAACACGTCAAATATGAAATACATGAAATACAAATAGCAAAATTGCTTTTTGAACATTAGGAAAAAAAATTTTGAGACGCTTAGCACAGAATTTGGCCAAATAGTGTGAGCCCATCAACCATCGTCAAGGTGGTCTCATTAAAAAATTGATGGGTACCTGACCTCCTTGTCCAAATGTGAACACTTACCGAAGGCTAATGTCTGCATGCTTGGGTGAATATGGACACCTCTCTCAGCAAAGCCTACATATGGGTTGGCCGGAACAAAGTGTGAATAGATGTAATTAAAAACCAGATGGTGAACGGAGGAGTGCTCAGTCTATAAGCTAACATAGAATTGACAGAAAAAAGACTGGCACATCCAAACTAGTGTGCATAGGTTCATACCAGGAGCAGCTACCTCCATATAGAATATACAACAAAAGGTTGCAATCTATCGTGCCAAAACACGTCAAATATGAAATACATGAAATACAAATAGCAAAATTGCTTTTTGAACATTAGGAAAAAATTTTTTTGAGACGCTTAGCACAGATTTTGGCCAAATAGTGTGAGCCCATCAACCATCGTCAATGTGGTCTCATTAAAAAACTGATGGGTACCTGACCTCCCTGTCCAAATGTGAACACTTACCAAAGGCTAATGTCTGCATGCTTGGGTGAATATGGACACCTCTCTCAGCAAAGCCTACATATGGGTTGGCCGGAACCAAGTGTGAATAGATGTAATTAAAAACCAGATGGTGAAGGGAGGAGTGCTCAGTCTATAAGCTAACATAGAATTGACAGAAAAAAGACTGGCACATCCAATGTGGTGTGCATAGGTTCATACCAGGAGCAGCTACCTCCATATAGAATATTCAACAAAAGGTTGCACTCTATCGTGCCAAAACACGTCAAATATGAAATACATGAAATACGAATAGCAAAATTGCTATTTGAACATTAGGAAAAAATATTTTTGAGACGCTTAGCACAGAATTTGGCCAAATAGTGTGAGCCCATCAACCATCGTCAAGGTGGTCTCATTAAAAACTGATGGGTACCTGACCTCCCTGTCCAAATGTGAACACTTACCGAAGGCTAATGTCTGCATGCTTGGGTGAATATGGACACCTCTCTCAGCAAAGCTTACATATGGGTTGGCCGGAACCAAGTGTGAATAGATGTAATTAAAAACCAAATGGTGAAGGGAGGAGTGCTCAGTCAATAAGCTAACATAGAAATGACAGAAAAGAGACTGGCACATCCAAACTAGTGTGAATAGGTGCATACCAGGAGCAGCTACCTTCATATATAATATACAACAAAAGGTTGCACTCTATCGTGCCAAAACACATCAAATATGAAATACATGAAATATGAATAGCAAAATTGCTTTATGAACATTAGGAAAAAAATTTTTGAGACGCTTAGCACAGAATTTGGCCAAATAGTGTGAGCCCATCAACCATCGTCAAGGTGGTCTTATTAAAAACTGATGGGTACCTGACCTCCCTGTCCAAATGTGAACACTTACCGAAGGCTAATGTCTGCGTGGTTGGGTGAATATGGACAACTCTCTCAGCAAAACCTACATATGGGTTGGCCGGAACCAAGTGTGAATAGATCTATTTAAAAACCAGATGGCGAAGGGAGGAGTGCTCAGTCAATAAGCTAACATAGAAATGACAGAAAAAAGACTGGCACATCCAAACTAGTGTGAATAGGTGCATACCAGGAGCAGCTACCTCCATATTTAATAAACAACAAAAGGTTGCATTCTATCATGTTAAAACACGTCAAATAAGAAATGTATGAAATATGAATAGCAAAATTGCTTTATGAACATTAGGAAAAAATTTTTTAGCGACGCTTAGCACAGAGTTTGGCCAAATAGTGTGAGCCCATCAACCATCGTCAAGGTGGTCTCATTAAAAAACTGATGGGTACCTGATGGGTAAGTGTTCACATTTGGACAGGGAGGTGAGGTACTCATCAGTTTTTTCCTAATGTTCAAAAAGCAATTTTGCTATTCATATTTCATGTATTTCATATTTGACGTGTTTTGGCATGATAGAGTGCAACCTTTTATTATATATTATATATGGAGGTAGCTGCTCCTGGTTTGCACCTATTCACACTAGTTTGGATGTGCCAGTCTCTTTTCTGTCATTTCTATGTTAGCTTATTGACTGAGCACTCCTCCCTTCACCATTTGGTTTTTAATTACATCTATTCACACTTGGTTCCGGCCAACCCATATGTAAGCTTTGCTGAGAGAGGAGTCCATATTCACCCAAGCATGCAGACATACGCCTTCAGTAAGTGTTCACATTAGGACAGAGAGGTCATGTACCCATCAGTTTTTTAATGAGACCACCTTGACGATGGTTGATGGGCTCACAACGTTTGGCCAAATTCTGTGCTAAGCGTCTCAAAAAAATTATTTCCTAATGTTCAAAAAGCAATTTTGCTATTCATATTTTATGTATTTCATATTTGGCGTGTTTTGGCACGATAGAGTGCAACCTTTTGTTGTATATTATATATGGAGGTAGCTGCTCCTGGTATGCACCTATTCACACTAGTTTGGATGTGCCAGTCTTTTTTCTGTCATACAGAACATGTCAGAATCATAACACACTCAGCATTCATGTTATATTAACATTGGCATTCTAATGAGACCAAATTTGGGCTTGATGGGATGCATAGTTCCGGAGAAATCCATACCCTGTCCCTGTTGGAACTAGAAGCCCGCGCTTACCGTGGCCGATAGATCCGCCGATGGAGATTCACAAACTGGACGTATTATTTTCCTAGCCTAAACCGTTGGCCCAATATCTCACTATAATGGAACAAAGGACTTCTTGAGTTTAAAGAAGGAGATCAGACCAGTTTCTGCTGGAGGAAGGTTTGAGCCGACACAAGCGATCGTAAAAATTCTTTTGGGAGGGGCATGAGGAGTAAGTTGCTCAAAGTCAGGAATTTGCAGCAAGAAGCAATAAAATCTCTTCTACATCCATTGAAAAGAAAAGCTAAACCCTGAAGTAAAGGGGGGTCAACACCCACCCTATAGGTGATGTCAATGAGAGACTAAAACTGATATTATACATTATCCTCACAGGGAATTATTGTTATCATTGATCATGTTGTCTGTCATGGGATTTTCTCATGTAAATACTGTTGAAAAAAGTCATATAGCATATTGGCTTTTTCCTCATCCTCATCCACCATTGCACCCACACTATTTTTAAGGAGGCCAACACTATAATTTTTTAGGTTCTTACTATTTATGTAGTTAAAGAATATTTTGGGATTATTTTTACTTTCTCTGGCAGTGAGTCTCTCTGTCTCAATCCTTGCTGCCATGATTTGCTTTTTACTGAATTTATTTAATATGTACAGCACTTTGTTTATAGAATTGAATCCTGTGGGATATCTATTGTTGATTTATAGCCTGTGATCATTATATTATTCACTTACACTGTCTTCTTTTTTTGCAGAGACATTGTGATAAAGACCCCAATGGGGTCTAACGTCCTTACTTTCTATCGTACTTCCAAGTCACAATTAATTTTGTTTGTTCACACAAAATAAAGAAATTTGCATCACCAAAAAACAGAGTGTGAGGTGAATCTCTCTAGCCTTGGTCATGGGGTCTCAGGCCCAATTCCACCTGCACCTTGACACTTTGACCGAGTCCACGACAATCTTCCAGGAACAATACCTCCCCTCTCTGAGCTGTTGGCCTTGCTCTGCTTGCCAGCTTCCCAGGTTCATCATTTACCAACTTGTCTTCCACGACCACCACACCCTAGTCCTTCTAACTCAGTGAATTTACAGAAACCTGACTTAACTGTGTTTCATCATCATCATCATCTACCTCCTATGACAAAATGTGTCATTCCCCAATATCATTTTCTTGTGACCTTGGCTACTCTAAGTATTATGCATCACTATACAGTATCTCCTCATGTCCCTCTTGGAACATGCAGGGTGAGAGGCCATAATCAAGAAATGGCATTTTACAGAGCTCCGCAGAGTATCATAGTGTGGGATCACTGGTCTCCTGGGACTCAACATGATTGGAGGAAGAATCGGAGGAAGGAGGATCAGTGTGAGGATTAAGTGATCCAGATTGTTGACTGGAAAGACTGGACCATGTGGAAAACTAAGTGGTATTAGGAAACATGCTGCAAGCATTATGTGCTATCCACTCACCACCTATTTGCACTGGAAGAGGTTGAGAAGTGGTATCCCATGCCTCCCTGCGAAGTGGGACCGAAAGCTATGTGATCATAATTGTGTGGCCTTGATTTTTCTTATGGCAATTCACGACCACATAATGGCCTTGGGTTCTGCCGGCTATAGCGGCCCATCCAGAAGTTAGTAATATTTAGGTGGTAAAAATAATTTTTTTTCATTTCTGCCATGTCACTTTGCATTAATTTCTGAAAGGCACCTGAAGGGTAAATAAACTATCTGACAGCAGTTTTCAGTATGTCAGGGGGTGCTATTTTTAAAATTATATGATTTTTAGGGGGTTTCCGATATATACGACCACCAAAGTCACTTCAAACCTGGATAGGTCCCTAAAAAAATATTTTTTTTTAAATTTCCTTGGAAAAAGGAAAAATTGCTGCTACATTTTTAAACCTGCTAAAATGCTAACAAAAAAAATAATATTTTACAAACGGTGTTGATTTAAAGCAGACATGAGAGAAATGTTGTTTATTAATGTTTTTTTGTGTGGTATGACTATGTAGATTAAGAAGAATAATCATTAAAAGTTTTAAAGTTGTGCATTTTCTTTACATTTTTGTCAAATTTCTGATATCTAATATATAAAGCTGAATGTGTGTGTGTATGTATGTGTGTATGTCCAGGATTGGCATCTGCACCGTCGCAGCTACAGCCACAAAATTTTGCACAGTCACACGTCTGGACCCCGAGAGCGTTATAGGCTATGTCGTAAAGTGAAATTTTAACCCCGCAATTTCCAATTCACCAAACTATTTCGTCCCTATCTACTGTTGTGAATTCTGCTCTTGGGTTCCCTCCAGTGGTTGTAGGTGGGAATGCAGTTGTCCCTGAGTAGCAGTCCTGGCCAGGTGTATCTGATGATTGCAGTTCTGACTGGGATATTTAGGTGTGCAGGATTCATTAGTCCTTGCCAGTTGCCCATGGTTATGGGAGGTTTGGATCTTTGTCTGGTTCCTCCTGCCTTGCTGCCAATTCAGCAAAGATAAGTGTCTGGTTTTTGTTTCTGTGGCACACATGCTGTGTGCCTATTAATTTTGTGCTATTCATTTGTTTTCTCTTGTCCAGCTTAGATTGTGTCAGTGTTTTCTCAGTATTGTTGGATTCTCTGGAGTTGCAGATATACGCTCCACATCTTTAGTTAGATGGTGGAATTTTTTGTATTTTCTGCTGTGGATATTTTTGGAAGGGTTTTAATACTGACCGCTTAGTATTCTGTCCTATCCTTTCCTATTTTAGCTAGAGTGGCCTCTTTTGCTAAATCCTGTTTCCTGCCTGCGTGTGTCTTTTCCTCTACTACTCACAGTCAATATTTGTGGGGGCTTCCTATCCTTTGGGGTTCTGCTCTGAGGCAAGGTAGATTTCCTAGTTCCATCTATAGGGGTATTTAGTCCTCCGGCTGTGTCGAGGTGTCTGGGATTTGTTAGGCACACCCCACAGCTACTTCTATTTGCGGTGTTAAGTTCAGGATTTGCGGTCAGTACAGGTTCCACCAACTCAGAGAAAGTTCCATGCGGCTCCAAGGTCACCGGATCATAACAGTACAACTGGCCTATAATGAGTTAAATGCATCTCAGAAGAAGGGAAGAAAGGTGTTGAGCCAGTTTTTTTTCTCTGCACTCTGCTTTCTCTTCTCTTCCCTCTTTATCTCTGGGTGGCTGAGGAGTCTTGTGCTAGCATGGATATTCAGGAATTGGCTTCTCGTGTGGACCAGCTTGCTGCTAGGGTACAGGGTATTTCTGATTATATTGTTCAGACTCCTGTTTTAGAGCTGAAGATTCCTACTCCTGATTTGTTTTTTGGTGACAGGTCCAAATTTTTGAGTTTTAAAAACAACTGTAAACTGTTTTTTGCTCTGAGACCTCGATCCTCTGGTGATTCCATTCAGCAGGTTAAAATCATCATCTCCCTGCTGCGTGGCGATCCACAGGATTGGGCATTTTCCCTGGAATCTGGGAATCCGGCTTTGCTTAATGTAGACTCCTTTTTTCAGGCTTTTGGATTATTATATGATGAACCTAATTCTCTGGATCAAGCGGAGAAGACCTTGTTGGCCCTGTCTTAGGGTCAAGAGGCGGCAGAATTGTATTGTCAGAAATATAGAAAATGGTCTGTGTTGACTAAATGGAATGATGATGCTTTGGCGGCAATTTTCAGAAAGGGTCTTTCTGAATCCGTTAAAGATGTTATGGTGGGGTTTCCCACGCCTTTCGGTCTGAGTCATTCTATGTCTCTGGCCATTCAGATTGATCGGCGCTTGCGGGAGCGCAGAACTTTGCGCGCTGTGGCGTTGTCCTCAGAGCAAATTCCTGAGCCAATGCAGTGTGATAGGATTCTGTCTAGAATGGAACGACAAGGTTTCAGACGTCAGAATAGGTTGTGTGATTATTGTGGCGATGCTTCTCATGTCATTTCTGTCTGCCCTAAGCGGACAAAGAGGATCACCAGTTCATTTACCATCAGTACTGTACAACCTAAATTTATGTTATCTGTGTCCTTGATCTGCTCATTGTCATCATATTTTGTCATGGCGTTTGTGGATTCAGGTGCCGCCTTGAACTTAATGGACTTTGAATTTGCCAGGCGTTGTGGTTTTTCCTTGCAGCCTTTGCAGAACCCTATTCATTTAAGTGGCATTGATGCTACACCTTTGGCTAAAAATAAGCCTCAGTTTTGGACACAGGTGACCATGCGCATGGCGCCAGCCCATCAGGAAGATTGTCGATTTCTGGTGTTGCATAATTTGCATCATGCTATCGTGCTGGGTTTTCCATGGTTGCAGGTACATAATCCTGTTTTGGACTGGAAGTCTATGTTTATGACTAGTTGGGGTTGTCAGGGGATTCATAATGATGTTCCTTTGATGTCAATCTCCTCTTCTTCCTATTCTGAAATTCCTAAGTTTTTGTCTGATTTTCAGGATGTATTCGATGAGCCCAACTCCAGTTCCCTTCCACCGCACAGGGACTGTGATTGTGCTATTGACTTGATTCCAGGCTGTAAGTTTCCTAAAGGCTGACTTTTCAACCTGTCTGTGCCTGGCAAAAGGGCATATTCGGCCATCTTCTTCATTGTTGGGAGCTGGATTTTTTTTTGTTGCTAATAAGGATGGCTCCTTGAGACCCTGTATTGATTATCGCCTCTTGAATAAGATCACGGTCAAGTTTCAATACCCTTTACCTTTGCTTTCTGATTTGTTTGCTAGGATTAAGGGAGCTAGTTGGTTTACTAAGATTGACCTTTGGGGGGCATATAATCTTGTTCGTATTAAGCAGGGTGATGAATGGAAAACTGCGTTTAATACGCCCGAAGGTCATTTTGAATATCTTGTGATGCCATTCGGGCTCACTAATGCTCCATCTGTTTTTCAGTCCTTCATGCATGATATCTTCCGGACTTATCTTGATAAATTCTTGATTGTATATTTGGACGATATTTTGATTTTTTCCGATGATTGGGAGTCTCATGTGCAACAGGTCAGGATGGTTTTTCAGATCCTTCGTGACAATGCTTTGTTTGTGAAGGGGTCTAAGTGTCTCTTTGGGGTGCAGAAGGTTTCTTTTTTGGGCTTCATTTTTTCTCCCTCATCTATGGAGATGGATCCGGCTAAGGTTCAGGCCATTCATGATTGGATTCAACCCACATCCGTGAAGAGCCTTCAGAAATTTTGGGGTTTTGCTAATTTTTATCGCCGTTTCATTGCTAACTTCTCTAGCGTGGTTAAACCCGTGACCGATTTGACGAAGAAAGGCGCTGATGTGGCGAATTGGTCCTCTGCGGCTGTCTCTGCTTTTCAGGAGCTTAAACGCCGATTTACTTCTGCTCCAGTGTTGCGCCAACCGGATGTTTCTCTTCCGTTTCAGGTTGAGATTGACGCTTCTGAGATTGGGGCAGGGGCCGTTTTGTCTCAGAGGGATCCTGTTGGTTCCTTGATGAAACCGTGTGCCTTTTTTTCTCGTAAGTTTTCGCCTGCTGAACGCAATTATGATGTCGGCAATCGGGAGTTGTTGGCTATGAAGTGGGCGTTTGAGGAGTGGCGACATTGGCTTGAGGGAGCTAAGCACCGTATTGTGGTCTTGACCGATCATAAGAATCTGATTTACCTCGAGTCTGCCATACGGCTGAATCCCAGACAGGCTCGATGGTCCTTGTTTTTTCCCGTTTTGATTTTGTAGTTTCGTATCTTCCAGGTTCTAAGAATATTAAGGCTGATGTCCTCTCTAAGAGTTTTTTGCCTGATTCTCCTGAGGTCCTTGAACCGGTCAGCATTCTGAAAGAAGGGGTGGTCCTTTCTGCCATTTCCCCTGATTTATGACGGGTTCTTCAGGAATTTCAGGCTGACAGACCTGACCGCTGTCCAGTGGGGAAACTGTTTGTTCCTGACAGATGGACTAGTAGAGTGATTTCTGAGGTTCACTCTTCTGTGTTGGCTGGTCATCCTGGTATTTTTGGTACCAGAGATTTGGTTGGTAGGTCGTTTGGTGGCCTTCTTTGTCACGTGATGTGCGTTCTTTTGTGCAGTCCTGTGGGACTTGTGCGCGGGCCAAGCCTTGTTGTTCACATGCTAGTGGGTTGCTTTTGCCATTGCCAGTCCCTGAGAGGCCCTGGACGCATATTTCTATGGATTTTATTTCTGATCTTCTGGTTTCCCAGAAGATGTCTGTTATCTGGGTTGTTTGTGACCGGTTCTCTAAGATGGTTCATTTGGTGCCTTTGCCTAAATTGCCTTCCTCTTCAGATTTGGTTCCGTTGTTTTTTCAGCATGTGGTTTGTTTGCATGGTATTCCAGAGAATATTGTGTCCGACAGAGGTTCCCAGTTTGTTTCTAGGTTTTGGCGGGCCTTTTGTGCTAGGCTGGGCATTGATTTGTCTTTTTCTTCTGCATTTCATCCTCAGACAAATGGCCAGACCGAGCGAACTAATCAGACTTTGAAGACTTATTTGAGATGCTTTGTGTCTGCTGATCAGGATGATTGGGTGGCCTTCTTGCCATTGGCCGAGTTTGCCCTTAATAATCGGGCTAGTTCGGCTACTTTGGTTTCGCCTTTCTTTTGTAATTTTGGTTTTCATCCTCGTTTTTCTTCTGGGCAGGTTGAGCCTTCTGACTGTCCTGGTGTGGATTTTGTGGTTGACAGGTTGCAGCAGATTTGGGCTCATGTGGTGGACAATTTGGTGTTGTCTCAGGAGGAGGCTCAAAGTTTTGCTAACCGTCGTCGTTGGTTCCCGGCTTCGGGTTGGGGATCTGGTCTGGTTGTCTTCCCGTCATGTTCCTATGAAGGTTTCTTCCCCTAAGTTTAAGCCTCGGTTTATTGGTCCTTATAAGGTTTCTGAGATTATTAATCCGGTGTCTTTTCGATTGGCGCTTCCGGCCTCTTTTGCTATCCATAATGTCTTCCATAGATCTTTATTGCAGAAATAAGTGGTGCCCGTTGTTCCCTCTGTTGATCCTCCGGCTCCTGTGTTGGTTGATGGAGAGTTGGAGTATGTGGTTGAGAAGATTTTGGATTCTCATTTTTCGAGGCGGAGGCTTCAGTACCTTGTCGAATGGAAGGGTTATGGCCAGGAGGATAATTCTTGGGTTTTTGCCTCTGATGTCCATGCTGATGATTTGGTCCGTGCCCTTCATCTGGCTCGTCCTGTTCATCCTGGGGGCCCTGGTGAGGGTTCGGTGACCCCTCCTCAAGGGGGGGTACTGTTGTGAATTCTGCTCTTGGGTTCCCTCCAGTGGTTGTAGGTGGTCATGCAGTTGTCCCTGAGTTGCAGTCCTGGCCAGGTGTATCTGATGATTGCAGTTCTGACTGGGATATTTAGGTGTGCAGGATTCATTAGTCCTTGCCAGTTGCCCATGGTTCTGGGAGGTTTTGGATCTTTGTCTGGTTCCTCCTGCCTTGCTGCCAATTCAGCAAAGATAAGTGTCTGGTTTTTGTTTCTGTGGCACACATGCTGTGTGCTTATTAATTCTGTACTATTCATTTGTTTTCTCTTGTCCAGCTTAGATTGTGTCAGTGTTTTCTCAGTCTTGTTGGATTCTCTGGAGTTGCAGATATACGCTCCACATCTTTAGTTAGATGGTGGAATTTTTTGTATTTTCTGCTGTGGATATTTTTGGAAGGGTTTTAATACTGACCGCTTAGTATTCTGTCCTATCCTTTCCTATTTTAGCTAGAGTGGCCTCTTTTGCTAAATCCTGTTTCCTGCCTGCGTGTGTCTTTTCCTCTACTACTCACAGTCAATATTTGTGGGGGCTTCCTATCCTTTGGGGTTCTGGTCTGTGGCAAGGTAGATTTCCTACTTCCATCTATAGGGGTATTTAGGCACACCCCACGGCTACTTCTAGTGCGGTGTTAAGTTCAGGATTTGCGGTCAGTACAGGTTCCACCAACTCAGAGAAAGTTCCGTGCGGCTCCAAGGATACCGGATCATAACAATCAACATAATGGGGAACAAGTGAAAGGAAAAGTGTTAGAGGCAAATTGACAGCTGCCAGATGTGAACAAGGAGGACTTAAAGAATGAGAGCGATGGAGCCAAAGAGCATATACCATACAGTTGCTAAGGTGGGGCCCCGACATGGATACTCTACTCACCAAACACAGGGATATGAACAAACACAAAAAAGGGGCCTTACACTACCACGTGCTTGAACACATATACCACCCCTCAGCACACATTTCACCACAATACACCAACCTCGCCACATAAAAGTCGAAACACAAAAGTCACGGCTCAAAACTCGCCATGCGCAAAATTCACCACATTCAAAACTCGCCACATGCAAAATTAGGCTCACACAAAACTAGCCACACGTGCAAAACTCACCTCCTGGAAAACTCGCAACACGCAAAACTTGCACACGCGGAAAAATTGCCACAAGCACAAAAGTTGCAACACATGCAAAAGTTGCCTCACACAAAACTTGCACATACTCAAAACGCACCACACATAAAACTCACCAGGCGCAAAACTCGCCATGCGCAAAACTTGCTGCACACAACTTGCTACACTAACCTGTCACATGAATCTCGACACACAAAAAGTTGCTACACGCATGTCGCCACACAAAACTCATCTCACAAAAGTCGCTACATGCAAATCACCACACGCATCTCAACACACACAACTTGACACATGAAACTCGCCCTAAAACACACACACAAGTCAGGTATTATCCTTCAAAAATAAAAATCTGATTAATAAGCAGACAAACTACAAGAGCAACAAATGTACCATATAGGAAATATGGCAGCTGTCAGTCACATAACCTGTCTATTATGTGTATGTGTGAGCTAATATATACTGCCAGGGGGAGGGCTTCCTGTTGGCTGGGGATTTATCAGGTTGACAATTTAGCTTACAAATACTGAGGTAAAAATTACTGACCAAATAACGTGTGAACGAGGTCTAATACAGGAGGAGATGACATACAGGTACATAGTATATACAGGGGAGATGACACACAGGTATATGCTATATATAGGAGATGACATAAAGGTATATACTATACACAGGAGGAGATGACACACGTATATACAATATACAGGAGGAGATGACATACAGGTATATACTATATAAAAGAGGAGATGACACATAGGTATATAGAGGAGGAGGTGACATACAGCAGGTATATACTATATACAGGGCAGATGACATACAGGTATATACTATATACAGGAGATGACATACAGGTATATACTATATATAGGAGGAGATGACATACAGGTATATACTATATACAGAAGATTTGACATTCAGGTATATACTATATACAGGAGGAGATGACACATAGGTATATACAATATATAGGAGGAGATGACATATAGCAAGTATATACAATTTACAGGGGAGATGACATACAGGTATATACTATATACAGGGGAGATGACATATAGGTCTATACTATATACAGTAGATGACATACAGGTGTATACTATATATAAGGGAGATGATAAACATGTATATACTGAGGGGAAAATGAGAGGTGTGAGGTGAAAATGAGAGGTGTGAGGTGAAAATGAAAAGGTGTGAGTGCAAAATGAGAGGAGTGAGAGTGAGTGAAAATAGTGGAGTGATCGGAAAATGACAGATGTGTGGTTGAAATGACAAGTGACAGGGGGAATGAGAGGAGTGATTGGGGAATGAGAGGAGTGAGAGGAAAATAAGGGGAGTGAGGAGGAAAATGATAGGTGTGAGGGAGAAAATGGGAGATCTGAGGGGAAGATGAAAGATGTGAGAGGGAAAATGAGAGGCGTGATGGGAAAATAAGAGAAGTGAAGCGCTATAACTAACCACAGATATTTACTATGCCCAGACAATGCTGGGCTCTTCAGCTAGTATTCTATAAATAAACACAAAATGTATCGACCTAAGTTTACCATTATCATAAATTATAATGTACCACGAAAAAACAACCTCCAAATCAATGGGATATGTTGAAGTGTTTCAGAGTTATTACCACGTAAAGTGACACTAGTTAGATTACAAAAATTTGGCCGAATCACTAAGGGGTTAAACTGTATGGATCACTAATTCAATCCAGAATAAAAATATGAACATTTTTGGAGATTTATAAGCCACCGCAATGTGACACTAACCACACTAATCTCTATGGATGGCTAATTCTCTCTAGAAAAATATGTTGAACTTTTTTTGGAAGTCTTATCTACCACCTATATCTATGTAGCACTAACCATGTTAAACTGGATTACAAATTGAATCCAGAAAAAAACTTTTTTTGGAGTTTTATACACCATCTATATCATTTAACATTAAGGATGTTAAGCTGTACGGATGTCAATATAGTACATTTTTTCAACCCCCTAAAAAGAATGTGGTCACGTGCAGTAGCTTTACATTTAACAATGGGCTGCAAAGTCCTAAAACCTGCGGTCTGAGTAGGCTGTGTTCTGAGACTTTCCCAGGTCCCGCAACTGTCACTAGGCTAAATGCAGAATGTATCTGCTCCAAACAGTAAAGCACAGAACTAGCCCTTAGAAGGACTTTAAGTATGATAGTTCAGCATTAGCACCATTATCAACACTAGACGGCTCTGATTAGTTAAACTATGCACACACAGGCCTGGACACCTTCTCTATCCCTCCAATCAAAACTGTCTCTGAGCTGTGCAATGGCATTAGAGAGTCGAGTGTTCGGCATCTGTTCTTTTACAACCTCTGATGAAGTAATGCGGCCAGCCAATCACAGTAATGCCACTACCAAGATGGCTGACGAATTACAGAGACTGACAGACAATTTCTGCATGCTTGTTGGCTGTTTAACAGGCATAACATGCAGGGCAAAGATTTGAGCTTCAAATTCAAGCACCAGCCAATGCTCGTCGAGTGCCGAGCATATCGGAGCACCCAGCTACTTTAGTGATATCCGAGTATCACCAAGCATGTTTGCTCATTTCTGTTGCTTAAATATTCAAAATAACAGTTATTTTGACCAGGGGTACCCAAACTTTTACATGCCACTTTAAGTACGAGGCTTGATTGCAGGCAATATACGTCCATTTAAAAAGAGGAGCGAGCGCATCGGATGCGATATGCTAATGACCCTCAGCTCTTGCTCTGCTGTCATACTGTGCTCCAATCCTCTTGCACAGAAAGGCTCAGAGCATAGCTGTGGAGGAAGCGGAGAAATTAATTTCTCCATCTCCTTCATTGCCAGTGTTGATGCACATCGCACCGCACTCGGATAATATCCGAGTGCTGTGCGTTGTGTCACTCACACCCATAGGCTTATATGGGTGCGAGTGAGGCGAGACTCAGATCAGTCTTGGTGCTAATCGCAGCATGATGCAATTGTTCTCACATGCCAATTCGGTATGAGAAAAAAATCGCAGATGTGAGCTGCCCCATAGGGTAACACTGGGCCGAGTGCTATGCCATGTTTTATAGCATAGCACTCGGCCATATTGTGTGACTCTGGCCTAATACTGCTTTTCATAAAACAACTACTCAACTATGCATGACATTTTCCTAGTCTTTTTCCAGCTTCTACATTCAAGAAAGACAATAGTTTTGCCTTTTTGGAATTGGCAGCAGAGCTGACTATTGAAATGCGTGAATAGGTGATTAGTCCGAAGCACAACACCCCAAGGTGAACTTGCTTATGTACAAAGGAGGGATTCCTCACTTCTACCATCATCATTGTTATGCTTCATTATCCTATTAGCGCTTTTCTCCTATACACAGATGTTCAACTTAAGGCTGCAAAAGAACAAGAAATAAGCCTTAGCTGCACCCTTGTATACTAGATCACACTTAAATTGTGTCATACTAGTAAATAATCTGTTACATGATGTTATGCTGGTTATGCCTCTCCATAGGGGGCTCGTTGGCCTGATACAGTCCATTTCCTAAAGATGACCTCAGAATCGTGTGGAGAAAATGCCATATGACAAAAAAGTGGCCACTTCTTTTTGGCAACCTATTATTGAATATCCCTTTGCTAAAGTGTTGACAGAGCAGCCACATACTGTAAATACAATCTGTAATCTACTATATAATTGTCTAAGGGTCACTTCCGTCTTTCTGTCTGTCTGTCTGTAATGGAAATCCCAAGTCGCTGATTGGTCGTGGCAAAACAGCCACGACCAATCAGTGACGGGCACAGTCCGGCAGCAAAATGGCCGCTTCTTACTCCCCACAGTCAGAGCGCGCTCCATATTCCCCTCCAGTCAGCGCTCACACAGGGTTAATGGCAGCGCTAATGGACTGCATTATGCCGCGGTGTAACGCACTCTGTTAACTCTGCTATTAACCCTGTGTGACCAACTTTTTACTATTGATGCTGCCTATGCATCAAAAATAGTAAAAAGATCTAATGTTAAAAATAATTAATAAAAAATCGTTATATACCCACCGACAGTCGGCCCCTCGGATCCAGAACAGGCCTTTCCCGCTCCTTGTGACGCTCCGGTGACTGCTCTATACATCGTGAGACCGCTATGTCATAGTAACATAGTAACATAGTAACATAGTTAGTAAGGCCGAAAAAAGACATTTGTCCATCCAGTTCAGCCTATATTCCATCATAATAAATCCCCAGATCTACGTCCTTCTACAGAACCTAATAATTGTATGATACAATATTGTTCTGCTCCAGGAAGACATCCAGGCCTCTCTTGAACCCCTTGACTGAGTTCGCCATCACCACCTCCTCAGGCAAGCAATTCCAGATTCTCACTGCCCTAACAGTAAAGAATCCTCTTCTATGTTGGTGGAAAAACCTTCTCTCCTCCAGACGCAAAGAATGCCCCCTTGTGCCCGTCACCTTCCTTGGTATAAACAGATCCTCAGCGAGATATTTGTATTGTCCCCTTATATACTTATACATGGTTATTAGATCGCCCCTCAGTCGTCTTCTTTCTAGACTAAATAATCCTAATTTCGCTAATCTATCTGGGTATTGTAGTTCTCCCATCCCCTTTATTAATTTTGTTGCCCTCCTTTGTACTCTCTCTAGTTCCATTATATCCTTCCTGAGCACCGGTGCCCAAAACTGGACACAGTACTCCATGTGCGGTCTAACTAGGGATTTGTACAGAGGCAGTATAATGCTCTCATCATGTGTATCCAGACCTCTTTTAATGCACCCCATGATCCTGTTTGCCTTGGCAGCTGCTGCCTGGCACTGGCTGCTCCAGGTAAGTTTATCATTAACTAGGATCCCCAAGTCCTTCTCCCTGTCAGATTTACCCAGTGGTTTCCCGTTCAGTGTGTAATGGTGATATTGATTCCCTCTTCCCATGTGTATAACCTTACATTTATCATTGTTAAACCTCATCTGCCACCTTTCAGCCCAAGTTTCCAACTTATCCAGATCCATCTGTAGCAGAATACTATCTTCTCTTGTATTAACTGCTTTACATAGTTTTGTATCATCTGCAAATATCGATATTTTACTGTGTAAACCTTCTACCAGATCATTAATGAATATGTTGAAGAGAACAGGTCCCAATACTGACCCCTGCGGTACCCCACTGGTCACAGCGACCCAGTTAGAGACTATACCATTTATAACCACCCTCTGCTTTCTATCACTAAGCCAGTTACTAACCCATTTACACACATTTTCCCCCAGACCAAGCATTCTCATTTTGTGTACCAACCTCTTGTGCGGCACGGTATCAAACGCTTTGGAAAAATCGAGATATACCACGTCCAATGACTCACCGTGGTCCAGTCTATAGCTTACCTCTTCATAAAAACTGATTAGATTGGTTTGACAGGAGCGATTTCTCATAAACCCATGCTGATATGGAGTTAAACAGTTATTCTCATTGAGATAATCCAGAATAACATCCCTCAGAAACCCTTCAAATATTTTACCAACAATAGAGGTTAGACTTACTGGCCTATAATTTCCAGGTTCACTTTTAGAGCCCTTTTTGAATATTGGCACCACATTTGCTATGCGCCAGTCCTGCGGAACAGACCCTGTCGCTATAGAGTCACTAAAAATAAGAAATAATGGTTTATCTATTACATTACTTAGTTCTCTTAGTACTCGTGGGTGTATGCCATCCGGACCTGGAGATTTATCTATTTTAATCTTATTTAGCCGGTTTCGCACCTCTTCTTGGGTTAGATTGGTGACCCTTAATATAGGGTTTTCATTGTTCCTTGGGATTTCACCTAGCATTTCATTTTCCACCGTGAATACCGTGGAGAAGAAGGTGTTTAATATGTTAGCTTTTTCCTCGTCATCTACAACCATTCTTTCCTCACTATTTTTTAAGGGGCCTACATTTTCAGTTTTTATTCTTTTACTATTGATATAGTTGAAGAACATTTTGGGATTAGTTTTACTCTCCTTAGCAATGTGCTTCTCTGTTTCCTTTTTGGCAGCTTTAATTAGTTTTTTAGATAAAGTATTTTTCTCCCTATAGTTTTTTAGAGCTTCAGTGGTGCCATCCTGCTTTAGTAGTGCAAATGCTTTCTTTTTACTGTTAATTGCCTGCCTTACTTCTTTGTTTAGCCACATTGGGTTTTTCCTATTTCTAGTCCTTTTATTCCCACAAGGTATAAACCGCTTACACTGCCTATTTAGGATGTTCTTAAACATTTCCCATTTATTATCTGTATTCTCATTTCTGAGGATATTGTCCCAGTCTACCAGATTAAGGGCATCTCTAAGCTGTTCAAACTTTGCCTTCCTAAAGTTCAATGTTTTTGTGACTCCCTGACAAGTCCCCCTAGTGAAAGACAGGTGAAACTGCACAATATTGTGGTCGCTATTTCCTAAATGCCCAACCACCTGCAGATTTGTTATTCTGTCAGGTCTATTAGATAGTATTAGGTCTAAAAGTGCTGCTCCTCTGGTTGGATTCTGCACCAATTGTGAAAGATAATTTTTCTTGGTTATTAGCAGAAACCTGTTGCCTTTATGGGTTTCACAGGTTTCTGTTTCCCAGTTAATATCCGGGTAGTTAAAGTCCCCCATAACCAGGACCTCATTATGGGTTGCAGCTTCATCTATCTGCTTTAGAAGTAGACTTTCCATGGTTTCTGTTATATTTGGGGGTTTGTAACAGACCCCAATGAGAATTTTGTTACCATTTTTCCCTCCATGAATTTCAACCCATATGGACTCGACATCCTCATTCCCTTCGCTAATATCCTCCCTTAAAGTGGACTTTAGACAAGACTTTACATAGAGACAAACCCCTCCTCCTCTCCGATTTTTACGATCCTTTCTAAACAGACTGTAACCCTGTAAGTTAACTGCCCAGTCATAGCTTTCATCTAACCATGTCTCGGTTATTCCCACTATGTCAAAGTTACCTGTAGATATTTCTGCTTCTAATTCTTCCATCTTGTTTGTCAGGCTTCTGGCGTTTGCGAGCATGCAGTTTAGAGGATTTTGTTTTGTTCCAATCTCCTCACTGTGGATTGTTTTAGAAATGTTCTTACCTCCCTTCTGAGTATGTTTTGCTGGGTCGTCTTTGTTCGAGTCTAATGTTTTTCTTCCCGTCCCCTCTTCTTCTAGTTTAACGCCCTCCTGATGAGTGTAGCGAGTCTTCTGGCGAATGTGTGTTTCCCAGGTTTGTTGAGGTGTAGTCCGTCTCTGGCGAGGAGTCCATCGTACAAGTAATTCACACCGTGGTCCAGGAATCCGAATCCTTGTTGTCTGCACCATCGTCTTAGCCAGTTGTTTGCATCAAGGATCCTGTTCCATCTCCTGGTGCCATGCCCATCTACTGGTAGGATAGAAGAAAAAACTACCTGTGCATCCAGTTCCTTTACTTTCTTCCCCAACTCTTCAAAGTCCTTGCAGATTGTCGGTAGGTCCTTCCTTGCCGTGTCATTGGTGCCAACATGTATCAGAAGAAATGGGTGGACGTCCTTGGAGCTGAAGAGCTTTGGTATCCTATCGGTCACATCCTTGATCATCGCACCTGGAAGGCAGCATACTTCTCTTGCAGTTATGTCCGGTCTGCAGATGGCTGCTTCTGTCCCTCTCAGTAGTGAGTCTCCCACCACCACCACTCTTCGTTGCTTCTTGGCTGTACTTTTTGCTGTCACTTGTTGCTGTGTGCCCTTTTCTTTTTTGCTTGCTGGTATTGCTTCATTCTTAGGTGTGCCATCTTCATCCTCTACAAAGATTTGATATCGGTTCTTCAGTTGTGTGGTTGGTGATTTCTCCATGGTCTTCTTGCTTCTTTTGGTCACATGCTTCCACTCATCTGCTTTTGGAGGTTCTCTGACACTTTTTGCACCTTCTGTGACCAGTAGAGATGCTTCTGTTCTGTCTAGAAAGTCTTCATTCTCTTTGATGAGTTTCAAAGTTGCTATTCTTTCTTCCAGACCCCGCACCTTTTCTTCTAAAAGGGCCACTAGTCTACACTTCTGACAGGTGAAATTGGATTCTTCTTCTGGTCGATCTGTGAACATGTAGCACATGCTGCAGCTCACCATGTAGGTTGTCACATCTGCCATGTTGCTCCTAGATCCTGCTGACTTGCTGTGTGTTTTCCTTCTTGTGTAATCTACTCAGCCAAGCTCTCTTGCAATAATGTCCTACAGGCAAAAATTGGTGATGCTTTCGAAGCAGCTGGTCCCGGCTGTACCCAACGATCTTCTAGCTTAGGGAGACTTCGCTTCTCCCAGAAGGCACCTGGAATATGCAAATTAGCCTCCTGAAGCTTGAATCCCTGGTTTGGTGATGCTTTCGAAGCAGCTGGTCCCGGCTGTACCCAACGATCTTCTAGCTTAGGGAGACTTCGCTTCTCCCAGAAGGCACCTGGAATATGCAAATTAGCCTCCTGAAGCTTGAATCCCTGGTTTGGTGATGCTTTCGAAGCAGCTGGTCCCGGCTGTACCCAACGATCTTCTAGCTTAGGGAGACTTCGCTTCTCCCAGAAGGCACCTGGAATATGCAAATTAGCCTCCTGAAGCTTGAATCCCTGGTTTGGTGATGCTTTCGAAGGAGCTGGTCCCGGCTGTACCCAACGATCTTCTAGCTTAGGGAGACTTCGCTTCTCCCAGAAGGCACCTGGAATATGCAAATTAGCCTCCTGAAGCTTGAATCCCTGGTTTGGTGATGCTTTCGAAGCAGCTGGTCCCGGCTGTACCCAACGATCTTCTAGCTTAGGGAGACTTCGCTTCTCCCAGAAGGCACCTGGAATATGCAAATTAGCCTCCTGAAGCTTGAATCCCTGGTTTGGTGATGCTTTCGAAGCAGCTGGTCCCGGCTGTACCCAACGATCTTCTAGCTTAGGGAGACTTCGCTTCTCCCAGAAGGCACCTGGAATATGCAAATTAGCCTCCTGAAGCTTGAATCCCTGGTTTGGTGATGCTTTCGAAGGAGCTGGTCCCGGCTGTACCCAACGATCTTCTAGCTTAGGGAGACTTCGCTTCTCCCAGAAGGCACCTGGAATATGCAAATTAGCCTCCTGAAGCTTGAATCCCTGGTTTGGTGATGCTTTCGAAGCAGCTGGTCCCGGCTGTACCCAACGATCTTCTAGCTTAGGGAGACTTCGCTTCTCCCAGAAGGCACCTGGAATATGCAAATTAGCCTCCTGAAGCTTGAATCCCTGGTTTGGTGATGCTTTCGAAGCAGCTGGTCCCGGCTGTACCCAACGATCTTCTAGCTTAGGGAGACTTCGCTTCTCCCAGAAGGCACCTGGAATATGCAAATTAGCCTCCTGAAGCTTGAATCCCTGGTTTGGTGATGCTTTCGAAGCAGCTGGTCCCGGCTGTACCCAACGATCTTCTAGCTTAGGGAGACTTCGCTTCTCCCAGAAGGCACCTGGAATATGCAAATTAGCCTCCTGAAGCTTGAATCCCTGGTTTGGTGATGCTTTCGAAGCAGCTGGTCCCGGCTGTACCCAACGATCTTCTAGCTTAGGGAGACTTCGCTTCTCCCAGAAGGCACCTGGAATATGCAAATTAGCCTCCTGAAGCTTGAATCCCTGGTTTGGTGATGCTTTCGAAGCAGCTGGTCCCGGCTGTACCCAACGATCTTCTAGCTTAGGGAGACTTCGCTTCTCCCAGAAGGCACCTGGAATATGCAAATTAGCCTCCTGAAGCTTGAATCCCTGGTTTGGTGATGCTTTCGAAGCAGCTGGTCCCGGCTGTACCCAACGATCTTCTAGCTTAGGGAGACTTCGCTTCTCCCAGAAGGCACCTGGAATATGCAAATTAGCCTCCTGAAGCTTGAATCCCTGGTTTGGTGATGCTTTCGAAGCAGCTGGTCCCGGCTGTACCCAACGATCTTCTAGCTTAGGGAGACTTCGCTTCTCCCAGAAGGCACCTGGAATATGCAAATTAGCCTCCTGAAGCTTGAATCCCTGGTTTGGTGATGCTTTCGAAGCAGCTGGTCCCGGCTGTACCCAACGATCTTCTAGCTTAGGGAGACTTCGCTTCTCCCAGAAGGCACCTGGAATATGCAAATTAGCCTCCTGAAGCTTGAATCCCTGGTTTGGTGATGCTTTCGAAGCAGCTGGTCCCGGCTGTACCCAACGATCTTCTAGCTTAGGGAGACTTCGCTTCTCCCAGAAGGCACCTGGAATATGCAAATTAGCCTCCTGAAGCTTGAATCCCTGGTTTGGTGATGCTTTCGAAGCAGCTGGTCCCGGCTGTACCCAACGATCTTCTAGCTTAGGGAGACTTCGCTTCTCCCAGAAGGCACCTGGAATATGCAAATTAGCCTCCTGAAGCTTGAATCCCTGGTTTGGTGATGCTTTCGAAGCAGCTGGTCCCGGCTGTACCCAACGATCTTCTAGCTTAGGGAGACTTCGCTTCTCCCAGAAGGCACCTGGAATATGCAAATTAGCCTCCTGAAGCTTGAATCCCTGGTTTGGTGATGCTTTCGAAGCAGCTGGTCCCGGCTGTACCCAACGATCTTCTAGCTTAGGGAGACTTCGCTTCTCCCAGAAAGCACCTGGAATATGCAAATTAGCCTCCTGAAGCTTGAATCCCTGGTCATCATCTCACGAGACCGCAATGCACTCTTCTGACTGGAGCGTGCGAGGAGCGTCTGTAACCGCTTCGATCCAGGGCCCAACGGAAGGTGGGTATATAACTATTTTTTATTTTAATTATTTTTTTTAACAGGGATATGATGCTCACATTGCTATATACTACATGGGCTGTGTAATATACTACATGGGCTGTGCAATATACTACGTGCGCTGTGCAATATACTACGTGGGTTGTGCAATATACTACGTGGGCAGTGCAATGTACTACATGGGCTGTGCAATATACTACGTGGTCTGGGCAATATACTACGTGGGTTGTGCAATATACTGCGTGGGCTGTGCAATATACTACGTGGCTGTGCTATATAATACATGGGCTGGGCAATACAGTATACTATGTGGGCTGTGCAATATACTACATGGGCTGTGCAATATACTACATGGGCTGTGCAGTATACTACGTGCGCTGTGCAATATACTACGTGGGCTGTGCAATATACTACATGGGCTGTGCAATATACTACATGGGCTGTGCAATATACTACTTGGGCTGTGCAATATAGTATGCGGGCTGTGCTATATACTATGTGGGCTGGGCAATATACTACGTGGGCTGTGCAATATACTATGTGGGCTGGGCAATATACTACGTGGCTGTGCAATATACTTCATGGGCTGTGCAATATACTACGTGGCTGTGCAATATACTATGTGGGCTGTGCAATATGCTACGTGGCTGGGCAATATACTGTGTTTCTGTGCAATATACTGTGTGGCTGTGCAATATACTACGTGGCTGTGCAATATACTGCATGGGCTGTGCAATATACTACGTGGCTGTGCAATATACTACGAGGGCTGGGCAATATACTGCTTTGGCTGTGCAAAATACTACGTGGGCTGTGCAATATACTACATGGCTGTACTATATACTATGTGTGCTGTGCTATACACTACGTGGGCTGTGTTATACACTACGTGGGCTGTATTATACACTATGTGGCCTGTGTTATATACTGCGTGTGTGGGCTGTTATAAACTACGTGGCTGTGTTATATGCTATGTGGGCTGTTATGCACTCCGTGCGCTGTGCTATATACTACGTGGCTGTGCTATATACTCCGTGGGCTGTTATTTACTACGTGGCTGTGCTATATTCCCCGTGGGCTGTGCAATATACTACGTGGCTGTGCAATATACTACGTGGCTGTGCAATACACTACGTGGCTGTTCAATATACTATGTGGGCTGTTATATACTACGTGGCTGTGCTATATACTACGTGGCCAGCCGCGAACAATCAGCAACAACCGCATGAACCATGCTTCACTAATTGGTCACGTCTGGGTGAATCCTGTGTATTCAATGTATTATTCTAAAATCTTCATAAAAAAACTACATACATATTCTAGAATACCCGATGCGTTAGAATCAGGCTACCATCTAGTATTAATATATTTGTGTTATTTGCAATTTGATTATTTCTACTTATAAGCAATTGCCCATGATCATTTATTTCCTTATATCATTACTATTGGAGCAGTCAGCCTTTTTTTTTACTGTGTGAAGGAGCCTGCTGCAGAAACAGCGTTACTTAACTGGCATCCACTATATTAGATGATTTAGTTCAAGTGTTAGCTTCTGAAATTGTCAAGAAATCCTGTATTTCAGGAGAAAACACTGAGAAGAAAATAGGTCCACAACATTTTAGGCTGATGGCTACATTATTGCAAACCTAAATAAAAGCAAAAGCAAGGGGAAGGAAGAACAAGGTAGCAATGTGTGCATTTCCCAGACAGCATCATATTTTAAGAATAAGCACTGAAGTAAAGCATTTCTTTATGACACAGGGAATAGCTTATCTTTTTGAACATACAATAGGGAAGTGCTCACAGCTGGAAGCTTCTCAGAATGACAGAATATATCTATAAAATTGCAAACTTCATACTTTTTTTCTGTTTTTATTTTGCTTACAGAGCTTTCTTGATTTTGTCTCGGAGCCATCAAAGTTATTCAAACTGAAACCATTTCCAGTACATTTTCCACCATAATGAATTTATAGCTCTTCAGTTCATCAACTGCATAGAATTCACATAATTAAACAGAATAATATAGTTTTTAGAGCAACAAATGATAATATAGGAACTATGAGTAAAAAAGAAAATGAAAATTAATATACAGTTTATTAAAGCTTGTGAGAGTGCCTGTGAGCCACACAGCTCACTTTTTTGAAATTATAAGCATATTTGCAATATGAAAACAATTCCATATTGTTTGTAAAAAAAAAAAATTGTGCCATTTTCTGATACCCGTAGCATCTCCATTTTTCGTGATCTCAAGTTGGGTGAGGGCTTATTTTTTGCGTGCTAAGCTGATTTTAATTATACCATTTTTGTGCAGATACGATCTTTTGATCACCCGTTATTTCCTTTTAATGCAATGTCATGGCAACCAAAAAAAAGTAATTTTGGCGTTTTGACTTTTTTTTATCTTCACGCCGTTTAGCTAACAGGTTAATACTTTTTTTATTGATAGATCGGGCGATTCTGAATGTGGCAAATATGTGTATGTTTGATTTTTTAATGTTTTATTTTGATTGGTGCGAAAGGGGGATGACTTGAACTTTTATATTTTTTTACATTTTTAAAAACATATTTTTTTTACTTTTGGCATGCTTTAATAGTCTCCATGGGAGACTAGAAGCTGCCATAATACAATCGGCTCTGCTACATAGAGGCAGTGATTAGATCACCTCTATATAGCAGAATTACTCACTTGCTATGAGTGCGACCTCTGGGTGGCGTTCACAGCAAGCTGGCACTGACAATCATAAAAGTCTCCAGGAGACCTCTGGCTGTCATGCGAACACACCTGTAACCCACGATCATGTGACGGTGTCATCGGTGGGGAGATTTCCGGATCGTTTACAGGAAACGCTTGTTATATTTCACATGTTAATAGCTGCGGGTGGATCGTGTTTCCACCCACGGCTATTCTGGGCACATGTTAACTGTTCAAAACAGCTATTATGTGCTGGGAAAAATGTGGGCTCACCACCGGAGCGTACACCAAAAGGTGGGAGTCCTACATCAGTGTAAAAGGTACGCGCGATGTCGGAAGGGGGTTAACCCTTCACGACACAAGGTATTTCCATTTATGTGTTTTTATTTTTCATTCCCTTTATTCCCAGTGCAAAACCTTTTATTGTTCTGTCAATATGGACATGTGAGGACTTTTTTTTGCAAGACAAGTTGTACTTTTGAACGACACCATTTGTTTTAACATATCTTGCACTGAAAAACGGGAGAAAAATTCCAAATGCGGTGAAATTGCAGAAAAAGTGCAATTCCACATGCTAAAACTAACCTGCTATTATGATTTTCCAGGTAATTTTGCGTTCATAGACACCAAATATGTCTAGGCTCTTTTTTATTTAAGTGGTGGAAAAAAATCCAAAGTTTCGTAAAAAAGAAATGGCCCCATTTTCCGAGACCTGTAGCATTTCCATTTTTTGTGATCTGAGGCTGGATGATGGCTTAATTTTTGTGCGCTGAGCAGATGTTTTTATTGATATCATTTTGGTGTAGATACGATTTTTGGATTGCCCGGTATTGCATTTTATTGCTGTGTATCAGTGACCAAAAAACATAATTCTGACATTTAGATTTTTTTCTCGTCATGCTGTTTAATGATCGGGTTAATTATTTTTATATTGAAAGATCGGGCAATTCTGAATGTGACAATACCAAATACAGTGGGGCAAAAAAGTATTTAGTCAGTCAGCAATAGTGCAAGTTCCACCACTTAAAAAGATGAGAGGCGTCTGTAATTTACATCATAGGTAGACCTTAACTATGGGAGACAAACTGAGAAAAAAAAAATCCAGAAAATCACATTGTCTGTTTTTTTGACATTTTATTTGCATATTATGGTGGAAAATAAGTATTTGGTCAGAAACAAAATTTCATCTCAATACTTTGTAATATATCCTTTGTTGGCAATGACAGAGGTCAAACATTTTCTGTAAGTCTTCACAAGGTTGCCACACACTGTTGTTGGTATGTTGGCCCATTCCTCCATGCAGATCTCCTCTAGAGCAGTGATGTTTTTGGCTTTTCGCTTGGCAACACAGACTTTCAACTCCCTCCAAAGGTTTTCTATAGGGTTGAGATCTGGAGACTGGCTAGGCCACTCCAGGACCTTGAAATGCTTCTTACGAAGCCACTCCTTCGTTGCCCTGGCGGTGTGCTTTGGATCATTGTCATGTTGAAAGACCCAGCCACGTTTCATCTTCAATGCCCTTGCTGATGGAAGGAGGTTTGCACTCAAAATCTCACGATACATGGCCCCATTCATTCGTTCATGTACCCGGATCAGTCGTCCTGGCCCCTTTGCAGAGAAACAACCCCAAAGCATGATGTTTCCACCACCATGCTTTTCAGTAGGTATGGTGTTTGATGGATGCAACTCAGTATTCTTTTTCCTCCAAACACGACAAGTTGTGTTTCTACCAAACAGTTCCAGTTTGGTTTCATCAGACCATAGGACATTCTCCCAAAACTCCTCTGGATCATCCAAATGCTCTCTAGCAAACTTCAGACGGGCCCAGACATGTACTGGCTTAAGCAGTGGGAGACGTCTGGCACTGCAGGATCTGAGTCCATGGTGGCGTAGTGTGTTAATTATGGTAGGCCTTGTTACATTGGTCCCAGCTCTCTGCAGTTCATTCACTAGGTCCCCCCACGTGGTTCTGGGATTTTTGCTCACCGTTCTTGTGATCATTCTGACCCCACGGGGTGGGATTTTGCGTGGAGCCCCAGATCGAGGGAAATTATCAGTGGTCTTGTATGTCTTCCATTTTCTAATTATTGCTCCCACTGTTGATTTCTTCACTCCAAGCTGGTTGGCTATTGCAGATTCAGTCTTCCCAGCCTGGTGCAGGGCTACAATTTTGTTTCTGGTGTCCTTTGACAGCTCTTTGGTCTTCACCATAGTGGAGTTTGGAGTCAGACTGTTTGAGGGTGTGCACAGGTGTTTTTTTATACTGATAACAAGTTTAAACAGGTGCCATTACTACAGGTAATGAGTGGAGGAAAGAGGAGACTCTTAAAGAAGAAGTTACAGGTCTGTGAGAGCCAGAAATCTTGATTGTTTGTTTCTGACCAAATACTTATTTTCCACCATAATATGCAAAAAAAATGTTAAAAAAACAGACAATGTGATTTTCTGGATCTTTTTTTCTCAGTTTGTCTCCCATAGTTGAGGTCTACCTATGATGTAAATTACAGACGCCTCTCATCTTTTTAAGTGGTGGAACTTGCACAATTGCTGAGTGGCTAAATACTTTTTTGCCCCACTGTATGTGTATATTTGATTTTTTTAATTCTTTTATTTTGAATTGGGCGAAGGGGGGTGATTTCAACTTTTTTTGTATTTTTCTATTTTTTAAAACTTTTTTTTACTTTTTGCATGCTTCAATAGTCTCCATAGAAGACTAGAAGCTGCTGTACTTCAATCGCCTCTGCTACACACAGTCAATGATCAGATCGCCTGTGCGTATCAAAAATGCTGATGTTACACCGCTACCTAATACTGTCCGGCCGGCGCGCTCCCGATGCTCCCTTCAGCTCTCTGTCTTCCTGCTTCTCCAGCGCTCACCCATTCTGCGGTCTGCGCATGCGCAGACGCGCTCCTTTCGTCGCCGGGGCTTCTGGGAGGTCGTGACCTGCGGCTCCGCCTACAATATGGCGGCACCCATCGGGTACTTCTTCCCAGCGCCTGCCCTGCTCTGACACCTTTGCGTCTATTGCGTTTGCTGGCTTACCGCCAGCATCTCCTTAGGTTCTTAAGCTCAGATCTTTGAATCTTTACTGTGTCTCTGACTGTCTCTGTTTACCGTCCCTGCCAGTCCTGTGTTCCTGCCATGTCCTGCCCATCATGTGTTCCTGCCGTCTCCTGCCAGTCCTGTGTTCCTGCCATGCCTTGCCAGTCCTGTGTTCCTGCCGTGTCCTGCCAGCTCTGTGTTCCTGCTGTACCTTCCAGTCCTGTGTTCCTGCCGTCTCCTGCCAGCCCTGTGTTCCTGCCGTATCTTTCCAGTCCTGTGTACTTGCAGTTTCCTGACAGTCCTGTGTTCCTGCCGTACCTTTCAGTCCGGTGTTCCTGCCGTTCCTTCCAGCCCTGAGTTCCTGCCTTACCCTCCAGTCCCGTGTTCCTGCCGTACCCTGCCAGTCCTGTGTTCCTGCTGTTCCTGCCAGTCTTGAGTCTCCGTTGTCACCATCTTTCGTGTGCTAGCATCTTACCGGTCAGTACCTCCTCTTTGCTGCCTCCATCTGTCCAGTGCCTCCGCCATTCTAGTCACTTCACTAGTTCCGTCTTCCCTCCGTCTGCCATTCTCTCTGTGTTCTATCTTTAGTCATCTCTTTGGCTCCGGCAGTTGCGGCTTCACCCTCCTTGGGCCTGTCCCTAACTCTCTCTGTACAGGGGGTGGTATAATCTGGTTCACTCATCCTCAGGGGCTCTGAAGCCATGACCCAGAGGGTCCACTTCCTTAGTCCTGATAGTATGCAAAGGCCATAGGTCCCGCTGGAGCTGCGGCCGCTCAGAAAGAGCTTGTTTTCCTGTGGGAGAACCAGTCTCGGATGATGTCCTTTATGAAATCAATGGACTCCCCTCTCTCCACTCTCCAGACCTCTGATCTGGGGAATGCCTCTCAGCTGGCCAGTTGGCAACAAGAACTGGCACAGCAGCATGACACTCAGTCCCAGATCCTGGGGTATATGGCTTCTGTTGATAGTCGTTCTCTTTCTCTTCAGTCGGCCGCGTCCGTTCCTCCACCAGCTCTAGCTCCTCATCCCACTCCCCGTTTGGCCAAATCCCCTCGCTTTAATGGAGATTTCAAACTATGTCGGGGGTTTCTCAATCAGTGCCGTCTTCATTTTGAGCTCCTTCCATGCAGTATCCAACGGATCGGGCCAAGGTGGCTTTTATTGTTTCTCATTTGGAGGGAAATGCTTTAGCATGGGTTAATCCTCTTTGGGAGTGGGATGATCCAGTGGTGCTTCAGCTCACTCCATTTTTAGAAATCTTTCATCAGATATTTGATGAACCGGGTCACTTGGCCTCAACCACTGAGGCTTTATTTAATTTACTGCAGGGGTCTTTAACTGTAGGGCAATACTCTATCCAGTTTCGGACCTTATCTTCCGACTTGGGTTGGAATAATGAGGCGTTAGTAGGGGCTTTCGGGCGGGGGCTTTCTAGCCATATTAAAGATGATTTGGCAGGTCGTGATACTTCAACTAATTTGGAGTATTTAATTGCCTTGGCTACTCACATAGACCTTCGCTTTCAGGAGCGTGCTCAGGAGAAGAAATTTCCTCGTCCTTCTATGCCCTCTCGTAGACCTCTTAGTCCACGCTCCAGAGTCTTTGCTTCGGTTCCTGCTTCAGAGCCTATGCAAGTGGATCATCTCAAACTCTCCGAACAATGTCGGAGGGAGAGACGCACCCAAGGTCTCTGGTTTTACTGTGGAATCTCCTCTCATCTTCTTCGAGCCAGCCCAGATCATCCGGAAAACTCCTCCACCTAGGGAAGGTAAGAGAGGCCTTCCTAGGTGCATGTGAAACCTCTCTACCCCTCACTCTACCAGTTTTGTTGCACACTCATAATATTTCTCTTGAGGCTTATGTGGACTCCGATGCAGCGGGAAATTTTATTAGGTTGGAGGAGGTCATTAAGTTTTCAGTCCCTGTTAGGTCTTTAGAGAATCCTCTTTTTCTCACTTCCGCAGATGGGAGACCTCTGCAAGAGACAGTCACTCAAGTTACTCAGTTAGTTGAGCTTTAGGTAGGGGCTCTTCATAGGGATAGAATCTCGTTTTTTTTTAGCCAACATCTCTCATCCCATTCTTCTCGGTTTTCCATGGTTACGGGTCCATGAACCCTTCTTAGATTGGCATAGGGGCAATATTCTTCGCTGGGGGTATTCCTGTCGGACTCATTGTCTGCTGCCGGTGCGTCCTGTTTGTTTACCCTGCCCTTCCCCATCCCTTCCGGGTTGCCCTCTGTTTATGCTTCTTTTGCAGACATTTTTGACTTAAAGGAGGCAGATACTCTTCCACCACATTGACCCTGTGACTGTACTGTAGACCTTATACCTGGTACCACTCCCCCTAGAGGTAGAATTTACCCTCTCTTGCCTGCGGAAACTCAAGCTATGTTGGACTATATTCAAGAGAACCTTACCAAAGGTTTCATTCAAAAATCTTCATCTCCAGCTGGGGCAGGTTTCTTTTTGTGATTATTATATTGTGTCTGACCGTGGAGTTCAGTTTACCTCTCGTTTCTGGAGAGCTCTTTGTGGACTTTTGAAGGTATCGTTACATTTTTTTTCTGCATACCATCCCCAGTCCAACGGACAAGTATCTTCGCCATTTTACTAATGCTCATCATGATGACTGGGTGTCTCTTCTTCCTTGGACTGAATTCGCTTATAATAACCATACAAGTAAATCTTCATTTAACTTTTTTTTTTTTTATAGATTTTGTTCAACATCCCGGCATTCAGCTCCCTGTTTCCCCCACCTCAGGTGTACCGGCGGCGGATTCCTTGTCCTTGGAATTCTCCAAAATTTGGCAGGAGGCTAAGGAGGTGCTTCAGAGGGCTAATTGCAGAATAAAAGAGTATGCTGACAAAAGGCGTTTAGATGTTCCTCTATATCGTCTGGGTGACAAGGTCTGGTTATCCTCTCGCTACATTAGACTCAAGATTCCCTCTCAAAAATTAGGTCCACGTTATATCGGGCCCTTTGTGATTTCTAGTCGATTTAATGATGTAGCTTATAAGTTGAAGTTGCCCACCTCGTTACGTATTCCTAACTCTTTTCATGTATCACTCCTCAAACCCACAATTTGCAATCATTTTCATTCTGCTCCATCGCATTCTCATTTACCTATTTCTTCCGATGCTTCTTTTGAAGTTAAGGATATTCTCGCTAGGAAATTTGTTAGGGGTAAGCCTTTTTACTTAATTGATTGGAAAGGCTTTGGTCCCAAAGAAAGATCTTGTGAACTCCTGTAGAATATCAATGCTCCTGTAATCTTGAAAAGATTCCTTTCCAGCTTTAAAGAGAGGGGGGTAAGAGAGGGGGTACTGTTATGCCGCTACCTAATACTTACTGCGCGGCCGGCACGCTCCCGATGCTCCCTCCAGCTCTCCGTCTTCCTGCTTCTCCAGCGCTCGTCCATTCTGCCGTCTGCGCATGCGCAGATGCACTCCTTTCGTCACCGGGGCTTCTGGAAGGTCGTGACCCTGTGGCTCTGCCTCCAATATGGCGGCGCCCATCGGGTACTTTTTCCCAACACCTGCCCTGCTCTGACCCCTTTGCGTCTATTGTGTTTGCTGGCTTACCGCCAGCATCTCCTTAGGTTCCTAGGCTCAGATCTGTGAATCTTTGCTGTGTCTCTGACTGTCTCTGTTTGCCGTCCCTGCCAGTCCTGTGTTCCTGCTGTGTCCTGCCCATCCTGTGTTCCTGCCGTCTCCTGCCAGTCCTATGTTCCTGCCATACCATGCCAGTTCTGTGTTCCTGCCGTGTCCTGCCAGTCCTGTGTTCCTGCTGTACCTTCCAGTCCTGTGTTCCTGCCGTCTCCTGCCAGCCCTGTGTTCCTGCTGTATCTTTCCAGTCCTGTGTACCTGCCATATCCTGACAGTCCTGTGTTCCTGCCGTACCTTCCAGTCCCATGTTACTGTCGTACCCGGCCAGTCCTGTGTGCCTGCTGTTCCTGCCAGTCTTGAGTCTCCGTTGTCACCATCTTTCATGTGCTAGCATCTTACCGGTCAGTACCTTGTCTTTGCTGCCTCCATCTGTCCAGTGCCTCAGCCATTCTAGTCACTTCACTAGTTTCGTCTTCCCTCCGTCTGCCGTTCTCTCTGTATTCTATCTTCAGTTGTCACTTTGGCTCCGGCAGTTGCGGCTTCAACCTCCTTGGGCCTGTCCCTAACTCTCCTTGCACAAGGGGTGGCATCATCTGGTTTACTCGTTGGGGGCTCTGAAGCCGTGACCCAGAGGGTCCAGTTCCTTAGTTCTGATACCTGACTTGCTATGAGCACCAACTATAGAGACCTCTGGTTATCATGCCGACCCATTAGTGACCCATGATCATGTGACAGGGTCACCGATGGGCAGGATTAGTGGCGCAGCTTCCAGTAAGCATGAGTTAAATGCCAGAAATTGACAGTGGCATTTAACTTGTTAACAGCTGCAGGTGGATCGCTATTCCCCCCGCTACTGTTGTGGGCACATGTAAGCTATATAGATCAGCTGTCATGTGCCCAGAAAGGTGCGGACACAGCACCAGAGCCCATACCAAACAGGGGGAGTCCAACATCGACGTACTATTACACCCAATGTCGGGAAGGGATTAAAAGGGTTATCCAGGTTTGTGGTGAAAGTTTGCACTGACTCTTCTGCACTGTGTGCTGTCAGGGTCCTCTATGCTGAGAGCGAATTGTCATTTGACCTCAAAAATCCAGCTGTGTGAAAACCGGTTTTCCCCTGTCTTGATTTCCTATTCTTCTGCATGTTTGTCACACGTAAATGTTCAGATCACAAAAAATAAAATATTAGACAACAATAACACAAGTAAACAGAAAATTAAGTTTTTAAATGAAAGTATTCATTATTAAGGGAAAATTAAATCCAAACCTATAGGGCACTATGTGAAAAAGTGATTGCCCCCCTTTAAAATATAAATTAACTGTGGTTTATTATGTTTGTGAGTTCAAATTCTCTAGCCACACTCAGGCCTGATTCATGCTACACCTGTTCTCAATCAAGAAATCACTTAAATCGGACATGCCTCACAAAGTGAAGTAGATCAAAAAAGATCCATAAAATTGGTGACACAAAAAATTTTTTTTGTTAAATATTTACTTTAGCTTGTAAAAGTAGCAAAGTATAAAAATCTTCATAAGTACAGCATCATTGTATTCGTTCTGATTTGATAAACAAATTGGTCTTATCACTTCAACGACACACTAAACTAACCACATATATATACAGGGTGGGCCATTAATATGGATACACCTAAATAAAATGGGAATGGTTGGTGATATCAACTTCCTGTTTGTGGCACATTAGTATATGGTAGGGGGGAAACTTTTCAAGATAGGTGGTGGTCATGATGGCCATTTTGGATCCAACTTTATTTTTTTCAATGGGAAGAGGGTAATGTGACAGATCAAACTTATTGAGAATTTCACAGAAAAAACAAAGGTCTGCTTGGTTTTAACATAACTTTATTCTTACATGAGTTATTTACAAGCTTATGACCACCACCTCTTCTCCTACTCTTGACACACTGATAGCAACACCGCAGAAGAAATGCTAGCACAGGCTTCCATTATTCGTTGTTTCAGATGCTGCACATCTCGTATCTTCACAGCATAGACAATTGCCTTCAGATGACCCCAAAAATAAAAGTCAAAGGGGGTCAGATCAGGAGACCTTGGCAGCCATTCAACTGGCTCACGATGACCAATCCACTTTCCAGGAAACTTTTCATGTAGGAATGCTCAGACCTGACACCCAAGATGGTGCACCACCACATTATGAGTGTCAGGTCCTAGCATTCCTACTCCTTCCTTAACACCATAGTACTGTCCGCTTGCGCCTTTTGTATCTGAGTCTAATCAGGATCACCTCCTCCCCCAGTGGTAAACGTCTGATGAAGAGAGTCTGGATTGTGCTCGGACCCTACTTCGTCCGGCCCCGGATCCAACATGATAACATTTTGTGAATCTTTGGAGCAGAGTTCTGATGCCCATGGAATAAAATGTGTGAACAGCTCTGCAGAACGGCCCATCTGTGGTTCCCCACAGCCAGTTAGGCATTTGTAAAATTTTGACATGGGGGAAAACATGGGTGATTGGGGTGCCATCTTTAAGGATTGCACAGTGTTTGATGTGAAGGTGGAGCAAGAGGAGATGAGGCCACTTGATGCAGCTCTTGCCACCCACAGGATCACATGTTCTTTTTGGTCCTCATCAACAAGGCGTACTTCTGTGCGGCTGCCAAAGAAAGGGAGTGGAGTAGCCTGTCCATTAACAGATTTTGTCAGTTGTCTTTTGATAGGATGAGACTGTGTTTGTTCAGTTGAACTTTCATTAATATTAACAACTAGCTTACATACATGTTGATCACCAAGCCTATTCCCCCTTCCACCACTTCATTGCGTTTTCTTACTCATTTTGTATGTACCTCTTCCCTCTTGTAACCTGTTCGTTCACAAACTTAAGCCCACAGCTGTCAGTCACCTGTCACTAAATGAACAATCACTCTTTATTTTCTTAGATAGTGCGCCTGAACAACCCTCTAATAACTAACGATTTTTAAGAGGAAATGTGTCCTCCTTATTCCTCACTGCAACACAGTTTGATCCCAAACATTTTGGATTACCAAATACAGTCTCCTTACTGAACCGCTACATTAGGCCTAACAATTTTTAATAGGAAATGTGGCCTTCTGATTCCTCACTGAAACACAGTTTTATCACAAAATATTTGGATTAGCAAATACGGCCTCTGGCAAAACCCCAATATTAGGCCTAACAAGTTTTAAGAGCAAATGTTGCCTTCTGATTTCTCACTGAAGCAAAGTTTTATGCCAAACAATTTTAATTAGTTAATAGAGCATCCTGGCTGAACCCCTATATTAGGCCTAATGATTGTTAAGAGGAAATGTGGCCTTCTCATTCCTCATTGCAATACAGTTTTGTCCCAAATGATTTGGAGTAGCAAATACAGCATTCTGGCTGAACCTGTATATTAGACCTATTGATTTTTAAGAGGAAATGTGGCCTTCTGATTTCTCACTGCAACACAGTTTTCTCCCAAACAATTTGGATTTGCAAATGTGGCCTCCTGGCTGAACTCCTTGTTAGGCCTAATGATTTTTAGAGTAAATGTGGTTTCCTGATTCCTGACTGCAATATAGTTTTTGCCCAATTTCAATTAGCAAATGAGGCCTCCTGAGACTGCAACAGTTTTAGCATAATCTGGTTACAGGAAGATCGATTTCACACACAACAGAATGCTATCTAGCTAACTGACAAGTTCACTTCCAGCAGCAGCAGCCACAGGAGCAGCCTCTGCACTGGGACACTGAGAAAATGGTGACAGTAAAACAAGATGTATGCTTTTTATAAGGACAAGGCCATGTGACTTTGGCAGCCAATTGCAGAAGACCTTGTGTCATGGCGTTGTGAATGGTTTCTGTTCCCTGATTGGTTGTCAGAATGGCAACACATTAAGTTATTAAAGAAAAAAATAAAACAAATAAATAAAAAAAATTACAATCCACAGCTTCTCTGACCTAGGCACTCCCCCTCATAAAACACATCTCCAGATACAGCACCACTATCCTAGAGAAAGTCAAAACAAAAGCATTAGTGGAAACACGATCATTTACCAAACTGTGACCGAATTTTTCTGACTTTGAGTAAAAATGCTCGTGGAACCAGCTGATCTCTACTCATTAGTAGGGTTGAGCGACTTTTATTTTTTTAGGGTCGAGTCGGGTTTCGCGAAACCCGACTATCTCAAAAGTCGAGTCGAGTAAAATCGGCTGATTATCGCGAAAAGTCGGGGATCAACCGAAACACGAAACCCAATGCAAGTCAATGGGGAAGCATAGTCTGCAGTGAGTGGAGGCCAGGAAAACACATACAGTGCCCATTTTAATGGCAAAAACATCCATTCTTGTTACTGAAGCTTGTCAATCTTAATTTACCTTATAATAATAGTAAGGCATTGGAAATTGGGGGTCATTTGGCTAAAGTTGTGGGGGGTAGGGCTGGTTCAAGTATTTAGTGGGCCCAGGAAATCTGGACCATGTCACGGCAGTGGAGCAGGGAGAGGTAAGTATTTAAACTTTGCAAGTGCTGTGATCCTGAGCAAGCAGGGGTGGCCCACTCGTTGGCATTGGCACTGGCACAGGGCCCCTCAAAGTACGGTGGTGCGTTTGAACGGCGGGGGCGATTTCCACCGGCAGCGACACTTTTGCGTACTATGAGGGGCCCTGTGCCAATGACGTCGCCAACGAGTTTCCCCCCCCCCCTCACCTGATGAAGGAACCTACACTTTCATCTGCACCTTCTTCTTTGTCCCCGTGTAAGGTGGTATGGTATGCGGGAAGGGGAACCTGACTTTCAGCAGGGTCACATTCTTGCTGTGTAGCGTGCACGGGGAATGTAGCGTTATGGGTCAATGTACCAGCAGACTCATCTATCACTGCCTGGGCAATGGGCAGGATGAGGAGGAAACACAGATATAGGCCCAAAGAATAAAGTGGGCTAAATGCAGTTCAAAATTGGTAACAGGACTAACCAGGGGGCATTGCTTTGTTCAGTGGAGTACAACTGTAATGAGAGGCTGACACAGTGAGTAGGCCCAAACCAGTAAGTAGGCTAAATGCAGTTCAAAATTGGTAACATAAGTAAACAGGCGGCACTGGTTTGTTCAGTGTAGGAGAACATCAAGGAGCGGCAGACACCGTTAGTAGGGCCAACAAAGCAAGTAGGTCAAATGCAGTGTTATATTAAAAACAATTTAACGAGAGCCTGAAGATAGAAGCTAGGGAAAGGCAACCTGGAGAATACCTTGGAGCGGAAGACATCGTTTGTAGAACCCAGACCCAACTTGTAGGCCTAATGCAGTGTTGTTTCAACAACTACTTAACGTTAGCTTGAAGCTAGGGAGAGGCAACCTGGAGAACACCTTGGAGTGGCAGACACCGTCTCTACAACCCAGACCCAACTTGTAGGCCTAATGCAGTGTTGTTTTAACAACTACTTAAAGAGAGCTTGAAGATAGAAGCTAGGGAGAGGCAACCTGGAGAACACCTTGGAGCGGCAGACACCGTCTCTACAACCAAGACCAAACTTGTAGGCCTAATGCAGTGTTGTTTCAACAACAACTTAACGAGAGCCTGAAAATGGAATTTCAGGACAGGAAACCAGGAGAACAGCACGGAGCGGCATACACCGTTAGTAGGCCCCAACCACACTAGTAGGCCAAATTCAGTGTAATATTAACAGCTACTTAACGAGAGCCTGAAAATGGAAGTTCAGGACAGGAAACCAGGAGAACAGCAAGGAACGGCAGACACCGTTAGTAGGCCCCAACCCAACTAGTAAGCCAAATGCAGTTGTTCCATTTAACAACTATTTAACAAGAGCCTCAAGATAGAAGCTCAGGAAAGGCAACCAGGAGAACACCTTGGAGACACTGTTAGTAGGCCCCAACCAAACTAGTAGTCCCACTGCAGTTGTTAAGTTCCGATAGGCTGAAATCCTGATAATTGCAGGTAATTTTTTTTAAAGAGGACAGCTGTATTGAGTGGCGCTGCCAGACACTGTTAGTAGGCCTTACACCACAAAGTTAGCTCGATACAGGTTTAGAAAAGGTTACATGGGTACACGGTCTGCATTGGTGTGCTCAGTGGAGGACAATTGGAAGGAGGGACCGCAGAAACACTTAGTAGGCCTAAAATTTTAAAAAATAGGCTAAAAGCTGTTTGAATTATCTTGCAGGGGTACACAGGCAGCATTGGTGTGGTCAGTGGAGGACAATTTGAAGGAGGAACCGCAGACAGACTTAGTAGGCCTAAAATTTTAAAAAATAGGCTCAAAGCAGTTTGAATTATCTTGCAGGGGCACACAGGCAGCATTGGTGTGGTCAGCAGAGGACAATTTGAAGGAGGGACCGCAGACACACTTAGTAGGCCTAAAATAAAAAAAAATAGTCTCAAAGCACCTTCAATTATGTGGCAGGGGTACACAGGCAGCATTGGTGTGGTCAGCGGAGGACAATTGGAAGGAGTGTCTGACACAGTTAGTACTCCCCCCAAAAAAATAGATGTTAATGTCTCGCAAAACAACAAAACTAAAAAAGAAGGGTGGCATACTTAAGTACAGGGATGGGCTCCTCTGCTGAGTTTCAGACATAGTAATTTGGCGCTAAGTATTTACTGGTGTCAATATAGGACACTGACCCTAACTATATTAACTAGCATCATACATGTCAGCAAATTGGTATTGTCAGTGCCAGGCATTGGAGGATGTCAGCGCATAGACTAAACATTGATGGAGCTGTGAGAGATAATTTTGCAAGTGGTAGAGCACTGTTTGAGCTGGGGGGAACTCTCTTGCGGCTGGCGGTACAGGCCCAGGGCCCCTCATGTTACAATGGTGTGTCTGACGTTGGGTGCGCACAACCACCGCCAGAGACACTTTATTGTACTATGAGGGACCCAGTGGCAGTGCCGTCAACCAAAAGCGGGCACACCCACCTCTTCAGACAAACGGCACTCTCACGGGTGCTTGCGCCAAGTGGCGAGACCACGGCCCCGTGGGTGGTGTTAGCCCATTTAGGGAGGTGTAAACATGTCGTATGCTGGAGAAACAGCTGCTGCAAATTAAGAGTTAGGAACAGTCAGTGAGACCAGTCCACAAGCAAGACCTTTTTATAGGAAAGTTAGGTGTCAGCCGGGAAAGGGGGGGCAAAATAATTAGAAATCCATGAGTGGTTCATTTTAATGAATGTTAGATCATCAACATTTTGGGTAGCCAGACGAGTCCTTTTTTCGGTTAATATTGAACCTGCAGCACTGAATACTCTTTCTGATCTGAAAAGTAATTCACAGTAGTCCACAGGCAAGAGCTTTTCATAGGAAAGCTAGGTGTCGGCCGGGCAAGGTGGGGCAAAAGAATTCGAAATCCAGTTGTGGTTCATTTTAATGAATGTTAGATCATCAACAATTTGGGTAGCCAGACGAGTCCTTTTTTCAGTTAATATTGAACCTGCAGCACTGAATACTCTTTCTGATCGGACACTAGCTGCCTGGCAAGCAAGCTCCTGCAATGCATATTCTGCCAATTCAGGCCAGGTGTCTATTTTGGATGCCCAGTAATCAAATGGGAATGACGGTTGAGGGAGAACATCGATAAGGGATGAAAAATAGTTAGTAACCATACTGGACAAATGTTGTCTCCTGTCACTTTGAATTGATGCTGCAGTACCTGTCCTGTCTGCGGTCATTGCGAAATCACTCCACAACCTGGTCAGAAAACCCCTCTGTCCAATGCCACTTATGATTTGTGCACCTCTAACACCTCTGCCATGTTGCCCCCTGCAGCTCGTGTGAGAACCATCACCGGCGCCATGTGCTGGGAATGCCTGAATCAAACGGTAAACAAGAGTTGCTTGTTTGGTTGCTAATATTTGTTGCCAAAAATTGTTGTTGCAATTTGCCTTTATAGCGAGGATCAAGGAGGCAGGCCAACCAGTAATCGTCATCAGTCATCATTTTAATAATGCGTGGGTCCCTTTTGAGGATACATAAGGCATAATCCGCCATGTGGGCCAAAGTTCCAGTTATCAAATCTGCGGTTGTGCTGGGTTGAGGGGCAGTTTCAGGCAAATCTACGTCACTTGTGTCCCTCAAAAAACCTGAACCCGGCCTTGCAACGCCACCAGTTTCTATTGGCCCCGGAGAAGCTTCCTCATTCAAAAAATACTCATCCCCATCATCCTCCTCGTCCTCCACCTCTTCGCCCGCTACCTCGTCCTGTAGACTGCCCTGACCAGACAATGGCTGACTGTCATCAAGGCTTCCCTCTTCTTCGGCTGCAGACACCTGCTCCTTTATGTGCGTCAAACTTTGCATCAGCAGACGCATTAGGGGGATGCTCATGCTTATTATGGCGTTGTCTGCACTAACCAGCCGTGTGCATACCTCAAAACACTGAAGGACTTGACACAGCTCTTGTACCTTCGACCACTGAAAACCTGACAACTCCATGTCTGCCATCCAACTGCCTGCCAGTGTATGTGTATCCTCCCACAAATACATAACAGCACGCCTTTGTTCGCACAGTCTCTGAAGCATGTGCAGTGTGGAGTTCCACCTTGTTGCAACGTCGATGATTAGGCGATGCTGGGGAAGGTTCAAAAACCGCTGATGGTTCTGCATACGGCTGGAGTGTACGGGCGAACGGAGGATATGTGAGCAAAGTCTGCGCACTTTGAGGAGCAGGTCGGGTAACCCCGGATAACTTTTCAGGAAGCACTGCACCACCAGGTTTAAGGTGTGAGCCAGGCAAGGAATGTGTTTCAGTTGTGAAAGGGCTATGGCAGCCATAAAATTCCTTCCATTATCACTCACTACCTTGCCTGCCTCAAGATGTACAGTGCCCAGCCATGACTGCGTTTCTTTCTGCAAGAACTCGGACAGAACTTCCGCGGTGTGTCTGTTGTCGCCCAAACACTTCATTGCCAATACAGCATGCTGATGCTTGCCAGTAGCTGCCCCATAATGGGACACCTGGTGTGCAACAGTGGCAGCTGTGGATGGAGTGGTTGTGCGACTGCGGTCTGTGGACGAGCTCTCGCTTCTGCAGGAGGACGAGGAGGAGGAGGAGGGGGGGCGAACGGCTACAGCCAACTGTTTCCTAGACCATGGGCTAGGCAGAACTGTCCCAATATTGCTGTCCCCTGTGGACCCTGCATCCACCACATTCACCCAGTGTGCCGTGATGGACACGTAACGTCCATGGCCATGCCTACTGGTCCATGCATCTGTTGTCAGGTGCACCTTTGTACTCACAGATTGGCTGAGTGCATGGATGATGCGCTCTTTAACATGCTGGTGGAGGGCTGGGATGGCTTTTCTAGAAAAGAAGTGTCGACTGGGTAGCTCGTAGCGTGGTACAGCACAGTCCATCAGGGCTTTGAAAGCTTCGCTTTCAACTAACCGGTAGGGCATCATCTCTAACGAGATTAGTCTAGCAATGTGGGCGTTCAAATCCTGTGTACGCGGATGCGAGGATGAGTATTTCCTTTTTCTAACGAGAGTCTCATGTAGGGTGAGCTGGACTGGAGAGCTGGAGATCGTGGAACTAGCAGGGGTGCCGGTGGACATGGCAGACTGAGAGACGGTTGGAGACGGTATTCTTGCCGGTGCCCTACATGCAGTGTTTCCTACTACGAAACTGGTGATTTCCTGACCCTGACTGCTTTGGCCTGGCAACGAAACCTGCACAGATACTGCAGGTGGTGCGGGAAATGGTGGGCTTACAGTGACGGAAGGGATGTAGCGTTGCTGACTAGCTTCATTGGCCGAGGGTGCTACAACCTTAAGGGACGTTTGGTAGTTAGTCCAGGCTGGCAAATGCATGGTGGTTAAATGTCTATGCATGCAACTTTTATTTAGACTTTTCAGATTCTGACCTCTGCTTAAGGTAGTTGAACATTTTTGACAGATGACTTTGCACTGATCATTTGGATGTTGTTTAAAAAATTGCCAGACTGCACTCTTTCTATGATCGGATACCTTTTCAGGCATTGCAGACTGAGCTTCTTTAACCCCTTAGTGACAGAGCCAATTTGGTACTTAATGACCAGGCCAATTTTTGCAATTCTGACCACTGTCACTTTATGAGGTTATAACTCTGGAACGCTTCAACGGATCCCGCTGATTCTGAGATTTTTTTTTCGTGACATATTGTACTTCATGTTAGTGGTAACATTTCCTCAATATTACTTGCGATTATTTATGAAAAAAACTGAAATATGGCGAAAATTTTTAAAATTTTGCAATTTTCAAACTTTGTATTTTTATGCCCTTAAATCAGAGAGATATGTCACGAAAAATAGTTAATAAATAACATTTCCCACATGTCTACTTTACATCAGCACAATTTTGGAAACAAAATTTTTTTTTGTTAGGGAGTTATAAGGGTTAAAAGTTGACCAGCAATTTCTCATTTTTACAACACCATTTTTTTTTAGGGACCACATCACATTTGAAGTCATTTTGAGGGGTCTACATGATAGAAAATAATGAAGTGTGACACCATTCTAAAAACTACACCCCTCAAGGTTCTCAAAACCACATTCAAGAAGTTTATTAACCCTTTACGTGCTTCACAGGAACTGAAACAATGTGGAAGGAAAAAATGAACATTTAACTTTTTTTTGCAAACATCTTAATTCAGAACCATTTTTTTTATTTTCACTAGTGTAAAAACAGAAATGTAACCATAAATTTTGTTATGCAATTTCTCCTGAATACGTCGATACCCCATATGTGGGGGTAAACCACTGTTTGGGCGCACCGCAGAGCTTGGAAAAGAAAGAGTGCCGTTTTACTTTTTCAATGTAGAATTGGCTGGAATTGAGATCGGACGCCATGTCGCGTTTGGAGAGCCCCTGATGTACCTAACCAGTAGAAACCCTCCACAAGTGACCCCATTGGAAACTAGACCCCCCAAGGAACTTATCTAGATGTGTGGTGAGAACTTTGAATGCCCAAGTGCTTCACAGAAGTTTAGAATGTAGAGTCGTGAAAATAAAAAATATTTTTTTTTCCACAAAAAAGATATTGTAGCCCAAAAGTTTTTATTTTCACAAGGGTAACAGGAGAAATTGGACTCCAATAGTTGTTGTCCAATTTATCCTGAGTACGCTGATGCCCCATATGTGGGGGTGAACCACTGTTTGGGCGCACGGCAGAGCTCGGAAGGGAAGGAGCGCCTTTTTGGAATGCAGACTTTGATAGAATGGTCTGTGGGCATTATGTTGCGATTGCAGAGCCCCTGATGTACCTAAACTGTAGTAACCCCCCACAAGTGACCCCATTTTGGAAACTAGACCCCCCCAAGGAACTTATCTAGATGTGTGGTGAGAACTTTGAATGCCCAAGTGCTTCACAGAAGTTTAGAATGCAGAGTCGTGAAAATAAAAAATATTTTTTTTTTCACAAAAAAGATATTGTAGCCCCCAAGTTTTTATTTTCACAAGGGTAACAAGAGAAATTGGACCCCAGAAGTTGTTGTCCAATTTATCCCGAGTATGCTGATGCCCCATATGTGGGGGTAACCCACTGTTTGGGCGCACGGCAGAGCTCAGAAGGGAGGGAGCACCATTTGACTTTTTGAGCGCAAAATTGGCTGTCGTGTTTGGAGACCCCCTGATGTACCTAAACAGTGGAAACCCCCCAATTCTAGCTCCAACCTAACCCCAACACACCCCTAACCCTAATCCCAACCTGATCCATAATCCTAATCACTAACCCTAACCATAATCACAACCCTTACCCCAAAACAAACCTAATGTCAACCCTAACCATAACCCTAATCAAAACCCTAAATCCAACACACCCCTAATCCTAATCTCAACCCTAACCTCAAACCTAACCCTAATCCCAATACACCCCTAATCACAACCCTAACCTTAACCCTAATCCCAAACCTAACCCTAATCCCAAGCGTAACCCTAATGCCAACCCTAACCCTAATACCAACCCTAATCCAAACTCTAACCCTAATCCCAGCTCTAACCCTAACTTTAGCCCCAACCCTAGCCCTAACTTTAGCCCCAGCCCTAACCCTAGCCCTAAGGCTACTTTCACACTTGCGTCGTTTGGCATTCCGTCGCAATCCGTCGTTTTGGACAAGAAACGGATCCTGCAAATGTGCCCGCAGGATGCGTTTTTTGCCCATAGACTTGTATTGCCGACGGATCGTGACGGATGGCCACACGTCGCGTCCGTCGTGCACTGGATCAGTTGTGTTTTGGCGGAGCATCGGCACAAAAAAACGTTCAATGAAACGTTTTTTTGTACGTCGCATCCGCCATTTCTGACCGCGCATGCGTGGCCGTAACTCCGCCCCCTCCTCCCCAGGACATAGATTGGGCAGTGGATGCGTTGAAAAACTACAGCTGCTGCCCACGTTGTGCACAATTTTCACAACGTGCGTTGGTATGTCGGGCCGACGCATTGCGACGGCCCCGTACCGACGTAAGTGTGAAAGAAGCCTAACCCTAAATTTAGCCCCAACCCTAACCCTAAATTTAGTACCAAACCCTAACCCTAAATTTAGCCCCAACCCTAGCCCTAACCCTACCCCTAACCCTACCCCTACCCCTAACCCTACCCCTAGCCCTAACCCTAGCCCTACCCCTACCCCTAACCCTAGCCCTAGCCCTAACCCTAACCCTACCCCTAGCCCTAACCCTACCCCTAACCCTAACCCTAACCCTACCCCTAACCCTAACCCTACCCCTAACCCTAACCCTACCCTACCCCTAACCCTAACCCTACCCCTAACCCTACCCCTAACCCTACCCCTAACCCTAACCCTAATTTTAGCCCCAACTGCTGTTCTCCTGCCGGCCGGCAGATGGAGACAGATGGCGGGCGCACTGGGCATGCGTCCGCCATGTTCTTCTGCCGGCGGCCAGGAGGAGCAGCAAGAGGATCCAGGGACCTAGGTGAGTATGCTAGGGTCCCCGAATTCCCCTATTTCTCTGTCCTCTGATGTGCGATCACATCAGAGGACAGAGAATTACACTTTACTTTTTTTTTTTTTTTGCGGTCGCCGGTAAACAGTTAATTCCCGGCGATCGCAAAACAGGGGTCGGTAATACCGACCCCGATCATGCTCTTTGGGGTCTCGGCTACCCCCGGCAGCCGAGACCCCAAAGATTCTCCCGGTGCCGGCCGGCGGGCGCACTGCGCATGCGCCCGCCATTTTGAAGATGGCGGCGCCCACCGGGAGACACGAGGAGCATCGGGGGAGCTAGGTGAGTATTGGGGGGCCACCTGGGACCCCTTTTCTCTGTCCTCCGATGTGCGATCACATCGGAGGACAGAGAAATTAAAAAGAGATCGCTTTTTTTTTTTTTTTTTGCGATCGCCGGTAAACGGTTAATTACCGGCGATCGCAAATGCGGGGTGGGTTAAAAACCCCCCGAATCATGTTCTCTGGGGTCTCGGCTACCCTCGGCAGCCGAGACCCCAGAGAAAATCGGCCTCTGGGGGGCGCTATGGACTTTTTCCACAGCGCCGTTAATTAACGGCGCTGTGGTTTAAGTACCCTTAGCGGCCGCCGTTAAAAGGCGTATCGGCGGTCGCTAAGGGGTTAACCGGATGGCCACGCTGTCCTCCAACTGGTTTTGGCTTTGCCACGCGTATTGGGCCAGATACGGGCCCGGCAGATGGAACCTGTTGCGATGTTGATGCCTGCTGAGGCCCCTCCTCCTCCGCTTCAGAACTACTGCCGCCTGCACCCTGTTCCCCCAATGGCTGCCAATCGGGGTCAACAACTGGGTCATCTATGACCTCCTCTTCTATCTCGTGTGCAACTTCGTCTGTGTCACCGTGTAAGCCGGTGGTATAGCGTTCGTGACGGGGCACCATAGTCTCATCAGGGTCTGATTCTGGATCAGTACACTGTGAGGGCAATGTTGTGGTCTGAGTCAAAGGAACAGCATAGTAATCTGGCTGTGGCTGTGCATCTGTGCACTCCATGTCCAATTCAACTTTTAATGGGCATGGCCTGTTAACTGTTTCACTTTCTAACCCAGGAACGGTATGTGTAAAGAGCTCCATGGAGTAACCCGTTGTGTCGCCTGATGCATCCTTCTCTGTTGTTGTTTTTGCTGAAGAGGACAAGGAAGCAACTTGTCCCTGACCGTGAACATCCACTAACGACGCGCTGCTTTTACATTTACCAGTTTCAGAAGAGGAGGCAAAAGAGCTAGAGGCTGAGTCAGCAAGGAAAGCCATAACTTGCTCTTGCTGCTCCGGCTTTAAAAGCGGTTTTCCTACTCCCAGAAAAGGGAGCGTTCAAGGCCTTGTGTAGCCAGACGACGAACCTGGCTCCACAACTCGAGACTTAGGTGCTATATTGCTTTTCCCACGACCACCTGATGCTCCACCACCACTACCATCATTACCAGCTGGCAATGACCGCCTACGGCCACGACCTCTTCCACCAGACTTCCTCATTGTTTGCAAAACATAACCAATGTAACGGTATTTGTTACTGTAAAACAACTTACAAGGTGAACTCTAACTTCTGTAGGATTTAGATATCCCTTTATAGGTGGGTGAGACTGCAAGGAAAATCAGGCACAATGTTACACACTAGGTTTTCTGTGGCAAAAAATGAGAGAGATGCCACACACGCAGGAATGTCACTCAAGCACAAATGCCAATATTAATCTCCCACTAATTTTTTTTTTCAGGGAGAATTAAAAAAAAATAAAAATAAAACAGTATTATAGACACTAGATTTCCTGTGCCCCACAATTTGAGAGAGATGGCACACACGACTGGCACTCAAGCACAAATGCCAATATTAATCTCCCACTATTTTTTTTTTCAGGGAGAATTAAAACAAAAAAAAATAAAACAGTATTATAGACACTAGGCTTTCTGTGCCCCACAATTTGAGAGAGATGGCACACACAACTGGCATTCAAGCACAAATGCCAATATCAATCTCCCACTATTAATTTTTTTTCAGGGCAAATTTAAAAAAAAAAAAAAAAACAGTATTAGACACTCTGCTTTCTGTGCCCCAAAATTTCAGAGAGATGGCACACACGACTGGCACTCAAGCACAAATGCCAATATTAATCTCCCACTATTTTTTTTTTTTATGGGAGAATTAAAAAACAAAAATAAAAAAAACAGTAATATAGACACTAGGCTTTCTGTGCCCCACAATTTGAGAGAGATGACACACATGACTGGCACTCAAGCACAAATGCCAATATTAATCTCCCACTATTTATTTTTTTCAGGAAGAATTTAAAAAAAAATAAATAAAACAGTATTAGACACTAGGCATTCTGTGCCCCACAATTTGAGAGAGATGGCACACACGACTGGCACTCAAGCACAAATGCCAATATTAATCTCCCACTATTTTTTTTTTATTTCTGGGAGAATTAGCAAGAAATCAGGCCCACTGTTAGGCCGGCTTCACACTTGCGAGTTTTAGGGACGTAAGAGCGCAGAAACTACGTCCGTAAAACTCGCAAAAAATACGGCACAATTATTCTCTATGCCTCTGCTCCTATCTGCCGTATTTTACTGATCAGTATTATACGGCTTTCTACGGCCGTACAAAATCGCAGCATGCTGCGTTTGTCACCGTACTGCGCAAGAAATACACCAATGAAAGTCTATGGAAGCGTGAAAAATACGGATTACACACGGACAAGCAGTGTGACTTGCGAGAAATACGCAGCGCTGTTAGAGAGAAAAGCCGGTAATTCAGTGCGGTGTACAGTAAAATCACACTGACAGCTTACAGTAGAATAGGTAGAATAAATGTGTACACATAGAATAGGTATATATATATATATGTCAGTGAGACACATATATGTATATATATTAATATTTATTCCAGCGCTATACAGCTTGAAAGCCGGTAATTCAATTACCGGCTTTTTCTTTCTCCTTCCTAAAACCCGACATGATTTGAGACATGGTTTACATACAGTAAACCATGTCTTCTCTCCATTTTTTTTGCAGATTCCACACTACTAATGTCAGTAGAGTGTATCTGCAAAATTTGGCCGTTCTAGCTCTTAAAATAAAGGGTTAAATGGCGGAAAAAATTGGCGTGGGCTCCCGCGCAATTTTCTCCGCCAGAGTAGTAAAGCCAGTGACTGAGGGCAGATATTAATAGCCTGGAGAGGGTCCATGGTTATTGCCCCCCCCCCCCTGGCTAAAAATATCTGCCCCCAGCCACCCCAGAAAAGGCACATCTGGAAGATGCGCCTATTCTGGCACTTGGCCACTCTCTTCCCATTCCCGTGTAGCGGTGGGATATGGGGTAATGAAGGGTTAATGCCACCTTGCTATTGTAAGGTGACATTAAGCCTAATTGATAATGGAGAGGCGTCAATTATGACACCTATCCATTATTAATCCAATTGTAGTAAAGGGTTAAATAAAACACAAACACATTATTTAAAATTATTTTAATGAAATAAAAACAATGGTTGTTGGAGTATTTTATTCTACGCCCAATCCAGTCACTGAAGACCCTCGTTCTGTGAAAGAAAAAACATAATAAACCAACAATATACTTACCCTTCGCAGATCTGTAACGTCCAACGATGTAAATCCTTCTGAAGGGGTTAAAACATTTTGCAGCAAGGAGCTTTGCTAATGCAATGCTACTCCTCGCTGCAAAACCCCGGGGGATGAGTCTAAATATAGATCAATGAGCTATATTTAGCTTCATTTGCGGTGAGGCGCCCTCTGCTGGATGTTCATAGATCGTGGGAACTTTCCTAGAAAGCCTGGGAGCTTTCTAGGAAAGTTCCCACGATCTATGAACATCCAGCAGAGGGCGCCTCACCGCAAATGAAGCTAAATATAGCTCATTGATCTATATTTAGACTCATTCCCCGGGGTTTTGCAGCAAGGAGCAGCCTGCATTAGCAAAGCTCCTTGCTGCAAAATGTTTTAACCCCTTCAGAAGGATTTACATCGTTGGACGTTACAGATCTGTGGAGGGTAAGTATATTGTTGGTTTATTATGTTTTTTCTTTCACAGAACGAGGGTCTTCAGTGACTGGATTGGGCGTAGAATAAAATACTCCAACAACCATTGTTTTTATTTCATTAAAATAATTTTAAATAATGTGTTTGTGTTTTATTTAACCCTTTACTACAATTGGATTAATAATGGATAGGTGTCATAATTGACGCCTCTCCATTATTAATTAGGCTTAATGTCACCTTACAATAGCAAGGTGGCATTAACCCTTCATTACCCCATATCCCACCGCTACACGGGAATGGGAAGAGAGTGGCCAAGTGCCAGAATAGGCGCATCTTCCAGATGTGCCTTTTCTGGGGTGGCTGGGGGCAGATATTTTTAGCCGGGGGGGGGCCAATAACCATGGACCCTCTCCAGGCTATTAATATCTGCCCTCAGTCACTGGCTTTACTACTCTGGCGGAGAAAGTTGCGCGGGAGCCCACGCCAATTTTTTCCGCCATTTAACCCTTTATTTTAAGAGCTAGAACGGCCAAATTTTGCAGATACACTCTACTGACATTAGTAGTGTGGAATCTGCAAAAAAAAATGGAGAGAAGACATGGTTTACTGTATGTAAACCATGTCTCAAATCATGTCTGGTTTTAGGAAGGAGAAAGAAAAAGCCGGTAATTGAATTACCAGCTTTCAAGCTGTATAGCGCTGGAAAAAATATTAATATATATACATATATGTGTCTAATGACATATATATATATATATATAGACAGTATATATATATATTTTTTTCTTTTTGGGACACATGGATCATTTCTATAGCGGTATGTTGGTTTTGCAAGCCTGCGAGAAAACCACGCAGTACGGATGCCATACGGATTACATACGGAGGATGCCATGCACAAAAAACGCTGACACACCCTGCCTACGGAGGCGCTACGGACCACTATTTTCGGGACATTTCAGCGTATTACGGCCGTAATATACGGACCGTATTTTCATACGCTGAGTGTGAAGCCGGCCTTAGACTGTATGTTTTCTGTGCAAGAAAATAAGACACAGATGCCACACACAGGACTGCCACTGATGCAGATTTGCCAATTTTAATCTGCACCCTTTTTTTTTTATTCAGGGAGACTAGTGAATAAATGTGGGCCACTGTATTAGAGTATATTTTCTGTGGCAGAGAGTGGCTTGAAGAGATGTAACGGGAAAAAAAAAAAAAGGGACTGTCCTACAATTACTATCTCCCTGCAGTAATCTCAGCAAGGTATGGCAGGCAGTAGAGTTGAGCGACCTTGACCTTTTTAGAGTCGAGCCGGGTTTCGCGAAACCCGACTATCTCAAAAGTCGGGTCGAGTGAAATCGGCCGATTATGACGTAAAGTTGGGATCGACCGAAACACGAAACCCAATGCAAGTCAATGGGACAGCATAGTCGGCAGTGAGTGGGGGCCAGGAAAACACCTAGAGTGCCCATTTTAATGTCAAAACCATCCATTCTTCTTAATGAAGCTTGTCAAGCGTAATTTACCTTATAATAATTGGAAGGCATTTGAAATTGGGGGTCATTTGGCTAATGTTGTGGTGGGTAGGGCTGGTTCAAGTAATTAGTGGGCCCAGGAAATCTGGACCACGTCACAGCAGTGGAGCAGGGAGAGGTAAGTATTTCAACTTTGCAAGTGCTGTGAACCTGAGCAAGCAGGGGGGGCCCACTCGTTGGCATTGGCACTGGCACAGGGCCCCTCAAAGTACAGCGGTGTGTTTGCACGGCGGGGGCGCCTCCCACCGGCAGCAACACTTTTGCGTACCATGAGAGGCCCTGTGCCAGTGACGTCGCCAACTAGTATTCCTCCCCCCACCTGATGAAGGAACCTGCACTTTCATCTGCACCTTCCTGTTTGTCCCCGTGTAAGGTGGTATGGTATGCGGGAAGGGGGACCTGACTTTCAGCAGGGTCACAATCTTGCAGTGTAGCGTGCACGGGAAATGTTGCGTTATGGGTCAATGTACCAGCAGACTCATCTATCACTGGCTGGGCAATGGGCAGGATGAGGAGGAAACACAGATATAGGCCCAAAGAATAAAGTGGGCTAAATGCAGTTCAAAATTGGTAACACAGGACTAATCAGGGGGCATTGCAGTGGAGGACAACTGGAATGAGAGGCTGACACAGAGAGTAGGCCCAAATCAGTAAGTAGTCGAAATGCAGTTCAAAATTGGCAACAGTAGTAAACAGGCGGCACAGCTTTGTTCAGTGGAGGAGAACAGCAAGGAGTGGCAGACACCGATAGTAGGCCCCAACCCAACTAGTAGGCCAAATGCAGTCTAACATTAACAACTACTTAACAAGCGCCTGAAAACGGAATTTCAGGACAGGAAACCAGGAGAACAGCAAGGAGCGGCAGACACCGATAGTAGGCCCCAAACCAACTAGTACGCCAAATGCAGTTGTTCCGTTTAACCACAATTTAATGAGAGCCTGAAGAAAGAAGTTCAGGAAAGGCAACCTGGAGAACACCTTGGAGTGGAACACACCATCTCTCTACACCCCATACCCAATTTGTAGGTCTAATGCAGCGTAGTTTCCAACAACTACTAAACGAGAGCATGATGATCGAAGCATTGGCGAGGAAACCTGGGGAACACCTTGGAGTGGAACACACCATCTCTCTACAGTGGAACACACCATCTCTCTACACCCCATACCCAATTTGTAGGCCGAATGCAGCGTAGTTTCCAACAACTACTAAACGAGAGCCGGAAGATCGAAGCTCAGGAAAGGCAACCTGGAGAACACCTTGGAGTGGAACACACCATCTCTCTACACCCCATACCCAATTTGTAGGCGCAATGCAGCGTAGTTTCCAACAACTACTAAACGAGAGCCGGAAGATCGAAGCAATGGAGAGGAAACCTGGGGAACACCTTGGAGTGTAACACACCATCTCTCTACACCCCATACCCAATTTGTAGGCCTAATGCAGCGTAGTTTCCAACAACTACTAAACGAGAGCCGGAAGATCGAAGCAATGGAGAGGAAACCTGGGGAACACCTTGGAGTGTAAGACACCATCTCTCTACACCCCATACCCAATTTGTAGGCCTAATGCAGCGTAGTTTCCAACAACTACTAAACGAGAGCCGGAAGATCGAAGCAATGGAGAGGAAACCTGGGGAACACCTTGGAGTGTAACACACCATCTCTCTACACCCCATACCCAATTTGTAGGCCTAATGCAGCGTAGTTTCCAACAACTACTAAACGAGAGCATGAAGATCGAAGCAATGGAGAGGAAACCTGGGGAACACCTTGGAGTGGAACACACCATCTCTCTACACCCCATACCCAATTTGTAGGCCTAATGCAGCATAGTTTCCAACAACTACTAAACGAGAGCATGATGATCGAAGCATTGGCGAGGAAACCTGGGGAACACCTTGGAGTGGAACACACCATCTCTCTACAGTGGAACACACCATCTCTCTACACCCCATACCCAATTTGTAGGCCTAATGCAGCGTAGTTTCCAACAACTACTAAACGAGAGCCGGAAGATCGAAGCTCAGGAAAGGCAACCTGGGGAACACCTTGGAGTGGAACACACCATCTCTCTACACCCCATACCCAATTTGTAGGCCTAATGCAGCGTAGTTTCCAACAACTACTAAACGAGAGCCGGAAGATCGAAGCAATGGAGAGGAAACCTGGGGAACACCTTGGAGTGTAACACACCATCTCTCTACACCCCATACCCAATTTGTAGGCCTAATGCAGCGTAGTTTCCAACAACTACTAAACGAGAGCCGGAAGATCGAAGCAATGGAGAGGAAACCTGGGGAACACCTTGGAGTGTAACACACCATCTCTCTACACCCCATACCCAATTTGTAGGCCTAATGCAGCGTAGTTTCCAACAACTAGTAACCAGAGCCGGAAGATCGAAGCAATGGAGAGGAAACCTGGGGAACACCTTGGAGTGTAACACACCATCTCTCTACACCCCATACCCAATTTGTAGGCCTAATGCAGCGTAGTTTCCAACAACTACTATACGAGAGCATGAAGATCGAAGCAATGGAGAGGAAACCTGGGGAACACCTTGGAGTGGCACACACCATCTCTCTACACCCCATACCCAATTTGTAGGCCTAATGCAGCGTAGTTTCCAACAACTACTAAACGAGAGCATGATGATCGAAGCATTGGCGAGGAAACCTGGGGAACACCTTGGAGTGGAACACACCATCTCTCTACAGTGGAACACACCATCTCTCTACACCCCATACCCAATTTGTAGGCCTAATGCAGCGTAGTTTCCAACAACTACTAAACGAGAGCCGGAAGATCGAAGCTCAGGAAAGGCAACCTGGGGAACACCTTGGAGTGGAACACACCATCTCTCTACACCCCATACCCAATTTGTAGGCCCAATGCAGCGTAGTTTCCAACAACTACTAAACGAGAGCCGGAAGATCGAAGCTCAGGAAAGGCAACCTGGGGAACACCTTGGAGTGTAACAAACCCTCTCTCTACACCACGGAAGGGCTGATTCTTAGGAAGGAAGGCTGTCGGAAAGAAGCAGGGCGCGTCCGAGGGTGATTATATTCTTATTAGGTACAGTGGGGCAAAAAAGTATTTAGTCAGTCAGCAATAGTGCAAGTTCCACCACTTAAAAAGATGAGAGGCGTCTGTAATTTACATCATAGGTAGACCTCAACTATGGGAGACAAACTGAGAAAAAAAAAATCCAGAAAATCACATTGTCTGTTTTTTTAACAATTTATTTGCATATTATGGTGGAAAATAAGTATTTGGTCAGAAACAAACAATCAAGATTTCTGGCTCTCACAGACCTGTAACTTCTTCTTTAAGGGTCTCCTCTTTCCTCCACTCATTACCTGTAGTAATGGCACCTGTTTAAACTTGTTATCAGTATAAAAAGACACCTGTGCACACCCTCAAACAGTCTGACTCCAAACTCCACTATGGTGAAGACCAAAGAGCTGTCAAAGGACACCAGAAACAAAATTGTAGCCCTGCACCAGGCTGGGAAGACTGAATCTGCAATAGCCAACCAGCTTGGAGTGAAGGAATCAACAGTGGGAGCAATAATTAGAAAATGGAAGACATACAAGACCACTGATAATCTCCCTCGATCTGGGGCTCCACGCAAAATCCCACCCCGTGGGGTCAGAATGATCACAAGAACGGTGAGCAAAAATCCCAGAACCACGCGGGGGGACCTAGTGAATGAACTGCAGAGAGCTGGGACCAATGTAACAAGGCCTAACACACTACGCCACCATGGACTCAGATCCTGCAGTGCCAGACGTGTCCCACTGCTTAAGCCAGTACATGTCCGGGCCCGTCTGAAGTTTGCTAGAGAGCATTTGGATGATCCAAAGGAGTTTTGGGAGAATGTCCTATGGTCTGATGAAACCAAACTGGAACTGTTTGGTAGAAACACAACTTCTCGTGTTTGGAGGAAAAAGAATACTGAGTTGCATCCATCAAACACCATACCTACTGTAAAGCATGGTGGTGGAAACATCATGCTTTGGGGCTGTTTCTCTGCAAAGGGGCCAGGACGACTGATCCAGGGACATGAAAGAATGAATGGGGCCATGTATCGTGAGATTTTGAGTGCAAACCTCCTTCCATCAGCAAGGGCATTGAAGATGAAACGTGGCTGGGTCTTTCAACATGACAATGATCCAAAGCACACCACCAGGGCAACGAAGGAGTGGCTTCGTAAGAAGCATTTCAAGGTCCTGGAGTGGCCTAGCCAGTCTCCAGATCTCAACCCTATAGAAAACCTTTGGAGGGAGTTGAAAGTCCGTGTTGCCAAGCGAAAAGCCAAAAACATCACTGCTCTAGAGGAGATCTGCATGGAGGAATGGGCCAACATACCAACAACAGTGTGTGGCAACCTTGTGAAGACTTACAGAAAACGTTTGACCTCTGTCATTGCCAGCAAATGATATATTACAAAGTATTGAGATGAAATTTTGTTTCTGACCAAATACTTATTTTCCACCATAATATGCAAATAAGTTGTTAAAAAAACAGACAATGTGATTTTCTGGATTTTTTTTCTCAGTTTGTCTCCCATAGTTGAGGTCTACCAATGATGTAAATTACAGACGCCTCTCATCTTTTTAAGTGGTGGAACTTGCACTATTGCTGACTGACTAAATACTTTTTTGCCCCACTGTATATACTCACCCTCGGACGCGCCCTGCTTCTTTATTTGTAATGAATGTTTATTTGCAATGTGGTTTTGACTTACTCTATTTTTTTGGTAAATAATGATTTTATTATTTTCATTGTTTTGCATCTTCTTGGCAATAATATAAAGAAGACGCGACAGGACAACACTCGGTGGATGCCATATCTGTGTTTAAAATTGAAAAAACCTTTCAGTTAACTAATTGCAGGAGAAAGTTATTGTAGCTGGTGGCCATTTTTAGTACTGTACCAGATTTTTGTTGTATGTGTTTGTTTTTAATGTTAAAATGTCTGCATTTGATATCTCTCCAGTATTTTCTTTTTTATAAGCAAAATACTTATTTTTATATTTTCTGATGTTGGTTCCAGGGGTACACGGGCAGCAGTGGTGTGGTCAGTGGAGGCCTAGTGGAAGGAGTGACCGCAGACAGGCATCGAAGGCCTAAAATAATAACACATGGCTGTAGGCAATTTTAAATTGGTTCCAGGGGTACACGGGCAGCAGTGGTGTGGTCAGTGGAGGCCTAGTGGAAGGAGTGACCGCAGACAGGCATCGAAGGCCTAAAATAATAACACATGGCTGTAGGCAATTTTAAATTGGTTCCAGGGGTACACGGGCAGCAGTGGTGTGGTCAGTGGAGGCCTAGTGGAAGGAGTCACCGCAGACAGGCATCGAAGGCCTAAAATAATAACACATGGCTGTAGGCAATTTTAAATTGGTTCCAGGGGTACACGGGCAGCAGTGGTGTGGTCAGTGGAGACCTAGTGGAAGGAGTGACCGCAGACAGGCATCGAAGGCCTAAAATAATAACACATGGCTGTAGGCAATTTTAAATTGGTTCCAGGGGTACACGGGCAGCAGTGGTGTGGTTAGTGGAGGCCTAGTGGAAGGAGTCACCGCAGACAGGCATCGAAGGCCTAAAATAATAACACATGGCTGTAGGCAATTTTAAATTTGTTCCAGGGGTACACGGGCAGCAGTGGTGTGGTCAGTGGAGGCCTAGTGGAAGGAGTGACCGCAGACAGGCATCGAAGGCCTAAAATAATAACACATGGCTGTAGGCAATTTTAAATTGGTTCCAGGGGTACACGGGCAGCAGTGGTGTGGTCAGTGGAGGCCTAGTGGAAGGAGTGACCGCAGACAGGCATCGAAGGCCTAAAATAATAACACATGGCTGTAGGCAATTTTAAATTGGTTCCAGGGGTACACGGGCAGCAGTGGTGTGGTCAGTGGAGGCCTAGTGGAAGGAGTGACCGCAGACAGGCATCGAAGGCCTAAAATAATAACACATGGCTGTAGGCAATTTTAAATTGGTTCCAGGGGTACACGGGCAGCAGTGGTGTGGTCAGTGGAGGCCTAGTGGAAGGAGTGACCGCAGACAGGCATCGAAGGCCTAAAATAATAACACATGGCTGTAGGCAACTTTAAATTGGTTCCAGGGGTACACGGGCAGCAGTGGTGTGGTCAGTGGAGGCCTAGTGGAAGGAGTGACCGCAGACAGGCATCGAAGGCCTAAAATAATAACACATGGCTGTAGGCAATTTTAAATTGGTTCCAGGGGTACACGGGCAGCAGTGGTGTGGTCAGTGGAGGCCTAGTGGAAGGAGTCACCGCAGACAGGCATCGAAGGCCTAAAATAATAACACATGGCTGTAGGCAATTTTAAATTGGTTCCAGGGGTACACGGGCAGCAGTGGTGTGGTCAGTGGAGGCCTAGTGGAAGGAGTGACCGCAGACAGGCATCGAAGGCCTAAAATAATAACACATGGCTGTAGGCAATTTTAAATTGGTTCCAGGGGTACACGGGCAGCAGTGGTGTGGTCAGTGGAGGCTTAGTGGAAGGAGTGACCGCAGACAGGCATCGAAGGCCTAAAATAATAACACATGGCTGTAGGCAATTTTAAATTGGTTACAGGGGTACACGGGCAGCAGTGGTGTGGTCAGTGGAGGCCTAGTGAAGGAGTCACCGCAGACAGGCATCGAAGGCCTAAAATAATAACACATGGCTGTAGGCAATTTTAAATTGGTTACAGGGGTACACGGGCAGCAGTGGTGTGGTCAGTGGAGGCCTAGTGGAAGGAGTGACAGCAGACAGGCATCGAAGGCCTAAAATAATAACACATGGCTGTAGGCAATTTTAAATTGGTTCCAGGGGTACACGGGCAGCAGTGGTGTGGTCAGTGGAGGCCTAGTGGAAGGAGTCACCGCAGACAGGCATCGAAGGCCTAAAATAATAACACATGGCTGTAGGCAATTTTAAATTGGTTCCAGGGGTACACGGGCAGCAGTGGTGTGGTCAGTGGAGGCCTAGTGGAAGAAGTGACCGCAGACAGGCATCGAAGGCCTAAAATAATAACACATGGCTGTAGGCAATTTTAAATTGGTTCCAGGGGTACACGGGCAGCAGTGGTGTGGTCAGTGGAGGCCTAGTGGAAGGAGTCACCGCAGACAGGCATCGAAGGCCTAAAATAATAACACATGGCTGTAGGTAATTTTAAATTGGTTCCAGGGATACACGGGCAGCAGTGGTGTGGTCAGTGGAGGCCTAGTGGAAGGAGTGACCACAGACAGGCATCGAAGGCCTAAAATAATAACACATGGCTGTAGGCAATTTTATATTGGTTCCAGGGGTACACGGGCAGCAGTGGTGTGGTCAGTGGAGGCCTAGTGGAAGGAGTGACCGCAGACAGGCATCGAAGGCCTAAAATAATAACACATGGCTGTAGGCAATTTTAAATTGGTTCCAGGGGTACACGGGCAGCAGTGGTGTGGTCAGTGGAGGCCTAGTGGAAGGAGTCACCGCAGACAGGCATCGAAGGCCTAAAATAATAACACATGGCTGTAGGCAATTTTAAATTGGTTCCAGGGGTACACGGGCAGCAGTGGTGTGGTCAGTGGAGGCCTAGTGGAAGGAGTGACCGCAGACAGGCATCGAAGGCCTAAAATAATAACACATGGCTGTAGGCAATTTTAAATTGGTTCCAGGGGTACACGGGCAGCAGTGGTGTGGTCAGTGAAGGCCTAGTGGAAGGAGTGACCGCAGACAGGCATCGAAGGCCTAAAATAATAACACATGGCTGTAGGCAATTTTAAATTGGTTCCAGGGGTACACGGGCAGCAGTGGTGTGGTCAGTGAAGGCCTAGTGGAAGGAGTGACCGCAGACAGGCATCGAAGGCCTAAAATAATAACACATGGCTGTAGGCAATTTTAAATTGGTTCCAGGGGTACACGGGCAGCAGTGGTGTCGTCAGTGGAGGCCAAGTGGAAGGAGTGACCGCAGACAGGCATCGAAGGCCTAAAATAATAACACATGGCTGTAGGCAATTTTAAATTGGTTACAGGGGTACACGGGCAGCAGTGGTGTGGTCAGTGGAGGCCTAGTGGAAGGAGTGACCGCAGACAGGCATCGAAGGCCTAAAATAATAACACATGGCTGTAGGCAATTTTAAATTGGTTACAGGGGTACACGGGCAGCAGTGGTGTGGTCAGTGGAGGCCTAGTGGAAGGAGTGACCGCAGACAGGCATCGAAGGCCTAAAATAATAACACATGGCTGTAGGCAATTTTAAATTGGTTACAGGGGTACACGGGCAGCAGTGGTGTGGTCAGTGGAGGCCTAGTGGAAGGAGTGACCGCAGACAGGCATCGAAGGCCTAAAATAATAACACATGGCTGTAGGCAATTTTAAATTGGTTACAGGGGTACACGGGCAGCAGTGGTGTGGTCAGTGGAGGCCTAGTGGAAGGAGTGACCACAGACAGGCATCGAAGGCCTAACATAACAAAAATGTCAATACAATGGTATTGTCAGTGGCAGGCATTGAAGGATGTCAGCGCATAGACTAAACATTGGTGGAGCTGTGAGATAATTTTGCAAGTGGTAGAGCACTGTTTGAGCTGGGGTGGGGGGAAACTGTCTTGTGGCCGGCGGTAAAGGCCCAGGGCCCCTCATATTACAATGGTGTGTCTGACGTTGGGTGCGCACCACCACCGCCAGAGACACTTTATTGTACTAGGAGGGACCCAGTGGCAGTGCCGTCGACCAAAAGCGGGCTCACCCACCTCTTCAGACAAACTGCACTCTCACGGGTTCTGTCGCCAAGTGTCGATACCACGGCCCCGTGTGGGGAGTTTGGCCATTTAGTGAGGTGTAAACATGTCGTATGCTGGACAATCAGGTGCAGAAAATTACGAGATTGGAAAAGGCATTCAGAATAGTCCACAGGCAAGACCTTTTCATAGGAAAGCTAGGTGTCAGCCGGGCAAGGTGGGGCAAAAGATTTCGAAATCCAGTTGTGGTTCATTTTAATGAAGGTTAGATCATCTACATTTTGGGTAGCCAGACGAGTCCTTTTTTCTGTTAGTATTGAACCTGCAGCACTGAATACTCTTTCTGATAGGACACTAGCTGCCGGGCAAGCAAGCTTCTGCAATGCATATTCTGCCAATTCTGGCCAGGTGTCTAATTTTGATGCCCAGTAATCAAATGGGAATGACGGTTGAGGGAGAATATCGATAAGGGATGAAAAATAGTTTGTAACCATACTGGACAAATGTTGTCTCCTGTCACTTTGAATTGATGCTGCAGTACCTGTCCTGTCTGCGGTCATAGCAAAATCACTCCACAACCTGGTCAGAAAACCCCTCTGGCCAACGCCACTTCTGATTTCTGCCCCTCTAACTCCTCTGGTCTCCTGGCCCCTGCAGCTCGTGTGAGAACGATCACGGGCGCTGTGTGCAGGGAATGCCAGAAGCAAACGGTCAACAAGAGTTGATTGTTTGGTTGCTAATATTAGTTCCAAGTTCTCATGTGGCATTATATTTTGCAATTTGCCTTTATAGCGAGGATCAAGGAGGCAGGCCAACCAGTAATCGTCATCATTCATCATTTTAGTTATGCGTGTGTCCCTTTTGAGGATACGTAAGACATAATCCGCCATGTGGGCCAAAGTTCCAGTTCTCAAATCTGCGGTTGTGCTTGGTTGAGGGGCAGTTTCAGGCAAATCCACGTCACTTGTGTCCCTCAAAAAACCAGAACCCGGCCTTGCCGCGCCACCAATTTCCAGTGGCCCTGGAAAAGCTTCCTCATTAAAAATATAATCATCCCCATCATCCTCCTCGTCCTCCTCCTCCTCTTCGCCTGCTACCTCGTCCTGTACACTGCCCTGGCCAGACAATGGCTGACTGTCATCAAGGCTTTCCTCTTCCTCAGCTGCAGACGCCTGATCCTTTATGTGCGTCAAACTTTGCATCAGCAGACGCATTAGGGGGATGCTCATGCTTATTATGGCGTTGTCTGCACTAACCAGCCGTGTGCATTCCTCAAAACACTGAAGGACTTGACACATGTCTTGAATCTTCGACCACTGCACACCTGACAACTCCATGTCTGCCATCCTACTGCCTGCCCGTGTATGTGTATCCTCCCACAAAAACATAACAGCCCGCCACTGTTCACACAGTCTCTGAAGCATGTGCAGTGTTGAGTTCCACCTTGTTGCAACATCTATGATTAGGCGATGCTGGGGAAGGTTCAAAGAACGCTGATAGGTCTGCATACGGCTGGAGTGTACGGGCGAACGGCGGATATGTGAGCAAAGTCCACGCACTTTGAGGAGCAGGTCGGATAACCCCGGATAACTTTTCAGGAAGCACTGCACCACCAGGTTTAAGGTGTGAGCCAGGCAAGGAATGTGTTTCAGTTGGGAAAGGGAGATGGCAGCCATGAAATTCCTTCCGTTATCACTCACTACCTTGCCTGCCTCAAGATCTACAGTGCCCAGCCACGACTGCGTTTCTTTCTGCAAGAACTCGGACAGAACTTCCGCGGTGTGTCTGTTGTCGCCCAAACACTTCATAGCCAATACAGCCTGCTGACGTTTGCCAGTAGCTGCCCCATAATGGGGGACCTGGTGTGCAACAGTGGCAGCTGCGGATGGAGTGGTTGTGCGACTGCGGTCTGTGGACGAGCTCTCGCTTCTGCAGGAGGACGAAGAGGAGGAGGAGGGGGTGCGAATGGCTACAGCCAATTGTTTCCTAGACCGTGGGCTAGGCAGAACTGTCCCAAACTTGCTGTCCCCTGTGGACCCTGCATCCACCACATTTACCCAGTGTGCCGTGATGGACACGTAACGTCCCTGGCCATGCCTACTGGTCCATGCATCTGTTGTCAGGTGCACCTTTGTGCTCACAGATTGCCTGAGTGCATGGACGATGCGCTCTTTAACATGCTGGTGGAGGGCTGGGATGGCTTTTCTGGAAAAAAAGTGTCGACTGGGTAGCTCATACCGTGGTACAGCGTAGTCCATCAGGGCTTTGAAAGCTTCGCTTTCAACTAACCGGTAGGGCATCACCTCTAACGAGATTAGTCTAGCTATGTGTGCGTTCAAACCCTGTGTACGCGGATGCGAGGCTAAGTACTTCCTTTTTCTAACCATAGTCTCATGTAGGGTGAGCTGGACTGGAGAGCTGGAGATCGTGGAACTAGCGGGGGTGCCGGTGGACATGGCAGACTGAGAGACGGTGGGAGATGGTATTGTTGCCACCGGTGCCCTAGATGCAGTGTTTCCTACTACGAAACTGGTGATTCCCTGACCCTGACTGCTTTGGCCTGGCAAAGAAACCTGCACAGATACTGCAGGTGGTGCGGAAAATGGTGGCCCTACACTGCCGGAAGGGATGTTGCGTTGCTGACTAGCTTCATTGGCCGAGGGTGCTACAACCTTAAGGGACGTTTGGTAGTTAGTCCAGGCTTGCAAATGCATGGTGGTTAAATGTCTATGCATGCAACTTGTATTGAGACTTTTCAGATTCTGTCCTCTGCTTAAGGTAGTTGAACATTTTTGACAGATGACTTTGCACTGATCAATTGGATGTTGTTTAAAAAAATGCAAGACTGCACTCTTTCTAGCATCGGATACCTTTTCAGGCATTCCAGACTGAGCTTTAACCGGATGGCCACGCTGTCCTCCAACAGGTTTTGGCTTTGCCACGCGTTTTGGGCAAGATACGGGCCCGGCAGATGGAACCTGTTGCGATGTTGATGCCTGCTGCGGCCCCTCCTCCTCCGCTTCAGAACTGCTGCCGCCTGCACCCTGTTCCCCCAATGGCTGCCAATCGGGGTCAAGAACTGGGTCATCTATTACCTCTTCTTGTAGCTCGTGTGCAACTTCGTCTGTGTCACCGTGTCGGTCGGTGGTATAGCGTTCGTGATGGGGCAACATAGTCTCATCAGGGTCTGATTCTTGATCAGCACCCTGCGAGGGCAATGTTGTGGTCTGAGTCAAAGGACCAGCATAGTAGTCTGGCTGTGGCTGTGCATCAGTGCACTCCATGTCAGACTCAACTTGTAATGGGCATGGACTGTTAACTGCTTCACTTTCTAAGCCAGGGACGGTATGTGTAAAGAGCTCCATGGAGTAACCCGTTGTGTCGCCTGCTGCATTCTTCTCTGTTGTTGTTTTTGCTGAAGAGGACAAGGAAGCGACTTGTCCCTGACCGTGAACATCCACTAACGACGCGCTGCTTTGACATTTACCAGTTTCACGAGAGGAGGCAAAAGAGCTAGAGGCTGAGTCAGCAAGATAAGCCAAAACTTGCTCTTGCTGCTCCGGCTTTAAAAGCGGTTTTCCTACTCCCAGAAAAGGGAGCGTTCGAGGCCTTGTGTAGCCAGACGACGAACCTGGCTCCACAGCTCCAGACTTAGGTGCAATATTTTTTTTCCCACGACCAGCTGATGCTCCACCACTACCACTACCCTCATTACCAGCTGACAATGAACGCCCCCGGCCACGACCTCTTCCACCATACTTCCTCATTGTTTTAAAAACGTAAACAAACTAACGGTATTTGTTGCTGTCACACAAATTACACGGTGAGCTATAACTTCAGTATGATTTAGCCACCCCTTTACAGGTGAGTGAGACCACAACGAAAATCAGGCACAATGTTACACACTCTGTTGTTGGTGGCAACAAATGAGAGAGCTGCCACACACGCAGGACTGTCACTGAAACACAAATGTAAATATTAATCTCCCACTGATTTGATTTTTTTTTTTTTTAAGGGAGACTTTAGGAAAAAAAAATAATAGAATAAAATGATTTTTTCAGGAAGAATTTAGAAACCAAATAAAATAAAATGATTTTTTCAGGGAGAATTTAGAAAACAAATAAAACAAAAAAAGGCTTTCTATGGCCCACTGAGTGAGAGATGACGCACACAGGAGTCAGGAGTGGCACATAAGCCCAGAGGCCAATATTTATCTCCCACTGATTGATGTAGTGATTTTTTCAGGTAGATTTTGGAACCCAAATCAAGCTAAAAAATATAATAGGCTTTCTATGGCCCACAATTGGAGAGAGAGAGAGAGATGGCACACCCAGGAGTCAAGACTGGCACACAAGCAGAAAGGGCAATATTAATCTCCCACTGATTTGTTTGTTTTTTTTTTTTTTTCAGGGAGACTTTAGGAAAAAAAAAAATAGAATAAAATGATTTTTTCAGGAAGAATTTAGAAACCAAAGAAAATAAAATGATTCTTTCAGGGAGAATTTAGAAAACAAATAAAACAAAAAAAGGCTTTCTATGGCCCACTGAGTGAGAGATGACGCACACAGGAGTCAGGAGTGGCACACAAGCCCAGAGGCCAATATTTATCTCCCACTGATTGATGTAGTGATTTTTTCAGGTAGATTTTGGAACCCAAATCAAGCTAAAAAAATAATAGGCTTTCTATGGCCCACAATTGGAGAGAGAGAGAGAGATGGCACACCCAGGAGTCAAGACTGGCACACAAGCAGAAAGGGCAATATTAATCTCCCACTGATTTGTTTTTTTTTTTTGTTTTTTCAGGGAGACTTTAGGAAAAAAAAAATAGAATAAAATGATTTTTCAGGAAGAATTTAGAAACCAAAGAAAATAAAATGATTTTTTCAGGGAGAATTTAGAAAACAAATAAAACAAAAAAAGGCTTTCTATGGCCCACTGAGTGAGAGATGACGCACACAGGAGTCAGGAGTGGCACACAAGCCCAGAGGCCAATATTTATCTCCCACTGATTGATGTAGTGATTTTTTCAGGTAGATTTTGGAACCCAAATCAAGCTAAAAAAATAATAGGCTTTCTATGGCCCACAATTGGAGAGAGAGAGAGAGATGGCACACCCAGGAGTCAAGACTGGCACACAAGCAGAAAGGGCAATATTAATCTCCCACTGATTTGTTTGTTTTTTTTTTTTTTTTTCAGGGAGACTTTAGGAAAAAAAAAATAGAATAAAATGATTTTTTCAGGAAGAATTTAGAAACCAAAGAAAATAAAATGATTTTTTCAGGGAGAATTTAGAAAACAAATAAAACAAAAAAGGCTTTCTATGGCCCACTGAGTGAGAGATGACGCACACAGGAGTCAGGAGTGGCACACAAGCCCAGAGGCCAATATTTATCTCCCACTTTTTTTTTTGTTCCAGGGAAAATTTATAAACCCAATAAAAAAAATAATAAATAGGCTTTCTATGGCCCACTATCTGAGAGACAGAGAGAGATGGCACGCTTAGGACTGGCACACAAGCCCAAAGGCCAATATTAATCTCCCTTTTTTTTTTAAGGGAGAATTTATAAAACCAAAAAAAAATAAATAAATAGGCTTTCTATGGCCCACTATTTGTGAGAGAGATGGCACGCTCAGGACTGGCACACAAGCCCAGAGGCCAATATTAATCTCCCACTTTTTTTTTTTTTTTTCCAGGGAAAATTTATAAACCCAATAAAAAAAAAATAAATAAATAGGCTTTCTATGGCCCACTATCTGAGAGAGAGAGATGGCACGCTTAGGACTGGCACACAAGCCCAAAGGCCAATATTAATCTCCCACTGATTGATTTATTGATTTTTTCAGGTAGAATTTAGAACCCAAATAAAGCAAAAAAAAAAAAAAGCCCTTTCTATGGCCCACTGAGTGAGTGATGATGCACACAGGAGTCAGGAGTGGCACACAAGCCCTGAGGCCAATATTTTTCTCCCACTGATTGATGTAGTGATTTTTTCAGGTAGATTTTAGAACCAAAATCAAGCAAAAAAATAAATAGGCTTTCTATGGCCCACTGAGTGAGTGATGATGCACACAGGAGTCAAGAGTGGCACATAAGCCCAGAGGCCAATATTTATCTCCCACTGATTGATGTAGTGATTTTTTCAGGTAGATTTTGGAACCCAAATCAAGCTAAAAAATATAATAGGCTTTCTATGGCCCACAATTGGAGAGAGAGAGAGAGATGGCACACCCAGGAGTCAAGACTGGCACACAAGCAGAAAGGGCAATATTAATCTCCCACTGATTTGTTTTTTTTTTTTTTTTTTCAGGGAGACTTTAGGAAAAAAAAAATAGAATAAAATGATTTTTTCAGGAAGAATTTAGAAACCAAAGAAAATAAAATGTTTTTTTCAGGGAGAATTTAGAAAACAAATAAAACAAAAAAAGGCTTTCTATGGCCCACTGAGTGAGAGCTGACGCACACAGGAGTCAGGAGTGGCACACAAGCCCAGAGGCCAATATTTATCTCCCACTGATTGATGTAGTGATTTTTTCAGGTAGATTTTGGAACCCAAATCAAGCTAAAAAAATAATAGGCTTTCTATGGCCCACAATTGGAGAGAGAGAGAGAGATGGCACACCCAGGAGTCAAGACTGGCACACAAGCAGAAAGGGCAATATTAATCTCCCACTGATTTGTTTTTTTTTTTTGTTTTTTCAGGGAGACTTTAGGAAAAAAAAAATAGAATAAAATGATTTTTTCAGGAAGAATTTAGAAACCAAAGAAAATAAAATGATTTTTTCAGGGAGAATTTAGAAAACAAATAAAACAAAAAAAGGCTTTCTATGGCCCACTGAGTGAGAGATGACGCACACAGGAGTCAGGAGTGGCACACAAGCCCAGAGGCCAATATTTATCTCCCACTGATTGATGTAGTGATTTTTTCAGCTAAATTTTGGAACCCAAATCAAGCTAAAAAAAATAATAGGCTTTCTATGGCCCACAATTGGAGAGAGAGAGAGAGATGGCACACCCAGGAGTCAAGACTGGCACACAAGCAGAAAGGGCAATATTAATCTCCCACTGATTTGTTTTTTTTTTTGTTTTTTTTCAGGGAGACTTTAGGAAAAAAAAAATAGAATAAAATGATTTTTTCAGGAAGAATTTAGAAACCAAATAAAATAAAATGATTTTTTCAGGGAGAATTTAGAAAACAAATAAAACAAAAAAAGGCTTTCTATGGCCCACTGAGTGAGAGATGACGCACACAGGAGTCAGGAGTGGCACACAAGCCCAGAGGCCAATATTTATCTCCCACTGATTGATGTAGTGATTTTTTCAGGTAGATTTTGGAACCCAAATCAAGCTAAAAAAATAATAGGCTTTCTATGGCCCACAATTGGAGAGAGAGAGAGAGATGGCACACCCAGGAGTCAAGACTGGCACACAAGCAGAAAGGGCAATATTAATCTCCCACTGATTTGTTTGTTTTTTTTTTTTTTTTTCAGGGAGACTTTAGGAAAAAAAAAATAGAATAAAATGATTTTTTCAGGAAGAATTTAGAAACCAAAGAAAATAAAATGATTTTTTCAGGGAGAATTTAGAAAACAAATAAAACAAAAAAGGCTTTCTATGGCCCACTGAGTGAGAGATGACGCACACAGGAGTCAGGAGTGGCACACAAGCCCAGAGGCCAATATTTATCTCCCACTTTTTTTTTTGTTCCAGGGAAAATTTATAAACCCAATAAAAAAAATAATAAATAGGCTTTCTATGGCCCACTATCTGAGAGACAGAGAGAGATGGCACGCTTAGGACTGGCACACAAGCCCAAAGGCCAATATTAATCTCCCTTTTTTTTTTAAGGGAGAATTTATAAAACCAAAAAAAAATAAATAAATAGGCTTTCTATGGCCCACTATTTGTGAGAGAGATGGCACGCTCAGGACTGGCACACAAGCCCAGAGGCCAATATTAATCTCCCACTTTTTTTTTTTTTTTTCCAGGGAAAATTTATAAACCCAATAAAAAAAAAATTAATAAATAGGCTTTCTATGGCCCACTATCTGAGAGAGAGAGATGGCACGCTTAGGACTGGCACACAAGCCCAAAGGCCAATATTAATCTCCCACTGATTGATTTATTGATTTTTTCAGGTAGAATTTAGAACCCAAATAAAGCAAAAAAAAAAAAAAGCCCTTTCTATGGCCCACTGAGTGAGTGATGATGCACACAGGAGTCAGGAGTGGCACACAAGCCCTGAGGCCAATATTTTTCTCCCACTGATTGATGTAGTGATTTTTTCAGGTAGATTTTAGAACCAAAATCAAGCAAAAAAATAAATAGGCTTTCTATGGCCCACTGAGTGAGTGATGATGCACACAGGAGTCAAGAGTGGCACATAAGCCCAGAGGCCAATATTTATCTCCCACTGATTGATGTAGTGATTTTTTCAGGTAGATTTTGGAACCCAAATCAAGCTAAAAAATATAATAGGCTTTCTATGGCCCACAATTGGAGAGAGAGAGAGAGATGGCACACCCAGGAGTCAAGACTGGCACACAAGCAGAAAGGGCAATATTAATCTCCCACTGATTTGTTTTTTTTTTTTTTTTTCAGGGAGACTTTAGGAAAAAAAAAAAATAGAATAAAATGATTTTTTCAGGAAGAATTTAGAAACCAAAGAAAATAAAATGATTTTTTCAGGGAGAATTTAGAAAACAAATAAAACAAAAAAAGGCTTTCTATGGCCCACTGAGTGAGAGATGACGCACACAGGAGTCAGGAGTGGCACACAAGCCCAGAGGCCAATATTTATCTCCCACTGATTGATGTAGTGATTTTTTCAGGTAGATTTTGGAACCCAAATCAAGCTAAAAAAATAATAGGCTTTCTATGGCCCACAATTGGAGAGAGAGAGAGAGATGGCACACCCAGGAGTCAAGACTGGCACACAAGCAGAAAGGGCAATATTAATCTCCCACTGATTTGGTTTTTTTTTTTTTTTTTTTCAGGGAGACTTTAGGAAAAAAAAAATAGAATAAAATGATTTTTTCAGGAAGAATTTAGAAACCAAAGAAAATAAAATGATTTTTTCAGGGAGAATTTAGAAAACAAATAAAACAAAAAAAGGCTTTCTATGGCCCACTGAGTGAGAGATGACGCACACAGGAGTCAGGAGTGGCACACAAGCCCAGAGGCCAATATTTATCTCCCACTGATTGATGTAGTGATTTTTTCAGCTAAATTTTGGAACCCAAATCAAGCTAAAAAAAATAATAGGCTTTCTATGGCCCACAATTGGAGAGAGAGAGAGAGATGGCACACCCAGGAGTCAAGACTGGCACACAAGCAGAAAGGGCAATATTAATCTCCCACTGATTTGTTTTTTTTTTTGTTTTTTTTCAGGGACACTTTAGGAAAAAAAAAATAGAATAAAATGATTTTTTCAGGAAGAATTTAGAAACCAAATAAAATAAAATGATTTTTTCAGGGAGAATTTAGAAAACAAATAAAACAAAAAAAGGCTTTCTATGGCCCACTGAGTGAGAGATGACGCACACAGGAGTCAGGAGTGGCACACAAGCCCAGAGGCCAATATTTATCTCCCACTGATTGATGTAGTGATTTTTTCAGGTAGATTTTGGAACCCAAATCAAGCTAAAAAAATAATAGGCTTTCTATGGCCCACAATTGGAGAGAGAGAGAGAGATGGCACACCCAGGAGTCAAGACTGGCACACAAGCAGAAAGGGCAATATTAATCTCCCACTGATTTGTTTGTTTGTTTTTTTTTTTTTCAGGGAGACTTTAGGAAAAAAAAAAATAGAATAAAATGATTTTTTCAGGAAGAATTTAGAAACCAAAGAAAATAAAATGATTTTTTCAGGGAGAATTTAGAAAACAAATAAAACAAAAAAGGCTTTCTATGGCCCACTGAGTGAGAGATGACGCACACAGGAGTCAGGAGTGGCACACAAGCCCAGAGGCCAATATTTATCTCCCACTTTTTTTTTTGTTCCAGGGAAAATTTATAAACCCAATAAAAAAAATAATAAATAGGCTTTCTATGGCCCACTATCTGAGAGACAGAGAGAGATGGCACGCTTAGGACTGGCACACAAGCCCAAAGGCCAATATTAATCTCCCTTTTTTTTTTAAGGGAGAATTTATAAAACCAAAAAAAAATAAATAAATAGGCTTTCTATGGCCCACTATTTGTGAGAGAGATGGCACGCTCAGGACTGGCACACAAGCCCAGAGGCCAATATTAATCTCCCACTTTTTTTTTTTTTTTCCAGGGAAAATTTATAAACCCAATAAAAAAAAAATAAATAAATAGGCTTTCTATGGCCCACTATCTGAGAGAGAGAGATGGCACGCTTAGGACTGGCACACAAGCCCAAAGGCCAATATTAATCTCCCACTGATTGATTTATTGATTTTTTCAGGTAGAATTTAGAACCCAAATAAAGCAAAAAAAAAAAAAAGGCCTTTCTATGGCCCACTGAGTGAGTGATGATGCACACAGGAGTCAGGAGTGGCACACAAGCCCTGAGGCCAATATTTTTCTCCCACTGATTGATGTAGTGATTTTTTCAGGTAGATTTTAGAACCAAAATCAAGCAAAAAAATAAATAGGCTTTCTATGGCCCACTGAGTGAGTGATGATGCACACAGGAGTCAAGAGTGGCACACAAGCCCTGAGGCCAATATTTTTCTCCCACTGATTGATGTAGTGATTTTTTCAGGTAGATTTTATAACCCAAATCAAGCAAAAAAATAAATAGGCTTTCTATGGCCCACTGAGTGAGAGATGACACAGACAGGGATGGCACTCTAGCAGAAATGTCAATCTTAATCTCCCACAAAAAAAAAAAAAAAAAACAGGGAGTGTCCTTCAATTACTATCTCCCTGCAGTAATCTCAGCCAGGTATGGCAGGCAGCAATAAGGAGTGGACTGATGCACAAATTAAATAAAAAGTGTGTACAAACCAAAAAGATAGCTGTGCAGAAAGGAAGGAACAAGAGGATTTGTGCTTTGAAAAAAGCATTTGGTTTGCACAGCGGCGTACACACAGCAATGCAGCTATCAGGGAGCCTTCTAGGGCAGCCCAATGAGCTACAGCGCTGAGGGGGAAAAAAAAAAATGTAGCTTCCACTGTCCCTGCACACCGAAGGTGGTGTTGGGCAGTGGAAATCGCTACAGCACAAGCGGTTTGGTGGTTAATGGACCCTGCCTAACGCTATCCCTGCTTCTGACGAAGCGGCAGCAACCTCTCCCTAAGCTCAGATCAGCAGCAGTAACATGGCGGTCGGCGGGAACTCCCCTTTATAGCCCCTGTGACGCCGCAGACAGCAAGCCAATCACTGCAATGCCCTTCTCTAAAATGGTGGGGACCAGGACCTATGTCATCACGCTACCCACACTCTGCGTTTACCTTCATTGGCTGAGAAATGGCGCTTTTCGCGTCATTGAAACGCGACTTTGGCGCGAAAGTCGCGTACCGCATGGCCGACCCCGCACAGGGGTCGGATCGGGTATCATGAAACCCGACTTTGCCATAAGTCGGCGACTTTTGAAAATTAACGACCCGTTTCGCTCAACCCTAGCAGGCAGCAATAACAAGGAGTGGACTGCTGCACAAATTAAATCAAAAGTGTGGACAAACAAACAAGATAGCTGTGCAGAAAGGAAGGAACAACAGGATTTGTGCTTTTAAAAAAGCAGTTGGTTTGCACAGCGGCGTACACACAGCAATGCAGCTATCAGGGAGCCTTCTAGGGCAGCCCAATGAGCAACAGCGCTGAGGAAAAAAATGTAGCCTCCACTGTCCCTGCAAACAAAAGGTGGTGTTGGACAGTGGAAATCGCTACAGCACAAGCGGTTTGGTGGTTAATGGACCCTGCCTAACGCTATCCCTGCTTCTGACGAAGTGGCAGCAACCTCTCCCTATGCTCAGATCAGCAGCAGTAAGATGGCGGTCGACGGGAACGCCCCTTTATAGCCCCTGTGACGTCGCAGACAGCAAGCCAATCACTGCAATACCCTTCTCTAAGATGGTAGGGACTGAGACCTATGTCATCACGCTGCCCACACTCTTCGTCCACCTTCATTGGCTGAGAAATGGTGCTTTTTGCATCATTGAAACGCGACTTTGGTGCGAAAGTCGCGTACCGCATGGCCGACCCCACACAGGCATCGGGTCGGGTTTCATGAAACCCGACTTTGCCAAAAGTCGGCAACTTATGAAAATGAACAATCCATTTCGCTCAACCCTACTTGCGACATTTTGTCTCTGCTAGGCAGGATGGACATCTTTGCTACCTTGGGCGGAATTTGGCTTGAACAACGCCGTAGCCGATTCCACTGGGCAGACTCCTTTTCTCCTTAATTACGGCCAGCATCCACCTGTCCCTGTGCCCATGTCCGTGTCATCCACCGATTCTAGGGTGGCAGACTGGGCGGTGGAGGCACGTGACATTTAGGACCGCACACAGGATGCCATCCTGGCCTCCAAGGAGAGAATGAGGGTTTCTGCATATACAAACCGGCACCTCGCTCCTACCTTTGCTCCTGGCTACTTAGTGTGGCTCTCCACCCGTAACATCAGGCTGCGAGTTGAGTCCACTAAGTTTGTGCCTCGCTACATTGGCCCGTTCAAGGTTCTGGAACAGGTCAACCCTGTGGTCTACTGTTTAGCCATTCCTCCCCACCTTGGTATCACCGACACCTTCTACGTCTCTCTCTTAAAGCCCGTCCATTTGACCCGGTTTTCCGAGTCATCTGCCGGGACGTCGGGTTAATCCATGGATGAGTTTGAGGTGAATACTATCGTAGGGTGCAAGGTGGTACGTGGCAAGAAATTTTATCTGGTGGACTGGAAGGGTCACGGCCCATAGGACAGAACCTGGGAACCTGCGGAGCACATTTGGGCTCCGCTGCTCATTGCAGCTTTTAAGTGTAGTGAGGCTCAAGGAGGGGGGTAATATTAGGAGTCGAGTTCCCACCGCTGCACAGGGGGAATCTTGAGCCGTGTCTGCTGCGGTCTCCCATTTTGCATCGGCCGCCGTGGAGTCTGCTCAGCGGAGACGTCGGTCCCAGCATTTCATTGAATCTGATACTGTGCAAAGGGTTACTGCTGCCTCTCCAGGCTCTGCTATTGTACCCTGCACTAGAGTTGAGCGACCTTGACCTTTTTAGAGTCGAGCCGGGTTTCGCGAAACCCGACTATCTCAAAAGTCGGGTCGAGTGAAATCGGCCGATTATGACGTAAAGTCGGGATCGACCGAAACACAAAACCCAATGCAAGTCAATGGGGCAGCATAGTCGGCAGTGAGTGGGGGCCAGGAAAACACCTAGAGTGCCCATTTTAATGTCAAAAACCATCCATTCTTCTTAATGAAGCTTGTCAAGCGTAATTTACCTTATAATAATTGGAAGGCATTTGAAATTGGGGGTCATTTGGCTAAAGTTGTGGTGGGTAGGGCTGGTTCAAGTAATTAGTGGGCCCAGGAAATCTGGACCACGTCACGGCAGTGGAGCAGGGAGAGGTAAGTATTTCAACTTTGCAAGTGCTGTGAACCTGAGCAAGCAGGGGGGGCCCACTCGTTGGCATTGGCACTGGCACAGGGCCCCTCAAAGTACAGCGGTGTGTTTGCACGGCGGGGGCGCCTCCCACCGGCAGCAACACTTTTGCGTACCATGAGAGGCCCTGTGCCAGTGACGTCGCCAACTAGTATTCCTCCCCCCACCTGATGAAGGAACCTGCACTTTCATCTGCACCTTCCTGTTTGTCCCCGTATAAGGTGGTATGGTATGCGGGAAGGGGGACCTGACTTTCAGCAGGGTCACAATCTTGCAGTGTAGCGTGCACGGGAAATGTTGCGTTATGGGTCAATGTACCAGCAGACTCATCTATCACTGGCTGGGCAATGGGCAGGATGAGGAGGAAACACAGATATAGGCCCAAAGAATAAAGTGGGCTAAATGCAGTTCAAAATTGGTAACACAGGACTAATCAGGGGGCATTGCAGTGGAGGACAACTGGAATGAGAGGCTGACACAGAGAGTAGGCCCAAATCAGTAAGTAGTCGAAATGCAGTTCAAAATTGGCAACAGTAGTAAACAGGCGGCACAGCTTTGTTCAGTGGAGGAGAACAGCAAGGAGTGGCAGACACCGATAGTAGGCCCCAACCCAACTAGTAGGCCAAATGCAGTCTAACATTAACAACTACTTAACGAGCGCCTGAAAACGGAATTTCAGGACAGGAAACCAGGAGAACAGCAAGGAGCGGCAGACACCGATAGTAGGCCCCAAACCAACTAGTACGCCAAATGCAGTTGTTCCGTTTAACCACAATTTAATGAGAGCCTGAAGATAGAAGTTCAGGAAAGGCAACCTGGAGAACACCTTCGAGTGGAACACACCATCTCTCTACACCCCATACCCAATTTGTAGGCCTAATGCAGCGTAGTTTCCAACAACTACTAAACGAGAGCATGATGATCGAAGCATTGGCGAGGAAACCTGGGGAACACCTTGGAGTGGAACACACCATCTCTCTACAGTGGAACACACCATCTCTCTACACCCCATACCCAATTTGTAGGCCTAATGCAGCGTAGTTTCCAACAACTACTAAACGAGAGCCGGAAGATCGAAGCAATGGAGAGGAAACCTGGGGAACACCTTGGAGTGTAACACACCATCTCTCTACACCCCATACCCAATTTGTAGGCCTAATGCAGCGTAGTTTCCAACAACTACTAAACGAGAGCCGGAAGATCGAAGCTCAGGAAAGGCAACCTGGAGAACACCTTGGAGTGGAACACACCATCTCTCTACACCCCATACCCAATTTGTAGGCCCAATGCAGCGTAGTTTCCAACAACTACTAAACGAGAGCCGGAAGATCGAAGCAATGGAGAGGAAACCTGGGGAACACCTTGGAGTGTAACACACCATCTCTCTACACCCCATACCCAATTTGTAGGCCTAATGCAGCGTAGTTTCCAACAACTACTAAACGAGAGCCGGAAGATCGAAGCAATGGAGAGGAAACCTGGGGAACACCTTGGAGTGTAACACACCATCTCTCTACACCCCATACCCAATTTGTAGGCCTAATGCAGCGTAGTTTCCAACAACTACTAAACGAGAGCCGGAAGATCGAAGCAATGGAGAGGAAACCTAGGGAACACCTTGGAGTGGAACACACCATCTCTCTACAGTGGAACACACCATCTCTCTACACCCAATACCCAATTTGTAGGCCCAATGCAGCGTAGTTTCCAACAACTACTAAACGAGAGCCGGAAGATCGAAGCTCAGGAAAGGCAACCTGGGGAACACCTTGGAGTGTAACAAACCCTCTCTCTACACCACGGAAGGGCTGATTCTTAGGAAGGAAGGCTGTCGGAAAGAAGCAGGGCGCGTCCGAGGGTGATTATATTCTTATTAGGTATATACTCACCCTCGGACGCGCCCTGCTTCTTTATTTGTAATGAATGTTTATTTGCAATGTGGTTTTGACTTACTCTATTTTTTTGGTAAATAATGATTTTATTATTTTCATTGTTTTGCATCTTCTTGGCAATAATATAAAGAAGACGCGACAGGACAACACTCGGTGGATGCCATATCTGTGTTTAAAATTGAAAAAACCTTTCAGTTAACTACTTGCAGGAGAAAGTTATTGTAGCTGGTGGCCATTTTTAGTACTGTACCAGATTTTTGTTGTATGTGTTTGTTTTTAATGTTAAAATGTCTGCATTTGATATCTCTCCAGTATTTTCTTTTTTATAAGCAAAATACTTATTTTTATATTTTCTGATGTTGGTTGCAGGGGTACACGGGCAGCAGTGGTGTGGTCAGTGGAGGCCTAGTGGAAGGAGTGACCGCAGACAGGCATCGAAGGCCTAAAATAATAACACATGGCTGTAGGCAATTTTAAATTGGTTCCAGGGGTACACGGGCAGCAGTGGTGTGGTCAGTGGAGGCCTAGTGGAAGGAGTGACCACAGACAGGCATCGAAGGCCTAAAATAATAACACATGGCTGTAGGCAATTTTAAATTGGTTCCAGGGGTACACGGGCAGCAGTGGTGTGGTCAGTGGAGGCCTAGTGGAAGGAGTGACCGCAGACAGGCATCGAAGGCCTAAAATAATAACACATGGCTGTAGGCAATTTTAAATTGGTTCCAGGGGTACACGGGCAGCAGTGGTGTGGTCAGTGGAGGCCTAGTGGAAGGAGTGACCGCAGACAGGCATCGAAGGCCTAAAATAATAACACATGGCTGTAGGCAATTTTAAATTGGTTCCAGGGGTACACGGGCAGCAGTGGTGTGGTCAGTGGAGGCCTAGTGGAAGGAGTCACCGCAGACAGGCATCGAAGGCCTAAAATAATAACACATGGCTGTAGGCAATTTTAAATTGGTTCCAGGGGTACACGGGCAGCAGTGGTGTGGTCAGTGGAGGCCTAGTGGAAGGAGTGACCGCAGACAGGCATCGAAGGCCTAAAATAATAACACATGGCTGTAGGCAATTTTAAATTGGTTCCAGAGGTACACGGGCAGCAGTGGTGTGGTCAGTGGAGGCCTAGTGGAAGGAGTCACCGCAGACAGGCATCGAAGGCCTAAAATAATAACACATGGCTGTAGGCAATTTTAAATTGGTTACAGGGGTACACGGGCAGCAGTGGTGTGGTCAGTGGAGGCCTAGTGGAAGGAGTGACCGCAGACAGGCATCGAAGGCCTAAAATAATAACACATGGCTGTAGGCAATTTTAAATTGGTTCCAGGGGTACACGGGCAGCAGTGGTGTGGTCAGTGGAGGCCTAGTGGAAGGAGTGACCGCAGACAGGCATCGAAGGCCTAAAATAATAACACATGGCTGTAGGCAATTTTAAATTGGTTCCAGGGGTACACGGGCAGCAGTGGTGTGGTCAGTGGAGGCCTAGTGGAAGGAGTGACCGCAGACAGGCATCGAAGGCCTAAAATAATAACACATGGCTGTAGGCAATTTTAAATTGGTTCCAGGGGTACACGGGCAGCAGTGGTGTGGTCAGTGGAGGCCTAGTGGAAGGAGTCACCGCAGACAGGCATCGAAGGCCTAAAATAATAACACATGGCTGTAGGCAATTTTAAATTGGTAACAGGGGTACACGGGCAGCAGTGGTGTGGTCAGTGGAGGCCTAGTGGAAGGAGTGACCACAGACAGGCATCGAAGGCCTAAAATAATAACACATGGCTGTAGGCAATTTTAAATTGGTTACAGGGGTACACGGGCAGCAGTGGTGTGGTCAGTGGAGGCCTAGTGGAAGGAGTGACCGCAGACAGGCATCGAAGGCCTAAAATAATAACACATGGCTATAGGCAATTTTAAATTGGTTACAGGGGTACACGGGCAGCAGTGGTGTGGTCAGTGGAGGCCTAGTGGAAGGAGTGACCACAGACAGGCATCGAAGGCCTAACATAACAAAAATGTCAATACAATGGTATTGTCAGTGGCAGGCATTGAAGGATGTCAGCGCATAGACTAAACATTGGTGGAGCTGTGAGATAATTTTGCAAGTGGTAGAGCACTGTTTGAGCTGGGGTGGGGGGAAACTGTCTTGTGGCCGGCGGTACAGGCCCAGGGCCCCTCATATTACAACGGTGTGTCTGACGTTGGGTGCGCACCACCACCGCCAGAGACACTTTATTGTACTAGGAGGGACCCAGTGGCAGTGCCGTCGACCAAAAGCGGGCTCACCCACCTCTTCAGACAAACTGCACTCTCACGGGTGCGGTCGCCAAGTGTCGATACCACGGCCCCGTGTGGGGAGTTTGGCCATTTAGTGAGGTGTAAACATGTCGTATGCTGGACAATCAGGTGCAGAAAATTATGAGATTGGAAAAGGCATTCAGAATAGTCCACAGGCAAGACCTTTTCATAGGAAAGCTAGGTGTCAGCCGGGCAAGGTGGGGCAAAAGATTTCGAAATCCAGTTGTGGTTCATTTTAATGAAGGTTAGATCATCTACATTTTGGGTAGCCAGACGAGTCCTTTTTTCTGTTAGTATTGAACCTGCAGCACTGAATACTCTTTCTGATAGGACACTAGCTGCCGGGCAAGCAAGCTCCTGCAATGCATATTCTGCCAATTCTGGCCAGGTGTCTAATTTTGATGCCCAGTAATCAAATGGGAATGACGGTTGAGGGAGAACATCGATAAGGGATGAAAAATAGTTTGTAACCATACTGGACAAATGTTGTCTCCTGTCACTTTGAATTGATGCTGCAGTACCTGTCCTGTCTGCGGTCATAGCAAAATCACTCCACAACCTGGTCAGAAAACCCCTCTGGCCAATGCCACTTCTGATTTCTGCCCCTCTAACTCCTCTGGTCTCCTGGCCCCTGCAGCTCGTGTGAGAACGATCACGGGCGCTGTGTGCAGGGAATGCCAGAAGCAAACGGTCAACAAGAGTTGATTGTTTGGTTGCTAATATTAGTTCCAAGTTCTCATGTGGCATTATATTTTGCAATTTGCCTTTATAGCGAGGATCAAGGAGGCAGGCCAACCAGTAATCGTCATCATTCATCATTTTAGTTATGCGTGTGTCCCTTTTGAGGATACGTAAGGCATAATCCGCCATGTGGGCCAAAGTTCCAGTTCTCAAATCTGCGGTTGTGCTTGGTTGAGGGGCAGTTTCAGGCAAATCCACGTCACTTGTGTCCCTCAAAAAACCAGAACCCGGCCTTGCCGCGCCACCAATTTCCAGTGGCCCTGGAAAAGCTTCCTCATTAAAAATATAATCATCCCCATCATCCTCCTCGTCCTCCTCCTCCTCTTCGCCCGCTACCTCGTCCTGTACACTGCCCTGGCCAGACAATGGCTGACTGTCATCAAGGCTTTCCTCTTCCTCAGCTGCAGACGCCTGATCCTTTATGTGCGTCAAACTTTGCATCAGCAGACGCATTAGGGGGATGCTCATGCTTATTATGGCGTTGTCTGCACTAACCAGCCGTGTGCATTCCTCAAAACACTGAAGGACTTGACACATGTCTTGAATCTTCGACCACTGCACACCTGACAACTCCATGTCTGCCATCCTACTGCCTGCCCGTGTATGTGTATCCTCCCACAAAAACATAACAGCCCGCCATTGTTCACACAGTCTCTGAAGCATGTGCAGTGTTGAGTTCCACCTTGTTGCAACATCTATGATTAGGCGATGCTGGGGAAGGTTCAAAGAACGCTGATAGGTCTGCATACGGCTGGAGTGTATGGGCGAACGGCGGATATGTGAGCAAAGTCCACGCACTTTGAGGAGCAGGTCGGATAACCCCGGATAACTTTTCAGGAAGCACTGCACCACCAGGTTTAAGGTGTGAGCCAGGCAAGGAATGTGTTTCAGTTGGGAAAGGGAGATGGCAGCCATGAAATTCCTTCCGTTATCACTCACTACCTTGCCTGCCTCAAGATCTACAGTGCCCAGCCACGACTGCGTTTCTTTCTGCAAGAACTCGGACAGAACTTCCGCGGTGTGTCTGTTGTCGCCCAAACACTTCATAGCCAATACAGCCTGCTGACGTTTGCCAGTAGCTGCCCCATAATGGGAGACCTGGTGTGCAACAGTGGCAGCTGCAGATGGAGTGGTTGTGCGACTGCGGTCTGTGGACGAGCACTCGCTTCTGCAGGAGGACGAAGAGGAGGAGGAGGGGGTGCGAACGGCTACAGCCAATTGTTTCCTAGACCGTGGGCTAGGCAGAACTGTCCCAAACTTGCTGTCCCCTGTGGACCCTGCATCCATCACATTTACCCAGTGTGCCGTGATGGACACGTAACGTCCCTGGCCATGCCTACTGGTCCATGCATCTGTTGTCAGGTGCACCTTTGTGCTCACAGATTGCCTGAGTGCATGGACGATGCGCTCTTTAACATGCTGGTGGAGGGCTGGGATGGCTTTTCTGGAAAAAAAGTGTCGACTGGGTAGCTCGTAGCGTGGTACAGCGTAGTCCATCAGGGCTTTGAAAGCTTCGCTTTCAACTAACCGGTAGGGCATCATCTCTAACGAGATTAGTCTAGCTATGTGTGCGTTCAAACCCTGTGTACGCGGATGCGAGGCTAAGTACTTCCTTTTTCTAACCATAGTCTCATGTAGGGTGAGCTGGACTGGAGAGCTGGAGATCGTGAAACTAGCGGGGGTGCCGGTGGACATGGCAGACTGAGAGACGGTGGGAGATGGTATTGTTGCCACCGGTGCCCTAGATGCAGTGTTTCCTACTACGAAACTGGTGATTCCCTGACCCTGATGGCTTTGGCCTGGCAAAGAAACCTGCACAGATACTGCAGGTGGTGCGGAAAATGGTGGCCCTACACTGCCGGAAGGGATGTTGCGTTGCTGACTAGCTTCATTGGCCGAGGGTGCTACAACCTTAAGGGACGTTTGGTAGTTAGTTGTTGTGAATTCTGTGGCTGAATTCACTCCTGTGGTCACAAGTGGTACTGCAGCTTCTGAGCTTCCTCCCTCAGGTGTTCTGGTGAGCTCGTTAACTGCTTCATTACTTAACTCCGCCTGATGCTGCTATCCTTGCTCCTTGTCAATGTTTCAGTGTTGGATCTGAGCTTCTCCTGATTGTTCCTGTGACCTGCTGCTCTGTATAGCTAAGTGCTTTTTGCTTTTTTGTTGCTTTTTTTCTGTCCAGCTTGTCTTTTGTTTTGCTGGAAGCTCTGAGACGCAAAGGGTGTACCGCCGTGCCGTTAGTTCGGCACGGTGGTTTTTTTTTTGCCCCCTTGCGTGGTTTTGCTTTAGGGTTTTTTGTAGACTGCAAAGTTCGCTTTACTGTCCTCGCTCTGTCCTAGAATATCGGGCCCCACTTTGCTGAATCTATTTCATCCCTACGTTTTGTCTTTTCATCTTACTCACAGTCATTATATGTGGGGGGCTGCCTTTTCCTTTGGGGAATTTCTCTGGGGCAAGTCAGGCCTATTTTTCTATCTTCAGGCTAGCTAGTTTCTTAGGCTGTGCCGAGTTGCCTAGGTAGTTGTTAGGCGCAATCCACAGCCGCTTTTAGTTGTGTTTAGGATAGGATCAGGTGTGCAGTCTACAGAGTTTCCACGTCTCAGAGCTCGTTCTTGTATTTTTGGGTATTTGTCAGATCACTGTGTGCGCTCTGATCGCTAAGCACACTGTGTTTCTGGATTGCCTTCATAACACCTGTCATTAGCAAACATAACAGTTAGTCCAGGCTTGCAAATGCATGGTGGTTAAATGTCTATGCATGCAACTTGTATTGAGACTTTTCAGATTCTGTCCTCTGCTTAAGGTAGTTGAACATTTTTGACAGATGACTTTGCGCTGATCAATTGGATGTTGTTTAAAAAAATGCCAGACTGCACTCTTTCTAGCATCGGATACCTTTTCAGGCATTGCAGACTGAGCTTTAACCGGATGGCCACGCTGTCCTCCAACAGGTTTTAGCTTTGCCACGCGTTTTGGGCAAGATACGGGCCCGGCAGATGGAACCTGTTGCGATGTTGATGCCTGCTGCGGCCCCTCCTCCTCCGCTTCAGAACTGCTGCCGCCTGCACCCTGTTCCCCCAATGGCTGCCAATCGGGGTCAAGAACTGGGTCATCTATTACCTCTTCTTGTAGCTCGTGTGCAACTTCGTCTGTGTCACCGTGTCGGTCGGTGGTATAGCGTTCGTGATGGGGCAACATAGTCTCATCAGGGTCTGATTCTTGATCAGCACCCTGCGAGGGCAATGTTGTGGTATGAGTCAAAGGACCAGCATAGTAGTCTGGCTGTGGCTGTGCATCAGTGCACTCCATGTCAGATTCAACTTGTAATGGGCATGGACTGTTAACTGCTTCACTTTCTAAGCCAGGGACGGTATGTGTAAAGAGCTCCATGGAGTAACCCGTTGTGTCGCCTGCTGCATTCTTCTCTGTTGATGTTTTTGCTGAAGAGGACAAGGAAGCGACTTGTCCCTGACCGTGAACATCCACTAACGACGCACTGCTTTGACATTTACCAGTTTCACGAGAGGAGGCAAAAGAGCTAGAGGCTGAGTCAGCAAGATAAGCCAAAACTTGCTCTTGCTGCTCCGGCTTTAAAAGCGGTTTTCCTACTCCCAGAAAAGGGAGCGTTCGAGGCCTTGTGTAGCCAGACGACGAACCTGGCTCCACAGCTCCAGACTTAGGTGCAATTTTTTTTTCCCACGACCAGCTGATGCTCCACCACTACCACTACCCTCATTACCAGCTGACAATGAACGCCCCCGGCCACGACCTCTTCCACCATACTTCCTCATTGTTTTAAAAACGTAAACAAACTAACGGGAGACTTTAGGAAAAAAAAAATAGAATAAAATGATTTTTTCAGGAAGAATTTAGAAACCAAAGAAAATAAAATGATTTTTTCAGGGAGAATTTAGAAAACAAATAAAACAAAAAAAGGCTTTCTATGGCCCACTGAGTGAGAGATGACGCACACAGGAGTCAGGAGTGGCACACAAGCCCAGAGGCCAATATTTATCTCCCACTGATTGATGTAGTGATTTTTTCAGGTAGATTTTGGAACCCAAATCAAGCTAAAAAAATAATAGGCTTTCTATGGCCCACAATTGGAGAGAGAGAGAGAGATGGCACACCCAGGAGTCAAGACTGGCACACAAGCAGAAAGGGCAATATTAATCTCCCACTGATTTGTTTTTTTTTTTTTTTCAGGGAGACTTTAGGAAAAAAAAAAAATAGAATAAAATGATTTTTTCAGGAAGAATTTAGAAACCAAATAAAATAAAATGATTTTTTCAGGGAGAATTTAGAAAACAAATAAAACAAAAAAAGGCTTTCTATGGCCCACTGAGTGAGAGATGACGCACACAGGAGTCAGGAGTGGCACACAAGCCCAGAGGCCAATATTTATCTCCCACTTTTTTTTTTTGTTCCAGGGAAAATTTATAAACCCAATAAAAAAAATAATAAATAGGCTTTCTATGGCCCACTATCTGAGAGACAGAGAGAGATGGCACGCTTAGGACTGGCACACAAGCCCAAAGGCCAATATTAATCTCCCTTTTTTTTTTAAGGGAGAATTTATAAAACCAAAAATAAATAAATAAATAGGCTTTCTATGGCCCACTATTTGTGAGAGAGATGGCACGCTCAGGACTGGCACACAAGCCCAGAGGCCAATATTAATCTCTCACTTTTTTTTTTTTTTCCAGGGAAAATTTATAAACCCAATAAAAAAAAAAAATAAATAAATAGGCTTTCTATGGCCCACTATCTGAGAGAGAGAGATGGCACGCTTAGGACTGGCACACAAGCCCAAAGGCCAATATTAATCTCCCACTGATTGATTTATTGATTTTTTCAGGTAGAATTTAGAACCCAAATAAAGCAAAAAAAAAAAATGGCCTTTCTATGGCCCACTGAGTGAGTGATGATGCACACAGGAGTCAGGAGTGGCACACAAGCCCTGAGGCCAATATTTTTCTCCCACTGATTGATGTAGTGATTTTTTCAGGTAGATTTTAGAACCAAAATCAAGCAAAAAAATAAATAGGCTTTCTATGGCCCACTGAGTGAGTGATGATGCACACAGGAGTCAAGAGTGGCACACAAGCCCTGAGGCCAATATTTTTCTCCCACTGATTGATGTAGTGATTTTTTCAGGTAGGTTTTATAACCCAAATCAAGCAAAAAAATAAATAGGCTTTCTATGGCCCACTGAGTGAGAGATGACACAGACAGGGATGGCACTCTAGCAGAAATGTCAATCTTAATCTCCCACAAAAAAAAAAAAAAAAAACAGGGAGTGTCCTTCAATTACTATCTCCCTGCAGTAATCTCAGCCAGGTATGGCAGGCAGCAATAAGGAGTGGACTGATGCACAAATTAAATAAAAAGTGTGTACAAACCAAAAAGATAGCTGTGCAGAAAGGAAGGAACAAGAGGATTTGTGCTTTGAAAAAAGCAGTTGGTTTGCACAGCGGCGTACACACAGCAATGCAGCTATCAGGGAGCCTTCTAGGGCAGCCCAATGAGCTACAGCGCTGAGGGGGAAAAAAAAAAAATGTAGCTTCCACTGTCCCTGCACACCGAAGGTGGTGTTGGGCAGTGGAAATCGCTACAGCACAAGCGGTTTGGTGGTTAATGGACCCTGCCTAACGCTATCCCTGCTTCTGACGAAGCGGCAGCAACCTCTCCCTAAGCTCAGATCAGCAGCAGTAACATGGCGGTCAGCGGGAACTCCCCTTTATAGCCCCTGTGACGCCGCAGACAGCAAGCCAATCACTGCAATGCCCTTCTCTAAGATGGTGGGGACCAGGACCTATGTCATCACGCTGCCCACACTCTACGTTTACCTTCATTGGCTGAGAAATGGCGCTTTTCGCGTCATTGAAACGTGACTTTGGCGCGAAAGTCGCGTACCGCATGGCCGACCCCGCACAGGGGTCGGATCGGGTTTCATGAAACCCGACTTTGCCAAAAGTCGGCGACTTTTGAAAATGAACGACCCGTTTTGCTCAACCCTACCCTGCACTAGTCTGCGACGAGCAGGCTTTTCTGGGACTAAGTCCTGCTTTGCACACAATGAGCATGCCCATTGTAAGATCTCTCAGTGGGGGTCTAGGGTCACATGCTCAGGTACTGCAGCAACTTCCATTGGTCCTCCAGGAAGGCCCTGTACCTGATCAAGTTCTGTGGCAGTTTTCCATTGGTCCTTCTAGGAAGGTCCTGAAGTTGCTGCAGCTATAAAAGGTTCTCATGACCGCACGGCCATGCACTAGTATCAAATATGTACGAGCTCAGCGCCAATGTGGTCATGTGTGTGGTCAGGAACCCGGCTGAAATAAGCCCCTAGAATGCTGGCACCTCCGGCGAGGAGTTTTTGTGTGTATGCAGTCAGGGACCTGGCTGAAATAAGCCCCTAGAATGCTGGCACCTCCGGCGGGTCGTTTCTCATGAGTGAATTCAGGGCTGGCTGATAGTCATTAGAATTCCAGCTCCACCGGAGAGGAGCAGCGTGCTTGGTTGGGACTGCATGACCACTGTCAGCTCTACTCAGTAGCTGTGTTCCCTGTGAGCTAAACAGGGCACAGCGTTCTCTTTATTACAGGCTCTGTGAAGTAACAGATTTAGTTTATACTAATTTACTTCACCGTCTTACTTAGCAGCAGGTTCTTTCCTGCACGGTGGATCCCGGGTTGCGAACGCACCTATCTCATCTAATAAATATATTCGGTGCGTTCTGCCAACCCTTAAAGATGGGACAGTAGTTGCAGTTTTTGATGCAGTTTTGATGCATTTTTTGGTGCAGCTTTTAATGCATTTTTGGTGCGGTTTTTAATGCAGTTTTTGGTGCAGTTTTGATACAGTTTTTGGTGCAGTTTTGATGCAGTTTTTGGTGCAGTTTTTGGTGCAGTTTTGATGCAGTTTTTGGAAATAAATAAATGGAAAATGTGCATGATTTGAATGGAAACATGCATGAAGAAATGGATTCGTAGGCCGGATTCATCATTTCACATCTCGGTTTCAAACGTTTTTCGCCGGATCCGTCGCTGTGCGTTTTTTCGCCTGGACAGAAAAGCCGTTCCTCTGTATGTGTTTTCTGTCCGGCAGAAACAGCTTTTTTGACGGTTCTGGGAAAAAAAGGATGAAAAGTGTGGTCACTGGTCATCAGTCGCAATCCGGCGCTAATACAACTCTATGAGAAAAAACGGATCCAGCAGAAAAAAAAACGGATCTTTTTTTTTCAAAACTCGCCGGATTGTGCCTGACGGCGAAAACCTGATGTGTGAAATTAGCCAGATAGATATATAGATAGAAACATCTACGAGTGTATTTATAGATAGATATATCCATAGATAGGCCGATGTTGATTAATGAACATAAATAAAAAAACGGGAAAAAAATGGTGTGTGCTCCCATGCAATTTTCTGCGCCAGAGGGGGAAAGCCGATGGCCGGGGGCCAATATTTGTAGCCTAGGAAGGGGTTAATACCCATGGCCCTCCCAGGCTATGAATATCAGCCCGCAGCTGTCTGTGTAGCCTTTACTGGCTATTAATATAGGGGGACCCCCCCAAAAAAAAGACGTGGGGTCCCCTATATTTTATAGCCAGAAAGGCTACGCAGACAGCTGCGGGCTGATATTCATAGCCTAGAGAGGGACCATGGTTATTGGGCCCCCCTGGCTACAAATACCAGCCCCCAGCCACCCCAGAAATGGCGCATCTGTAATGTATGTAGTATGTATGTTGTATGTATGTTGTATGTATGTATGTAGTATATAGTATGTTGTATGAAGTATGTATGTGGTATGTTGTATGTAGTATGTATGTAGTATGTATGTTGTATGTTGTATGTATGCTGTATGCATGTGGTATGTTGTACGTATATTGTATGTATGTAGTATGTTGTATGTATGTTGTATGTATGTGGTATGTTGTATGTATGTTGTATGTAGTATGTAAGTATGTATGTAGTATGTTGTATGTATGTTGTATGTATGTGGTATGTTGTATGTATGTTTTATGTTGTATGTTGTGTGTATGTTTGTAGTATGTATGTATGTAGTATGTATGTAGTATGTTGTATGTATGTATATAGTATACAGTGGGGCAAAAAAGTATTTAGTCAGTCAGCAATAGTGCAAGTTCCACCACTTAAAAAGATGAGAGGCGTCTGTAATTTAAATCATAGGTAGACCTCAACTATGGGAGACAAACTGAGAAAAAAAATCCAGAAAATCACATTGTCTGTTTTTTTTAACATTTTATTTGCATATTATGGTGGAAAATAAGTATTTGGTCAGAAACAAAATTTCATCTCAATACTTTGTAATATATCCTTTGTTGGCAATGACAGAGGTCAAACGTTTTCTGTAAGTCTTCACAAGGATGCCACACACTGTTGTTGGTATGTTGGCCCATTCCTCCATGCAGATCTCCTCTAGAGCAGTGATGTTTTTGGCTTTTCGCTTGGCAACACGGACTTTCAACTCCCTCCAAAGGTTTTCTATAGGGTTGAGATCTGGAGACTGGCTAGGCCACTCCAGGACCTTGAAATGCTTCTTACGAAGCCACTCCTTCGTTGCCTGGCGGTGTGCTTTGGATCATTGTCATGTTGAAAGACCCAGCCATGTTTCATCTTCAATGCCCTTGCTGATGGAAGGAGGTTTGCACTCAAAATCTCACGATACATGGCCCCATTCATTCTTTCATGTACCCGGATCAGTCGTCCTGGCCCCTTTGCAGAGAAACAGCCCCAAAGCATGATGTTTCCACCACCATGCTTTACAGTAGGTATGGTGTTTGATGGATGCAACTCAGTATTCTTTTTCCTCCAAACACGACAAGTTGTGTTTCTACCAAACAGTTCCAGTTTGGTTTCATCAGACCATAGGACATTCTCCCAAAACTCCTCTGGATCATCCAAATGCTCTCTAGCAAACTTCAGACGGGCCCGGACATGTACTGGCTTAAGCAGTGGGACACGTCTGGCACTGCAGGATCTGAGTCCATGGTGGCGTAGTGTGTTACTTATGGTAGGCCTTGTTACATTGGTCCCAGCTCTCTGCAGTTCATTCACTAGGTCCCCCCGCGTGGTTCTGGGATTTTTGCTCACCATTCTTGTGATCTTTCTGACCCCACGGGGTGGGATTTTGCGTGGAGCCCCAGATCGAGGGAGATTATCAGTGGTCTTGTATGTCTTCCATTTTCTAATTATTGCTCCCACTGTTGATTTCTTCACTCCAAGCTGGTTGGCTATTGCAGATTCAGTCTTCCCAGCCTGGTGCAGGGCTACAATTTTGTTTCTCGTGTCCTTTGACAGCTCTTTGGTCTTCACCATAGTGGAGTTTGGAGTCAGACTGTTTGAGGGTGTGCACAGGTGTCTTTTTATACTGATAACAAGTTTAAACAGGTGCCATTACTACAGGTAATGAGTGGAGGAAAGAGGAGACTCTTAAAGAAGAAGTTACAGGTCTGTAAGAGCCAGAAATCTTGATTGTTTGTTTCTGACCAAATACTTATTTTCCACCATAATATGCAAAAAAAATGATAAAAAACCAGACAATGTGATTTTCTGGATTTTTTTTTCTCAGTTTGTCTCCCATAGTTGAGGTCTACCTATGATGTAAATTACAGACGCCTCTCATCTTTTTAAGTGGTGGAACTTGCACTATTGCTGACTGACTAAATACTTTTTTGCCCCACTGTATATGTAGTATATAGTATGTTGCATGTATGTATGTATGTAGTATGTTGTATGCAGTATGTATGTTTGTGTTTTTTTTTACATTCAACACATTAGCCGGAGGATGGGACTACTACTGTCCCATCATTGGCTAATGTGTTAATCACTGTCATTGTAGCAGGCATAGCCCTATGGGACTTGTAGTCCCATCGGAAGATGCCTGCACACAGACACAAAGACCCCCGAGAGGCCCGCACAGACCCCCAAGAGGCCCGCACAAACCCTGCCCGCACCCACAGACACGCACAGTCTCCGCTTATGCACCCCCCACACTCTTCCTTCCTCCTGAACTGGATGTGCAAGGAATGAAAGGGTTTATTTTCATTCCGATATTTGTGTCCCATTGACTTGCATAGGTTTCCGGTATCGGAATCGGCGATATCCGATATTTTTTGGGTATCGGTCCGATCCGATATTTCCCGATATCGGAAGGTATCGCTCAACACTAGTGATAATATCTTTCTCTTTATGACATTGAAACATTGAGTGGTTAGTTGCTTCTCAGTCAGTGAACATGCAGGTCTTGTATCCATTCAGAGTTTCCTCACACGCTTCATATACCCTCTCTCATTTGGTCCGCTGTTATAGTAGCATTTCATCAGATCCAGGTTCTCTTGCCTAGTCCATAAATGGTTTGTTCCTCGATATCTGATGTGGACCTTGTTAATCTGGGTGACGTCCTAGCTGGCATGACTCTTTGCTCGTGACATGCTCATGTTTATTGAGGTAGGCACTATACTGTTAGTAGTCTTGCCCAAGGACCACTACTGGTATATTATTTCCAACAAGGAAGAGCTGGGATTTGATGTCATAAGTAGTGTTGAGCATTCCGATACCGCAAGTATCGGGTATCGGCCGATACTTGCGGTATCGGAATTCCGACACCGAATTCCGATACTTCCCGCGTATCGGATACCGGAATCGGAAGTTCCCGAAATTCAAACAGCACGCAGCAGCCAATGAGGAATGAATTGAAGTGTGGGCATATCCTGTTTAGCATGGTGGGCATGTAACTACTGGCAAGGCTGTGATTGGATGCTGAAATGATGTCACTCAGCACTATAAAAAAACGCTGCCGCCATTTTGCGCTCACTCTGCTGTGATTTCAGTTAGGGACAGGACGCTGTGTTCTAACTGAGGGCCAGTTGAGATAGCTGATTGCTTTATTTTCCTTTCCAAAGGCTAATTTAGCAAAACGCTGTGTGTTCTTCACTGTTCACCTTGCTCTTGCCTTGCAGCGCTGTTTTAACAGCGTTCTGCAAGGTCTCTGTGTGTGTGTGTGTGTGTGTGCAGCTCACTCTGTAGTCTGTGTGCAGCCATATACCCGGTTGTATTCAGCTCAGGGGGGTTCACACTGCCTCACACAGTTGTCCTTTTTTGCTCATAGTGCAGCCTGCTGCACATTTTTTCTCAAATTTCCTATTAGTGTTTTTCCACCCGTCTCCAGCTAAATTGTGGAAAAACCTAGAGGGGGGTTTTGGGGCCTTGCAGCGCCGTTTACGGCTGTCTACACGGTCTCGGTGTGAGCGCAGCTCGCCCTGTAGTCTGTGTACAGCCATAGCCGGTTGGATTCAGCTCAGGGTTCGTTACTGCCTCATACCTTGAGAAAAATTTTCCTTTTTTTCAACTAGTGCAGCCTGTTGAAATTTTTAGAAAAAAATTCCTATTAGTGTTTTTCCACCCGTCTCCAGCTAAATAGTGGAAAAACACTACATAGGATAACCTAGAGGAGGGTTTTTGGGCCTTGCAGTGCCGTTTACGGCTGTCTGCACGGTCTCGGTGTGAGCGCAGCTCGCCCTGTAGTCTGTGTGCAGCCATAGCCGGTTGGATTCAGCTCAGGGTTCGTTACTGCCTCATATCTTGAAAAAATTTTTCCTTTTTTTCAAATAGAGCAGCCTGTTTAAAATTTTTAAAAAAATTTCCTATTAGTGTTTTTCCACCCGTCTCCAGCTAAATAGTGGAAAAACACTACATAGGATAACCTAGAGGAGGGTTTTTGGGCCTTGCAGCGCCGTTTACGGCTGTCTGCACGGTCCCCGTGTGAGTTAAACTTGCTCTGTAGTCCGATTTGCAGAAAAAAAAAAAAGTAAAGTTCACCAAACACCACTTAACACTTGTGTAGGCCACATTTGAAAAATAATAAAGTTTAGTCCACACTTTACAACATTAGTGTTTCTTACACCTGTTAGGAGGAGCATTTCAGGAATAAGCACACTAAGGCCTTAGTACTTTTCTGCTTATCTTTATCTGTCAACCAAGATGAAGAGGGCAGGGAGTAAGGCACGTGAGCGTGGGCGTGGGCGCGGAGCAGGGAGAGGACGTGGTGATTCTGTGCCTGCTGCGGCCACCGGTGAATCGTCGTCATTCAGTTTCAGCAGGGAACAGTCCTTCATGCGCAGCTTTGTCGGAGAGCGCCGTGCACCGCTGCTGCGTGAAGATCAAATTGAAGCCGTTGTCGGGTGGATGGCAGCTAACGCCTCGGCATCGACTTCAGTTAGTGCCACATCCTCTCAGGCACAGAGCACTGGAGAGCAGCCATCTGTCTCTTCACCACCTGCCAAATTGACCAGGCAGTCAGAGAGCCCAGGACAGGAGCCGTCTCTACTTCTGTTCTCTGAATCTCTTGGCTTGGAAACAGGGGGCCAGCCAAGCAGCATTGGAGAAATGGAAGAAGAGGCAGTGTGCAGTGATGCCCAACAGCTTTGTCTCTCTGACTCTGAAGAGGCTGGTGGGCCAGTGCCTGCGGTGACCACAGCGCAGTACGCATCTGATGATGAAACTCAGGTGCCGCTTTCTGGTGCGTACTGTGCTGCCGAGACTACCCAGGAGGAGCAGTTGGTGGCAGAGGGTAGTGGAGATGATGAGGTCCTTGACCCATCGTGGCGTGAGGAACAGGAAGGTGGTGGGAGCAGCTCAGAGGAAGAGATTCCCCTTACGGGCCAAAGAGGGAGAGGGAGGGGGAAGACTGCGGAGCCTGTAGCCTCCATTTTTGCACCCGTTAGGAGCCTGTCTCTTTCCAAAGCCAAAAAGGGCGCTCCCAAGACTTGCAGTGCCTGGTCCTTTTTTGACACAGTTGCAGATGACATTTGTTTTGTCAAATGCAAGCTGTGTCATCAGAAAGTCAAAAGAGGTAAAAGTGTCAGCAACCTCAATACCACAAATATGTGGAAACATGTGCGGACCAGGCACGCGGTGGAGTTACAGAAACACAGTGAAGACGTAGGCCAACCAACAGCGGCAGCTACCACCTCTTCATCTCGTGTTGCCTCTTCCTCCACTGTTGTCCAGAGACCTAGTGTAATTCCACCCACAGCACCACCTTCCCAGTCATCCTCACACTCCCAGTCTACTCTACAGCCATCGGTAGTACAGGCATGGGAGAAAAGGCGGGCATTCTCGGCCAACCACCCCCGAGCACAGGCTCTGAATGCAGGCATTGCCAAACTGTGGTCCCTGGAAATGCTCTCATTCAGGCTGGTGGAGACTGACAGCTTCCGTGACTTGATGGCATTGGCAGTCCCACAGTACAAGGTGCCCAGCCGCTTTTACTTCAGCAGGCAAGCTGTCCCTGCCCTGCACAGGCGTGTTGAGGGAAACATAAAACATGCGCTACTGAACGCCGTCAGTAGCAAGGTCCACCTCACCACCGATGCGTGGACCAGTCAGCATGGACAGGGGCGATACGTTTCCCTCACTGCCCATTGGGTTAATGTTGTTGAGCCAGGTACAGATCGTGCGAGTGGCGCAGGACGTGTCCTGCCCACTCCAAGGATTGCAGGAATCCAGTCTGTACGCATTGACTCCTCCTCATACACAAGTTCCTCAGAATCATCTCTGCAGGATCCGTCACAGTCCACCTCCCGTGAACGTTTACCTAAGACCGACATGAGCACAGCCGTGGCCAAATGTCAGCAGGCCGTCTTGAAACTAGTTTCATTGGGGAATCGAAGCCACACAGCGCAGGAGCTCTGGAATGCCATCAAGCAGGAGAGCGATGTGTGGTTACTGCCAGCGAATCTCCAGCCAGGCATGGTAGTGTGTGACAATGGCCGAAATCTGGTGGCAGCTTTGGCCCTTGGCAACCTCACTCACATCCCATGTCTGGCACATGTGCTCAATTTGGTTGTGCAGAGTTTTCTGAGGGACTATCCGGATCTTGATGCACTGCTGCACAAGGTCCGCCTAGAGTGTGCTCACTTGCAGCGTTCCAGCTTGGCAAGATCCCGCATTGCTGCTATGCAGCGCCGATTCCGCCTTCCGGAACACCGCATCATATGTGACCTACCTACCAGGTGGAATTCCACGTTACATATGTTGGGGCGGTTGTGTGAGCAGCAGCAAGCAGTTATGGAGTACCAGCTGCATCAGGCGCAAAGAAGTCGCAGTCAGCGCCGATCAGACTTCACAACCACAGAGTGGGCCACTATGAAGGACGTCTGCCTGGTTTTGCGTCCTTTTGATTATTCCACGCGGATGGCAAGTGCAGATGATGCACTAGTCAGCATGACTGTCCCCCTTATCTGCCTGCTTCAGCAAACTTTGCAAGGGTTAAGGGATGATGTTGTGGAAGAGGTGGAGGATGAGGAGTCACCTTTTCCATCAGCTTCTGGAGAGTCAGCGCCACGTGGTTCCTCACAAAGGGGTACGCAGGGGCCACTTTGTGAGGAGGATGAGGAGGAGTCAATGGAGGAGGAAGAGCTCCGTCCAGAGGAGGGAGCGACACAATTGTCCAGTGGTCAGTGTGTACAGCGAGGGTGGGGTGATGACGAGCGGGCAGAGATCATGTCTCAAGCAGGGGACAGCGTTTCTGGGCCAGTTGGCAGTCTGCAGCACATGGTGGATTTCATGCTGCAGTGCCTGAGAAACGACCGCCGCATCGACCACATTCTCAACATGCCTGATTATTGGGTGTTCACCCTCCTCGATCCTCGCTACCGGGACAACGTCCAAAACCTCATCCCAGCGTTGACCCGGGAGCGTAAAATGCGGGAGTACCACGACACACTGGTGAATTCCATCATCTTCTCCAGTCCAACTGAGAGGAGTGCTGCTAGTGCTTTACAAAGCAGCTCAGTGCGTCGAGGCAGTGGGGGAGGCTCTGCCCAAAGAGGGAGCAGAAGCAGTGCCTCTGCCCAAGGCAAGCCCAGTATGGCACATCTGTGGCAAACTTTTGTGTGCCCGCCCCAAATGTCTACACCATCACCGGCGGCTCCAGTCAGCAGGAGGCAACGGTTCCGTCAGATGGTGACAGACTACATGGCTTGCCCTCTTACTGTACTCCCAGACGGCTCTTCCCCGTTCAAGTTTTGGGTCTCTAAGCTGGATACATGGCCAGAGCTAAGCCAGTATGCATTGGAGGTGCTGGCTTGCCCTGCGGCTAGTGTCTTATCGGAACGTGTCTTTAGTGCCGCAGGTGTACTAACAGACCGTCGCATGCGACTATCCTCCGATAACGTTGACCGGCTTACTTTCCTGAAAATGAACCAGGCCTGGATCTCGCAGGAATTTGCCACTCCTCTGCCTGATTAAGTAATTGGGTGTCATCCAGGTCTCCTGCTGTGTTCATCTTTCTACCACCTGAACTGCTATTCCTGGGCTCCAACACCGCCAGTTGCGGCTCAGAAGTGCAGGCTGCACAGTAAAAACATACGACCCAGTGTTATTGGGTTTCAGTAACGTCAGCTGATCCCCAGCTGTGTAGCCGGCAATGTGTCCTGCGACCGCCACGCTGGCACAACATCCTAAATGGAAGGGAACCTGTCCCCCCCCCGTCGTTTGTTACTGAAAGAGCCACCTTGTGCAGCAGTAATGCTGCACAAGGAAAAGGTAGCTCTTTTAGTTTAGCTCCTTGCACAAGCAGAACTTAACACTTATAAAATGTGTTCACTGATACCGTTATACTGTCCCGGAGCTGGGACTTTCCTTCGTAATGTGACGCAGCACAGCCGTCATTCCTACCCCCTTGCTGCCATGCGCTGCCTCCTCAGCGTTGTTTTAAGCTGTCACGGAGCCTGCGCTGTTCTGTTATCCCTTGGCCATGCCCTATTTGCGCTGCCTGTCTTCTGACATAATTTGGTGTCAGGCTGGCTGCACCTGTGCCGCCGCGCTGCCCGAGATCCCGCCGCGCAGTGTCTTCTGATTGAATCACACTGCGGGCCTGGGATCCATGGGCATGCGCAGTGCATATCTTCCCCTCGGGCTCTCGCTCATCTCCCTCCGCCTTCTTTAGACTGTGCGCCGTCAGCTGATCCCTAATAGCATGCCACGGCCGTGACACCGCACAGTCTGAAGAAGAGGGAAAGAGGGGAGTGAGAGTCGAGGATATGCACTGTGCATGCCCATGGATCCAAGGCCCGCAGTGGGATTACGTTAGATGACACTGCGAGGTGGGATCTGGAGCAGCGTGGACGCACAGGCACTGACAGCCTGACACCAAATTATGTCAGAAGACAGGCAGCGCTAATTGGGCATGTCCAAGGGATAACAGAACAGCGCAGGCTCCGTGACAGCTTAAAACAACGCTGAGGAGGCAGCGCACGGCACCAAGGGGATAGGAATGACAGCTGTGCTGCGCCCCATTACGAAGGAAATTCGCACCTCCGGGACGGTTTTACGGTATAAGGGGACACATTTTTAGTGTTTACTTCTGTGTTTGCAAGGAGCATAATTAAAAGAGCAACCTTTTCCTTTTGCATCTTGCTGCACAAGATGGCTCTTTCAGCTACAAATGTCTTAGGGGGGGGGGTTAAAGGTTCCCTTTCAACTTGCTCCAATCAGGCTTTGGCCTACACTCTGTTCCTCTGCTCCTCCTGCTGTCCCTGGGCTCTAACACCACCAGTTGGTGCCTGGAAGTGCTGTCTGCACAGTCAACAGTCGCTCCTCTGTTATTGGGGTTCAGTAACGTCAGCTGATCCCAGCTGTGTGTGCGGCAATACCTCCAATCTGCTCCTCCTGCTGTCCCTGGGCTCTAACACCGCCAGTTGGTGCCTGAAAGCGCTGTCTGCACAGTCAACAGTCGCTCCTCTGTTATTGGGGTTCAGTAACGTCAGCTGATCCCCAGCTGTGTATCCGGCAACGTGTCATGCGACCGCCACGCTGGCACAACTAAAATGTAAGGGGACCTGTCCCCCCCCCCTAGGCGTTTGTTACTGAAAGAGCCACCTTGTGCAGCACTAATACTGCACAAGGAAAAGGTCGCTCTTGAAAGTATGCTCCTTGCAAACGCTGAAGTACACACTCATGTAATGTGTCCCCTCACACCGTCCAACCGTCCTGGAGGTGGGACTTTCCTTTGTAATGTGACGCAGCACAGCCGTCATTGCTACCCCCTTGGCACCGTGCGCTGGCTCCTTAGCGTTGTTTGATTCCGTCATGGACCCTGCGCTGTTATGTTATCCCTTGGCCATGCACAGTTTGCGCTGCCCGTCCTCTGACATCATTTGTTGTCGTCCTGGCTGCGCCTGTGCGTCCACGCTGCCCGAAATCCCACCTCGCAGTGTTGTCTAATGTGATCCCACAGTGGGCCTGGTATCCATGGCCATGCGCAGTGCATATACTAGCCTCTCACTCCCCTTCTTCACGCTTCTTCAGACTAGGTGGCGTCAGCTGATCCCTTATAGCATGCCACGGCCGTGACGCCGCACAGTCTGAAGAAGCAGGAAGGAGGTGAGTGAGAGGCGATGATATGCACTGCGCATGCCCATGGATCCCTGGCCCGCAGTGGGATTACATTAGATGACACTGCAAGGTTGGATCTCGGGCAGCTTGGACGCACAGGCACTGCCAGCCTGACACCTAAATGATGTCAGAAGATGGGCACCGCTAACTGTGCATGGCCAAGGGATAACATTACAGCGCGGGCTCCGTGACAGAACCAAACAACGTTGAGGAGGTGGCGCACGGCACCAAGGGGGTTGGAATGACGGCTGTGCTGTGTCACATTACAAAGGAAAGTCCCACTTCCGGGACGGTTTGACGGTATGAGGGGACACATTATATGAGTGTGTACTTCAGCGTTTGCAAGGAGCATAATTTTAGGAGCCACCATTTTCCATGTGCAGTATTACTGCTGTACATGATGGCTCTTTCAGCAACAAATGCCTGGGGGGGGGTAAAGGTTCCCTTTCAACTTGCTCCACTGCAGGCTTCGGCCTACACTCTGCTCCTCTTTGATTCCCTGGGTTTCAACACTGTCAGTTGCCACCTGGAGGTGTTGTCTACACAGAAAAAAACACTAGCTGATGTGTCAGTGGGGTTCAGCACCGCCAGCTGTTCCCCTGCTGTGTAGTCGGCAACGTGTCCAGCACAAGCCACGCTGGCACAACAGACCAAAAGCTGCCACCAGTGCAGGCTTCGGCCTACACTCTGCTCCTCTCCTCCTCCTGCTGACCCTGGGCTATAACACCGCCAGTTGTAGCCTGGAAGTGCTAGCTGCACAGAGAAAAACACCCGCCAATGTGTCAGTGGGGTTCAGCACCGCCAGCTGTTCCCCTGCTGTGTAGCCGGCAACGTGACCTGCAAACGCCACGCAGGCACATGAACTGAAATTGAACGAAGCCTGCCCCCCACCCCCAGGTGTTTCTATGTATAACAGCCACCTTGTACAGCAGTAATGCTGCATTTGTACAAGGTGGCTGACTTTTTCTCCTTGCCCATGTGGAACTCAACACGTACAAAATGTGTCTCAGTAGAGACCATTACATTGTCCCTGAGGTGTGACTTTCCTTTTCAATGACACGCAGCACCCCCCTTGGTAGCGCTGCCCGTCTTCTGACATCATTGGTTGGCTGGCTGTGCCTGTGCATCCGCCCTGCCCAACACAATGCCCCTCATTGTCTCATTTATTTTGACAGCGAGGGTGTGCTTGATGGGCACAAGCAGTGCATATATTCGCCTGTCTTCACTCCCCTCCTTCCGCCTTCTTCAGACTTGCGGCCTCATGGCCGCGGCATGCGATAAGGGATCAGCTGAGGCCGCACAGTCTGAAGCAGGTGTAAGGACATGAGTGAGCGGCGAACATATTTACTGCACAAGGCCATGAATTCCAGACCCGCAGTGTGAATTTTAGAAATCACACTGTGGGTGTGGGATTCATGGCCATCGCTAACCGCACAGGCCAACATGAAATGAGGTCAGAAGACGGGCAGCGCTCACAGGGCATTGCCAAGGGATAACACAAGAGCGCAGACTCCTGTACAGCAAATAACAACGCTCAGGAAGCAGCGCCCAGCACAAAGGCATTATTTTTCGACACCTGTGCTGCGTGTCATTAAAAAGACAAGTCACGCCTCCACTACAGTTCTACTGTATACTGGGCTAAATTGTGTACGTGTTTTATTCAGCGTGTGCAATGAGAAAAATTCATAGAGCAACCATTGACTTGTGCAGCATTAATGCTGTACAAGGTGTGGCTCTTGTACTTTGTAACACCTGAGGGGGGGGGTAAAGGTGACCTATGAAATTGGTTCTACTAGGCTTCGGCCTTCACTCTGCTCCTCCTGCTGACCCTGGGCTCTAACACCGCCAGTTTGAGCCCGGACATGCTAGCTGCACAGAGAAAAACACCAGCCAATGTGTTAGTGGGGTTCAGCAGCGTCAGCTGTTCCCCTGCTGTGTAGCCAGCATCGTGTCCAGCACAAGTCACGCTGGCACAACAGACCAAAAGCTGCCACCAGTGCAGGCTTCGGCCTACACTCTGCTCCTCTCCTCCTCCTGCTGACCCTGGGCTCTAACACCGCCAGTTTTTGCCCGGACATGCTAGCTGCACAGAGAAAAACACCAGCCAATGTGTTAGTGGGGTTCAGCAGCGTCAGCTGTTCCCCTGTTGTGTAGCCGGCATCGTGTCCAGCACAAGCCACGCTGGCACAACAGACCAAAAGCTGCCACCAGTGCAGGCTTCGGCCTACACTCTGCTCCTCTCCTCCTCCTCCTGCTGACCCTGGGTTCTAACGCCGCCAGTTGGGGCCCGGATGTGCTAGCTGCACAGAGAAAAACACCCGCCAATGTGTTAGTGGGGTTCAGCAACGCCAGCTGTTCCCCTGCTGTGTAGCCGGCAACGTGACCTGCAAACGCCACGCAGGCACCTGAACTGAAATTAAAGGGACCCTGGCCCCCCCCCAAGGTGTTTCTATGTATAACAGCCACCTTGTACAGCAGTAATGCTGCATTTATACAAGGTGGCTGACTTTTACTCCTTGCCCACGTGGAACTCAACACGTACAAAATGTGTCTCAGTAGAGTCCATTACATTGTCCCTGAGGTGTGACTTTCCTTTTTAATGACACGCAGCACCCCCCTTGGTAGCGCTGCCCGTCTTCTGACATCATTGGTTGGCTGCCTGTGCCTGTGTGTCCGCCCTGCCCAACACAACGCCCCTCGTTGTCTCATTTATTTTGACAGCGAGGGTGTGATTGATGGGCATGTGCACTGCATATGTTCGCCTGTCTTAACTCATCTCCTTCCGCCTTCATCAGACTGTGCGGCCTCATGGCCGCGGCATGCTATAAGGGATCAGCTGAGGCCGCACAGTCTGAGGCAGGTGTAAGGACATGAGTGAGCGGCGAACATATTTACTGCACAAGGCCAGGAATTCAAGACCCGCAGTGTGCATTTTAGAAAACACACTGTGGCTCTGGGATTCATGGCCATCGCTAACCGCACCGGCCAACATGAAATGAGGTCAGAAGATTGGCAGCGCTCACAGTCACAGGGCGTTGCCAAGGGATAACACAAGAGCGCAGACTCCTGTACAGCAAATAACAACGCTCAGGAAGCAACGCCCAGCACCAAGGCGTTATTTTTTGGACACCTGTGCTGCGTCTCATTAAAAAGACAAGTCACGCCTCCAATACAGTTCTACTGTACAATGGGCAAAATTTTGTACGTCTTTCATTCTGCGTGTGCAATGAGCAAAACTTAAAGAGCAACCTTTCACTTGTGGAGCATTACTGCTGCACAAGGTGTGGCTCTTCTACATTGTAACACCTGAGGGTGGGTTAAAGGTGACCTTTGAAATTGGTTCAATTAGGCTGCGGCCTACACTCTGCTCCTCTCCTCCTCCTGCTGACCCTGGGCTCTAATACCGCCAGTTGGGGCCCGGACGTGCTAGCTGCACAGAGAAAAACACCAGCCAATGTGTTAGTGGGGTTCAGCACCGCCAGCTGTTCCCCTGCTGTGTAGCCGGCATCGTGTCCAGCACAAGCCACGCTGGCACAACAGACCAAAAGCTGCCACCAGTGCAGGCTTCGGCCTACACTCTGCTCCTCTCCTCCTCCTCCTGCTGACCCTGGGTTCTAACACCGCCAGTTGGGGCCCGGATGTGCTAGCTGCACAGAGAAAAACACCCGCCAATGTGTTAGTGGGGTTCAGCACCGCCAGCTGTTCTCCTGCTGTGTAGCTGGCAATGTGACCTGCAAACGCCATGCAGGCACCTGAACTGAAATTAAAGGGACCCTGGCCCCCCCCAAGGTGTTTCTATGTATAACAGCCACCTTGTACAGCAGTAATGCTGCATTTATACAAGGTGGCTGACTTTTACTCCTTGCCCACGTGGAACTCAACACGTACAAAATGTGTCTCAGTAGAGTCCATTACATTGTCCCTGAGGTGTGACTTTCCTTTTTAATGACACGCAGCACCCCCCCTTGGTAGCGCTGCCCGTCTTCTGACATCATTGGTTGGCTGCCTGTGCCTGTGCGTCCGCCCTGCCCAACACAACGCCCCTCGTTGTCTCATTTATTTTGACAGCGAGGGTGTGATTGATGGGCATGTGCACTGCATATGTTCGCCTGTCTTAACTCATCTCCTTCCGCCTTCTTCAGACTGTGCGGCCTCATGGCCGCGGCATGCTATAAGGGATCAGCTGAGGCCGCACAGTCTCAGGCAGGTGTAAGGACATGAGTGAGCGGCGAACATATTTACTGCACAAGGCCAGGAATTCAAGACCCGCAGTGTGCATTTTAGAAAACACACTGTGGCTCTGGGATTCATGGCCATCGCTAACCGCACCGGCCAACATGAAATGAGGTCAGAAGATTGGCAGCGCTCACAGTCACAGGGCGTTGCCAAGGGATAACACAAGAGCGCAGACTCCTGTACAGCAAATAACAACGCTCAGGAAGCAGCGCCCAGCACCAAGGCGTTATTTTTTGGACAAATGTGCTGCGTCTCATTAAAAAGACAAGTCACGCCTCCAATACAGTTCTACTGTACAATGGGCAAAATTTTGTACGTCTTTCATTCTGCGTGTGCAATGAGCAAAACTTAAAGAGCAACCTTTCACTTGTGGAGCATTACTGCTGCACAAGGTGTGGCTCTTCTACATTGTAACACCTGAGGGTGGCTTAAAGGTGACCTTTGAAATTGGTTCAATTAGGCTGCGGCCTACACTCTGCTCCTCTCCTCCTCCTGCTGACCCTGGGCTCTAACACCGCCAGTTGGGGCCTGGACGTGCTAGCTGCACAGAGAAAAACACCAGCCAATGTGTCAGTGGGGTTCAGCTACGCCAGCTGTTCCCCCGCTGTGTAGCCAGCAAGGTGTCCTGCAAACGCAACGCAGACACAAAGCTGCCTCCAGTGCAGGCTTCGGCCTACACTCTGCTCCCCCTGCTTACCCTTTACTCCAACACCGCTAGTTGTGGCTTTAGGAAGACAATCTTGAATAGGCAACGCATCCGGGTTCCAGCACCGTCAGCTGGTTCTCGCCAGTGTTTTTGTCACGGGTACTCCCTCCTGCCCAGCCTGGTTCCAGCACCGTCAGCTGTTTCCGGGTAGTGTCAAGCTCACTGAGACGCCTATGCTTGCCCCGTCGTGTTGCGGTCGGGTTAGCCAACTCCAGGGTGCCTCCAGTTTAGGAGCTTCCTATGTGGGCTGCGTGAATTGGCAGTCAAGGCTGGTTCTGTAGTGCCAGTAGGCCAAGCTCCCCCTGTAGGACTGTTGGGGTTCGGTAACTGCGGCTGCCTCGCGGCCTAGCTGTTCTCTCCTCTCCTGTGGGCCTTCGGGTCCACCACCTGGTTCCAGCACCGTCAGCTGGTTCCGGGCAGAGCCTTTGGCTTAGGTGCCTCCTCCTGGGTATCCGAGTTCCGCCATCGCCAGGCGGTCCTTGGTAGTGCTTTTAAGCGCGGGCACCTACAGCTTAGTAACCGGGTTCCAGCACCGTCAGCTGGTCTTCGGTGCCATTGGCTCTTTCACACTGGGGCAACGCATCTGGGTTCCAGCACCGCCAGCTGGTTCACGGCAGTGTTTTTGTCACGGGTACTCCCTCGTGCCCAGCCTGGTTCCAGCACCGTCAGCTGTTTCCGGGTCCTGTCAAACTCACTGAGACACCTATTCGTTGCCCCGTCGTGTTGCGGTCGGGTTAGCCAACTCCAGGGTGCCTCCAGTTTAGGAGCTTCCTATGTGGGCTGCGTGAATTGGCAGTCAAGGCTGGTGTTATGTTTGCTAATGACAGGTGTTATGAAGGCAATCCAGAAACACAGTGTGCTTAGCGATCAGAGCGCACACAGTGATCTGACAAATACCCAAAAATACAAGAACGAGCTCTGAGACGTGGAAACTCTGTAGACTGCACACCTGATCCTATCCTAAACACAACTAAAAGCGGCTGTGGATTGCGCCTAATAACTACCTAGGCAACTCGGCACAGCCTAAGAAACTAGCTAGCCTGAAGATAGAAAAATAGGCCTGACTTGCCCCAGAGAAATTCCCCAAAGGAAAAGGCAGCCCCCCACATATAATGACTGTGAGTAAGATGAAAAGACAAAACGTAGGGATGAAATAGATTCAGCAAAGTGGGGCCCGATATTCTAGGACAGAGCGAGGACAGTAAAGCGAACTTTGCAGTCTACAAAAAACCCTAAAGCAAAACCACGCAAAGGGGGCAAAAAAAAACCACCGTGCCGAACTAACGGCACGGCGGTACACCCTTTGCGTCTCAGAGCTTCCAGCAAAACAAAAGACAAGCTGGACAGAAAAAAAGCAACAAAAAAGCAAAAAGCACTAGCTATACAGAGCAGCAGGTCACAGGAACAATCAGGAGAAGCTCAGATCCAACACTGAAACATTGACAAGGAGCAAGGATAGCAGCATCAGGCGGAGTTAAGTAATGAAGCAGTTAACGAGCTCACCAGAACACCTGAGGGAGGAAGCTCAGAAGCTGCAGTACCACTTGTGACCACAGGAGTGAATTCAGCCACAGAATTCACAACAGTACCCCCCCGTTGAGGAGGGGTCACCGAACCCTCACCAGAGCCCCCAGGCCGACCAGGATGAGCCGCATGAAAGGCACGAACAAGATCGGAAGCATGAACATCAGAGGCAAAAACCCAGGAATTATCTTCCTGAGCATAACCCTTCCATTTAACCAGATACTGGAGTTTCCGTCTAGAAACACGAGAATCCAAAATCTTCTCCACAATATACTCCAATTCCCCCTCCACCAAAACCGGGGCAGGAGGCTCAACAGATGGAACCATAGGTGCCACGTATCTCCGCAACAACGACCTATGGAATACATTATGTATGGAAAAGGAGTCTGGGAGGGTCAAACGAAAAGACACAGGATTGAGAACCTCAGAAATCCTATACGGACCAATAAAACGAGGTTTAAATTTAGGAGAGGAAACCTTCATAGGAATATGACGAGAAGATAACCAAACCAGATCCCCAACACGAAGTCGGGGACCCACACGGCGTCTGCGATTAGCGAAAAGTTGAGCTTTCTCCTGGGACATGATCAAATTGTCCACTACCTGAGTCCAGATCTGCTGCAACCTATCCACCACAGAATCCACACCAGGACAGTCCGAAGACTCAACCTGTCCTGAAGAGAAACGAGGATGGAACCCAGAATTGCAAAAAAATGGAGAAACCAAGGTAGCCGAGCTGGCCCGATTATTAAGGGCGAACTCAGCCAACGGCAAAAAGGACACCCAATCATCCTGGTCTGCAGAAACAAAACATCTCAGATATGTTTCCAAGGTCTGATTGGTTCGTTCGGTCTGGCCATTAGTCTGCGGATGGAAAGCCGAGGAAAAGGATAGGTCAATGCCCATCCTACCACAAAAGGCTCGCCAAAACCTTGAAACAAACTGGGAACCTCTGTCAGAAGCAATATTCTCAGGAATGCCATGCAACCGAACCACATGCTGAAAGAACAAAGGTACCAAATCAGAGGAGGAAGGCAATTTAGCCAAGGGCACCAGATGGACCATTTTAGAAAAGCGATCACAGACCACCCAAATGACTGACATCTTTTGAGAAACGGGAAGGTCAGAAATGAAATCCATCGAAATATGTGTCCAAGGCCTCTTTGGGACCGGCAAGGGCAAAAGCAACCCACTGGCACGAGAACAGCAGGGCTTAGCCCTAGCACAAATCCCACAGGACTGCACAAAAGTACGTACATCCCGTGACAGAGATGGCCACCAGAAGGATCTAGCCACTAACTCTCTGGTACCAAAGATTCCAGGATGACCAGCCAACACCGAACAATGAAGTTCAGAGATAAGTTTATTAGTCCACCTATCAGGGACGAACAGTTTCTCTGCTGGACAACGATCAGGTTTATTCGCCTGAAATTTTTGCAGCACCCGCCGCAAATCAGGGGAGATGGCAGACACAATGACTCCTTCCTTGAGGATACCCGCTGGCTCAGATAAACCCGGAGAGTCGGGCACAAAACTCCTAGACAGAGCATCCGCCTTCACATTTTTAGAGCCCGGAAGGTACGAAATCACAAAGTCGAAGCAGGCAAAAAATAACGACCAACGGGCCTGTCTAGGATTCAAGCGCTTGGCAGACTCGAGATAAGTCAAGTTCTTATGATCAGTCAATACCACCACGCGATGCTTAGCTCCTTCAAGCCAATGACGCCACTCCTCGAATGCCCACTTCATGGCCAGCAACTCTCGATTGCCCACATCATAATTACGCTCAGCGGGCGAAAACTTCCTGGAAAAGAAAGCACATGGTTTCATCACTGAGCAATCAGAACCTCTCTGTGACAAAACCGCCCTTGCTCCAATCTCAGAAGCATCAACCTCGACCTGGAACGGAAGAGAAACATCTGGCTGACACAACACAGGGGCAGAACAAAAACGACGCTTCAACTCCTGAAAAGCTTCCACAGCAGCAGAAGACCAATTAACCAAATCAGCACCCTTCTTGGTCAAATCGGTCAATGGTTTGGCAATGCTAGAAAATTTACAGATGAAGCGACGATAAAAATTAGCAAAGCCCAGGAACTTTTGCAGACTTTTCAGAGATGTCGGCTGAATCCAATCCTGGATGGCTTGGACCTTAACTGGATCCATCTCGATAGTAGAAGGGGTAAAGATGAACCCCAAAAATGAAACTTTCTGCACACCGAAGAGACACTTTGATCCCTTCACAAACAAAGAGTTAGCACGCAGGACCTGAAAAACCATTCTGACCTGCTTCACATGAGACTCCCAATCATCTGAGAAGATCAAAATGTCATCCAAGTAAACAATCAGGAATTTATCCAGATACTCACGGAAGATGTCATGCATAAAAGACTGAAACACAGATGGAGCATTGGCAAGTCCGAACGGCATCACTAGATACTCAAAATGACCCTCGGGCGTATTGAATGCAGTTTTCCATTCATCTCCTTGCCTGATTCTCACCAGATTATACGCACCACGAAGATCTATCTTAGTGAACCAACTAGCCCCCTTAATCTGAGCAAACAAGTCAGATAACAATGGCAAGGGATACTGAAATTTAACAGTGATCTTATTAAGAAGGCAGTAATCAATACACGGTCTCAGCGAACCATCCTTCTTGGCTACAAAGAAGAACCCTGCTCCCAGTGGTGATGACGATGGGCGAATATGTCCCTTCTCCAGGGATTCCTTCACATAACTGCGCATAGCGGCGTGTTCGGGCACAGATAAATTAAATAATCGACCTTTAGGGAATTTACTACCAGGAATCAAATTGATAGCACAATCACAATCCCTATGCGGAGGTAGAGCATCGGACTTGGGCTCTTCAAATACATCCTGATAATCAGACAAGAACTCTGGGACCTCAGAAGGGGTGGATGACGAAATCGACAAAAATGGAACATCACCATGTACCCCCTGACAACCCCAGCTGGATACCGACATGGAATTCCAATCCAATACTGGATTATGGGTTTGTAGCCATGGCAACCCCAACACGACCACATCATGCAGATTATGCAACACCAGAAAGCGAATAACTTCCTGATGTGCAGGAGCCATGCACATGGTCAGCTGGGCCCAGTATTGAGGTTTATTCTTGGCCAAAGGTGTAGCATCAATTCCTCTCAATGGAATAGGACACCGCAAAGGCTCCAAGAAAAACCCACAACGTTTAGCATAATCCAAATCCATCAGATTCAGGGCAGCGCCCGAATCCACAAACGCCATGACAGAAAACGACGACAAAGAGCATATCAAGGTAATGGACAGAAGGAATTTGGACTGTACAGTACCAATGACGGCAGACCTAGCGGACCGCTTAGTGCGCTTAGGACAATCAGAAATAGCATGAGTGGAATCACCACAGTAGAAACACAGACCATTCAGACGTCTGTATTCCTGCCGTTCAACTCTAGTCATAGTCCTATCGCACTGCATAGGCTCAGGTTTAACCTCAGGCAGTACCGCCAAATGGTGCACAGATTTACGCTCGTGCAAGCGTCGACCGATCTGAATGGCCAAAGACAAAGACTCATTCAAACCAGCAGGCATAGGAAATCCCACCATGACATCCTTAAGAGCCTCAGAGAGACCCTTTCTGAACACAACTGCCAGCGCAGATTCATTCCACTGAGTGAGTACTGACCATTTCCTAAATTTCTGACAATATACTTCTATATCATCCTGACCCTGGCACAAAGCCAGCAAATTTTTCTCAGCCTGATCCACTGAATTAGGCTCATCGTACAGCAATCCGAGCGCCAGGAAAAACGCATCGACACTACTCAATGCAGGGTCTCCTGGCGCAAGAGAAAATGCCCAGTCTTGAGGGTCGCCGCTCAAAAAAGAAATAATAATCAAAACCTGTTGAATAGGATTACCAGAAGAATGAGGTTTCAAGGCCAGAAATAGCTTACAATTATTTTTGAAACTTAGAAACTTAGTTCTATCTCCAAAAAACAAATCAGGAATAGGAATTCTTGGTTCTAACATAGATTTCTGATCAATAGTATCTTGAATTTTTTGTACATTTATAAAGAGATTATCCATTGAAGAGCACAGACCCTGAATATCCATGTCCACACCTGTGTCCAGAATCACCCAAATGTCTAGGGGAAAAAAAAAAAAGTGAACACAGAGCAGGAAAAAAAAAAAATGATGTTTTTCTTTCCCTCTATTGAGAATCATTAGTTAGGCTCCTTGTACTGTTATGTTTGCTAATGACAGGTGTTATGAAGGCAATCCAGAAACACAGTGTGCTTAGCGATCAGAGCGCACACAGTGATCTGACAAATACCCAAAAATACAAGAACGAGCTCTGAGACGTGGAAACTCTGTAGACTGCACACCTGATCCTATCCTAAACACAACTAAAAGCGGCTGTGGATTGCGCCTAATAACTACCTAGGCAACTCGGCACAGCCTAAGAAACTAGCTAGCCTGAAGATAGAAAAATAGGCCTGACTTGCCCCAGAGAAATTCCCCAAAGGAAAAGGCAGCCCCCCACATATAATGACTGTGAGTAAGATGAAAAGACAAAACGTAGGGATGAAATAGATTCAGCAAAGTGGGGCCCGATATTCTAGGACAGAGCGAGGACAGTAAAGCGAACTTTGCAGTCTACAAAAAACCCTAAAGCAAAACCACGCAAAGGGGGCAAAAAAAACCCACCGTGCCGAACTAACGGCACGGCGGTACACCCTTTGCGTCTCAGAGCTTCCAGCAAAACAAAAGACAAGCTGGACAGAAAAAAAGCAACAAAAAAGCAAAAAGCACTAGCTATACAGAGCAGCAGGTCACAGGAACAATCAGGAGAAGCTCAGATCCAACACTGAAACATTGACAAGGAGCAAGGATAGCAGCATCAGGCGGAGTTAAGTAATGAAGCAGTTAACGAGCTCACCAGAACACCTGAGGGAGGAAGCTCAGAAGCTGCAGTACTACTTGTGACCACAGGAGTGAATTCAGCCACAGAATTCACAACAGGCTGGTTCTGTAGTGCCAGTAGGCCAAGCTCCCCCTGTAGGACTGTTGGGGTTCGGTAACTGCGGCTGCCTCGCGGCCTAGCTGTTCTCTCCTCTCCTGTGGGCCTTCGGGTCCACCACCTGGTTCCAGCACCGTCAGCTGGTTCCGGGCAGAGCCTTTGGCTTAGGTGCCTCCTCCTGGGTATCCGAGTTCCGCCATCGCCAGGCGGTCCTTGGTAGTGCTTTTAAGCGCGGGCACCTACAGCTTAGTAACCGGGTTCCAGCACCGTCAGCTGGTCTTCGGTGCCATTGGCTCTTGCACACTGGGGCAACGCATCCGGGTTCCAGCACCGCCAGCTGGTTCCCGGCAGTGTTTTAGTCACGGGTACTCCCTCGTGCCCAGCCTGGTTCCAGCACCGTCAGCTGTTTCCGGGTCCTGTCAAACTCACTGAGACACCTATGCGTTGCCCCGTCGTGTTGCGGTCAGGTTAGCCAACTCCAGGGTGCCTCCAGTTTAGGAGCTTCCTATGTGGGCTGCGTGAATTGGCAGTCAAGGCTGGTTCTGTAGTGCCAGTAGGCCAAGCTCCCCCTGTAGGACTGTTGGGGTTCGGTAACTGCGGCTGCCTCGCGGCCTAGCTGTTCTCTCCTCTCCTGTGGGCCTTCGGGTCCACCACCTGGTTCCAGCACCGTCAGCTGGTTCCGGGCAGAGCCTTTGGCTTAGGTGCCTCCTCCTGGGTATCCGAGTTCCGCCATCGCCAGGCGGTCCTTGGTAGTGCTTTTAAGCGCGGGCACCTACAGCTTAGTAACCGGGTTCCAGCACCGTCAGCTGGTCTTCGGTGCCATTGGCTCTTGCACACTGGGGCAACGCATCCGGGTTCCAGCACCGCCAGCTGGTTCCCGGCAGTGTTTTTGTCACGGGTACTCCCTCGTGCCCAGCCTGGTTCCAGCACCGTCAGCTGTTTCCGGGTCCTGTCAAACTCACTGAGACACCTATGCGTTGCCCCGTCGTGTTGCGGTCGGGTTAGCCAACTCCAGGGTGCCTCCAGTTTAGGAGCTTCCTATGTGGGCTGCGTGAATTGGCAGTCAAGGCTGGTTCTGTAGTGCCAGTAGGCCAAGCTCCCCCTGTAGGACTGTTGGGGTTCGGTAACTGCGGCTGCCTCGCGGCCTAGCTGTTCTCTCCTCTCCTGTGGATCTTCGGGTCCACCACCTGGTTCCAGCACCGTCAGCTGGTTCCGGGCAGAGCCTTTGGCTTAGGTGCCTCCTCCTGGGTATCCGAGTTCCGCCATCGCCAGGCGGTCCTTGGTAGTGCTTTTAAGCGCGGGCACCTACAGCTTAGTAACCGGGTTCCAGCACCGTCAGCTGGTCTTCGGTGCCATTGGCTCTTGCACACTGGGGCAACGCATCCGGGTTCCAGCACCGCCAGCTGGTTCCCGGAAGTGTTTTTGTCACGGGTACTCCCTCGTGCCCAGCCTGGTTCCAGCACCGTCAGCTGTTTCCGGGTCCTGTCAAACTCACTGAGACACCTATGCGTTGCCCCGTCGTCTTGCGGTCGGGTTAGCCAACTCCAGGGTGCCTCCAGTTTAGGAGCTTCCTATGTGGGCTGCGTGAATTGGCAGTCAAGGCTGGTTCTGTAGTGCCAGTAGGCCAAGCTCCCCCTGTAGGACTGTTGGGGTTCGGTAACTGCGGCTGCCTCGCGGCCTAGCTGTTCTCTCCTGTGGACCTTCGGGTCCACCACCTGGTTCCAGCACCGTCAGCTGGTTCTTGGCAGTGTCTTTTGCTCTTGTACCTTCTGCTCCCCATCCTGGTTCCAATACCGTCAGCTGGTTCCGGGCAGAGCCTTTGGCTTAGGTGCCTCCTTCTGGGTATCCGAGTTCCACCAACGTCAGGTGGTCCTTGGTAGTGCTTTCAGGCACAGGTACCTCCTGCTTAGTAACCGGGTTCCAGTATCGTCAGCTGGACCTCGGTAGTTCCATTGGCTCTTGGACCTTCGGCTACCCATCCGGGTTCCAGTACCGTCAGCTGGTTCTCGGCAGTGTCTTTTGCTCTTGTACCTTCTGCTCCCCATCCTGGTTCCAGTAACGTCAGCTGGTTCCGGGCAGAGCCTTTGGCTTAGGTGCCTCCTTCTGGGTATCCGAGTTCCGCCAACGTCAGGCGGTCCTTGGTAGTGCTTTTTAGCATGGGTACCTCCTGCTTAGTAACTGGGTTCCAGTAACGTCAGCTGGTCCTCAGTAGTTCCATTGGCTCTTGGACCTTCGGGTAGCCAGCCGAGTTCCAGTTCCATCAGCTGGTTCTCGGCATTTTCTCAGCCTTCTTGTACCTTCTGCACGTTTTCAAGTTGAAGACCCTAAAGACGACATCACGGAAGACCACCCCTAAGATGACGACGACGACCCTGGAGATGACGACCCTGAAGACCACCCCGATGACGATGACGGCGGAGACGACGACGGCGGAGATGACGACGGCGGAGACGACGACGGCGGAGACGACGACCCTGGAGACGACGACATGGAAGACCGAGAAGCAGAAGAACAAGAGGCTGCAGAACAAAGAGCAGAAGAACATTAAGCATAACACTTAATATCAGAGCAAAAGATATGTAAATTATATGCAGAAGAAGACTAAGCAGTGTATGGGGGTGAGTCCGTTCCTCCTCGTGGTGCCCCTGGATAAAGCCTGATGCTGCAGGCCAAACTGAACGCGGACAAATATAACTTTTGTGACTGGCAGAACGGAAGGTGTAATCTTCAAACTTTTATAGATAACAACTACGGGAATGCCTGTCACAAATGTGAATATGATGTAAAAGTAGAATAGGAAGAATAATAATAGTTGGATAAAATGAATATGAAGAATGTAATAAAAAAAAAAAAAAAAATTTAGAAGAAGATGAATAAGGTGAAGAAGTAGATGCTGATGATGATGAAGATGAAAGTGTGGGAAAATTAAAAAAAAAAAAAAAAAAGGGGAAGGGCGTGGAATAGTGAAACATCAATATTTAAAAAAAAAAAATACATAGTCAATATCTTTGTCAATCCTAACGTCTTTAAAAAAATAAAAAATCATGTTATTCTATTTGATTGGGCTACGCCTCTATGACTTTAATGTCTCCGCCACCTCCCCAAATACATCCTGCATTATTCTTAGTTGTTCTCCTTCATGTAGAATAAACTTACAAGGACAGAAAGGCTATATTTTAATTCCGATATTTTGGTCCCATTGACTTGCATTGGGATCGGATATCGGTATCGGCGATATCCGATATTTTTTGAATATCGGCCGATCCAATCCGATACCGATACTTTCCGATATCGGAAGGTATCGCTCAACACTAGTCATAAGCTATACACTTAATCATTACAATATACGAGCCATATTGTTAGCATAATATATGCTATAATAATGGTGTGCATTCTATGCAATAGATATGCAATAATAATGATCTGCATATGTATTTGAAGGAGTACATTATAAACCTACAATAGAAAAACATATTTTATTAAAGATGTTTCATACATAACATATATGTATCATATGATAACCCATCAAATGTGCAAAATACAGATGATCAGACACTCACACACCTTTCATCCATGAGGGATGAGGGGTGGTTGCATAGTATTATAAATGTACATGAATAAGGCAGACATAGCGCAAAGTGCCAGTCACACAAACATGTGCAGTGCCCATAACAGCTTCACCCTGCTGTTCTGTTCGCATTTGCTATACACTTGTACTGTTCCCGGGTCAATATGACCCGACCTATTAATTCTTGATTTTTAGCTACTCTAAGTGTTTTATTTGAATACTTTTTCATTATTATACTGTATGTGAACATGGTTGATCATAAACAAATGAAAAATTTAAACTTAATAATTTATTTTTTTTATACAAAGGTTACATAGGCTTTTTACAATTATCTTTGATTGTTGGCATTCTGCACACAAATAACAAAGAAGTTTTACATTACTATTACTAAAACATGAAATTTAACTTTTTGAAAACAATATTTATAAGTCAACAAATGAAAAATCATAAAAACTTCAACCTTTTTAGAAAGAAAAAAGAAAAACTGAACATGTTTATGCGTTTTTACACTGAGCACAATAATAAGACACATGTCCTTTACACAGATATTTTGAACATCCAGCACATGTCAGATTAGTCTTATTGTCACAGGAAGATGGACAGAAGCTACATCTCTTCCTTTTTTTGCTGGTAGCTGTGCTGGTGGAGGCCGTGGATGTGGAGTCTCTTTCTTGAGCATGCTGGACACTTTTTACAATGGCTGTTGCTCCTTCACTTCTGGGGGTCACTTTTCAGCTCTCAATATATGGCCAAACCAGGGATTTGCCCAATTCCTCAAGAAATAATATTCTTTTATGCAGCTTATTCCGATTCCAATCGGGGTCGATTTCTCTCCATAAGACAAATGCATTGTTATAAAATAAAATCATTGGCCACTGATTGGTTTTGCGTTTGCATGTATATGTTGATATTGCTTGGTCTAAAGTATCAACTGCTCCCTTTGTGGCATTATAATCCAAAATAATGTCAGGCTTTCTGTCTTCTCTATCACTTACGGCACTGTCATGGTGCATTGTGCTCATTAGAATTACCTAAGTTTGGAAAAGAAAAGAATAGTTGTAAAGGTATGTATTCACAGCGTCAGTCAATAGAGATTTTAGAAACATTTTTATATAAGTTTTGAAAAAAAAAGAATACCTGTAAAGATGTGTATTCACAGTTCAGTGCTCTCTCTCTCACAGATTCCAGTGTCTCTTTCACAGGACTTAGCTTCAGGGTGTAAGTCAAATGACTGTTGTCCAATTTATAAGACAATAGTGTCTTCTCTAACAAACTGAAAATGCATTCGACTAAATAAATACTTGATTACTGATGACAGTGAAACCTCCAGCATTTGAATGATAGACAACCAGTCTCCTCTCTCACAAACAGCAAATGGATAATACTAGATAATTACTTGTTTACTGATAAGAACAGTGAAACCACCACCATTTTGAGATGAAGTACACATAAAAAAACATAACTTTTGCAGTCAGAAATAATCAGGGACCTGTAGAACTGTATAAAATGCTATCGGGTCATATTGACCCGAACAGTACAAGTGTAACAATCAGCATGTAGCAAAAAATAAACAAAAACAAAACAAACAAAAGAAAAATATATAGAGCTCCACAAATGAGGAGAAGTCAAGATACCACTAGTTTCAAATCCTCATATAAAAAAATCTACAGGGTCTGAAAAATCATTTCGGGTCATATTGACCCGAACAGTACAGCAGGGTTAAAGTCTATTTTAGACAACCTTTAGGTCATACAGGTTTCCTTGTGCTACATTACTGCCACCAACTAGGGTTGAGCGACTTTTACTTTTTTAGGGTCGAGTCAGGTTTCGCGAAACCCGACTAGCTCTAAAGTCGAGTCGAGTGAAATCGGCCGATTATGGCGTAAAGTCGGGGATCGACCGAAACACGAAACCCAATGCAAAGTCAATGGGTATTTTTTTTTTCTCTCTCTCTCTCTCTCTCTCTCCCCTCTGTCCCTGACCAGAAAAACTGGTGTTACACATTTCAAATCGCTACAGCGCACAAGAGACAAGATGACGATAAGCGTCCACGCCCCTAAGACCTATGTCATCACTCTGACCACGCTCCTTCATTGGCTGAAAAAAATGGCGCCAAGCGCGTCATACGAAACACGACTTTGGCGTGAAAGTCGCGTACCGACTTTTGAAAATGAACGATCCGTTTCGCTCAACCCTACCACCAACAATTAGACGAGACCGACTCTTTAGGGTCTGGACAACTGTGCATCTCAAGTAATGGTGTGAATGGCACCTTATGCAGGCCTGTGTGCATTTAGAATACTAATCAAATTCCCTGCTGAATTACGGTGGATTTGCAAGTGGTTAATTAATTAGTAGGTTGCACCTGTGCTGCCCCCACCTTTATCATAGGTGTCTGCAACATACTGTTATGCATTTTTGTTTGGACTTTATATTGGTAAGTATGGCTGTATTTTTCTGCGATGCATAATAAGAAAGAAGGAAAGAAAGAAAGAAAGAAAGAAAGAAAGAAAGAAAGAAAGAAAGAAAGAAAAAGAAGGGTAAAAAAGAAATAACAAAAAAACAATTATTTATTAAGCCACGTGTAGAGTGTACTAGATATAATTTGTTTTCACTATCATTATATTGGCTTTTTACACAGGATTTGTTTTCATTTCCAACTTATGCTATGAGAGAAGCATTAAACTGTATCAGTGGCCTTGCACCTGCTAGTAATTCTACAGATGGCAAATGTAAAATTGGTTGTTGCATTCAAAACAGGAAAAATGGAATGAACATATTGCTGGTGTAAGATGAACACATAATTCCAGAATGCTAATTATTTCCTACAGTTCCTCATATAAATCTATTTGCAATGTATCATGCATACATTAGGTATCATAACTTCTGTTCAGACAGTATGTTGACAAATGTATTATTTCACTTCTAAATTTAAGATGTACTGTAAGGTCTTAAGAAATTATAAGTTTCTTATACTTAGTCTACTTTATATTTTTTAAAGTGACAATTATTAGAAGATTGTCAACTTAACAATGGCTATTGTTATTGATTCACCAAATGGTGGGAACAAGTGAGCAGTTTTTTAATTATTTTGAAATATGTAGTTGCATTGAAATGAAATACAGAAAACTTGAAGATTTGTATTCCTCGCTCAAAGCACTTCAAAGTCCAGGGTGCACAAGTAACAGTCTCAGATGAACTCTTCAAGTCACAGGCATCCAAAACATTTATGAAGAATCCAATTCCTTCCTGGCAATTTTACATTTTTGTGCTTTTGCTTTTTCCCTCAATTTTTTTTAAAGAGACTTATTTTCTTTTATTTTTGAGTCAACATAGTCATTGGCTTGTTTTTTTTTTGCTGAATAAGTTTTTTTTGACAATTCTGTTCATCTTACCATACAATGCACTGAATACCGTGAAAAAATTCCAGGCTGGTGAAATTGTGAGCAATATGCAACTCAGCCATTGTTTTTTGGGTTTTGTTCACTGCATAGCAAAAATGACCTGGAAACCTGATACTCCAGGTCAATATAATAACGGAAACATCAAGCCTACACTTTTTTATTTATTTTAACATAAACCGACATATTTAGGACAACAATTAGTACCTAATGCAGGAAAGATGTCCAAATAATTTTTGGACCGCAGGACAACTCCCATTATCAATTAGACTTATAAAGAACATCGGAGTATAACGCCCCAAAAAGTATTTTACAATGTACACAATATAGTGAAAAACATATATAGTTTTATTAAAGAATACAAAACATCATAAAAAGTCAGTAAAATGATGGATAGTTGGTGATAACACAATAAACAAACACAGCGGTACCATACCAATCAATTTTAGCACCTAATTGCAACATAAATTTTGAATTTCTGACCTCAGTGTGATAATCTAAACTGCTCATCATGCAGACAGAGATCTACCAAGCACACACAAGGCCCCAGCGTTACCCCAAATAGATACAAAATGACAAACTGACGGGAAACTGATGTAATGCCACTAAAATAAAGTGCCAAGTGCTCAACATCTATACTGCATAAAGCGCTTACCCATGTGGGAATGGTGCCCGCCGGGTTCGTAACCCCGATGTACGTTTCGCAATAATTTGCTTTCTCGGGAGGCTTGTGTCAGTTGCTGAGTTGGAGGGGCTCTTATAATGGGCTCCAACAGCTGATCGCAATCGGCGTCGCTCCATGAGGCACATGAATGGCGGATCTTGGGCTACATCAACGTCACGTCCGGCAGTCCCAGCACTGTCCCAGCTGTGGATGTAACCACAGTTGCTGTTCAAGCTGCTAGCGTGGCTGCAGCAACCTTGTCCACTGCCACCCCTGTACCGACTCTATCACGCCTCCCACTGCCAGAAAAATTTTCTGGTGATAGTAAGTCTTGTAGGGGTTTTCTGAGTCAGTGCTCTATACATCTCGAGCTTCTGGCCTCTTGTTTCCCTACAGAGCGGGCAAAGGTGGGGTTTATTGTGTCTCTCCTGTCAGACAGGGCGCTAGAGTGGGCTACGCCGCTGTGGGAGCATGGCAATCATGTGGTGCAGAGTGCTTCGTTTTTCCTGAGCACTCTGAAACAGGTCTTTTTAGGACCTCATGTCACCCATGATACGGCGCTCCAACTGTTGGCATTGACTCAGGGCTCATCCTTGGTCAGCCATTTTGCCGTCCACTTCCGCACCCTAGCATCTGAGCTGGAGTGGTCGGATAAAGCCCTAATTCTGATATTTTGGAGGGGGCTGGCTGACCACGTGAAGGATGCCCTGGCCACTAGGGGGATTCCCGCCACACTGGAGGAGTTAATAGCTGTGTCCACTCGTATTGACCTCCGTTTTAATGAGCGGAGGTTAGAGCGAGTCCAGTGTAAGCAGAGGTTTCGGCTAGCTCCCACCTTCGCCAAACCTTTGGAATCTCCAGTCCAGGCCCCTGAGTCACATGAGGCCATGGAAGTGTCACGAGTGGGACCTAAGTCCCGGACCGCTCGTGCACTCCAGGTTTGTCATGTTTGCCAGCAGTCAGGACATCTTGCCACCAGATGTTCCCAGCGGTAGAGGAAACGTCAGCGTGTAGTGGTAGTAGGTGGAGGTACACTAGACACTGCGACGTTTGCCTCCAAATTGTCCTTCAAGGGGACAATAACAATAGGCTCATTCACTCACTTGGTAGAGCTCTGCGTGGATTCTGGGGCGGAGGGCAATTTTATGTCTTCTGCCTTTGCCCAACGTCACGCAATACCCCTGGTTATGCTAGCTCAACCAGTAACGGTATGAGTGGTGAATGGGTCGACACTGCCCTCACAGATCACACACCAGACCGTCCCTTTTGCTCTGTCCATGTCGCCATCCCATCAGGAGATTATATCTCTGCTCGTCATTCCTGAGGGAATTGATGAGGTCCTGTTGAAAATACCTTGGCTGCGGTACGACTCTCCTCACATCGAATGGTCCTCAGGCAGAATGGGGTGAATCTTGTGGGGGTAGGTGTCAGAGGGAGTGCGTTCAGGTTGCTACTACAGAGGTACCCGCAGATTTATCCTCTCTCCCCAAGCAATATTGGTCTTATGCAGACGTGTTCTCCAAAAAGGCGGTGGAGACCCTTCCGCCCCATCGCCCCTATGACTGTCCTATTGATCTCTTGCCTGGTGCTGAGCCTCCCCGGGGTAGAGTTTATCCGTTATCTCTCCCGGAGACGGAGGCAATGTCACAGTACATGCAGGAAAATCTGGCAAGAGGATTCATTAGGAAGTCAGTGTCACCTGCTGGGGCAGGGTTCTTCTTCGTGCAGAAAAAGAATGGGGAATTGCGTCCATACATAGACTACAGGGGTCTTAATGTCATCACCGTTAAGAATAAGTATCCTTTGCCCTTGATATCTGAGCTCTTTGATCGGCTTCGGGGAGCAATGGTATTTACTAAATTAGATCTGCGGGGTGCTTACAACCTGATTCACATCCGTGAGGGGGACAAATGGAAGACGGCTTTTAACACCAGGGATGGGCACTATGAATATCTGTTGATGCCCTTCGGGCTCTGTAATGCCCCAACCGTTTTCCAAGACTTTGTGAATGACATCTTCCGGGATATGCTCTCCACCTCGGTTGTAGTCTATCTGGATGATATTCTCATCTACTCTCAATATATTGACTCCCACCGGAGAGATGTTTGCAAAGTCTTCGACCTCCTATGGGCAAACTCCCTCTACGCCAAGTTGGAGAAGTGTATGTTCGAGCAGGAATCCTTACGATTCCTAGGCTATATCATCTCCGCCCAGGGATTGGCTATGGATCCTGCCAAACTACAGGCTGTGATGGACTGGCAGGAACCCCATTCTCTTAAAGCGGTGCAGCGCTTAATGGGGTTCATTAATTATTATCGCCAGTTCATTCCGCACTTCTCAACCTTAGTAGCTCCCTTGTTTGCCCTCACCAAGAAGGGGGCAAATCCCAAATTGTGGTCTGAGGAGGTCTCCAAGGCCTTTAACTCCATAAAGTCACACTTCGCTAGCGCTCCCATCCTACATCGCCCCAATGTAGATAAGCCATTTATCATGGAGGTGGATGCCTTATCTGTTGGTGCTGGAGCAATTCTCTTCCAAAAGGATGCTCAAGGTCGGAAGCATCCTTGCTTCTTCTTTTCTAAGACCTTCTCACCAGCAGAGAGGAATTATTCCATCGAGGACAGGGAGTTGCTAGCCATGAAGTTGGCTTTCTCGGAGTGGAGACATCTCTTGGAGGGAGCTAGTTTTCCCTTCCAAGTCTTCACAGATCATAAAAATTTGGTGTACCTGCAGACAGCCCAGCTGTTGAATTCTCGCCAGGCCATATGGTCCTTGTTCTTCTCCCGGTTTCATTGTACCCTCCATTTTCTTTCTGGGGAGAAGAACATTCAGGCCGATGCTCTCTCTTGCTCCGTTGTGTCATCTGTGGAGGAGGAGGAGCCTCGGCTTATTGTCCCTTCAGAGAGCCTGAGAACGGTGGCTCCGGTTTTACTAGAGTCTGTGCCCCCAGGCAAGACTTTCGTTCCATCTAATTTGTGACCGGAGGTTCTTTCTTGGGCTCACTCGTCCATGGTGGGTGGACACTTCGGGACAAAGAGGACATCTGAGCTCTGGGCGATGACGTACTGGTGGCCGCATATGGCTCGTGACGTCGCAGACTATGTTTGGGCATGTGTTTCCTGCGCCAAGAACAAGTCTCCTCGGCAACGGCCAGCTGTTTTGCTTTACCCCATGCCGGTGGCGGACAGGCCCTTGGGGATGGTCAGGATGGATTTTGTGGTGGGCTTACCCAAGTCTCGTAACTGCACCATTATCTGGGTGATCACCGACCATTTTTCCAAAATGGTGCACTTGGTGCCTCTTCCACGGCTACCTTCTGCACGGGCTCTGGCTGTGTTGTTCATCAAGCATATCTTTCGCCTACACGGTATGCCAGACAAAATTGTTAGTGACCGGGGTCCCTAGATTGCATCTCGATTCTGGAGAGAGCTTTGTCGTCTACTCAGTATTGAGTTGAATCTCTCTCCGGCATATCATCCCAAGACAAATAGGTTGGTAGAGAGGGCCAACCAGACCCTGGTCACATATTTACAACATTTTGTTTCTGCCAGGCAGGATGACTGGGCATCCTTGCTACCGTGGGCATAGTTTGCGCTTAACAACTCCATAGCCGACTCCACCGGTCAGACTCCATTCCTCCTAAATTATGGCAAGCATCCACGTGTCCCTGTGCCCATGCCCCTGTCTTCCACCGACTCTAGGGTGGCAGACTGGGCTGTGGAGGCACGGGACATTTGGGACCGCACTCAGGATGCCATTCGGGCCTCCAAGGAGAGAATGAGGTCCTCCGCCGATGCTCATCTTCGCCCCGCTCCGACCTTTGCTCCTGGCGACTTAGTGTGGCTCTCTGCCCGTAACATCAGGCTGCGTGTTGAGTCCACTAAGTTTGCACCTCGCTAATTGGGTCCCTTCAAGGTCCTCGAACAGGTTAACCCTGTGGTCTACCGTCTGGCCCTTCCTCCACGCCTGGGTATCACTGACACCTTTCATGTGTCCCTCTTGAAACCAGTATACATGTCCCGGTTTTCCGAGTCATCTGCTGGGACATTGGGTTCGTCTACGGACGATTACAAGGTGAACGCTATTTTGGGGTGCAAGGTGGTACGTGGCAAAAAATTCTATTTGGTGGATTGGAAGGGTTATGGCCCAGAGGACAGGTCCTGGGAGCCTGCTGAACACATTTGAGCTCCACAGCTCATTGCTGCCTTCGAGCCACTTCACAAAGATGCAGCTGTGTCATCAGGAAGTTAAAAAAAAGCCCAGAATCATCCTGGACTATAACAAAAACAAAGGCGGAGTGGACAACCTGGACAAGCTGACTGCCACCTACACTTGCCAGCGAATGACTAGGAGATGGCCAATGGTTGTATTTTACAACATCCTTGATGTGTCAGCATGCAATTCATTTGTGTTGTGGACCCACATTCACCAAGGATGGAATTCAAAGAAAAAAACAAGCGGAGGATGTTTCTTGAGGAACTAGGAAGATCCCATGTCAAGGCACACATTGACCAAAGGAAACGAGTGCCCCGAGACCCAGCCGCTGCAGCCTTGGTCCGACAACTCCAGAGCTCAACAAGTGCTTTGTCCACACCCACAGCAACACAAAGAGCATCATCACCAGCATCCTTCTCAACCAGGCCTGCCTCAACATCAACCACAACAGCCACAACCCCAGTGAGACCACCTGATTCTAAAAGAAAGAGGTGTCAGGTCTGCCCTAGCAATAAGGACAGAAAGACAAACACATCGTGCTTCGCCTGCAAAAAATACCTCTGCAAAGAACACACAAAAAGTGTAACTTTTTGCCACACATGCATCTAAATACTAATGCATCTAAAAACTAGTACTTGATTTCTGTTGATTTGATTTGCTTGATTGATTGTTGTTTGTTTGACCTAGAAAAGCTAGTTTTTATTATTATTGCTATTAATGTTAATATAATTTTCATCTTTTATTTGTATTAAAGTTCTATAAAAAAAATCTGTTTTTCGCCTTTTTCATAAAGTAGTTAGATATGGTTCAAAATTGACCCGTAACACCATAGATGTTACTAGAGTTAATAATATAAAATATATATATATGTATATTTTTTACATTTAAGAAATGTGTTCTAAAACCCTTCAGTAATAGTCAGGTAATATAACAAACTTTTTAAGTTTATATTATTCTCTTGAGGTTCATTTGACAATATTTTTATATTGAAAATGAAGGGTATGCTCTCAAATGAAAGGCCCAGGGGGCCACAACAAAAATATTAAAATCAATCCTTCCATGGATGAGAAACCCTAACAAGGTAACTAAGAGGTAAGAAACAAATTGGATCATAAACAACTGTTTTTAGGGTATCCTAGGGGTGATTAAAGACACGGGTCAAAACTGACCCGTTAACATAAGAAAGTAACAGAAAGCTAACACTAGAGGAAGGTTAAGTGATGAAACAAAATTCAGAAGTGTATGACAAAAAAAAATTGGTTTGGGTTGCCATTCTTTAAGATGAATGAGTGAATTCACTCAAGTTGTTATGGCTGCTTCATGACTGTCTTAAATGCTCCAACTACTACTACCACCATCATCATCTTCTGCCTAGAGGCAGTCACTGTGCACATAGAAAGTCTGAGGAGCAGAGTGTGAACGCTTGGGTGGTGTTGTACTCTGTCTCTGTATTATGAAGGCGTTTTCTCCTGCCAATAAAAGCGGTACTGCCATAAAGCGAGGAGCCATGTGCCCAATTACCGCCAAAGAGCGAGGCACCGTGCGCTCCAGCAACGTGAGTACAGCACACGTATGCAGTACAGAGACACAGTTCATGCTCCATGTTCAGCTTTGCTAAATATTAATTAAAGGGCACAGAGGACATTGGTACAGTCAGCAAGGTACTCCCTCTGCCTTTTCCCAAACATTGCACTCCTTGTGAGAATCCACCATGCCTCAGGGCCAGTGCAATGAGAGGGTCTGAGAAATCTCTCCACTGCCTCTGTTGGATTGGAGTTGTGTCTCTCTCACTTGTAGTTCTTACTTGGCCAACGAAGTGTGACCTCTTCTTCCAGCATTTCCAGAAGGGAATTTTATAAATAATTCAGCAAGAAGGGCCCTATTGTCCTCCAACATTCTAGTATACCGGTCTGCCTCTGGAATAAGAGATATAAAGTTCTCCTTGTAGCGTGGGTCTAGAAGTGTCAACAACAATCAGTATTGGCTGTCACCCAAAATTTTGCAAACGTGAGGGTGACGGGAAAGGCAGTGTAACATGAACTCAGCCATGCGTGCAAGACTGCAAACAGTTGATACTTCCATGTCCTCACCAAGAGGACAACTAACCATGGTCTCCCCCTCTTCCTTGTCCTCAGGCCTCCACGACTTTCGACAAGCCTCAGTAATATCATTGTAAATACATAATTGTAAATACATACCCGTGTAGTTTTTATCTCCCCATCTCATTGTAGAATGTAAGTTGTCACGAGCAGGATGGTTTTTTTTTCGGTTTAAATATTGTTATCGTTATTACTTTGTGTAGATTGTAAGCTGTAATGAGCAGTGTAGTTTAATTTCTGTTTAATTATTGTATTATTGTTATCGTTGTTACTTAGGACTGTTGTGTTTGAAACTGTAAATATGTTGACGCTATATAAATAACTATAAATATTAATATTAGAACACAGAAAAGCAGGATGGAGATGTTAATTGTGGTGTCGTTGCCGCTCACCATCTTGGTGAATTCCTCAAAGTTTTGGAGGATGATACATGTGTCTAAATAAATGAAGGAAAAAAAGTACATCCGCACCACTGCTATTAGTTAGACCCTAATGACACTCCTCTAGTGCACCATATTGCCGTACATAGCTTATAAGGCAAAAAAAATCACTTGCCGGGGTGCTGCTCATATGACAGTTCATGTACATATCCAAAAATTAAGAAAAAAGAGAAGCGCACTCACCGGTGATCATTCATCAGATTTATTCGGACATGAACATTAAAATGCAGGGAGGGTAGTGAACACACACGGACGACGGCCGTTTCGTGCGCAATGCACTTCAGCTGGCGACCAGTTGAAGTGCATTGCGCACGAAACGGCCGTCGTCCGTGTGTGTTCACTACCCTCCCTGCATTTTAATGTTCATGTCCGAATAAATCTGATGAATCATCACCGGTGAGTGCGCTTCTCTTTTTTCTTAATTTTTGGATATGATACATGTGTCTGACATCCATGACCACTCCTGAGATCTTATATGTGAAGTCAGAACTTAATACCGACAGCCTTGTTGATGCTGGTAGTCAACACCTGCCCTCTTTTACTCACAAATCCTTTCCAAAATATGCAGTGTAGAGTTCCAATGCATGGGGAGGACATCACACACCAGTCGATGAGGCAGAAGCTGCAAGTGCTGCAGAAGCATGTCAAGGGTGAATGAAGCTCTAGCTGACTTTCTAAAATGGGTACTCAGAGCCTTGTACTTTTCCTAGCAGATCTGGCTCCTCCGTGTCGCTTTTCAGAAAATGTTGAACAATGACATTAAGCACATAGGCCAGGCATGGCACGTGTGTGACCTCACCTCGACACAGAGCAGCCACCAGGTTCCAGCCATTGTCACACATGACCATGGCTTGCTGTAGGTTCAGCGGTCAGCCACAGATCTGCCTGCTCTTTCAGAGCTATCAACAAATCTTCATCATTGTGCAGCTTGTCACCTAAGCATATTAGCTTCAGCACAGCCTGTTGCCGCTTGGCTGAGGCAGTGCTGCAGTGATTCCAGCTTGTGAAATGTGGACTGGGTCCCAGCTTCCACTATGTTAACCCAGTGTGCTGTTTGTGTGATGTACTGTCCCTGACCACAAGCACTTGTCCACGTGTCTGTGGTTAGGTTGACTTTACCAATAACAACATATTGGAGGGCACGGGTAATGTTTTGGGACACATGCCTGTATAATGCCGGGACGCCACATCGGTACAAAAAGTCCTGCATGTGTTAGGAGTCGAGTTTCCTCTGCTGCACAGGGGGAATCTCGATCCGTCTCCGCTGCGGTCTCCCATTCTCCTCCGGCCGCAGTGGAGTCTGCTCAGCGGGGACGTCGCTCCCAGTGTCTTGCTCCCTCTCACTCTGTACAGAGAGTTACTGCTGCTTCTTCAGCTCCTGCCATTAAAGTCAGTGCTGGTCAGCGGCGAGCGGACTTCCCTGGGACTAAGTCCTTGTTTGCGCACACTGAGCATGCCCAGGGCAAGATCTCCCGTTGGAGATCGAGGGTCATGTGCTCAGGCTCTGCAGCACATTCCATTGGACCTCTTGGCAGGTCTTGGAAGGGCAAAATTTCTGTGGCCACTTCCTGTGCTGCAACTATATAAACTGCGCATGACCGCACGGCCATGCGCTAGTGGACAATTGAATACATGTGCTTGTTGTGAGTGCAAGTCGTTCATTAAATACCCCTACCCTATTGTATGACTGTTCGCGTATGGTGTATGGCTGCTATCTAGCGCCCGACAAATCACTCAACGTGTCACACACGTATCAGCGTCTATTGCTGTGACCGCCAGTGCAGCGCCACGCGCCAGTAGTGCGCTTCCTGACCCATGTCTGGGTGCTTAGTGGTGCCTGCCAGCACGGCACAGTTCGCACTTCGGTGCTCTAATTATAAGAGTTGCCTAACACACCCTGTTGCGGTGTTGTGTCAGCAAGTGGTCTAATCGGACTTCAATCCTAGTTGGGGTTAAGTTCGCTGACTGCTTGCTCGCCTTCTATGTGCGGTACCGCGATCCTGTGACGCAACAGGATCGCTTCCTTCACGTTGGGTGAAGTTTAACCCATGCGAGTATACTTATGAGTACCGCCATATAGTCCGTCATTACTCAGCAGCAGGTTCCATCTCTGCACGGTGGACCCCGGGCTACGAACGCACCGTACACTATCAGTCTTATTATTTGGTGCGTTCCGCTAGCCCTAACATTACACTAGCGCCAGGGTCTGGCTAGTGATGACGGACAAACAGCAATCCCTGCGGTATATACAGCAGCTGGAGGGTAGGTTGGCGGCTCTCGAGAGCGCAACCTCAGCTGTGGATGTTACCGCAGTTGCTGTACAGGCTGCCAGCGTGGCTGCAGCAACTTTGTCCATTGCCACCCCTGTTCCGACATTTTCTCGCCTCCCGCTGCCAGAAAAATTTTCTGGTAATAGCAAATTTTGTAGGGGATTCGTGAGTCAGTGCTCTATTCATCTCGAGCTTCTGGCTGCACGTTTCCCCACAGAGCGGGCTAAGGTGGGATTTATTGTGTCTCTATTGTCGGACAGGGCGTTGGAATGGGCTACGCCGCTGTGGGAGCGTGGCGATCATGTGGTGCAGAGTGCTAATCTGTTTTTGAGCACTTTAAAACAGGTCTTTTTAGGACCTCAAGTCACCCATGACACTGCGCTCCAACTGCTGGCATTAACTCAGGGTGAGTCCTTGGTCAGTCATTTTGCCGTCCAATTCCGCACTTTAGCATCTGAGCTGGAATGGTCGGATAAAGCTCTTATCCCCATATTTTGGAGGGGCTTGTGTGGCACCCCTAGGGGTATTTGCCACAAAAATAGTTACTGACAGTAAGTACAAATACTAAAATAGCAAGACTGCACTACCACCTCCGGCCAGAAGGGGGAGCTCCAGAGACTCCCCTTGATCCATTCTGGTCTGAGAGAAGAAATGGCAGTTGGGCTAAGGAGCTGAAAGTGAGAGGTCATACAGTTGAATCTCTAACAGCCCTGTGACTGTTACCAGGCCTAAATCACCGGCCTGAGGAGAAGAGGGATAGAGAAAAAGGACATTGTGAGAACCGGGTAGCATTAATCACTACCCAGAACAGGCGCAAAGACGGATACCGGATCCGTGGCTGTATTCATTATATATAATACAGCAACCGGAAAAACGTGAGGTGATATCAGCTTCACTAGGGCCGGACGCAGCAACAGACACAGAGTTCAGCGGTACTCCCAGAGGGGGTAAACCGATAAAAGGACTCGGGTTGCCCGTCGAACCAGGACCCGGAGGGGACAGATTGGGCCGGCAGCCAGTTCACATACAGCAGCAGGGCCACACAGAAATTGCGCACAATAAGAGGCGAAGACCCCGGCAGGGTCAAAGTAACTCAGAGTTCCCATACAGACTCCGGTGACAGGACTGGTTGTAAATCCTTTTATGTTAAAGTAAACTGGTTAAACGTTTCAGTGCCTCAGTCTTTCATTTGGACAATAGCTATCTATCCAGGATCGGGATCGTCACCGCTGGGAGAACCTGCTGCTGATCAAGTAAGTGCCTGTCCCCTCATGATACCCCTTACACTGTGCATTGCCTGAGGCCACAGCACCGGGTCAAGCCACCCGTGACATCCCCCTCAAGAGACAGACTCCATTGGTCCGGTGCTGGGTATCCCGGTCTCCTGGGCGTCACAATTGGCGTCACGAACAGGATCTAGCCAGCCCGTATACCGGGTATTGTGTGCCGTGATTGGAGCCCAAAACTGTGAAAACTGGGACGAAAAATCTTGAAAATTGACTTTATTAAAGAAAAATCCATTCCCCATTGAAAACTATTGAAAGTGACTTTTCCCCATTGGTTATAATGGAGTAAAGATGGCCGCCATCCCCTCTGGTAATCACTTCATAACCGTTAGGCACGAGACTGTTAATTGAGCTACGCCATCACCTGAGCCCCAGTCTAACTGAAAAACTTCAGAATCCGCCATTACAGAGCGCGGTGGGTGGGAGCAGCAGGGGGCGTGTCATTGTGGGCGGCACCAAGCTGAGCGCTCTGACATCAGAGCAAGGGGAAAATCAATCCTGCTGCACAGCGGAACGAATCTACACTATCCCGACGGAAGCGGAGAACCGGAAGGGTCCGGATTAACTAAGGGGGCACAGTATGTCGCAGCACGGAGACGCCGCAGCACCCGGCAACGCTAATGCAGCTAAAAGACAGAGTGTCAATAGAGAGTCCGGCAGCGCAGCGGTGCAAGGAGTGGCGCCCATCATGCCGGTGCTGATGCCATATACCCCGGGTGGCCCATGGCTTCCAATGTATGAAGGTGAGCCTAATACCCTTGACGATTTCAGAGAAAAGATGCTGGCCCATTTTGACATGTTCCCTGTGGGTGAAGTTCAGCGTGTTAGTCTCCTGATGATGCAGTTAAGTGGCCATGCTAAGCGAGAAGTCACAGCATGGGCAGCTGATCTAAAAGGCACTGTTGAACGCATATTTGCTGGATTAAAAGCTACATTTGAAACCACGGCCAGCAGCAAAGCTAAAATACGATTCTTTAATTGCAAACAAAAAGCTAATGAGGGCGTGAGAGACTTTGCCTTAAACCTGCAGGAAGCCCTTAAATCACTTACACTGGCTGAACCCATTTTTAACACCGGAGCGGATAAACTGCTAAGAGATCAATTTATTGAGGGACTCTACACCCCTTCTCACCGGGGGCATGTGAGCATGCTTGTTTTTAAGAACCCTGAATTGACATTTGCCCAATTAAAGGAGAGCGCTATACGTCTCCAGCTGGCAGAGGCACCTCGGGATCAGGATCCTGCGCAACCCATGGCAGAGGCACCTCAACAACAGGGAGTGCCAGTGACATCAGCTATGTCTGGGGCCATTGCTAAGCCCCTGGGGCCCAGTACTAATGAGGCTCTTCAACAAAAGCTTGACTCTTTAGCTGATGTTGTTGCTTCAATGGCTAAAACCATGCAGGAGATGAGAGGACACAAGATGGAGTTGGCAAACTGTAGAGAGGATGTTCCATGGATGAGACCCCGGAGATACCCGACATGGAGAGGACAACCCCGCGACCGCTACCAACCGGATGGACAGCCCATTTGCCGCCGTTGCCAGCAGCCGGGCCACTTTGCACGAGATTGTGATTTAAACGGGAATCCCCTGGGAATGCGGGCCGCTTCGCAGGAATGAACTTTCAAGGCCCAACACCCTGGCACGACAGGTACATCGGAGGACGACCCATTATCCCTATCGTGCTGGACGGAATTCCCCTCAACGCTTTGCTGGACACAGGTTCCCAGATTTCATCTATACCGTATATCCTTTATAAGAGGTACTGGGCTGATGCAGATATTGATAAAGGGCCCTCTGATGTTGAACTAGATATATGGGCCAGTAATGGTAAGTTGGTACCGAAACTAGGATTCAGGGAGATGACCATAAAGATTGGTAAAGTAGAACTGAAGAAACAGGGTATAATTGTTGTTGATGTTGACCGGCGGAACTGTGAACCAACTGTATTGATAGGAATGAATGTGTTAGAGAACTGCTTTTCCGAAGTCATTTCTGTCTTACAGCAAATTGCTGAAACTGCCCAATCCTGCCAGCAGAGAGTTCTCCGGAGGGAAATAAAAGTATTGATGTTAAGGCAACAGGTAGAAGTTGCAGGTGGAGAAATCGGCAGTGTGAGGGTAAGTGATCCAACGTCTATTGTAATCCCACCAAAAACAGAAATGCTGGTATGGTGTAGAGCAGCCATTGGTACTAAGGGACGAGATTATCAAGCCTTAATAGAACCAGTGTACACCGACAGCAGGCCCACTATACTCACAGCACGAGGGATAGTCGAGGTACACCGGGGACGAGTGCCGGTACGACTTTTGAACTGTGGAGAGGAAGAGGTCACTTTGCCAAGGTATGCTACAATGGCAAAGCTATATACTGTTGACAACAATGCCATCACAACCATTGAGCCCTTAGAACCAACCTGTCAGGTGGAAGGCAATGGCTCAGATGGAGAAATGGAGGATTGGTGCCAACAGCTACACGTGGGCATAAATTCAACACCTACCCATCAAAAACAAGGGGTGTATAGGCTAGTGACGGAATATGAACAAGTCTTCAGTAAACACCCATTGGACTTCGGACGGATAGAAGGGGTAGAACACACAATCCCCACAGGTGACCATCCCCCAATAAAAGAAAGATATAGACCCATACCGCCCGCTCACTATCAATGTGCAAAAGATATGCTGAGGGAAATGAAACAGGCCGGGGTAATAAGAGACAGCTGTAGCCCCTGGGCGGCCCCTCTAGTGATTGTCAAAAAAAAGGACGGAACTAGTGTTGAGCATTCCGATACCGCAAGTATCGGGTATCGGCCGATATTTGCGGTATCGGAATTCCGATACCGAATTCCGATACTTCCCGCGTATCGGATACCGGAATCGGAAGTTCCCAGAATTCAAATTGAACGCAGCAGCCAATGAGGAATGAATGAAAGTGTGGGCACATCCTGTTTAGCATGGTGGGCATGTAAGTACTGGCAAGGCTGGGATTGGCTGCTGAAATGATGTCACTCTGCACTATAAAAAAGCGCTGCCGCCATTTTGCGCTCACTCTGCTGTGATTTCAGTTAGGGACAGGACGCTGTGTTCTAACTGAGGGCCAGTTGAGCTTGCTAATTGCTTTATTTTCCTTTCCAAAGGCTAATTTAGCAAAACGCTGTGTGTTCTTCACTGTTCACCTTGCTCTTGCCTTGCAGCGCTGTTTTAACAGCGTTCTGCAAGGTCTCTGTGTGTGTGTGCAGCTCACTCTGTAGTCTGTGTGCAGCCATATACCCGGTTGTATTCAGCTCAGGGGGGGTTCACACTGCCTCACACAGTTGTTCTTTTTTGCTCTTAGTGCAGCCTGCTGCACATTTTTTCTCAAATTTCCTATTAGTGTTTTTCCACCAGTCTCCAGCTCTATTGTGGAAAAATACTACATAGGATAACCTAGAGGGGGGTTTTGGGGCCTTGCAGTGCCGTTTACGGCTGTCTGCACGGTCTCCGTGTGAGCCCAGCTCGCCCTGTAGTCTGTGTGCAGCCATAGCCGGTTGGATTCAGCTCAGGGTTCGTTACTGGCTCATACCTTGAGAAAAATTTTCCTTTTTTTGAAATAGTGCAGCCTGTTTAAAATTTGAAAAAAAAAAATTCCTATTAGTGTCTTTCCACCAGTTTCCAGCTCAATTGTGGAAAAACACTACATAGGATAACCTAGAGGGTTTTTTTGGGCCTTGCAGCGCCGTTTACGGCTGTCTGCACGGTCTCTGTGTGAGCGCAGCTCGCCCTGTAGTCTGTGTGCAGCCATAGCCGGTTGGATTCAGCTCAGGGTGCGTTACTGCCTCATACCTTGAAAAACAATTTCCTTTTTTTCAAATAGTGCAGCCAGTTTCAAATTTGAAAAAAAAAATTCCTATTAGTGTCTTTCCACTTGTATCCAGCTAAATAGTGGAAAAACACTATATAGGATAACCTAGAGGAGGGTTTTTTGGCCTTGCAGCGCCGTTTACGGCTGTCTGCACGGTCTCCGTGTGATTTAAACTAGCTCTGTAGCCCGATCTGCACCAAAAAAAAAGTTAAGTTCACCAAACACAACTTAACACTTGTGTAGGCCACATTTGAAAAATAATAAAGTTTAGTCCACAATTTACAACATTAGTGTTTCTTACACCTGTTAGGAGGAGCATTACAGGAATAAGCACACTAAGGCCTTAGTACTTTTCTGCTTATCTTTATCTGTCAACCAAGATGAAGAGGGCAGGGAGTAAGGCACGTGGGCGCGGAGCAGGGAGAGGAGCAGGGAGAGGACGTGGTGATTCTGTGCCTGCTGCGGGCGCCGGTGACTCGTCGTCACTCAGTTTCAGCAGGGAACAGTCCTTCATGCGCAGCTTTGTCGGAGAGCGCCGTGCACCGCTGCTGCGTGAAGACCAAATTGAAGCCGTTGTCGGGTGGATGGCAGCTAACGCCTCGGCATCGACTTCAGTTAGTGCCACATCCTCTCAGGCACAGAGCACTGGAGAGCAGCCATCTGTCTCTTCACCACCTGCCAAATTGGCCAGGCAGTCAGAGAGCCCAGGACAGGAGCCGTCTCTACTTCTGTTCTCTGAATCTCTTGGCTTGGAAACAGGGGGCCAGGCAAGCAGCATTGGAGAAATGGAAGAAGAGGCAGTGTGCAGTGATGCCCAACACCTTTTTCTCTCTGACTCTGAAGAGGCAGGTGGGCCAGTGCCTCCGGTGACCACAGCGCAGTACGCATCTGATGATGAAACTCAGGTGCCGCTTTCTCGTGCGTACTGTGCTGCTGAGACTACCCAGGAGGAGCAGTTGGTGGCAGAGGGTAGTGGAGATGATGAGGTCCTTGACCCATCGTGGCGTGAGGAACAGGAAGGTGGTGGGAGCAGCTCAGAGGAAGAGCTTCCTCTTACGGGCCAAAGAGGGAGAGGGAGGGGGAAGACTGCGGAGCCTGTAGCCTCCACTTTGGCACCCGTTAGGAGCCTGTCTCTTTCCAAAGCCAAAAAGGGCGCTCCCAAGACTTGCAGTGCCTGGTCCTTTTTTGACACAGTTGCAGATGACATTTGTTTTGTCAAATGCAAGCTGTGTCATCAGAAAGTAAAAAGAGAGAAAAATGTCAGCAACCTCAATACCACAAATATGTGAAAACATGTGCGGACCAGGCACGCGGTGGAGTTACAGAAACACACTGAAGATGTAGGCCAACCAACAGCGGCAGCTACCACCTCTTCAGCTCGTGTTGCCTCTTCCTCCAGCTCACACACAGCTGGTTTGGCTTCCTCCCAGAGACCTTGTGTAATTCCACCCACAGCACCACCTTCCCAGTCATCCTCACACTCCCAGCCTAGTCTACAGCCATCGGTAGTACAGGCATGGGAGAAAAGGCGGGCATTCTCGGCAAACCACCCCCGAGCACAGGCTCTGAATGCAGGCATTGCCAAACTGTTGTCCCTGGAAATGCTCTCGTTCAGGCTGGTGGAGACTGACAGCTTCCGTGACTTGATGGCATTGGCAGTCCCACAGTACAAGGTGCCCAGCCGCTTTTACTTCAGCAGGCAGGCTGTCCCTGCCCTGCACAGGCATGTTGAGGCAAACATAAAACATGCGCTACTGAACGCCGTCAGTAGCAAGGTCCACCTCACCACCGATGCGTGGACCAGTCAGCATGGACAGGGGCGATACGTTTCCCTCACTGCCCATTGGGTTAATGTTGTTGAGCCAGGTACAGATCGTGCGAGTGGCGCAGGACGTGTCCTGCCCACTCCAAGGATTGCAGGAATCCAGTCTGTACGCATTGACTCCTCCTCATACACAAGTTCCTCAGAATCATCTCTGCAGGAGCCGTCACAGTCCACCTCCCGTGAACGTTTACCTGGTGGCAGCTTTGGCCCTTGGCAACCTCACTCACATCCCATGTCTGGCACATGTGCTCAATTTGGTTGTGCAGAGTTTTCTGAGGGACTATCCGGATCTTGATGCCCTGCTGCACAAGGTCCGCCTAGAGTGTGCTCACTTGCGGCGTTCCAGCTTGGCCAGATCCCGCATTGCTGCTCTGCAGCGCAGATTCCGCCTTCCGGAACACCGCATCATATGTGACCTACCTACCCGGTGGAATTCCACGTTACATATGTTGGAGCGGTTGTGTGAGCAGCAGCAAGCAGTTATGGAGTACCAGCTGCATCAGGCGCAAAGAAGTCGCAGTCAGCGCCGATCAGACTTCACAACCACAGAGTGGGCCACTCTGAAGGACGTCTGCCAGGTTTTGCGTCCTTTTGATTATTCCACGCGGATGGCAAGTGCAGATGATGCACTAGTCAGCATGACTGTCCTCCCTTATCTGCCTGCTTCAGCAAACTTTGCAAGGGTTAAGGGATGTTGTGGTGGAAGAGGTGGAGGATGAGGAGTCACCTTTTCCATCAGCTTCTGGAGAGTCAGCGCCACGTGGTTCCTCACAAAGGGGTACGCAGGGGCCAATTTGTGAGGAGGATGAGGAGGAGTCAATGGACGAGGAAGAGCTCCGTCCAGAGGAGGGAGCGACACAATTGTCCAGTGGTCAGTGTGTACAGCGAGGGTGGGGTGATGACGAGCGGGCAGAGATCATGTCTCAAGCAGGGGACAGCGTTTCTGGGCCGGTTGGCACTCTGCAGCACATGGTGGATTTTATGCTGCAGTGCCCTGAGAAATGACCGCCGCATCGACCACATTCTCAACATGCCTGATTATTGGGTGTTCACCCTCCTCGATCCTCGCTACCGGGACAACGTCCAAAACCTCATCCCTGCGTTGACCCGGGAGCTTAAATTGCGGGAGTACCACGACACACTGGTGAATTCCATCATCTTCTCCTGTCCTGTCCAACTGAGAGGAGTGCTGCTAGTGCTTTACAAAGCAGCTCAGTGCGTCGAGGCAGTGGGGGAGGCTCTGCCCAAAGAGGGAGCAGAAGCAGTGCCTCTGCCCAAGGCAAGCCGAGTATGGCACAACTCTGGCACACTTTTGTGTGCCCGCCCCAAATGTCTACACCATCACCGGCGGCTCCAGTCAGCAGGAGGCAACGGTTCCGTCAGATGGTGACAGACTACATGGCTTGCCCTCTTACTGTACTCCCCGACGGCTCTTCCCCATTCAAGTTTTGGGTCTCTAAGCTGGATACATGGCCAGAGCTAAGCCAGTATGCATTGGAGGTGCTGGCTTGCCCTGCGGCTAGTGTCTTATCGGAACGTGTCTTTAGTGCCGCAGGTGGTGTACTAACAGACCGTCGCATGCGACTATCCTCCGATAACGTTGACCGGCTTACTTTCCTGAAAATGAACCAGGCCTGGATCTCGCAGGAATTTGCCACTCCTCTGCCTGATTAATTAATTGGGTGCCATCCAGGTCTTCTGCTGTGTTCATCTTTCTACCACCTGAAATGCTATTCCTGGGCTCCAACACCGCCAGTTGCGGCTCAGAAGTGCAGGCTGCACAGTCAAAACATACGACCCAGTGTTATTGGGTTTCAGTAACGTCAGCTGATCCCCAGCTGTGTAGCCGGCAATGTGTCCTGCGACCGCTACGCTGGCACAACAACCTGAATGTAAGGGAACCTGCCCCACCCCCACCCCCGTCGTTTGTTACTGAAAGAGCCATCTTGTGCAGCAGTAATGCTGCACAAGGAAAAGGTAGCTATTTTTTTTGGGCTCCTTGCACACGCAGAACTTAACACTTATAAAATGTGTTCACTGATACCGTTATACCGTCCCAGAGCTGGGACTTTCCTTCGTAATGTGACGCAGCACAGCCGTCATTCCTACCCCCTTGGTGCCATGCGCTGCCTCCTCAGCGTTGTTTTAAGTTGTCACGGAGCCTGCGCTGTTCTGTTATCCCTTGGCCATGCCCTATTTGCGCTGCCTGTCTTCTGACATAATTTGGTGTCAGGCTGGCTGCGCCTGTGCGGCCGCGCTGCCATAGATCCCGCCTCGCAGTGTCTTCTGATTGAGTCACACTGCGGGCCTGGGATCCATGGGCATGCGCAGTGCATATCTTCCCCTCGGGCTCTCGCTCATTTCCCTCCGCCTTCTTTAGACTGTGCGCCGTCAGCTGATCCCTAATAGCATGCCACGGCCGTGACAACGCACAGTCTGAAGAAGAGGGAAGGAGGGGAGTGAGAGTCGAGGATATGCACTGTGCATGCCCATGGATCCAAGGCCCGCAGTGGGATTACGTTAGACGAGACTGCGAGGTGGGATCTGGAGCAGCGTGGACGCACAGGCACTGACAGCCTGACACCAAATTATGTCAGAAGACAGGCAGCGCTAATTGGGCATGGCCAAGGGCTAACAGAACAGCGCAGGCTCCGTGACAGCTTAAAACAACGCTGAGGAGGCAGCACACGGCACCAAGGGGATAGGAATGACAGCTGTGCTGTGTCCCATTACGAAGGAAATTCGCACCTCCGTGACGGTTTAACGGTATAAGGGGACACATTTTTAGTGTTTACTTCTGTGTTTGCAAGGAGCATAATTAAAAGAGCAACCTTTTCCTTTTGCATCCTTAGCGCTGCACAAGATGGCTCTTTCAGCTACAAACGTCTTGGGGGGGGGGGGGTTAAAGGTTCCCTTTCAACTTGCTCCAATCAGGCTTCGGCCTACACTCTGTTCCTCTGCTCCTCCTGCTGTCCCTGGGCTCTAACACCACCAGTTGGTGCCTGGAAGTGCTGTGTGCACAGTCAACAGTCGCTCCTCTGTTATTGGGGTTCAGTAACGTCAGCTGATCCCCAGCTGTGTGTGCGGTAATACCTCCAATCTGCTCCTCCTGCTGTCCCTGGGCTCTAACACCGCCAGTTGGTGCCTGGAAGTGCTGTGTGCACAGTCAACAGTCGCTCCTCTGTTATTGGGGTTCAGTAACGTCAGCTGATCCCCAGCTGTGTGTGCGGTAATACCTCCAATCTGCTCCTCCTGCTGTCCCTGGGCTCTAACACCGCCAGTTGGTGCCTGGAAGTGCTGTGTGCACAGTCAACAGTCGCTCCTCTGTTATTGGGGTTCAGTAATGTCAGCTGATCCCCAGCTGTGTATCCGGCAACGTGTCATGCGACCGCCACGCTGGCACAACTAAAATGTAAGGGGACCTGTCCCCCCCACCCCCCCTAGGCGTTTGTTACTGAAAGAGCCACCATGTGCAGCACTAATACTGCACAAGGGAAAGGTCGCTCTTGAAATTATGCTCCTTGGAAACGCTGAACTACACACTCATGTAATGTGTCCCCTCACACCGTCCAACCGTCCCAGAGGTGGGACTTTCCTTTGTAATGTGACGCAGCACAGCCGTCATTGCTACCCCCTTGGCACCGTGCGCTGCCTCCTTAGCGTTGTTTGATTCCGTCATGGACCCTGCACTGTTATGTTATCCCTTGGCCATGCACAGTTTGCGCTGCCCGTCCTCTGACATCATTTGTTGTCGTCCTGGCTGCGCCTGTGCGTCCACGCTGCCCGAAATCCCACCTCGCAGTGTCGTCTAATGTGATCCCACAGTGGGCCTGGTATCCATGGCCATGCGCAGTGCATATACTAGCCTCTCATTCCCCTTCTTCATGCTTCTTCAGACTAGGCAGCGTCAGCTGATCCCTAATAGCATGCCACGGCCATGACGCCGCACAGTCTGAAGAAGCATGAAGGAGGTTAGTGAGAGGCGATGATATGCACTGCGCATGCCCATGGATCCCTGGCCCGCAGTGGGATTACATTTGATGACACTGCAAGGTTGGATCTCGGGCAGCTTTGACGCACAGGCACTGCCAGCCTGACACCTAAATGATGTCAGAAGACGGGCACCGCTAACTGTGCATGGCCAAGGGATAACATTACAGCGCGGGCTCCGTGACAGAACCAAACAACGTTGAGGAGGTGGCGCACGGCACCAAGGGGGTTGGAATGACGGCTGTGCTGTGTCACATTACAAAGGAAAGTCCCACTTCCGGGATGGTTTGACGGTGTGAGGGGACACATTATATGAGTGTGTACTTCAGCGTTTGCAAGGAGCATTATTTTCGGAGCCACCATTTTCCATGTGCAGTATTACTGCTGTACAAGATGGCTCTTTCAGCAACAAATGCCTGGGGGGGGGGTTAAAGGTTCCCTTTACACTTGCTCCACTGCAGGCTTCGGCCTACACTCTGCTCCTCTTTGATTCCCTGGGTTTCAACACTGTCAGTTGACACCTGGAAGTGTTGTCTACACAGAAAAAACACTAGGTGATGTGTCAGTGGGGTTCAGCACCGCCAGCTGTTCCCCTGCTGTGTAGTCGGCATCGTGTCCAGCACAAGCCACGCTGGCACAACCGACCAAAAGCTTCCACCAGTGCAGGCTTCGGCCTACACTTTGGTCCTCTCCTCCTCCTGCTGACCCTGGGCTCAAACACCGCTAGTTTTTGCCCGGAACTGCTAGCTGCACAGAGAAAAACACCAGCCAATGTGTTAGTGGGGTTCAGCAACGCCAGCTGTTCCCCTGCTGTGTAGCTGGCAACGTGTCCTGCAAACGCCACGCAGGCACATGAACTGAAATTGAAGGGAGCCTGGCCCCCTCTCCCCCAGGTGTTTCTATGTATAACAGCCACCTTGTACAGCAGTACTGCTGCATTTGTACAAGGTGGCTGACTTTTTCTCCTTGCCCACGTGGAACTCAACACGTACAAAATGTGTCTCATTAGAGACCATTACAATGTCCCTGAGGTGTGACTTTCCTTTGTAATGACACGCAGCACCACCCTTGTTAGCGCTGCCCATCTTTTGACATCATTGGTTAGCTGGCTGCGCCTGTGCATCTCCCCTGCTCGAAACAACGCCCCTCGGTGTCTTATTTTTTTGGACAGCGAGGGTGTGATTGATGGGCATGTGCAGTGCATATGTTTGCCTGTGTTCACTCATCTCCTTCCGCCTTCTTCAGACTGGCTGTCCTCATGGCCGCGGCAGACGATAAGGGATCAGATGAGGCCGCCCAGTCTGAAGCAGGTGTAAGGACATGTGTGAGCGTCAAACATATTTACTGCACAAGGCCACGAATCCCAGCTACGCACTGTGATTTTTTGAAAACACAATGTGGGTCTGGGATTCATGTCCATCGCTAACCGCAACGGCCAACATAACATGAGGTCAGAAGACAGGAAGCGCTCACAGCGCATGGCCAAGGGATCACACAATAGCGCAGACTCCTGTACAGCAAATAACAACGCTCAGAAATCTGCGCACAGCAGCTATGTGTTAATTTTGACACCTGTGCTGCATCTCCGTAAAAAGGAAAGTCACGCCTCCACTACTGTTTGACAGTATAATGGGCTAAATAGTGTACGTGTTTTATTCATCGTGTGCAAGGAGCAAATTAAATAGAGCAACCTTTTACTTGGGCAGCATTAATGCTGCACAAGGTGTGGCTCTTGTACCTTGCAACACCTGAGGGGGGGGGTTAAAGGTAACCTTTGAAATTGGTTCAACTAGGCTTCGGCCTACACTCTGCTCCTCTCCTCCTCCTGCTGACCCTGGGCTCTAACACCGCTAGTTTTTGCCCGGAAATGCTAGCTGCACAGAGAAAAACACCAGCCAATGTGTTAGTGGGGTTCAGCACCGCCAGCTGTTCCCCCGCTGTGTAGCCGGCATCGTGTCCAGCACAAGCCACGCTGGCACAACCAACCAAAAGCTGCCACCAGTGCAGGCTTCGGCCTACACTTTGCTCCTCTCCTCCTCCTGCTGACCCTGGGCTCTAACACCGCTAGTTTTTGCCCGGAAATGCTAGCTGCACAGAGAAAAACACCAGCCAATGTGTTAGTGGGGTTCAGCACCGCCAGCTGTTCCCCCGCTGTGTAGCCGGCATCGTGTCCAGCACAAGCCACGCTGGCACAACCGACCAAAAGCTACCACCAGTGCAGGCTTCGGCCTACACTTTGCTCCTCTCCTCCTCCTGCTGACCCTGGGCTCTAACACCGCTAGTTTTTGCCCGGACATGCAATCTGCACAGAAAAAAACACCAGTCAATGTGTCAGTGGGGTTCAGCAACGCCAGCTGTTCCCCTGCTGTGTAGCTTGCAACGTGACCTGCAAACGCCACGCAGGCACATGAACTGAAATTGAAGGGAGCCTGCCCCCCACCCCCAGGTGTTTCTATGTATAACAGCCACCTTGTACAGCAGTACTGCTGCATTTGTACAAGGTGGCTGACTTTTTCTCCTTGCCCACGTGGAACTCAACACGTACAAAATGTGTCTCATTAGAGACCATTACAATGTCCCTGAGGTGTGACTTTCCTTTCTAATAATACGCAGCACCCCCCTTGGTAGCGCATCCCGTCTTCTGACATCATCGGTTGGCTAGTTGCGCCTGTGCGTCCGCCCTGCCTGAATAAAATGCTCCTCGTTGTCTTAATTATTTTGACTGCGAGGGTGTGATTGATGGGCACGAGCAGTGCATATCTTCGCCTGTCTTAACTCATCTCCTTCCGCCTTCTTCAGACTGTGCAGCCTCATGGCCGCAGCATGCGAGAAGGGATCAGCAGAGGCCGCCCAGTCTGAAGCAGGTGTAAGGACGTGTGTGAGCGGCCAAAATATTTACTGCTCAAGGCCACGAATCCCAGCACCGCAGTGTGATTTTTTGAAAACACACTGTGGGTCTGGGATTCATGTCCATCGCTAACCGCAACGGCCAACATAACATGAGGTCAGAAGACAGTAAGCGCTCACAGCGCATGGCCAAGGGATCACACAATAGCGCAGACTCCTGTACAGCAACTAACAACGCTCAGGAAGCTGCGCCCATGCAAAAAGGTGTTGTTTTCGACACCTGTGCTGCTTTTCTTTAAAAAGACAAGTCACGCCTCCACTACTGTTTAACAGTATAATGGGCTACATAGTGTACGTGTTGCATTCAGCGTGTGCAAGTAGACAAATTAATAGAGCCACCTTTTACTTGTGCAGCATTAATTCTGCAGAAGGAGTGGCTCTTGTACTTTGTAACACCTGAGGGGGGGTTAAAGGTAACCTTTGAAATTGGTTCAACTAGGCTTCGGCCTACACTCTGCTCCTCTCCTCCTCCTGCTGACCCTGGGCTCTAACACCGCTAGTTTTTGCCCGGAAATGCTAGCTGCACAGAGAAAAACACCAGCCAATGTGTTAGTGGGGTTCAGCACTGCCAGCTGTTCCCCCGCTGTGTAGCCGGCATCGTGTCCAGCACAAGCCACGCTGGCACAACCGACCAAAATCTGCCACCAGTGCAGGCTTCGGCCTACACTTTGCTCCTCTCCTCCTCCTGCTGACCCTGGGCTCTAACACCGCTAGTTTTTGCCCGGACATGCAATCTGCACAGAGAAAAACACCAGTCAATGTGTCAGTGGGGTTCAGCAACGCCAGCTGTTCCCCTGCTGTGTAGCTTGCAACGTGACCTGCAAACGCCACGCAGGCACATGAACTGAAATTGAAGGGAGCCTGCCCCCCACCCCCAGGTGTTTCTATGTATAACAGCCACCTTGTACAGCAGTACTGCTGCATTTGTACAAGGTGGCTGACTTTTTCTCCTTGCCCACGTGGAACTCAACACGTACAAAATGTGTCTCATTAGAGACCATTACAATGTCCCTGAGGTGTGACTTTCCTTTCTAATGATACGCAGCACCCCCCTTGATAGCGCTTCCCGTCTTCTGACATCATCGGTTGGCTAGTTGCGCCTGTGCGTCCGCCCTGCCTGAATAAAATGCTCCTCGTTGTCTTAATTATTTTGACTGCGAGGGTGTGATTGATGGGCACGAGCAGTGCATATCTTCACCTGTCTTAACTCATCTCCTTCCGCCTTCTTCAGACTGTGCAGCCTCATGGCCGCGGCATGCGAGAAGGGATCAGCAGAGGCCGCCCAGTCTGAAGCAGGTGTAAGGACGTGTGTGAGCGGCCAAAATATTTACTGCTCAAGGCCACGAATCCCAGCACCGCAGTGTGATTTTTTGAAAACACACTGTGGGTCTGGGATTCATGTCCATCGCTAACCGCAACGGCCAACATAACATGAGGTCAGAAGACAGTAAGCACTCACAGCGCATGGCCAAGGGATCACACAATAGCGCAGACTCCTGTACAGCAACTAACAACGCTCAGGAAGCTGCGCCCATGCAAAAAGGTGTTGTTTTCGACACCTGTGCTGCTTTTCTTTAAAAAGACAAGTCACGCCTCCACTACTGTTTAACAGTATAATGGGCTACATAGTGTACGTGTTGCATTCAGCGTGTGCAAGTAGACAAATTAATAGAGCAACCTTTTACTTGTGCAGCATTAATGCTGCAGAAGGAGTGGCTCTTGTACTTTGTAACACCTGAGGGGGGGTTAAAGGTAACCTTTGAAATTGGTTCAACTAGGCTTCGGCCTACACTCTGCTCCTCTCCTCCTCCTGCTGACCCTGGGCTCTAACAACGCTAGTTTTTGCCCGGAAATGCTAGCTGCACAGAGAAAAACACCAGCCAATGTGTTAGTGGGGTTCAGCAACGCCAGCTGTTTCCCTGCTGTGTAGCTTGTATCGTGTCCAGCACAAGCCACGCTGGCACAACCGACCAAAAGCTGCCACCAGTGCAGGCTTCGGCCTACACTTTGCTCCTCTCCTCCTCCTGCTGACCCTTGGCTCTAACACCGCTAGTTTTTGCCCGGAAATGCTAGCTGCACAGAGAAAAACACCAGCCAATGTGTTAGTGGGGTTCAGCAACGCCAGCTGTTTCCCTGCTGTGTAGCTTGCATCGTGTCCAGCACAAAAAACGCTGGCACAACCGACCAAAAGCTGCCACCAGTGCAGGCTTCGGCCTACACTTTGCTCCTCTCCTCCTCCTGCTGACCCTGGGCTCTAACACCGCTAGTTTTTGCCCGGAAATGCTAGCTGCACAGAGAAAAACACCAGCCAATGTGTTAGTGGGGTTCAGCACCGCCAGCTGTTCCCCCGCTGTGTAGCCGGCATCGTGTCCAGCACAAGCCACGCTGGCACAACCGACCAAAAGCTGCCACCAGTGCAGGCTTCGGCCTACACTTTGCTCCTCTCCTCCTCCTGCTGACCCTGGGCTCTAACACCGCCAGTTTTTGCCCGGACATGCGATCTGCACAGAGAAAAACACCAGTCAATGTGTCAGTGGGGTTCAGCAACGCCAGCTGTTCCCCTGCTGTGTAGCTTGCAACGTGACCTGCAAACGCCACGCAGGCACATGAGCTGAAATTGAAGGGAGCCTGGTCCCCACCCCCAGGTGTTTCTATGTATAACAGCCACCTTGTACAGCAGTACTTCTGCATTTGTACAAGTTGGCTGATGTTTTCTCCTTGCCCACGTGGAACTCAACACGTACAAAATTTGTCTCTTTGAGACCATTCCACTGTCCCTGAGGTGTGACTTTCCTTTCTAATGATACGCAGCACCCCCCTTGGTAGCGCTTCCCGTCTTCTGACATCATTGGTTGGCTAGTTGCGCCTGTTCGTCCGCCCTGCCTGAATAAAATGCTCCTCGTTGTCTTACTTATTTTGACTGCGAGGGTGTGATTGATGGGCACGAGCAGTGCATATCTTCGCCTTTCTTAACTCATCTCCTTCCGCCTTCTTCAGACTGTGCAGCCTCATGGCCGCGGCATGCGAGAAGGGATCAGCAGAGGCCGCCCAGTCTGAAGCAGGTGTAAGGACGTGTGTGAGCGGCCAAAATATTTACTGCTCAAGGCCACGAATCCCAGCACCGCAGTGTGGCTTTATGAAAAGACACTGTGGGTCTGGGATTTATGGCCATCGTGAACCGCACCGGCCAACATGAAATGATGTAATAAGATGGGCAGCGCTAACAGGGCATTGCCAAGGGATAACACAAGAGCGCAGACTCCTGTACAGCAAATAACAACGCTCAGGAAGCTGCGCCAAGCACCAAGGCGTTATTTTGGACACCTGTGCTGCGTCTCATCAAAAAACCAAGTCACGCATCCACTACAGTTTGACTGTAGAATGGGGTAAATTGTGTACGTCTTTCATTCAGCGTGTGCAAGTAGACAAATTAATAGAGCAACCTTTCACTTGTGCAGCATTAATACTGCACAAGGTGTGTCTCTTGTACTTTGTAACACCTGAGGGGGGGGTTAAAGGTTTCCTTTGAAATTGGTTCAACTAGGCTTCGGCCTACACTCTGCTCCTCTCCTCCTCCTCCTGCTTCAACACGGGCTCTAACATCGCTAGTTTTTGCCCGCAAATGCTAGCTGCACAGAGAAAAACACACGCCATTGTGTTAGTGGGGTTCAGCAACGCCAGTTGTTCCCCCAGTGTGTAGCCGGCAAAGTGTCCTGCAAACGCAACGCAGACACAAAGCTGCCTTCAGTGCAGGCTTCGGCCTACACTCATCTCCCCCTGCTTACCCTTTGCTCCAACACCGCTAGTTGGGGCTCTAGGAAGACAATCTTTAATAGGCAAGGCAACGCATCTGGGTTCCAGCACCGCCAGCTGGTTCTCGGCAGTGTTTTTGTCACAGGTACTCCCTCGTGCCAAACCTGGTTTCAGCACTGTCAGCTGTTTCCGGGGTGTGTCAAACTCGCTGAGACGCCTATGTTTTCCCCGTCGTGTTGCAGTCGGGTTAGCCAACTCCAGGGTGCCTCCAGTTTATGAGCTTCCTATGTGGGCTGCGTGAACTGGTAGTCAAGGCTGGTTCTGTAGTGCCAGTAGGCCCAGCTCCCCCTGTAGGACTGTTGGGGTTCGGTAACTGCGGCTGCCTCGCGGCCTAGCTGTTCTCTCCTCTCCAGTGGACCTTCGGGTCCACCACCTGGTTCCAGCACCGTCAGCTGGTTCCGGGCCGAGCCTTTGGCTTAGGTGCCTCCTCCTGGGTATCCGAGTTCCGCCAACGCCAGGCGGTCCTTGGTAGTGCTTTTGAGCGCGGGCACCTACAGCTTAGTAACCGGGTTCCAGCACCGTCAGCTGCTCCTCGGTCGTGCCATTGGCTCTTGCACACTGGGGCAACGCATCTGGGTTCCAGCACCGCCAGCTGGTTCTCGGCAGTGTTCTTGTCACAGGTACTCCCTCGTGCCAAGCCTGGTTTCAGCACCGTCAGCTGTTTCTGGGTTGTGTCAACTTCACTGAGACGCCTATGCTTGCCCCGTCGTGGTGCGGTCGGGTTAGCCAACTCCAGGGTGCCTCCAGTTTAGAAGCTTCCTATGTGGGCTGCGTGAACTGGTAGTCAAGGCTGGTTCTGTAGTGCCAGTAGGCCCAGCTCCCCCTGTAGGACTGTTGGGGTTCGGTAACTGCGGCTGCCTCGCGGCCTAGCTGTTCTCTCCTCTCCTGTGGGCCTTCGGGTCCACCACCTGGTTCCAGCACCGTCAGCTGGTTCCGGGCCGAGCCTTTGGCTTAGGTGCCTCCTCCTGGGTATCCGAGTTCCGCCAACGCCAGGCGGTCCTTGGTAGTGCTTTTAAGCGCGGGCACCTACAGCTTAGTAACCGGGTTCCAGCACCGTCAGCTGCTCCTCGGTCGTGCCATTGGCTCTTGCACACTGGGGCAACGCATCTGGGTTCCAGCACCGCCAGCTGGTTCTCGGCAGTGTTTTTGTCACAGGTACTCCCTCGTGCCAAACCTGGTTTCAGCACCGTCAGCTGTTTCCGGGGTGTGTCAAACTCGCTGAGACGCCTATGTTTGCCCCGTCGTGTTGCGGTCGGGTTAGCCAACTCCAGGGTGCCTCCAGTTTAGGAGCTTCCTATGTGGGCTGCGTGAACTGGTAGTCAAGGCTGGTTCTGTAGTGCCAGTAGGCCCAGCTCCCCCTGTAGGACTGTTGGGGTTCGGTAACTGTGGCTGCCTCGCGGCCTAGCTGTTCTCTCCTCTCCTGTGGGCCTTCGGGTCCACCACCTGGTTCCAGCACCGTCAGCTGGTTCCGGGCCGAGCCTTTGGCTTAGGTGCCTCCTCCTGGGTATCCGAGTTCCGCCAACGCCAGGCGGTCCTTGGTAGTGCTTTTAAGCGCGGGCACCTACAGCTTAGTAACCGGGTTCCAGCACCGTCAGCTGCTCCTCGGTCGTGCCATTGGCTCTTGCACACTGGGGCAACGCATCTGGGTTCCAGCACTGCCAGCTGGTTCTCGGCAGTGTTCTTGTCACAGGTACTCCCTCGTGCCAAGCCTGGTTTCAGCACCGTCAGCTGTTTCTGGGTTGTGTCAACTTCACTGAGATGCCTATGCTTGCCCCGTCGTGGTGCGGTCGGGTTAGCCAACTCCAGGGTGCCTCCAGTTTAGGAGCTTCCTATGTGGGCTGCGTGAACTGGTAGTCAAGGCTGGTTCTGTAGTGCCAGTAGGCCCAGCTCCCCCTGTAGGACTGTTGGGGTTCGGTAACTGCGGCTGCCTCGCGGCCTAGCTGTTCTCTCCTCTCCTGTGGGCCTTCGGGTCCACCACCTGGTTCCAGCACCGTCAGCTGGTTCCGGGCCGAGCCTTTGGCTTAGGTGCCTCCTCCTGGGTATCCGAGTTCCGCCAACGCCAGGCGGTCCTTGGTAGTGCTTTTAAGCGCGGGCACCTATAGCTTAGTAACCGGGTTCCAGCACCGTCAGCTGCTCCTCGGTCGTGCCATTGGCTCTTGCACACTGGGGCAACGCATCTGGGTTCCAGCACCGCCAGCTGGTTCTCGGCAGTGTTCTTGTCACAGGTACTCCCTCGTGCCAAGCCTGGTTTCAGCACCGTCAGCTGTTTCTGGGTTGTGTCAACTTCACTGAGACGCCTATGCTTGCCCCGTCGTGGTGCGGTCGGGTTAGCCAACTCCAGGGTGCCTCCAGTTTAGGAGCTTCCTATGTGGGCTGCGTGAACTGGTAGTCAAGGCTGGTTCTGTAGTGCCAGTAGGCCCAGCTCCCCCTGTAGGACTGTTGGGGTTCGGTAACTGCGGCTGCCTCGCGGCCTAGCTGTTCTCTCCTCTCCTGTGGGCCTTCGGGTCCACCACCTGGTTCCAGCACCGTCAGCTGGTTCCGGGCCGAGCCTTTGGCTTAGGTGCCTCCTCCTGGGTATCCGAGTTCCGCCAACGCCAGGCGGTCCTTGGTAGTGCTTTTAAGCGCGGGCACCTACAGCTTAGTAACTGGGTTCCAGCACCGTCAGCTGCTCCTCGGTCGTGCCATTGGCTCTTGCACACTGGGGCAACGCATCTGGGTTCCAGCACCGCCAGCTGGTTCTCGGCAGTGTTCTTGTCACAGGTACTCCCTCGTGCCAAGCCTGGTTTCAGCACCGTCAGCTGTTTCTGGGTTGTGTCAACTTCACTGAGACGCCTATGCTTGCCCCGTCGTGGTGCGGTCGGGTTAGCCAACTCCAGGGTGCCTCCAGTTTAGGAGCTTCCTATGTGGGCTGCGTGAACTGGTAGTCAAGGCTGGTTCTGTAGTGCCAGTAGGCCCAGCTCCCCCTGTAGGACTGTTGGGGTTCGGTAACTGCGGCTGCCTCGCGGCCTAGCTGTTCTCTCCTCTCCTGTGGGCCTTCGGGTCCACCACCTGGTTCCAGCACCGTCAGCTGGTTCTAGGCAGTGTCTTTTGCTCTTGTACCTTCTGCTCCCCATCCTGGTTCCAGTAACGTCAGCTGGTTCCGGGCAGAGCCTTTGGCTTAGGTGCCTCCTTCTGGGTATCCGAGTTCCGCCAACGTCAGGCGGTCCTTGGTAGTGCTTTTTAGCACGGGTACCTCCTGCTTAGTAACCGGGTTCCAGTAACGTCAGCTGGTCCTCGGTAGTTCCATAGGCTCTTGAACCTTCGGGTAGCCATCCGAGTTCCAGTTCCATCAGCTGGTTCTTGGCATTTTCTCAGCCTTCTTGTACCTTCTGCTACATTTCCAAGTTTAAGACCCTAAAGTCGACGACCCGGAAGACCACCCCGATGACGACGACGACGACCCGGAAGACCACCCCGATGACGACGACGACGGCGGCGGAGACGACGACGGCGGAGACGACGACGACGGCGGAGACGACGACGGCGGAGACGACGACGGCGGAGATGACGACACTGAAGACGACGACCCTGGAGACGACGACATGGAAGACCGAGAAGCAGAAGAACAAGAGGCTGCAGAACAAAGAGCAGAAGAACATTAAGCATAAGACTTAATATCAGAGCAAAAGATATTATCTAAATTATATGCAGAAGAAGACTAAGCAGTGTATGGGGGTGAGTCCGTTCCTCCTCGTGGTGCCCCTGGATAAAGCCTGATGCTGCAGGCCAAACTGAACGCGGACAAATGTAACTTTTGTGACTGGCAGAACGGAAGGTGTAATCTTCCAACTTTTATAGATAACAACTACGGGAATGCCTGAGGCTGTCACAAATGAGAATATGATGAAGAAGTAGAATAGGAAGAATAATAACAGTGGAATAAAAAGAATATGTAGAATAGGAAGAATAATAATAGTTGAAGAAAATGAATATGAAGAATGTAATAAAAAAAAAAAAAATAGGTAGAAGATGAAGAAGATGAATAAGGTGAAGAAGTTGATGTCAAAGATGCTGATGATGATGAAGATGAAAGTGTGGGAAAAGGAAAAAAAAGAAGGGGAAGGTCGTGGAATAGTGAAACATCAATATCTGACAAAATAAAAAAAAAATTTACATAGTCAATATCTTTTTCAATCCGAACGTCTTTAAAAAAAAAAAAATCATGCTATTCTATTTGATTGGGCTAATCCTCATTGCCTTTAATGTCTCCGCCACCTCCCCCAATACATCCTACATTATTCTTAGTTGTTTTCCTTCATGTAGAATGAACTACAAGGAAAGAAAGGGTTTATTTTAATTCCGATATTTTGGTCCCATTGACTTGCATTGGGATCGGGTATCGGTATCGGCGATATCCGATATTTTTTGAATATCGGCCGATCCAAACCGATACCGATACTTTCCGATATCGGAAGGTATCGCTCAACACTAGACGGAACCATGAGAATGTGCGTAGACTACCGGAAGATTAATAACATCACCCATAAAGACGCCTACCCCTTGCCTAGGATAGAAGAGTCCTTAACTGCTTTGAAATCTGCTAATTATTTTTCCACCTTAGACTTAACAAGCGGGTATTGGCAAGTCCCTGTGGCTGAGAGAGATAAGGAAAAGACGGCATTCACCACACCAATGGGTCTATGTGAATTTAATCGCATGCCGTTCGGACTCTGCAACGCATCCGGTACCTTCCAGCGGCTGATGGAATGCTGCCTCGGACACAAGAACTTCGAGACCGTCCTCCTGTACCTAGATGATGTGATCGTCTACTCAAAGACTTACGAACAACACTTAATAGACCTGGCAGAAGTGTTCGAAGCCTTATCCAGGTATGGCATGAAAGTCAAGCCATCCAAATGTCACCTTCTCAAGCCAAAGGTACAGTACCTGGGACACATCGTGAGTTCGGAGGGAGTAGCACCAGATCCCGAGAAAATAAGCGCCATAAGGGATTGGCCAAGACCTACCAGCGCAAAAGAAGTGAGACAATTCCTGGGATTGGTGGGTTACTATCGCAGATTTATAAAAGGATTTACCAAGTTGGTAGCACCCTTGCAAGACACCTTGGTAGGGCAGACGAAGAAACCTTCAAACCGAAACCCTCCTTTTCAGTGGAACGACGAAAGGGAAGACTCCTTTGAACAACTAAAGAAGGCACTAACTGGAGAAGAGGTTCTGGCATACCCAGATTACCATCAACCTTTCATCCTCTACACCGATGCCAGTAATGTGGGACTAGGAGCGGTGCTGTCACAAAAGCAAGAAGGTCGGGAGAAAGTCATCGCCTTTGCAAGTAGAAAGCTCCGGCCTACTGAAAGAAATTCAGAAAATTACAGCTCCTTCAAATTGGAACTACTGGCAGTAGTTTGGGCTGTGACGGAGCATTTCAAACACTATCTGGCCGCTGCAGAATTTATTGTCTATACTGACAACAATCCGTTGACCCACCTGGACACAGCCAAATTAGGTGCGTTAGAACAGCAATGGATAGCCCGGTTATCTAATTACAACTTCATAATCAAGTATCGAGCAGGTCGCAAGAATGGAAATGCCGATGCCCTATCCCGGATGCCACACTTGAGAGATGTAGAAGAGGAAACGGGGGAGCTTGAAGAAATTGAACTACCAGCCTTCCATCATCCCAAGGCAAAACATCATCAGTCAAGTACCTATCAGAAACAACAAGAGGTGAATTTTAATCCGTTAGCACACCATAGATGGGCTGACACCCAAGACAGCAATCCGGCTGTGAAGTTGGTGAAGGAACTGTTGACTGAGCAAAGTGCATATCCCGATGAGGATGCCCCAGAAGAGACGCATCAACTCTGGAAAGAGAGAGGCAAAATGTTCCTGTATCAAGGGAAGCTCTGTAGAAGATACACCAATCCGAAAACACATGAATTGGTTTGGCAGATTATTGTGCCTAAACAAGATGTGAAGATGGTCCTCGAAGCTTACCATAATGGTGCTGGTCACTTCGGTTGGAAAAAGTTAGAAGTACTTCTAAGAGAAAGATTTTATTGGGTCGGGCTGAGAAAATCAATCGAACAGTGGTGCAGAAATTGTGGCCCGTGCAACCTCAGAAGAAACGATCAAAAGAACCAAAGAGCACCACTGCAGCCCATAATCACCAAACAACCACTTGAACTTGTAGCCATGGACCACGTGAAGTTGACACCAAGCCGGTCCGGCTATGTCTATGCCTTGACCATCGTGGACCATTATTCACGTTTCTTGGTAGTAGTACCCGTAAAAGATCTGACAGCAAAAACAGCAGCCAAAGCGTTCCAAACGTACTTTTGTAGACCCCATGGATATCCGGAACAGGTTCTCACCGACCAAGGTACAGCCTTTGAATCAGAGATCTTCAGAGAATTCTGTAATATGTATGGTTGCAAAAAGATCCGGACGACGGCCTATCATCCACAAACAAACGGCTTATGCGAGAAGATGAACCATATTGTAATAGACCTACTAAAGACTTTACCTGAGACAGAAAGGAATCAATGGCCAGAGAAATTGCCTGACTTGGTGGATCTGTATAATCATGTCCCGGTGAGCTCCACCAACTGCACCCCAGCTTACCTTATGCGTGCAAGACCCGGCCAATTACCAATCGATCTAGAAATGGGAATTCTGAAACCAGACGCAGAAGTTCAAGACTCCAATTGGGATATCATACGGCAAAAGCAGTATCGCCAAGTGCAAGAGAGTGTGGAAAGAAGCCTTCAGCAAACTAGAGAAAGACAAGAGCGAACTTTCAACCAGAATGCTCTAGCGACCCCATTAAGACCGGGTGACCAAGTGCTCAAGAGAAATCGTCGAACCAATAAACTGGACAATCAGTGGGAAGCCGTACCCTACACAGTTTTACCAACAAGAGTGGATAATCCTAAAATGTGTCTCATTAGCAAAAACGGAGGCTTAACATCTGTACTAGTGTCAAGAGACAATCTTAAATTGTGTCCGGAAGCATTGAAAGAGCCAGACGTTGTCCAGCCAGAACCAGAAGTTATTCAACCCATACAGGTTCAACCAGTAAAGGAAAAAGAAGAGGAAGTGTATCACACCTGTATAGGAGACTTTCCCAAAACCCTACTAACATACCATGGTGCAGTAGTGGTTCCCATGGTGGCCTTTTACCCAACACCGAACCCAATATCAGAAGTCCCAAGACAGGAAGAGGCTGACCCCGTACTACAGGAGGTTCCAGGCCAGGAAGAACAGATTCCTGGTCAGAGTAATCCCATTCACGGTGGACTTGCCAACTCCATAGTCGTGGAATTATCTTTAGCAGAGCGGGCAGATACTACATCCGCAGTAGACAGTAGTACACCACATGAAGAGACACCGCTATTACGTAGATCACAGCGTAGTACCCAGGGTCAATTACCGGCCAGGTATGCAGATTACCAACTATAAAGCTCATAATGTGAATTGTATATATGTTATGACGTATATAGTTAAACAGAAAATGTAGTATAGTCATTGTTATCAGTCTGCAACGTTTAAGCCCAGTGCCTACAGAGACTTGTCTGTATGAACTTATTGCATATTCTTGAACTTTTTATCAGCCCGGAGGCACTAAATCAAAGCTCCGGAAAGACTGCTTTTTGAACTTTGCTTTTTGCTCTTTTTGAACTTTCTTTAGACTTTATATTGATAACTCCGTTGGAAAAATGGAACTAAATTCCTGGACACTAAGTACAGTGCCTTTCCTAATACCTTCAAGGATAGAACTGTATTAATGGACGCTATTTGAAGTGACTTTTTTACAGAACTCTATTTTTGTTTCCTTGAGTGGTTTTTGTAACTTTTCATTTTTAAGACTCTGTACATATTAATTGTTATTTCAAAATGTTATTGTCCCACAGTCCCGGAGTACTGTTCTTAACTAAGGGGGAATGTGGCACCCCTAGGGGTATTTGCCACAAAAATAGTTACTGACAGTAAGTACAAATACTAAAATAGCAAGACTGCACTACCACCTCCGGCCAGAAGGGGGAGCTCCAGAGACTCCCCTTGATCCATTCTGGTCTGAGAGAAGACATGGCAGTTGGGCTAAGGGGCTGAAAGTGAGAGGTCATACAGTTGAATCTCTAACAGCCCTGTGACTGTTACCAGGCCTAAATCACCGGCCTGAGGAGAAGAGGGATAGAGAAAAAGGACATTGTGAGAACCGGGTAGCATTAATCACTACCCAGAACAGGCGCAAAGACGGATACCGGATCCGTGGCTGTATTCATTATATATAATACAGCAACCGGAAAAACGTGAGGTGATATCAGCTTCACTAGGGCCGGACGCAGCAACAGACACAGAGTTCAGCGGTACTCCCAGAGGGGGTAAACCGATAAAAGGACTCGGGTTGCCCGTCGAACCAGGACCCGGAGGGGACAGATTGGGCCGGCAGCCAGTTCACATACAGCAGCAGGGCCACATAGAAATTGCGCACAATAAGAGGCGAAGACCCCGGCAGGGTCAAAGTAACTCAGAGTTCCCATACAGACTCCGGTGACAGGACTGGTTGTAAATCCTTTTATGTTAAAGTAAACTGGTTAAACGTTTCAGTGCCTCAGTCTTTCATTTGGACAATAGCTATCTATCCAGGATCGGGATCGTCACCGCTGGGAGAACCTGCTGCTGATCAAGTAAGTGCCTGTCCCCTCATGATACCCCTTACACTGTGCATTGCCTGAGGCCACAGCACCGGGTCAAGCCACCCGTGACATCCCCCTCAAGAGACAGACTCCATTGGTCCGGTGCTGGGTATCCCGGTCTCCTGGGCGTCACACTTGGCTGACCATGTAAAGGACGCTCTGGCCACTAGGGAGATTCCTGCCACACTGGAGGAGTTAATAACAGTCTCCACTCGAATTGACCTCCGTTTTAACGAGCGGAGGTTAGAGTGAGCCCAGTGTAGGCAGAGGTTTCGGCTGGCTCCTACTTTCGCCAAACCTCTGAAATCTCCGGTCCTGGTTCCTGAGTCACATGAGGCCAGGGAAGTGTCACAAGCGGGACCTAAGTCCCGGACCGCTTGTAACATAGTAACATAGTAACATAGTTAGTAAGGCCGAAAAAAGACATTTGTCCATCCAGTTCAGCCTATATTCCGTCATAATAAATCCCCAGATCTACGTCCTTTTACAGAACCTAATAATTGTATGATACAATATTGTTCTGCTCCAGGAAGACATCCAGGCCTCTCTTGAACCCCTCGACTGAGTTCGCCATCACCACCTCCTCAGGCAAGCAATTCCAGATTCTCACTGCCCTAACAGTAAAGAATCCTCTTCTATGTTGGTGGAAAAACCTTCTCTCCTCCAGACGCAAAGAATGCCCCCTTGTGCACTCAGGGTCTGTCATGTTTGCCAGCAGTCTGGACATTTAGCCACCAGATGTCCTCAGCGGTCGAGGAAACGTCAGCGTCTAGTGGTCGTAGGTGGAGGTACACTAGACACGGCGACGTTTGCCTCTAAATTGTCCTTTAAGGGGACAATTACTTTAGGCTCATTCTCCCACTCGGTAGAGCTCTGCGTGGATTCTGGGACGGAGGGCAATTTTATGTCTTCTGCCTTCGCCCAACGCCACGCAATACCTCTGGTTATGCTAGCTCAACCTGTAACGGTACGAGTGGTGAATGGGTCGACTCTGCCCTCACAGATAACTCACCAGACCATCCCTTTTACTCTGTCCATGTCGCCATCTCATCAGGAGATTATTTCTCTGCTCGTCATTCCAGAGGGAATTGATGAGGTCCTGTTGGGAATACCTTGGCTACGGTACCACTCTCCTCATATCGAGTGGTCCTCAGGCAGAATTCTGGGATGGGGTGAATCTTGTGGGGGTAGGTGTCAGAGGGAGTGCGTTCAGGTAGCTACAACTGAGGTACCCGCAGATCTTTCCTCTCTCCCCAAGCAGTATTGGTCGTATGCAGACGTATTCTCCATAAAGGCGGCGGAGACCCTTCCGCCCCATCGCCCCTATGACTGTCCTATTGACCTCTTGCCTGGTGCTGAGCCTCCCCGGGGTCGAGTCTATCCGCTATCTCTCCCGGAGACGGAGGCAATGTCACAGTACATCCAGGAAAATCTGGCAAGAGGGTTCATCAGGAAGTCAGTGTCACCTGCTGGGGCAGGGTTCTTCTTCGTGCAGAAGAAGAGTGGGGAATTGCGTCCATGCATAGACTACAGGGGTCTTAACGCCATCACCGTTAAGAATAAATACCCTTTGCCTTTGATATCTGAACTGTTCGTTAGGCTTCGGGGAGCAAGGGTATTTACTAAATTAGATCTGCGGGGTGCTTACAACCTGATTCGCATCCGTGAGGGGGACGAATGGAAGACGGCTTTTAACACCAGGGATGGGCACTATGAATATCTGGTGATGCCCTTTGGGCTCTGTAATGCCCCAGCCGTTTTCCAAGACTTTGTGAACGATATCTTCCGGGATATGCTTTCCACCTCGGTCGTAGTCTATCTGGATGATATTCTCATCTACTCTCCAGATATTGACTCCCACCGGAGAGATGTTTGCAAAGTCTTCGACCTCCTACGGGCAAACTCCCTCTATGCCAAGTTGGAGAAGTGTATGTTTGAGCAGGAGTCCTTACCTTTCCTAGGCTACATCATCTCAGCCCAGGGATTGGCTATGGATCCTGCCAAACTACAGGCTGTGATGGACTGGCAGGAACCCCATTCTCTTAAAGCGGTGCAGCGCTTTATGGGGTTCATCAATTATTATCGCCAGTTCATCCCGCATTTCTCAACTTTGGTAGCTCCCTTGGTTGCCCTCACCAAGAAGGGGGCGAATCCCAAATTGTGGTCTGAGGAGGTCTCCAAGGCCTTTATCTTTATAAAGTCACACTTCGCTAGCGCTCCCATTCTTCATCTCCCCGATGTTGATAAGCCATTTATCATGGAGGTGGATGCCTCTTCTGTTGGTGCTGGAGCAGTCCTCTTCCAAAAGGATGCTCAAGGTCGGAAGCATCCTTGCTTCTTTTTCTCCAAGACCTTCGCACCAGCAGAGAGGAATTATTCCATCGGGGACAGGGAGTTGCTAGCCATGAAGTTGGCTTTCTCGGAGTGGAGACATCTCTTGGAGGGAGCACGTTTTCCCTTCCAAGTCTTCACAGATCACAAAAATTTGGTGTATCTGCAGACAGCTCAGCGGTTGAATTCTCGCCAGGCCAGATGGTCCTTGTTCTTCTCCCGGTTTCATTTCACCCTCCATTTCCTTTCTGGGGAGAAGAACATTCGGGCCGACGCTCTCTCTCGCTCCGTTGTGTCATCTGCGGAGGAGGAGGAGGAGCCTCGGCTTATTGTCCCCACCGAGAGTTTGAGAACCGTGGCCCCGGTTTCGCTGGAGTCTGTGCCCCCGGGCAAGACTTTTGTTCCATCTAGTTTGCGACCGGAGGTTCTCTCTTGGGCGCACTCGTCCAGGGTGGGTGGACATTTTGGTACTAAAAGGACATCAGAGTTACTGGCGAGGACATACTGGTGGCCGCATATGGCTCGTGAGGTCGCAGAGTACGTTCGGGCGTGTGTCTCTTGCGCCAGGAACAAGACTCCTCGGCAACGGCCAGCTGGTTTGCTTTATCCTCTGCCCGTGGCTGACAGGCCCTGGGAGATGGTCGGGATGGACTTAGTGGTTGGCTTACCCAAGTCTCGTAATTGCACCATTATCTGGGTGATCACTGATCATTTTTCCAAAATGGTGCATTTGGTGCCTCTTCCACGGCTACCATCTGCACGGGCGTTGGCTGTCTTGTTTATCAAGCATATCTTTCGCTTACACGGTATGCCAGACAAAATTGTTAGTGACCGGGGTCCCCAGTTTGCGTCTCGATTCTGGAGGGAGCTATGTCGTCTACTCAGTATTGAGTTAAATCTCTCTTCGGCATATCATCCCGAGACGAATGGGTTGGTAGAAAGGGCCAACCAGACCTTGGTCACATATCTGCGACATTTTGTTTCTGCCAGACAGGATGACTGGGCATCCTTGCTACCGTGGGCAGAGTTTGCACTTAACAATGCCGTAGCCGACTCCACCGGTCAGACTCCATTCCTCTTAAATTACGGCCAGCATCCGCGTGTTCCTGTGCCCATGCCTGTGTCTTCCGCTGATCCCAGGGTGGCAGACTGGGCTGTAGAGGCACGGGACTTTTGGGATCGCACGCAGGATGCCATTCGGGCCTCCAAGGAGAGAATGAGGTCCTCCGCCGATGTTCATCGGCGCCCCGCTCCGACTTTTGCCCCTGGCGACTTGGTGTGGCTCTCCGCCCGTAACATCAGGCTGCGAGTTGAGTCCACTAAGTTTGCTCCTCGCTACTTGGGTCCCTTCAAGGTTCTCGAACAGGTTAATCCTGTGGTCTACCGCCTGGCTCTTCCTCCACGCTTGGGTATCACCGACACCTTTCATGTGTCCCTCTTGAAACCCGTACACATGTCCTGGTTTTCCGAGTCATCTGCCGGGACATCGGGTTCGTCTACGGACGATTACGAGGTGAACGCTATTTTGGGGTGCAAGGTGGTACGCGGCAAAAAGTTTTATTTGGTGGATTGGAAGGGTTATGGTCCAGAGGACAGGTCTTGGGATCCTGCTGAAAACATTCGGGCCCCACAGCTCATTGCTGCCTTCGAGCGTAGCGAGGCCCAAGGAGGGGGGGGCCCTAGGAGGGGGGGTAATGTTAGGAGTCGAGTTTCCTCTGCTGCACAGGGGGAATCTCGATCCGTCTCCGCTGCGGTCTCCCATTCTCCTCCGGCCGCAGTGGAGTCTGCTCAGCGGGGACGTCGCTCCCAGTGTCTTGCTCGCTCTCACTCTGTACAGAGAGTTACTGCAGCTTCTTCAGCTCCTGCCATTAAAGTCAGTGCTGGTCAGCGGCGAGCGGACTTCCCTGGGACTAAGTCCTTGTTTGCGCACACTGAGCATGCCCAGGGCAAGATCTCCCGTTGGAGATCGAGGGTCACGTGCTCAGGCTCTGCAGCACATTCCATTGGACCTCTTGGCAGGTCTTGGAAGGGCAAAGTTTCTGTGGCCACTTCCTGTGCTGCAACTATATAAACTGCGCATGACCGCACGGCCATGCGCTAGTGGACAATTGAATACGTGTGTTTGTTGTGAGTGCAAGTCGTTCATTAAATACCCCTACCCTATTGTATGACTGTTCGCGTATGGTGTATGGCTGCTATCTAGCGCCCGACAAATCACTCAACGTGTCACACACGTATCAGCGTCTATTGCTGTGACCGCCAGTGCGGCGCCACGCGCCAGTAGTGCGCTTCCTGACCCACGTCTGGGTGCTTAGTGGTGCCTGCCAGCACGGCACAGTTCGCACTTCGGTGCTCTAATTATAAGAGTTGCCTAACACACCCTGTTGCGGTGTTGTGTCAGCAAGTGGTCTAATCGGACTTCAATCCTAGTTGGGGTTAAGTTCGTTGACTGCTTGCTCGCCTTCTATGTGCGGTACCGCGATCCTGTGACGCAACAGGATCGCTTCCTTCACGTTGGGTGAAGTTTAACCCACGCGAGTATACTTATGAGTACCGCCATATAGTCCGTCATTACTCAGCAGCAGGTTCCATCTCTGCACGGTGGACCCCGGGCTACGAACGCACCGTACACTATCAGTCTTATTATTTGGTGCGTTCCGCTAGCCCTAACAGCATGTGAATTTATAAAAAGAAAAAATAGTGGAACAAGGCTAGCACATACAACTATGCTACGTATGCATGACAAACTATGATTTTTAAACAGATGCACGAGGCCTCAGTCTGACATAACAGACTGTATATTTTTTTTTGCGGGGGGTGAATTTTTTGAAAAAAAAAATGAAAATTGCAACTAAGTATATAGTAAAAAAACAGCAGCAGCATTAGCAGACAGTTATGGAGCTTTGGGAGGGATGCAGTGGGAGCTATGTATGCACATACAGTGCCTGCAGGCCTTGCACTGATGTGGATATGCCGTGCCCTGCCTTCCTAGTGCTGCAATCTCAGGACCCACTAATGAGCCCAAAAAAGGACTGTTGGTTTCTCAGGAGTTGTGGATTTAACAGTTGAAGACCTACATTAACTATTAAAACCACAATTCTGACCCTATCTCGACACCAGCTCTCCCTACTCTCGCTGAATCCGGTCTTTTATACTTGGGATGATGCTGTGCTGCCAAGCCAAAGCACTGCACGACCACAGCAAAGATGGCTGCGGCGTTTCATGGACTAGCAGATAATCCCTGCAGCTTGATTGGGTCTCTAAAGTCCGCCAAAAATGCTGGGTGGAGACACCAATTACCACCGAATAATCCCGGAAATGCTTGGTGCTCACCGAGTACACCGATACTCGGGCGAGTAATCAGTAGTGGCAAGCACGTTCGCTCATCACTAGTAAGAACCCTTAATTGTGAGGTTGGGGCAGCATGTACCATTCAATGGTGAATGCTCTACAGTTTTATACTGGATTTCTAGCATACATGTCACTATTTGTTAAACTATAACTGAATTGCTACTATATATCCATATGCTTATGGGTTATTAAACACTGTATGGGGGCATTGAATGAATGACTAGATCAAGATAAGCACTAGCGCTTTACTTATATTGCTGCTAACCTCATGGGTCCACCCTTCCACCCTATATATATATATATATATATAATATGTAAAAGGCTCCAATAAAGTGTTAATCTACACAGCGGGGAAGCCCACTCAGTGCACAGGTAATTGCATGAATTGATGCTGCAAGCATGTATACAGCAGTAAGTGCTCCGTGAGCTGGAGTACCACTCCAAAGAAAATAGCCACAATGGATACAATAATTGAAAGGGTTAGATGGCACTCACCCGTTAAAAATCTTCTTTATTCCAATACTTTAAAACATCGGCGTCGGGAGGATGGGAGTAAGAGTGGAATGGACGACAGCCGTTTCACGCTGCAGTGGCGCTTCTACTGGTCACTGGTCCCGACGCCGATGTTTTAAAGTATTGGAATAAAAAAGTTTTTTAACCGGTGAGTGCCATCCGACCCTTTCAATTTTTGCATAATATGTAAAAGGGTATAGATGTTATTTTCACCAGTGTTCCACATCATCCAGCTTTTGTCATTTATAGTTGCTTGTAGTTATATACTGGTATTTTTAAAGATATGATAAATAAAATTTGTTACTTTTTTTGAACAAATGGTCTCTTGTTTTTGCATTTGTTGGTGTTCTATGAGATAATGGGGAGTGTCCTTTAAAATTTGACCCTTAGCGCCACTTGGTATAGGCTTCTACTGATATGAGTATGCATTCTGTTCTATGGTTTTTGTTTTCAAGCAAGTAATCTTTGCAGGCTAGATACTGGATCTCATACCTGGGATTTGGATGTTTCGCGCCCAGCAGTTCGCCCTCAGCAGTTTGCCGAAAGCAGTTCGCCCATGGGTATATTTCGCCCCCGAACATTTCGTCCCCAGCATTTGTCCCCCAGGATGCTTCGCCTCCGCACATTTCACCCCCGCACATTTCGCCCTCAGCAGTTCACCCCCAGCAGTTCACCCCCAGCAGATCACCCACAGCAGTTCGACCCCAGCAGTTCGCCCCTGGGTACATTTCGCCCCCGCACATTTTGTCCCCAGCAGTTCGTCCCTGGGTACATTTCACCCCTGCACATTTCACCCCCAGCAGTTCGACCCCCCTCGCAGTTCGCCCCTGGGTACATTTCACACCCGCACATTTCGTCTCCAGCATTTGGCCCCCGGATGTTTCGCCCCCAGCAGTTCGCCCCTGGATGTTTGTACTGTTGTGATTCATGAATTCCCGTCCGTCATCAATGTTTCACCCCAGCAGTTCGCCCCTGGATGGTTGTACCCTTGTGGCTCATGAATTCCTGTCCGTCATCAATGTTTCGCCCCCAGCAATTCGCCCCTGGCAGTTCGCCCCCAGATGTTTATACCCTTGTGGTTCTTAAATTCCTGTCCGTCATCAATGTTTTGTCCCCAGCAATTCGCCCCCAGCATTTCGCCCCCAGATGTTTGTACCCTTGTGGTTCATGAATTCCCGTCCATCATCAATGTTTCGCCTCCAGCAATTTGCCCCCGGTAGTTCACCCCTGGATGTTTGTACCCTTGTGGTTCTTAAATTCCTGTCCGTCATCAATGTTTTGTCCCCAGCAATTCGCCCCCAGCATTTCGCCCCCAGATGTTTGTACCCTTGTGGTTCATGAATTCCTGTCCGTCATCAATATTTCACCCCCAGCAGAACGCCCCTGGCAGTTCACCCTGGATGTTTGTCCCCTTGTGGTTCTTGAATTCCTGTCCGTCATCAATGTTTCGCCCCCGGCAGTTCCCCCCCAGATGTTTGTACCCTTGTGGTTCATGAATTCCTGCCTATCATCAATTGTTCGCCCCCAGCAGTTTGCCCCCGGCAGTTCGCCCCCGGATGTTTGTACCTGTCACGGATCGCACCATGACTGTCACCAATATGTCACGATCGGGGTGACCTTTGGACAGCCCACGGCTATGAAATGTGCAGGGGGGCTTATCTTAGTTATCCCTCCACTGCTCAAATGTGACGAAAACACACACAAGGCTATTGACCTCTTAGTTTACCGCAGGGGCTTTTTTTAGTTATCCCACTGCTCCTACAATATAACACGAACTGCAGGGATTTATATATATCTCGGTTTACAATTCTGTGTGAGAACTTGCAGCTCTCTGGCGCCCCCCTTGCCCTCAGGTCAGATTATGTACTGCACCTGGGGTAACTAGTTGCCAGAAAGCCTGCCTGCTAAGTACTGGCTATTGGCCACGCTGCAGTGAGGCGACATAACTACTTCCACTCAGGCAGGAACAATAATTATCAATGCCGCCGTCGCTACAACGACTCCCAAAAGCACAGGACATGGTATGCCACCACCAGCTTCGATTAACGGGTCTGAAGCTAACCCAAAACAGTAGCGTAATTCCCTCCCAGAGACTGAGGGTACGTTTTAGAGCAGGAGAACGAAACTAGTAATTTAAATATTTTACTCCGAAAGATTAAGCAGTGTTTATAAAAAGATTACAAGGATGTTACAATAAGAGACAATTGAAAGTATGTACAAAGCAATTAAAAAATAACATGGATTAAAGAAGAAAGATAAAACTCACATGTTCTCAGATCATTTCAGGCAAAACCATGCTGATAGGCGGAGCCCAAAATGTCCCAGTGCATCAGGAGGTCTGGATAGGAACAGCTCCTCAGGCATAACTGAAGGCTGGGTTAAGTGGAGTCCCTTATACCTGCAGCCTGGTGACATCACTAAAGGGGCTGGTTTCCCGGGACCCTCCCCTCTCCTCAGACATACAGATTTCAACAGCAATTCTTATAATTGTCATATGTTCGCTGGAGAATCTGGCAGAGTCATAACACACACCTCATCCATCTTGTATTAAAATTGGCTTTCTATTGGTACCAAATTTGGGCTAGTTGGCACACACGGTTCTGGAGTAATCTGTACTTTGTACCCATTAGGATTAGAGGCTCGTGCTTACAGTGTTTGGTAGATCTACTGATAGACGTTAGCAATATGTACGTATTATTTTCCTAGCCCAAATCGGTGGCCCAATATCTTACTATATTAGAACAAAGAACCTCCTTTCTTACGAGAGATATCAGACCAGTTTTAGCTGGTACAATTGTCTATTGCAGCTACAGAGGTCGTAAAAATTATTTTGGTGGGAGGGAATGAGGGATTTGGGATCCATACACACACACATTTCATCAAGCAGAAACACAGACAGAAAGGGGGTCAGAGCCCACGGTGTGCTAACAGGGAAAACTAATAATCATATTACATTTTATACATTATCGTGACTCTCCACACAGGTCGAGACCTCAGCAAAAGGGAGAGAAGTAATTTTTATTTTCTGATGAGCAAACTCCGAATATTGCCTGTTTGGGGTTGGTGTGGTTGAACCCGAGCAGGCAATGTTCGATACAAACCCTGAACTTTCCAGATCGGGTTTGCTCATCACTAGATACTGTATGATATGTAATGGATGACAAAAAGAAGCCATTAAGTGTAACACCACTAGTACATGAGAGTAAAATGATGGTCACTTGTCTTAGATCAGGGGTGTAAAAACTCATATTCACCAACGGCCACACCAATTTAATGGTTGTCCCCAAAGGGCCATTTGTTGCTGAAAGACTGAATGCACACAACTGAGTCCCATCCAGAACATGCATTTCTCTGCACAGAGCAGTGCATGTCCCTGTATAAGGCATGGCATGGTGGATCAGCTCTTGCCAGGCACATCTTCCCTGGATCTCACTTAAATCATGGAGAGCTATGGCTGCAGCTTACAGTCACTTGTCATTGTCATTGGTGCTGAAAGTTGCTGATAAACAGCTGGTTCAATGCAGAATACAACTGGACCCTATTCTTGGCCCAATCTGAGGAATGGGTATCTATAGAAAAACGGATCCTGAAGTGAGAATACCACTTTTATCTGCTGCTCCATTCTTTTGTATACTGGCGGAGTGTTCTGTGAGGGCTAATTCCAAACCCTCCCATCTGAAGACTTGATAAAGAGGTTCTGTAGAAGCTGTTTAACCATCACTTTAGTTCAGCAAAGCCAATATCTCAGTTCTGCAGAGATGGTTGGTGGGATTAGCCATGTAGTCAGTCAACAATCCCCCTGCTTCCATACATAGCCTGCATTAAAGGGGTATTCTCATGCCAAACAGCAAAATCAAAATAAGGCAGCATGCTTCAGCAATCATGTTGCAGTAAGCATGCTACTGATCTTCAACTCCTAGTACTTACCTAGAGGTCTTCTGCTCATCTTTGTCTAATATTCTCCTGGCTGTTTGGGCAAAACATCCAGGGGCTAAATGCTGGGGACGAAATGTGCGGGGGCGAAATTTACCCAGTTGCGAACTCCTGGGGGCAAACTGCTGGAGGCGAAATGCTGCGGGGGTGCAATGTGTGGGGGCGAAACATCCTGGGGGCCAAATGCTGGGGATGAAATGTGCAGGGGCGAAATGTACCCAGGGACAAACTGCTGGGGGTGAACTGCTGGGGGTGAACTGCTGGGGGCGAAATGTGCGGGGGTGAAATATGCGAGGGCGAAATATCCTGGGGGCCAAAGGCTGGGGACGAAATGTGCGTGGGTGAAATGTACCCAGGGGCGAACTGCTGGGGGCAAATTGCTGGGGGCAAACTGCTGGGTGCGAAACATCCTAGAACCCTCATACCTCTCATAGCCATTCTGTAATTGATCCTGTTGTACGATCCCATTCCTGCCATAGTCATGCCCTTTACCTGATCAGTTCATCTAATGACACGTCGGCCATATTTATCTGGCAAACCTGCTCCTTACCAGCAGCAACTGTACGAAATAGTGCGTTCCAAGGCCATGGACAATATTCTAGATTATTCATGCCTCATTCACACTAAAACATTTTTTTTATATATTACTAACATGATACAGAAGGGTTGATCTCAGTTTGAAATTGTTTTGAGCTTCCAGTTTATGTTATACACGCCTCATTGACAGGCCCCCAAAAATTCTTCTGTTACTAACGTAATATAGTAGGGGACATCTCACTTTGAAATGCTTGGAACATGTAGTCAATGTTATATAGGCCTCATCGACAGGCCCCCAAAAAATTCTACAGGCCTCATCCACAAAAAAAAAAAAAAATCTGTTACTAACGTCATACAGTAGGGAACATCTCACTTTATTTTTTTGGAGTTGATCATTTTTGTCATACAGGCATCATCCACACTGAAACAATTCTTCTGTGAGTAACGTGATTCATCACGCCATATTTCACCTTTTAATTTTGTGCCACTGAAATTCAGCTGTGTGCAGAGGTTGTGCAGAGTGAAAAATCTAATTTTTAGTTGCCAATAGTGTGCTCTTAGCTCACTATTTGAGCAACATGACTGGTAAAAAGCGAGGTTGTGGTGGAAGAGGGATTAGTCTTCATGTTCGAGGTGTATGTGGTATATGTGTTAATATTTCTGAAAGCATTAGTGAACCAACAATGTGACGTCCTATCCATAGACAACTAACAACTTCTGTTACTAAATGTTATAGTTTTTAGTGTTCTGCATTGTTCTCGTGTAATCGCAGCCTGATATCTTTAGTGGGGCTCATGCTAGCTGCTGTTGCTGCTGCTGGAGATGTTAACACTAATTTGTGGAAATGTGAACAGTCCTGCTTGGATGTCCATCTGCTGGGTTGGTGTAGTAGAAGGCCTCTCAGTCCCTATTAGACTCTTTCTACTGTGGTGAAATTGATGTCATTTTGTTGGTGTCTGCCAATAAATATTCTAAATGGGTAGATTCCTGGTTATGTATCCTTCATGTGTGTTGACTGTAGCAGTAGGCCTCCGATAACCGCAGTCCTCACCCTCTTTGAGTCAACTACCCGTGTTACTATCCTTACATTTTTCTGACAAAAGTAATCTCTGCAACTGATATGTGTGCCACCTGAGTGTGAATGAGCTTCAATTGTATTTATTTTTTTTGTTTTATCACTTATACAGCGCAAATAATTCAACATTCGCTTTACAAACATTTACAGACATTACTGGCAGTGTCACCCTCCGGACTCACACTCTAAATTTACTATCTGTATGTCTTTGTAGTGTGGGTAAAAAAATAATTACTGGGAGAAAACGGTCAGAAATACGGGTAGAACATGCAAAGTCTTTGCAAATGCAGTCCTTGGTGGGGTTGGAACACAAGACTACATAGCTGCATGGCTGATAATGTTTTTGCATTGACAGCTGAACGTTTCTATGGTTGGAAGGCTATCGCTGCGATGAGAACTGTGTGACTCAAAGCTGTCTTGGGGAAAACCACTATCAAGATTTTCTTCATGCATGTTTTGATACTGCATGGATGCGTCCCTTTCGAGGGTGGGAAGCAACAGGCAAAGTTTACTTTTTTTTATTGTGGATAGACCATAATAGCAAACCAGTAGTCAGCACTATTTTGAGTCATAAATATACGGATAACAATCACAATCATGTTGCAGATAGTGCTGCAATAAAATGCTTATGGGTCGGTCTCTTTCATCAGGTTCAACTACACAGTGTGTTGGTGGCGGGATAACAAGCTTTCTTCCTCCATCCCTTCCTGATCACCATGGACAACATTATTGTTTTCATCTCCTAACTGTTGCAGATACATCACCCGTTCCTCCTCGTCCTTTTCATGGTCCCTTTCCAGTTGTTCCTCCCATGGCAACAACCTGTGAGATGAAAGACCTAAATTTATAGATATTGTTAACCCTAAAGGAATCCTCCCCTGCTTTCTCCACTTCCCCCAGAAACAGTACCACCACCTCCATACCTAGACTATTTAAAGTGTGCTCCAGCATGTAGATGACAGTAATAGTGATGCTGATGACTGCTGCCAGAGTCACTGCAACATGTGCAGAGTTTAATTCCACGGTGTGGTCATATCGCATATCAAGCAGTTAACTGGTAGTCTGAAAGATCTCTATACCAACTGATGTGGAATGGTGGAAGTCAGCATACAATGACAGTGGCTTCTGCAGCAGCGCATCCAGTCTGGGACAGTGGTAAATGAATTTACAGTGGGGCAAAAAAGTATTTAGTCAGTCAGCAATAGTTCAAGTTCCACCACTTAAAAAGATGAGAGGCGTCTGTAATTTACATCATAGGTAACCTCAACTATGGGAGACAAACTGAGAAAAAAAAAATCCAGAAAATCACATTGTCTGTTTTTTTAACATTTTATTTGTATATTATGGTGGAAAATAAGTATTTGGTCAGAAACAAAATGTCATCTCAATACTTTGTAATATATCCTTTGTTGGCAATGACAGAGGTCAAACGTTTTCTGTAAGTCTTCACAAGGTTGCCACACACTGTTGTTGGTATGTTGGCCCATTCCTCCATGCAGATCTCCTCTATGTTGTATTTTCCGCAGCATGTCAATTCTTTGTGCGGATTCCGCAGCGTTTTACACCTGTTCCTCAATAGGAATCCGCAGGTGAAATCCGCACAAAAAACACTGGAAATTTCAAAAATGGTGCTGAAAAATCTCACACGAATCCGCAACGTGGGCACATAGCCTTAGGGTTAGGGTTGGAATTAGGGTTGTGGTTAGGGTTGTGATTAGGGTTAGGGGTGTGTTGGGATTAGGGTTAGGGGTGTGTTGGGGTTAGGGTTGTGGTTAGGGGTGTGTTGGGGTTAGGGTTGTGATTAGGGTTACGACTACAGTTGGGATAAGGGTTAGGGGTGTGTTGGAGTTAGAACTGAGGGGTTACCACTGTTTAGGCACATCAGGGGTCTCCAAACGCAACATGGCGCCACCATTGATTCCAGCCAATCTCGTATTCAAAAAGTCAAATGGTGCTCCCTCAATTCCGAGCCCCGACGTGTACCCAAACAGTGGTTTACCCCCACATATGGGGTACCAGCATACTCAGGATAAACTGCGCAACGATTACTGGGGTCCAATTTCTCCTGTTACCCTTGTGAAAATAAAAAAATGCTTGCTAAAACATCATTTTTGAGGAAAGAAAAATGATTTTTTATTTTCACGGCTCTGCGTTGTAAACGTCTGTGAAGCACTTGGGGGTTCAAAGTGCTCACTACATATCTAGATAAGTTCCTTGGGGGTCTAGTTTCTAAAATGGGGTCACTTGTGGGGGGTTTCTACTGTTTAGGCACACCAGGGGCTCTGCAAATGCAACGTGACGCCCGCAGACCATTCCATCAAAGTCTGCATTTCAAAAGTCACTACTTCCCTTCTGAGCCCCGACGTGTGCCCAAACAGTGGTTTACTCCCACATATGGGGTATCAGCGTACTCAGGAGAAACTGGACAACAACTTTTGGGGTTTAATTTCTCCTGTAACCCTTGGGAAAATAAAAAATTCTGGGCTAAATAATTATTTTTGAGGAAAGAAAACGTATTTATTATTTTCACGGCTCTGCATTATAAACTTCTATGAAGCACTTGGGGGTTCAAAGTGCTCACCACACATCTAGATAAGTTCCTTTCGGGGTCTAGTTTCCAAAATGGGGTCACTTGTGGGGGGTTTCTACTATTTAGCCACATAAGGGGCTCTGCAAACGCAACATGACGCCCGCAGAGCATTCCATCAAAGTCTGCATTTCAAAACGTCACTACTTCAATTCCGAGCCCCGGCATGTGCCCAAACAGTAGTTTACCCCCACATATGGGGTATCACCATACTCAGGAGAAACTGGACAACAAATATTGGGGTCAAATTTCTCCTGATACCCTTGGGAAAATTAAAAAATTCTGGGCTAAATAATTATTTTTGAGGAAAGAAAACGTATTTATTATTTTCACGGCTCTGCATTATAAACTTCTGTGAAGCACTTGTGGGTTCAAAGTGCTCACCACACATCTAGATAAGTTCCTTTCGGGGTCTATTTTCCAAATTGGGGTCACTTGTGGGGGGTTTCTACTGTTAAGCCACATCAGGGGCTCTGCAAACACAACGTGATGCCCACAGAGCATTCCATCAAAGTCTGCATTTCAAAACGTCACTACTTCACTTCCGAGCCCCGGCATGTGCCCAAACAGCGTACTCAGGAGAAACTGCACAATAACTTTTGGAGTCAAATTTCTCCTGTTACCCTTAGGAAAATAAAAAAATTGCAGGCTAAAAGATCATTTTTGAGAAAATAATTTTTTTTTTTTATTTTCATGGCTCTGCGTTATAAACTTCTGTGAAGCACTTGGGGGTTCAAAGTCCTCACCACACATCTAGATAAGTTCCTTGGGGGGTCTAGTTTCCAAAATGGGGTCACTTGTGGGGGAGCGCCAATGTTTAGGCACACAGGGGCTCTCCAAACGCGACATGGTGTCCGCTAACGATGGAGATAATTTTTCATTCAAAAAGTCAAATGGCGCTCCTTCCCTTCCGAGCCTTACCATGTGCCCAAACAGTGGTTTACCCCCACATGTGAGGTATTGGTGTACTCAGGAGAAATTGCCCAACAAATTGTAGGATCCATTTTATCCTGTTGCCCATGTGAAAATGAAAAAATTGAGGCTAAAAAATGTTTTTGTGAAAAAAAAGTACTTTTTCATTTTTACGGATCAATTTGTGAAGCACCTGGGGGTTCAAAGTGCTCACTATGCATCTAGATAAGTTCCTTGGGGCGTCTAGTTTCCAAAATGGGGTCACTTGTGGGGGAGCTCCAATTTTTAGGCACACGGGGGCTCTCCAAACGTGACATGGTGTCCGCTAAAGAGTGGAGCCAATTTTTCATTCAAAAAGTCAAATGGCGCTCCTTCCCTTCCAAGCCCTGCCGTGCGCCCAAACAGTGGTTTACCCCCACATATGAGGTATCAGCGTACTCAGGACAAATTGGACAACAAAGTTCGTGGTTCAGTTTCTCCTTTTACCATTGGGAAAATAAAAAAATTGTTGCTAAAATATAATTTTTGTGACCAAAAAGTTAAATGTTCATTTTTTCCTTCCATGTTGCTTCTGCTGCTGTGAAGCACCTGAAGGGTTAAAAAACTTCTTGAATGTGGTTTTGAGTACGTTGAGGGGTGCAGTTTTTAGAATGGTGTCACTTTTGGGTATTTTCAGCCATATAGACCCCTCAAACTGACTTCAAATGTGAGGTGGTCCCTAAAAAAATGGTTTTGTAAATTTCGTTGTAAAAATGAGACATCGCTGGTCAAATTTTAACCCTTATAACTTCCTAGCAAAAAAAAAATTTGTTTCCAAAATTGTGCTGATGTAAAGTTGACATGTGGGAAATGTTATTTATTAACTATTTTGTGTCACATAACTCTCTGGTTTAACAGAATAAAAATTCAAAATGTGAAAATCGCGAAATTTTCAAAATTTTCGCCAAATTTCCGTTTTTATCACAAATAAACGCAGAATTTTTTGACCTAAATTTATCACTATCATGAAACCAAATATGTCACGAAAAAACAATCTCAGAACCGCTAGGATCCGTTGAAGCGTTCCTGGGTTATTACCTCATAAAGGGACACTGGTCAGAATTGCACAAAACGGCAAGGTCTTTAAGGTCAAAATAGGCTGGGTCATGAAGGGGTTAATTAAGGCAGAGGTTGAGGGCGCAGGTGGAGGTCCTAAAGGATGTGGAGGAACTTTTACACACAGAAGTTTGTTCCCCAAGCCCTGGGGATTCCAAGACTTGGTGTCTAGTGACACCTTGGTGTCTACTGCTTTAGTTCTCCATCCCCTGGTGTGTACTTGTTTTGTTCTCCAGCCCAAACTGTTTAGTTGTTTAGTTCTCCAACCCCTGTTGTCTATTAGTTTAGTTCTCCATGTTTTGGTGTGTATTTCTTTTCTTCTGCAATTATAACTGTTTAGTAGTTTATAATAAGAGAGGCTAAGCGGCACACGACATATATACTGGGTGCACAAATAGGAATTCACTCCATAGTTTATAGAAAAAATAAGAATTTGGCACTCCAAACATCAAATGTAAATCATTTATTATAGGGTGAGTCCATTATAGTGCAAAAAAACTTTGTAGTTTGATATTAATGTTTCAACCGTAATGGCCTTCCTAAGAACAAGGTGCTTATAATCAGACTGTAAAGCTGGTGACAGCGCAAGAAAAAGGCATCACAAAGATTCCGTATTGGGGCTTAGGAGAGAGGCACAACCGTGCACTGAACATAGCTCTTTCTCTTAAACGCTGATCACTGCTAACTCCATGATAGCCATGACAAAGGTGGCAGAGAGTGCAATAAAGCAAGATCAATGGATAAAACAAAAAAGTACAGCATTGCCCAGTCTGCCCAGTCTGTGTGTGACTGGAGAGCAGAAGTCATTGAAAATCCCTGATTTGTTTATTTTAATGAAAATTAGGCAGTCTACACTTTCATGAGACAGCACAGTATGCTGATCCATCAGTACACCATCAGCAGCACTGAGGAAACCTTCTATGAGAACGCTGGCTGCCAGGCATGATAAAACCTAAAAGGTGTGACTGTCAGCCAGTGTGTGTGTCCTGAGTAAAACAAACTGTGCCCAAATATACCTGTGGAGCGGAGCAGCAGCGGTGAAGATGTGTGCTTCAGACAAACAGGACATGAAGCACGTGACTGCTGGGGGTGTGGCCTAAGCTCCAGAGAGCTAGGAGCTGAAGGAAAACTCCTAGAAAGGTAACTACGAGACAAAGTTACCAAGGGATTAGACAGAACGGATAGTCAGGACGTGGCCAAGGGGTCATACACAGAGAGGGCAGCGCAGTACAAGAGAAGCAGGCAGAGGGTAGTCAGGAAGTAGCCCAAGGGGTCATACACAGGGAGGGCAGCACAGTACAAAAAGGGCAGGCAAAACTCGTAACAGGGACACAGCCAAATCAGAAACAGACAGATGTAACATAGCACAGGCACAAAGCACAGCAGGGTCAAACACACTCGGTAAAGGGTCAGAGTATAAGCGACAGGAAATGGCCCCACAATGAGGCTATAAGAAGCCTCCCAGAATCCCAGAGTGAGAGTTCACTTTTAGAGCCCTTTTTGAATATCGGTACCACATTTGCTATGCGCCAGTCCTGTGGAACAGACCCTATCGCTATAGAGTCCCTAAATGTAAGAAATAATGGTTTGTCTATTTCATTACTTAGTTCTCTTGATACTTGTGGGTGTATGCCATCCGGACCTGGAGATTTATCTATTTTAATCTTATCTAGGCGGTTTTGCACCTATTCTTGGGTTAGATTAGTGACTGACTGTTAATATAGGGTTTTCTTTGTCTCTCGGCATTTCACCTAGCATTTTATTTTCCACCGTGAATACCGTGAAGAAGTAGGTGTTTAATATATTAGCTTTTTCCTCGTCATCTACAACCATTCTTTCCTCACAATTTTTAAGGGGCCTACACTTTCACTTTTGATTCTTTTACTATTGATATAGTTGAAGAAAAGTTTGGGAATAGTTTTACTCTCTTTAGCAATGTACTTCTCTGTTTCCTTTTTGGCAGTTTTAATTAGTTTTTTAGATAAATTATTTTTCTCCCTATATTTTTTTAGAGCTTCAATGGTGCCATCCTGCTTTAGTTTAAATGCTTTCTTTTTACTGTTAATTGCCCCTCTTACTTCTTTGTTTAACTTTAGCCACATTAGGTTTATCTTATCTTTATCTTTTCCCACAAGGTATAAACCACTTAAGGTACCGTGACACTGAACGATATCGCTAGAAATCCGTGACGTTGCAGCGTCCTGGCTAGCGATATCGTTCAGTTTGACAGGCAGCAGCGATCAGGATCCTGCTGTGATGTCGTTGGTCGCTGCAGAAAGTCCAGCACTTTATTTCGTCGCTGGACCTCCTGCAGACATCGCTGAATCGGTGTGTGTGACACCGATTCAGCGATGTCTTCACTGGTAACCAGGGTAAACATCGGGTTACTAAGCACAGGGCCGCGCTTAGTAACCCGATGTTTACCCTGGTTACCATCGTAAAAGTAAAAAAAACAAACGCTACATACTTAGCTTCTGCTGTCTGTCCCCGGCGCTGTGCTTTCCTGCACTGGCTGTGAGCGCCGGCTAGCCGGAAAGCAGAGCGGTGACGTCACCGCTCTGCTTTCCGGCCGCTGTGCTCACAGTCAGTGCAGGAAAGCACAGCGCCGGGGACAGACAGCGGAAGGTAAGTATGTAGTGTATGTTTTTTTTACTTTTACGATGGTAACCAGGGTAAACATTGGGTTACTTAGCGCGGCCCTGCGCTTAGTAACCAGATGTTTACCCTGGTTACCGGCATCGTTGGTCGCTGGAGAGCTGTCTGTGTGACAGCTCTCCAGCGACCAAACAGCGACGTTGCAGCGATCGACATCGTTGTCGGTATCGCTGCAGCGTCGCTGAGTGTGAAGGTAGCTTTACATTACATGTTTAGGATGTTCTTACCCATTTCAAATTTATTATCTGTATTCTTATTTCTGAGGACATTGTCCCAATCAACTAGATTAAGGGCATCTCTAAGCTGGTCAAACTTTGCCTTCCTAAAGTTCAGTGTTTTTGTGACCCCCTGATAAGTCCCCCTAGTGAAAGACAAGTGAAACTGTACAATATTATGGTCGCTATTTCCTAGATGCCCGATGACCTGCAGATTTGTTGTTCTGTCAGGTCTATTAGATAGTATTAGGTCTAAAAGTGCTGCTCCTCTGGTTGGATTCTGCACCAAATCTGTTGCCTTTACAGTACCTTAATATTGTGCTGTTGCAAGTGCTTCCTGAGGTTTTTTGGGATTGCAAACCTTGTACCACTGATAACTGGTACCACAGATGCTGGTTTGTGCTTTAGACTCGGAAATTCAAATTTCATTTTTCAAATCTTGATATTTTTGAGTCTTTACTAATTCTTTTTCATTGACCCTGCTATTTCCATGCATAGTCAACAATCCACAACCTCTTTTTCTTGACAATGTGTTTTTTAGACAAATACTAAGTCCATTTGCATGCAAGAGTCATAAAACATTTACAAGTATATTTAGTAAATATTTTAAAAAATATTATTATTGTATTTATATTTCATTTTTTAATAAAATAATATAATGTTTAACAACATTTCTAATATTATTTTTACTTTTACCACAATTATTATCTGTTAAGACTTGACACAGAATACGACTGTAGAGGTTTCAGACAAAATAATGGATGCAAACAATGCAAAAAAGAAAGTTTATGGGAACTTTAAAATTGCAGTCAGTGCATTAAACCTAATTTAGCAATGTTTGCTGAGCAATCCAATATTGTTTAGGGAAAAGATCAAGGAACTGTATAAGCATTGAAATAGATTTTTAAGACTTAAATCCATTATTCTGAAGTAGACACAGCCAATAAGAGATTATAAATATCTATCTCACAAATACAATTTAACTACTTAGCAGATAATTTGTTAAGAGGATAATAAACTGTATAAGTCACTCAGAACACAATATGCTGAATTTTTGTATCTAAATGTTATACCTTCCATATACAGGCAAATATGTCAACAGTACACTTAACTTGAATCACCAATCTTATGGTTTAAATGTTCCTTCAAATTTCTTTACATTTTTTAATTAAAAATGTACCTTTTTAGCAAATTATGGTGTTTCTCCACACATTTGATCAACTGGTTGTACATAATTTACCAAGTTACTAAGACTAATTAATATACTAAAAACATAAATATTTTACAGTAAGAATTTTTAATCAAACAGATAAAGGTGTTGTCAACCCCTTCTAATCACATTTGTTTCCCCTTTTAACCTACACTCACCACCAGTGACATTGGTGTTCCTGTGGTGTCGGCACTAACTCTTCTGGGGATTGCATGACATAAAAATAAGTAATTACAAATCTCATTAAGTGCTCATTCACATACTGTTGTCATTACCCTGGACAGGATGAATCCGCTTCCATCCTGGTCAGGTAAGGGTTAACTTTAGTTCGCCTCTCTTTGGTTCTGGGGTGGCTATTTAATGTTGGCAGTTCCTGGGTTTGGTGTTGGTGATACTTTTGTATATTCGGCTAGTGGTTGCTGACCCAGGTTACTTCCGTAATTGTTGTGCCTCTGTGCTTGTGTGCCTTGCTGTGAATGACCCAGTTCGTCCCCTGACTCTCGCCTCTGTATCCTGCTTTGTACTGCCCTTTCTCTCCTGGTTATCTGACCCCCTTAGCTTGTCTCCGTTTACTCGTTGTCTTATCCCAAGGTACTACTCTCTCATCTGGCTTTTGACCCTCGGCTTTCCTTGACCACGAGTACTGTCTTTGCCTTGCACTCTGTGCATTCAGTTGCCTTTCCTGTACACACGCGCGATGGCTCCACCCCCTGGTCATGTGACTGCTCAGTGCCAGGTCCTGTGCACTATTCACTTCTTAGTCTCAGGTCCTTGTGTACAGCGTGCCTTGTCTCTGCACCCCCTGTGCTCATTCACGTGACCCCCTGATATCGTCCTCTAGGCAGCGCCAGTGACACCACCGATGTCATCACATCATCACTGACCTTATACAATTTTTCAGGGGGAGGTCTTGTGTCTTGTTATGGGCCTGCTGCATGCTCTGTCAGATCAGGTATCTAACCTGACTAAGATGATGCAGAACCTCTCTGTAGAGCAAAGAGCATTGGTTGCATTGCACCAACAGGTAAAGAGGAAGTTGGCAGATACAGTTAATACTTCAGTTGCAAGCTGAAATGCAATCATGGAAGTGATTCAGAAATGCTTCAGGTACAGCTTGCATTTAATGTGGTCTTGCTTTTAATACATTTAGAAGGGCTTTATGGCACAGCGAATATAAAAAACATAGCGTAGGACTGCCCCATTATGAGAATGCAGTGAAATGGCGGGGTGGCTCAAACGGTAACAAAATTCTCATTGGGGTCTGTTACAAACCCCCAAATATAACAGAAAGCATGGAAAGTCTACTTCTAAAGCAGATAGATGAAGCTGCAACCCATAATGAGGTCCTGGTTATGGGGGACTTTAACTACCCGGATATTAACTGGGAAACAGAAACCTGTGAAACCCATAAAGGCAACAGGATTCTGCTAATAACTAAGAAAAATTATCTTTCACAATTGGTGCAGAATCCAACCAGAGGAGCAGCACTTTTAGACCTAATACTATCTAATAGACCTGACAGAATAACAAATCTGCAGGTGGTTGGGCATTTAGGAAATAGCGACCACAATATTGTGCAGTTTCACCTGTCTTTCACTAGGGGGACTTGTCAGGGAGTCACAAAAACATTGAACTTTAGGAAGGCAAAGTTTGAACAGCTTAGAGATGCCCTTAATCTGGTAGACTGGGACAATATCCTCAGAAATAAGAATACAGATAATAAATGGGAAATGTTTAAGAACATCCTAAATAGGCAGTGTAAGCGGTTTATACCTTGTGGGAATAAAAGGACTAGAAATAGGAAAAACCCAATGTGGCTAAACAAAGAAGTAAGACAGGCAATTAACAGTAAAAAGAAAGCATTTGCACTACTAAAGCAGGATGGCACCATTGAAGCTCTAAAAAACTATAGGGAGAAAAATACTTTATCTAAAAAACTAATTAAAGCTGCCAAAAAGGAAACAGAGAAGCACATTGCTAAGGAGAGTAAAACTAATCCCAAACTGTTCTTCAACTATATCAATAGTAAAAGAATAAAAACTGAAAATGTAGGCCCCTTAAAAAATAGTGAGGAAAGAATGGTTGTAGATGACGAGGAAAAAGCTAACATATTAAACACCTTCTTCTCCACGGTATTCACGGTGGAAAATGAAATGCTAGGTGAAATCCCAAGAAACAATGAAAACCCTATATTAAGGGTCACCAATCTAACCCAAGAAGAGGTGCGAAACCGGCTAAATAAGATTAAAATAGATAAATCTCCGGGTCCGGATGGCATACACCCACGAGTACTAAGAGAACTAAGTAATGTAATAGATAAACCATTATTTCTTATTTTTAGTGACTCTATAGCGACAGGGTCTGTTCCGCAGGACTGGCGCATAGCAAATGTGGTGCCAATATTCAAAAAGGGCTCTAAAAGTGAACCTGGAAATTATAGGCCAGTAAGTCTAACCTCTATTGTTGGTAAAATATTTGAAGGGTTTCTGAGGGATGTTATTCTGGATTATCTCAATGAGAATAACTGTTTAACTCCATATCAGCATGGGTTTATGAGAAATCGCTCCTGTCAAACCAATCTAATCAGTTTTTATGAAGAGGTAAGCTACAGGCTGGACCACGGTGAGTCATTGGACGTGGTATATCTCGATTTTTCCAAAGCGTTTGATACCGTGCCGCACAAGAGGTTGGTACACAAAATGAGAATGCTTGGTCTGGGGGAAAATGTGTGTAAATGGGTTAGTAACTGGCTTAGTGATAGAAAGCAGAGGGTGGTTATAAATGGTATAGTCTCTAACTGGGTCGCTGTGACCAGTGGGGTACCGCAGGGGTCAGTATTGGGACCTGTTCTCTTCAACATATTCATTAATGATCTGGTAGAAGGTTTACACAGTAAAATATCGATATTTGCAGATGATACAAAACTATGTAAAGCAGTTAATACAAGAGAAGATAGTATTCTGCTACAGATGGATCTGGATAAGTTGGAAACTTGGGCTGAAAGGTGGCAGATGAGGTTTAACAATGATAAATGTAAGGTTATACACATGGGAAGAGGGAATCAATATCACCATTACACACTGAACGGGAAACCACTGGGTAAATCTGACAGGGAGAAGGACTTGGGGATCCTAGTTAATGATAAACTTACCTGGAGCAGCCAGTGCCAGGCAGCAGCTGCCAAGGCAAACAGGATCATGGGGTGCATTAAAAGAGGTCTGGATACACATGATGAGAGCATTATACTGCCTCTGTACAAATCCCTAGTTAGACCGCACATGGAGTACTGTGTCCAGTTTTGGGCACCGGTGCTCAGGAAGGATATAATGGAACTAGAGAGAGTACAAAGGAGGGCAACAAAATTAATAAAGGGGATGGGAGAACTACAATACCCAGATAGATTAGCGAAATTAGGATTATTTAGTCTAGAAAAAAGATGACTGAGGGGCGATCTAATAACCATGTATAAGTATATAAGGGGACAATACAAATATCTCGCTGAGGATCTGTTTATGCCAAGGAAGGTGACGGGCACAAGGGGGCATTCTTTGCGTCTGGAGGAGAGAAGGTTTTTCCACCAACATAGAAGAGGATTCTTTACTGTTAGGGCAGTGAGAATCTGGAATTGCTTGCCTGAGGAGGTGGTGATGGCGAACTCAGTCGAGGGGTTCAAGAGAGGCCTGGATGTCTTCCTGGAGCAGAACAATATTGTATCATACAATTATTAGGTTCTGTAGAAGGACGTAGATCTGGGTATTTATTATGATTTATTATGATGGAATATAGGCTGAACTGGATGGGCAAATGTCTTTTTTCGGCCTTACTAACTATGTTACTATGTTACTATGTATGTATGAGTTGATCAATTGTTTGCTAAATGTCTCATTTTGAAATACAGTTGGAAATCAATATGTGCATCTGCACTTCATGTATTGCGTTCTGATCCTAAGATGGGCTGGCTTCTCCTCTCTTTTGCTTTGATATTGGTATGTGGCTGACCACCACTGTTGCCATGTGCGCTGGGTTATGTATGCCATTCTTTCTGTGTTCACTGTGATTAATAGGCTGCTGTACACACATACAGCAGCCCTGCGCTGCCCTAGGTGCTGTTTAATTGTGCACCTGTGTTTCAGCCCCTGTGTCTCAACCTGTCTCATCCTTTATCTGTGGTGGTGGCTGGGCAGTGTGGAGGTTGGACCTGAAATGTCTATGTCTGGACCTGGTCAACCTTTATCTGCGCTTGCCCTTCTGGTGACATGGGAGTGATTCAGAAATGCTTCAGGTACAGCTTGCATTTAATGTGGTCTTGCTTTTAATACATTTACGAAGCCTCTATGGCACAGCGAATATGAAAAACGTAGAGTAGGACTACCCCATTATGAGAATGCCGTGACGTGGCGGGGTGACTCAAAGAATTGATCAATTGTTTGCTAAATGTCTCATTTTGAAATACAGTTAGAAATCAATATGTGCATTTGCACTTTATGTATTGCATTCTGACCATAAGCAGCGCTGGCTTCTCCCTTCTTTTGCTTTTATACTGTGTCTCATATCCTCTTCTGAACCCGCTGTCAAACTTTCAGATACTTTTTCTGGGGATAAGAAAAAATTCTGGGTGTTTAAGGAAAGTTGTAAATTACTATTTTCTCCATGTCCTCAGTCCTTCGGTAGTGAAAGTCAAAGGGTGGGGATAGTTATTTCCATGTTACGTGAGGTGCCACAATACTGGACTTTCTCCCTTTCCCCTGCCTCCTTGGAGAGAATTTCTGTTGATCAGTTCTTTAAGGCCTTGGGTCTTATTTATGATTAACCGGATCATGTGAGATTGGCATAGGACACAATTATGAGTCTCACCCAGGGAAAGCGCACGGCTTAGTTGTAATACTCTGAGTACAGGTGATGGGCATCCAAGGTTTCCTGGAATGACTTGGCACTCAGAGGGCTATTCCGACGGGGTCTCTCTGAGCATTTGAAAGGTGCTTTGGCCCTGCATCCACCGCCCTATTCACTGGAGGAGGCCATGACACAGACAATCCGTATGGACCTCAGACTGAGAGAGAGGTGTTATGCTACGAGATGTTCATCTGTTGCCAGTGAAACCCGAGTCTTTGTCATCGGTTGAGCCCATGGAGGTGGGGGCAGTCTCCATGAGGGAGAAGGAGAGGAGACGTTACAGAGAGAAAAAACTCTGTTTCTATTTTGGAGTACCCGGACATTGGATAAAGGACTGTCCCTTTTGCCCCCCCCAGATTCCAAGGTCTTGGGAAATGACTAGGTCTGGGAAACTGCCAAGGAGGTTATCCAGACCCACAGGTACTTTTTTCCTCAGCCTTCAAACTATTGTTGAAAGTGGAAGTTGGTGTAAACAATTGTGTTTTGCCCTCACCTGCTTTTGTGGATTGCGGGTCAGCAGCAAACTTGATTGACTCGAGGCTTGTGGCCCACTGTGGGAAAGGGACAGTTAAATTTGACAAACTCATGAGAGTGATGGATATTGACTCAACCCTGTTCACCAAGGATGGGATCCAGTCTGTTACTAAACAATTCGTCCTTAAGGTGGGGTCTGTACTTCTGGAGCACATAGCTTGTTAATGTTCTGGACAATCTCCCTGCTGGTTTGGTTTTAGGGTTTCCTTGGCTGCAATGTCATAATCCAGTCATTGACTGGGAGGCCCAGGAGATTGTTAAATGGGGATCTAACTGTGAAAACAAATGTCTGAATTCTGTGTTTGTGTTGTCCGTCGGTCTGGAGGGTATTCCAGAGTACCTGAAGGACTTCAAAGACGTGTTCTCCGAAAGTCAAGCCAAGGGGTTACCACCGCACCATCCTTTTGATTGTGTCATTGACCTGGTTCCTGGGGCTAAGTTGCCCAAATCCCGATTATTTAAGTTGTCTTTTCCAGAGCGGATCGCTTTGAAGGAGTACATATCTGAGAGTCTCTGCAAGGGACATATCCATCCCTCCGTGTCTCTTGTTGCTGCAGGGGTTTTGTTTTTGTGAATAAAAAAGATGGTGGTCTCCGCTCATGCCTTGACTTTCGGGACCTGAACAAGATTACTATAAGAAACACATATCCCCTCCCACTTATTCCTGATTTGGGTAATCAATTATCTGGGGCCAAATGGTTTTCAAAACTGTACTTGCGGGGGCATATAACCACTTCAGAGTGTGGGAGGGGGATGAGCGGAAGACTGTATTTCTCACCTCAGAGCGGCTGTTTGAAAATTTAGTTCTGCCGTATGGTCTAACCAAGGCCCCTGCGGTTTTCCAAAACTTCATCAATTATGTGTTCTCTGATGTTATTGGGCGGTTTGTGGTGATATACTTAGATGACATTCTGGTTTATTCACTTGATAAGCAGACACATATGAGTCATCTTAGGGTGGTTCTCCAAGGACTCAGTGAGAACCAACTTTTCGCTAAGCTAGAGAAATGCTCATTTTTTGTCCAAGAACAGCCTTTATTGGGGTTCATTGTCTTTAGTGAGGAGTTTTGTATGGATCCCAAAAAGGTGCAGGCCATTGTAGATTGGGTTCAGCCCCGAGACCCAAAAGGCTTTCAGCACTTTTTGGGATTCGCCAATAGCTATCAGAGGTTTATTAAAAGTGGTCAAGCCCCTCACAAACTTGACACAGAAGGGGGCTGATGTTAAGAATTGGTCTGCCTCAGTGGGGTTTCTCACTCTTAAAGAATGCTTTATGACTGCCCCGGTTCTGGTTGAACCTGATCCATCAGAACCTTTTGTGATGGAGGTTGATGCCTCAGAGGTGGGGGTGGTATTTTCTCAAGGGCCTGCCACTTTTACCAATTTGAGACCATGCACCTTCTTCTCCAAGTAGTTCTCGCCAGCGGAAAGAAATTAAGACATGGGTAATAGGGAACTTCTTGTGATCAAGTTGGCTTTCAAAGAATGGAAGCATTTTTTGGAGGGGGCGGTTCATCCCATTACTGTAGTTACTGATCACAAGAACCTAGCATATGTTGAGTCTGCTAAAAGGTTGACCCCTAGGCAAGCTAGATGGTCGCTTTTTTCCCCAGTTCCAGTTCTTGATCACCTTTCTTCAGGATCTAAAAATGTGAAGGTCGATGCCTTTTCTCGCAGTCTGGATCCAGTTTCTCCTCCCAAGCCTCCATCCTCCATTCTTCAACCTGGGGTGGTAGTGGCTGATGTGTTTGGAGGTTTTAAATGGGAGATTCGGGTTGCCCAGTCTCTGGCTCCTCGGTCCAAGCAAGTGAGAAAATTGTTTGTTCTGGTTCAGCTTCGACTCAGAGTCATCAAGGAGTTCCATGATTCAGCGCTGAGTGGACATCTGGGGATTTCAGCCACTTGTGGGGCCATCTGGAGGGTTTTTTGGTGGACCTCACTTACTTCTGATGTGAGGAAATTTGTATCTGCCTGGGAAGGTTGTGCCTATGCTAAGTGCTCTCATAACCGGCCAGCTGTGGAATTGGTGCCTTTGCCAGTTCCTGATAGACTATGGACAAATTTGTCCATGGATTTTATCACCAATCTTCCTCTCTCCAAAGGTAATACTGTCATCTGGGTGGTGGTGGTGGACAGGTTTTCAAAGCAAGCACCCTTTGTGCCCATAGCAGCACTACCTTCTGCTGAGACCTTGTCTAGGTTGTTCGTTTAACATGTGGTTTGTTTGCATGGTTTGCCCATGAATATGGTGTCTGATCGTGGTGTGCAGTTTGAGTCCAAGATTTCGAGGGCATTTTGTAAGAGGTTGGGGATTGAGTTGTCCTTTTCGTCTGCATACCATATGGAGATCAATGGTCAGAATTAAGGTTGAGCGAAACGGATTGGACAAATTCAAAAGTCGCCGACTTTCGGCAAAGTCGGGTTTCGTGAAACCCGACCCAATCCTGGTGTGGGATGGGCCATGAGGTCGGTGATCAGCGCGCCAAAGTCACGTTTCGTATAACGTTTTCAGCACCATTTCTCATCCAATGAAGGAGGACGCAGAGTGTGGGCAGCGTGATGACATAGGTCTCGGTCCCCACCATCTTACAGAAGGGCATGACAGTGATTGGCTTGCTTTCTGCGGCATCACAGGGGCTATAAAGGGGCGTGCATGCCGACCGCCATCTTACTTCAGCCGATCGTAGCAGAGGGAGAGGTTGCCGCAGCTTCATCAGAAGAAGGGATATAGTTAGGGAGGGAAGATTAAGCCCCAAAACTGCTTGTGCTGTAGCGATTTCCACTGTCCAACACCACCATTTGTTTGCAGAGACAGTGGGGGCTATATTTTTGTGCATCAGCTCTGTAGATTATTAGGCTGCCTTATAAGGCTCCCTGATAGCTGCATTGCTGTTTGCACGCCGCTGTGCAAACCAACTGCTTTTTAAAAGCAAAAATCCTGTTGCTCCTTTCTGCACAGTTATCTTGTTTATTTGTCCACCCTTTTGTGTGCAGCAGTCCTTTTTATTGCTGCCTTACTTGTCCTGAAATAATTGTAGGGAGATTGAAATTGTACTACAGTCCTTGTATTTTTTCATATATCTTCCAGCCACTTTCTGCCACTTACATTGTGTTGTTTTATGCACAGGGCCTGAGGTTTGGTTTAGTCTCCCCCCCAAAAATGTGAGATTCAAATGATCACAAAGTGGACATATTTCAGTCCTGTTAGTTTGTGGTATATCAGCCAGCCACTTTCTGCCATATACATTGTGTTGTTTTATGCACAAGGCCTGAGGTTTGGTTTAGTCTCCCCCCCAAAAAAAGTGAGATTCAAATTATCACAAAGTGGATATATTTCAGTCCTGTTAGCTTGTGGTATATCAGCCAGCCACTTTCTGCTACTTACAATGTGTTGTTTTATGCACAGGGGCTGAGGTTTGATTTAGTCTCCTCCCCAAAAAAGTGAGATTCAAATGATCACAAAGTGGATATATTTCAGTCCTGTTAGTTTGTGGTATATCAGCCAGCCACTTCCTGCCACTGACATTGTGTTGTTTTATGCACAGGGCCTGAGGTTTGGTTTAGTCTCCCAAAAAAATAAGTGAGATTCAAATGATCACAAAGTGGATATATATCAGTATTGTTAGTTTGTGGTATATCAGCCAGCCACTTTCTACCACTTACATTGTGTTGTTTTATGCACAGGGCCTGAGGTTTGGTTTAGTCTCCCCCCCAAAAAAGTGAGATTCAAATTTCACAAAGTGGATATATTTCAGTCCTGCTAGTTTGTGGTATATCAGCCAGCCACTTTCTGCCACTTACATTGTGTTGTTATATACACTGGGCCTAAGTTGTTGTTCAGTCTCCCCAAAAAAAGGGGAGATTCAAATTCTCACAAAGTGGATATACTTCTGTCCTGTTAAGGTACCGTCACACATAATGATAACGTTATATTGTTGCTTTTTGTGACGTAGCAATAATATCGTTAACAAAATCGTTATGCGTGACAGCGACCAACGATCAGGCCCCTGCTTGGTCGCTGGGGAAAGTCCAGGACTTTATTTTATCACTGGATCACCCGCTGACATCGCTGAATCGGCGTGTGTGACGCCGATTCAGCGATGTCTTCACTGGTAACCAGGGTAAACATCGGGTTACTAAGCACAGGGCCGCGCTTAGTAACCCGATGTTTATCCTGGTTACCATTGTAAAAGTAAAAAAAAACACTACATACTTACATTCCTGTCACGTTCCTCAGCGTCAGCTTCCCTGCGTCCCCCAGTGTCAGCGCCGGCCGGCCGTAAAGCAAAGCACAGCGGTGACGTCACCGCTCTGCTTTCCGGCCAGCGCGCTTACACAGTGCAGGGAAGCTGAGGCCGGGGGACGCGACAGGAATGTAAGTATGTAGCTTTTTTTTTTTACTTTTACAATGGTAACCAGGGTAAACATCGGGTTACTAAGCGCGACCCTGCGCTTAGTAACCCGATGTTTACCCTGGTTACCCGGGGACCTCGGGATCATTGGTCGCTGGAGAGCTATCTGTGTGACAGCTCTCCCGTGACCAAACAGCGACGCTGCAGCCACCGGCATCGTTGTCTAGATCGCTGCTGCGTCGCTTAATGTGACGGTACCTTAAGTTTGTCTTATATCAGCCAGCCACTTTCTGCCACTTAGATTGCGTTGTTATATACACTGGGCCTAAGTTGTGGTTCAGTCTCCCAAAAAAAGCTAGAGATTCAAATTCTCACAAAGTGGATATACTTCTGTCCTGTTAGTTTGTCATATATCAGCCAGCCCCTTTCTGCCACTTAGATTGCATTGTTATATATACTGGGCCTAAGTTGTGGTTCATTCTCCCAAAAAAAAGAGGGAGATTCAAATTCACACAAAGTGGATATACGTCTGTCCTGTTATTTTGTCGTATATCAGCCAACCACTTTCTGCCACTTAGATTGCGTTTTTATATACACTGGGCCTAAGTTGAGATTCAGTCTCCCCCATATCAGCCAGCCACATTCAGCCACTTACATTGTGTTATTTTTTGCACAGGGCCAGATTTTTTGTTCAGTCTCCCCCCAAAAAAGGGAGATTTAAAATCTCAACACGTTTATATACACCTTCTACTTTGTTTTACAGTACCATACAACGGTTGTTATTTTAGTTCGATTTTCCAAAAAATGAGCAAGTCAGGTGAAAGAAGCCGTGGGCGGTGGTTGCGAGCTGGTACTGATGGTGGTGTTGGTGCATCTCGTGGTAGTGGCAAAAGCACAATAGCACGTAAGGCTGGAGGTGTTGAGCCAGCGTCATTGTCTGGCTACACAAAGCCTCGAAGGCTCCCTTATCTGGGAGTAGGAAAACGGCTTTTAAAGCTGGAGCAGCAGGAAAAAGTTTTGGCTTTCCTTGCTGACTCAGCCTCTGGCTCTTTCGCCTCCTCTTCAGAAAGTTCCAAATATAAAAGCAGCAAGTCGTCAGTGGATGCTCCCGGTCAGGAGCAAGACGTTTCCTTGTGTAATTCACCCAAACCAAAAGTGAAGGATGTGTCAGGCGACACTACAGGTTACTCCATAGAGCTCTTTACACATACCATGCCTGGGTTAGAACGGGAAATTTTTAGCTGCCCATTACAAGATGAATCAGACATGGAGTGCACTGATGCACAGCCACAGCTAGATTATAATGCTATTCCATTTACTCAGATCACTATATTGCCCTCGCAGTGTACTGAGCCAGAATCTGACCCTGATGAGACTATGGTGCCCCGTCCTGAACGCTATAGCACCTTACACGGTGACACAGAGGAAGGTGCACATGACATTGAAGAGGAGGTGATAGATGACCCAGTTGTTGACCCAGATTGGCAGCCATTGGGGGAAGAGGGTGCTTCTGCCAGTAGCTCAGAAGCGGAGGAGGATGATCCGCAGCAGCCATCTACATCGAAACAGCTGTTACCTGGCAGGCCCGTATCAGGCCAAAAACAAAAACAGTTTTAGGATAGTGTGGCTATCCGGTGAAGGTAGCTGTTAGGTGTCGAGTTCCCGCCTCTGCACAGGGGGAATCTCGAACCATCTCTGCTGCGGTCTCCCATTCTTCTCCAGCCGCAGAGGAGTCTGCTCAGCAGAGACGTCGGTCCCATCTTGCTCAGTCTCACTCTGTGCATAGGGTTACTGCTGCTTTCCCAGCTTCTGCCATTGAAGCCAGTGCTGGGCAGCGGTGAGCAGACGCTTCTGGGACTAAGTCCTACTTTGCACACACTGAGCATGCCCAGGGCAAGATATCTCAGTGGAGATCTAGGGTCACATGCTCAGGTACTGCAGTGACTTCCATTGGTTCTTCTCACGGAAGGTCCTGTAGGTACTAGGACTAACTTCTGCTTTGCACACTGAGCATGCCCAGGGCAAGATCTCTCAGTGGAGATCTAGGGTCACATGCTCAGGTACTGCAGCAATGCCATTGGTCCTTCTTTGAAAGGTCCTATACGTGCTGCAGCTATTTAAGGCTCGCATGGCCGCACGGGCTAGTGTACATTTGTAAATGTGTGTGTGTTGTGAGTGAAAATCGCTCTTTAAATAACCCTCCCTATTGGATGACTGTTCGCGGAAGGTGTATGATTGCTATCTAGCGCCCGACTTACCCAACAGCACGTTACACACTAATACAGCGTCTAGTTGCTGTGTCCGCCAGTGCGGCGCCGTGCGCTTTCACAGCGCTTTCCTGACCCAAGCATGGGTGGTTAGTGGCGTCCGCCAGTGCGGCACCGCACGCACTCTCGTGCCTTCCTTTGTTATTATTTTGGTTACGCTGACACCCCAGTTGCGGTGTCGACCGCAAGTAGTCTTCACAGACTCAGATCCCAAGTCTTAGGACTGAGCTCGGAGACTCCTTGCTTGTGCTCTTGTGTGCGGTACTGCGGCCTTGTGACTTAACAGGGTTCGCTTCCTTCACACAGGGTGAAGTTAACCCGTGTGTATTCACATTGTACCGCCATATAGTCCGTCATTACTTGGCAGCAGGTTCCATCTCTGCACGGTGGACCCCGGGCTGCGAACGCACCTTATTCTACCTATCTTATTATTTGGTGCATTCCACTAGCCCTAACATTACACTAGCGCCAGGGTCTGGCTAGTAATGATGGACAAACAGCAATCCTTGCAGTACATCCAGCAGCTGGAGGGTAGGTTTGCGGCTCTCAAGTGCACAACCTCAGCTGTGGATGTAACTGCAGTTGCTGTTCAAGCTGCTAGCGTGGCTGCAGCAACCTTGTCCACTGCCACCCCTGTACCGACTCTATCACGCCTCCCACTGCCAGAAAAATTTTCTGGTGATAGTAAGTCTTGCAGGGGTTTTGTGAGTCAGTGCTGTATACATCTCGAGCTTCTGGCCTCTCGCTTCACTACAGAGTGGGCAAAGGTGGGGTTTATTGTGTCACTCCTGTCGGACAGGGCGTTAGAGTGGGCTACGCCGCTGTGGGAGCGTGGCGATCATGTGGTGCAGAGTGCTTCGTTTTTTCTGAGCACTTTGAAACAGGTCTTTTTAGGACCTCGTGTCACCCATGATACGGCGCTCCAACTGTTGGCATTGACTCAGGTCTCGTCCTTGGTCAGCCATTTTGCCGTCCACTTCCACACCCTAGCATCTGAGCTGGAGTGGTCGGATAAAGCCCTAATTCTGATATTTTGGAGGGGGCTGGCTGACCACATGAAGGACGCCCTGGCCACTAGGGAGATTCCCGCCACACTGGAGGAGTTAATAGCTGTGTCCACTCGTATTGACCTCCATTTTCACGAGCGGAGGTTAGAGCGAGCCCAGTGTAGGCAGAGGTTTCGGCTGGCTCCCACCTTCGCCAAAGCTTTGGAATCTCCAGTCCAGGGTCCAGGGTCTCCAGTCCTGAGTCACATGAGGCCATGGAAGTGTCACGAGCGGGATCTAAGTCCCGGACCACTCGTGCACTCCAGATTTGTTATGTTTGCCAGCTGTCAGGACATCTTGCCACCAGATGTTCCCAGCGGTCGAGGAAATGTCAGCGTCTAGTGGTAGTAGGCAGAGGTACACTAGACACAGCGACGTTTGCCTCCAAATTGTCCTTTAAGGGGACAATAACAATAGGCTCATTCACTCACTTGGTAGAGCTCTGCGTGGATTCTGGGGCGGAGGGCAATTTTATGTCTTCTGCCTTTGCCCAACGTCACACAATACCCCTGGTTATGCTAGCTCAACCAGTAACGGTACGAATGGTGAATGGGTCGACACTGCCCTCACAGATAACACACTAGACCATCCCTTTTACTCTGTCCATGTCGCCATCCCATCAGAAGATTATATCTCTGCTCGTCATTCCTGAGGGAATTGATGAGGTCCTGTTGGGAATACATTGGCTGCGGTGCCACTCTCCTCATATCGAGTGGTCCTCAGGCAGAATTCTGGGATGGGGTGAATCTTGTGGGGGTAGGTGTCAGAGGGAGTGCGTTCAGGTTGCTACTACAGAGGTACCCGCAGATTTATCCTCTCTCCCCAAGCAATATTGGTCTTATGCAGACGTGTTCTCCAAAAAGGCAGTGTAGACCCTTCCGCCCCATCGCCCCTATGACTGTCCTATTGATCTTTTGCCTGGTGCTGAGCCTCCCCGGGGTCGAGTTTATCCGTTATCTCTCCCGGAGACGGAGGCAATGTCACAGTACATCCAGGAAAATCTGGCAAGAAGATTCATTAGGAAGTCAGTGTAACCTGCTGGGGCAGGGTTCTTCTTCGTGCAGAAGAAGAATGGGGAATTGCGTCCATGCATAGACTACAGGGGTTTTAACGCCATCACCGTTAAGAATAAGTATCCTTTGCCCTTGATATCTGAGCTCTTTGATAGGCTTCGGGGAGCAAAGGTATTTACTAAATTAGATCTGCGGGGTGATTACAACCTGATTCGCATCCATGAGGGGGACAAATGGAAGACGGCTTGTAACACCAGGGATGGGCACTATGAATATCTGGTGATGCCCTTCGGGCTCTGTAATGCCCCAGCCGTTTTCCAAGACTTTGTGAATGACATCTTCCGGGATATGCTCTCCACCTCGGTTGTAGTCTATCTGGATGATATTCTCATCTACTCTCCAGATATTGACTTCCACCGGAGAGATGTTTGCAAAGTCTTCGACCTCCTATGGGCAAACTTCCTCTACGCCAAGTTGGAGAAGTGTATGTTTGAGCAGGAGTCCTAACCATTCCTAGGCTATATCATCTCCGCCCAGGGATTGGCTATGGATCCTGCCAAACTACAGGCTGTGATGGATTGGCAGGAACCCCATTCTCTTAAAGTGGTGCAGCGCTTTATGGGGTTCATTAATTATTATCGCCAGTTCATTCCGCACTTCCCAACTTTGGTAGCTTCCTTGGTTGCCCTCACCAAGAAGGGGGCAAATCCCAAATTGTGGTCTGAGGAGGTCTCCAAGGCCTTTAACTCCATAAAGTCACACTACGCTAGCGCTCCCATCCTACATCGCCCTGATGTAGATAAGCCATTTATCATGGAGGTGGATGCCTCATCTGTTGGTGCTGGAGCAGTCCTCTTCCAAAAGGATGCTCAAGGTCAGAAGCATCCTTGCTTCTTCTTTTCTAAGACCTTCTCACCAGCAGAGAGGAATTATTTCATCAGGGACAGGGAGTTGCTAGCCATGAAGTTGGCTTTCTCGGAGTGGAGACATCTCTTGGAGGGAGCTCATTTTCCCTTCCAAGTCTTCACAGATGAAAAAAATTTGGTGTACCTGCAGACAGCCCAGCGGTTAAATTCTCGCCAGGCCAGATGGTCCTTGTTCTTCTCTCGGTTTCATTTCACCCTCCATTTTCTTTTTGGGGAGAAGAACATTCGGGCTGACACTCTCTCTCGCTCCATTGTGTCATCTGTGGAGGAGTAGGAGGAGCCTCGGCTTATTGTCCCTTCAGAGAGCCTGAGAATGGTGGCTCCGCTTTCGCTAGAGTCTGTGCCCCCAGGCAAGACTTTTGTTCCATCTAATTTGTTACCGGAGGATCTCTCTTGGGCTCACTTGTCCATGGTGGGTGGACACTTTGGGACCAAGAGGACATCTGAGCTCTTGGCGAGGACGTACTGGTGGCCGCATATGGCTCGTGACGTCGCAGGCTATGTTCGGGCATGTATTTCCTGCGCCAAGAACAAGTCTGCTTGGCAATGGCCAGCTGGGTTGCTTTACCCCATGCCGGTGGCAGACAGGCCCTGGGAGATGGTCGGGATGGATTTTGTGGTGGGCTTACCCAAGTCTCGTAACTGCACCATTATCTGGGTGATCACCGACCATTTTTCCAAAATGGTGCACTTGGTGCCTCTTCCACGGCTACCTTCTGCATGGGCTCTGGCTGTGTTGTTCATCAAGCATATCTTTCGCCTACACGGTATGGCAGACAAAATTGTTAGTGACCGGGGTCCCCAGTTTGTGTCTCGATTCTGGAGAGAGCTTTGACGTCTACTCAGTATTGAGTTGAATCTCTCTTTGGCATATCATTCCGAGACGAATGGGTTGGTAGAGAGGGCCAACCAGACCCTGGTCACATATTTATGACATTTTGTTTCTGCCAGGCAAGATGACTGGGCATCCTTGCTACCTTGGGCAGAGTTTGCGCTTAACAATGCCGTAGCCGACTCCACCGGTCAGACTCCATTCCTCCTAAATTACGGCCAGCATCCGCGTGTCCCTGTGCCCATACCCATGTCTTCCGCCGACTCCAGGGTGGCAGACTGGGCTGTAGAGGCACGGGACATTTGGGACCACACTCAGGATGCCATTCGGGCCTCCAAGGAGAGAATGAGGTCCTCCGCCGATGCTCATCGGTGCCCCGCTCCGACCTTTGCTCCTGGCGACTTAGTGTGGCTCTCCGCCCGTAACATCAGGCTGCGTGTTGAGTCCACTAAGTTTGCACCTCCCTACTTGGGTCTCTTCAAGGTCCTCGAACAGGTTAACCCTGTGGTCTACCGTCTGGCCCTTCCTCCACGCCTGGGTATTACCGACACCTTTCATGTGTCCCTCTTGAAACCCGTATACTTGTCCCGGTTTTCCGAGTCATCTGCCGGGACATCGGGTTCGTCTACGGACGATTACGAGGTGAACGCTATTTTAGGGTGCAAGGTGGTACGTGGCAAAAAATTCTATTTGGTGGATTGGAAGGGTTATGGCCCAGAGGACAGGTCCTGGGAGCCTGCTGAACACATTCGAGCTCCACAGCTCATTGCTGCCTTCGAGCGTAGCGAGGTCCAAGGAGGGTGGGTAATGTTAGGTGTCGAGTTCCGCCTCTGCACAGGGGGAATCTCGAACCATATCTTCTGTGATCTCCCATTCTTCTCCAGCTGCAGTGGAGTCTGCTCAGCGGAGACGTTGGTCCCAGCATCTTGCTCAGTCTCACTCTGTGCATAGGGTTACTGCTGCTTTTCCAGCTTCTGCCATTGAAGCCAGTGCTGGGCAGCAGCGAGCAGACGCTTCTGGGACTAAGTCCTACTTTGCACACACTGAGCATGCCCAGGGCAAGATATCTCAGTGGAGATCTAGGGTCACATGCTCAGGTACTGCAGCGACTTCCATTGGTCCTTCTCATGGAAGGTCCTGTAGGTACTAGGACTAAGTTCTGCTTTGCACACACTGAGCATGCCCAGGGCAAGATCTCTCAGTGGAGATCTAGGGTCACATGCTCAGGTACTGCAGCAATGCCATTGGTCCTTCTTTGAAAGGTCCTATACGTGCTGCAGCTATTTAAGGCTCGCATGGCCACACGGCCATGCGCTAGTGTACATTTGTAAACATGTGTGTGTTTTGAGTGAAAGTCGCTCTTTAAATAACCCTCCCTATTGGATGACTGTTCGCGGAAGGTGTATGATTGCTATCTAGCGCCTGACTTACCCAACAGCACGTTACACACTAATACAGCGTCTAGTTGCTGTGTCCGCCAGTGAGGCGCCGTGCGCTTTCACAGCGCTTTCCTGACCCAAGCTTGGGTGGTTAGTGGCGTCCGCCAGTGCGGCACCGCACGCACTCTCGTGCCTTCCTTTGTTATTATTCTGGTTACGCTGACACCCCAGTTGCGGTGTCGACCGCAAGTAGTTCACACAGGCTCAGATCCCAAGTCTTAGGACTGAGCTTGGAGACTCCTTGCTTGTGCTCTTGTGTGCGGTACCGCAGCCCTGTGACTTAGCAGGGTTCGCTTCCTTGACACAGGGTGAAGTTAACCCGTGAGTATTCACATTGTACCGCCATATAGTCCATCATTACTTGGCAGCAGGTTCCATCTCTGCATGGTGGACCCCTGGCTGCGAACACACCTTTTTCTACCTATCTTATTATTTGGTGCATTCTGCTAGCCCTAACGGTAGCACAGCATGCAATGCCTGAAAAAGTATTCCATAGTAGGAAGAGTGCAGTGTGGCAATTTTTCAACCAAGATCCGAATGATCAGTCAAAAGTTATCTGTAATAAATGCTCAAAGACCTTTAGCAGAGGGAAGAATCTTCAAAATTTAAATACAACGTGCATGCTTAGACATTTAACAAGCATACACTTGCGAGCCTGGACTAACTACCAAACGTCCCATACCGTTGGTGCACCTGCTCAGAATGAAGGTAGTCAGCAACGTAACATTGCTTCCCTCACTGTAAGCCCTCCGGTTAGGACACCACCAGCAGCAAATGTGGAGGTATCGTCGCAAGGCCAAAGCAGTCAGGGAATCACAAGGTTATTGGTAAGAAACACTGTATGTAGGCCAACATCGAGAATACCATCACCAACCCTCTCTCAATCCGCCATTTCCACCACCACCATCACCGCTAGTTCCACCATCTGCACCTCTCCAGTCCAGCTCACCCTACAAGAGACTCTCGTTAGGAAAAGAAAGTACTCATCCTCTGATCCACGTACACAGGGTTTGAACGCCCAGATTGCTAGACTAATCTCGTTAGAGATGATGCCCTACCGGTTGGTTGAAAGCAAAGCTTTCAAAGCCCTGATGGCCTACGCAGTACCACACTATGACCTACCCAGTCAACACTTCTTTGCGAGAAAAGCCATCCCAGCCCTCCACCAGCATGTCAAAGACCGCATTGTCCATGCACTGAGGCAATCAGTCAGTAGAAAGGTGCACCTCACAACAGATGCATGGACCAGAAGGCATGGCCAGGGACGTTACGTGTCCATCATGGCACACTGGGTTAATGTGGTAAATGCAGGTTCCACAGGGAACAGCCATAGTGGGACAGTTCTGCTTAGCCCACGGTCTAGGAAACAGTTGGCTGTAGGCGTTCGCCACCCCTCCTCCTCCTCCTCTTCTTCCAGAAGCGAAAGCTCATCCACAGAGCGCAGTCGCACGACCACTCCATCCGCAGCTGCCACAGTTGCACACGAGGTGTCCATTATCAAAAAGCTAATGGTAAACATCAGCAGGCTGTGTTAGAAATGAAGTGTTTTGGCGACAACAGACACACCGCAGAAGTACTGGCCGAGTACTTGCAGCAAGAAACTCAGTCATGACTGGGCAGTGTACATCTTGAGGCAGGCAAGGTAGTCAGTGATAAGGAATGTTATGGCTGCCATAGCCCTTTCAGATTTTAAACACATACCGTGCCTGGCTCACACCTTGAATCTGGTAGTGCAGTGCTTCCTCAAAAATTATCCACAGTTACCAGCCCTGCTTCTGAAGGTGCAAAGACTTTGCTCACTCATCCGCCGGTCGCCCGTACATTCCAGCCGTATGCTGAACCATCAGCGATTGCTGAATCTTCCCCAGCACCGCCTAATAATCGACGTTGCAACAAGATGGAAATCCACACTGCACATGGTTCAGAGGCTGTGCAAACAGAGGCGTGATGTAATTGTGGAAGGATAAACATACACGGGCAGGCAGTTGGATGGCAGACATGGAGTTGTCTGGTGTGCAGTGGTCAAAGCTCCAAGACCTCTGTCAAGTCCTTCAGTGTTTTGAGAAATGCACACGGCTGGTAAGTGCAGATGATGCCATCATAAGCATGAGCATCCCACTAATGCGTCTGCTGATGCAAAGTTTGACGAACATTAAGGAGCTGGCGTCTGCAGGAGGAGGGAAGTCTTGATGACAGTCAGCCATTGTCTGCTCAGGGAACTTTCCTGGACGAGGTGGCGTACAAAAGAAAAGGAGGAGGAGGAGGATGATGGGGATGAATATTTATGGGAGGAGGATGCTTCACAGGGGGCAATAAAAACTGGTGGCATTGCAAGGTTAGGTACAGGGTTTTTGCGGGACACAAATGATGTTGATTTGCAAGAAAGTGCTCCTCAACCCAGCACAAGCAGTGAATTGACACCTGGAACATTGGCCCACATGGCTGAGTATGCCTTGTATATCCTAAAAAGGGACCCTCGCAATTTTCAAAATGATGACCGATGACGATTACTGGTTGGCCTGCCTCCTGGATCCATGATATAAAGGAAAATTACAAAATATCATGCCACATGAGAACCTTGAGCAAATACTGGCTACTAAACAAGCAACTCTTGTAGACGGTTTGATTCAGACATTCCCAGCACACAGCGGCGGTGATGGTTCTCACCCGAGCCGTAGGGGGCAACATGGCAGAGGTGTTAGAGGTGCACAAATCCGAAATGGCGTTGGAGAGAGGGGTTTTATGACCAGGTTGTGGAGTGATTTCACAATGACCGCTGACACGACAGGTAGTGCTGCATCGATCTAAAATGACAGGAGACAGCATTTGTCCAGTATGGTTACCAACTACTTTTCCTCCCTTATCGATGTTCTCCCTCACAGGTCATTCCCCTTTGATTACTGGGCATCTAAAATAGACACCTGGCCTGAATTGGCAGAATATGCATTACAAGTGCTCGCTTGCCCTGCTTTTAATGTGCTATCAGAAAGAGTTTTCAGCGCTGCTAGTTCAATACTGACTGAAAAAAGGACACGTCTGGCTACCCAGTATGTTGATTATCTAACCTTCATTAAAATGAATGAATCATGGATTTCAAATTATTTTGCCCCACCTTCTCCTGCTGACACGTAGCTTGCCTGAAAAATGTCTTGCTTTTGGCCTCCTCTTACTGACTTCTCCAATTCTGCCATTTGCAGCTGCTGAATGTCCACAATAGGCCATTTTTATATCTCCCTAAATGGGCTGACTCTCCCCACAGGACCGTGGTCACCACCTGGCGCAAGCACCCAAGCGAGTGCCATTTGCCTGGACAGGTGGGTGCGCCCACTCTTGAGCAATGGCACTGGCACAGGGACCCTCATAGTACAATGAAGTGTCTCTGACAGTGGTGGTGCAGAACCAATGTCAGACACGCGGTCGTAATATGAGGGGCCCTGTGCCAGTTCCGCCGCCCACGAGAGAGTGTTCTCCTCCCCCAGCTCGAACAGTGCTCTACCACTTGCAATACTTACCTCTCCCTGCTCCACCACTGAGTAGTCTGTGATGTTAAATCCTTCAATGGCACTGCCAATACAAATTTGTTGAAATGATAGATGATAGTAAAAATATACAGGGGCCCTGGCCTCCATTTAAACCAGTTAATACTTTGCGCTAACTACCACTGTCTGCTACTCAGAAGAGGAGCCCACCCCAGTACCTAGCTATGCCGCCTTTTTAGTCCTGTTACCAATTTTGAACTGCTTTTAGCCTACTTTTGTATTTTGGCTTACTAACCATGTCTGTGCCACTCATTACAGTTGTCCTCCACTGTACAAAGCAATGCTACCTATAAACCCTTTTACAAATTTTGAACTGCATTTAGCCTACTTTTTTATTGTGGGCCTACTGTTGTGAATTCTGTTGTCGAACTCCCTCCTGTGGTCGTGAATGGTACTTCGGCGAGTTCTGTCTATGGGCTCCCTCTGGTGGCTGTGAGTGAAGCTGCTGCTTCTGAGGTTCCTTACACAGGTGACGTGGTTTATCCTTTGGTTGACTGCTCTATTTAACTCCTCTCAGATCGTTACTCCATGCCAGCTGTCAATGTTTTTGCATTGGTTCAGTTCGCTCCTGGATCTCTCTGGTGACCTGCCTTCTCCTGCAGAAGCTAAGTTCCTGATAGTCATTATTTGTTCATTGTTTTCTTGTCCAGCTGGTTTTCATGATTTTGTCTTGCTAGCTGGAAGCTCTGGGATGTAGAGTGGCCCCTCCGCACCGTGAGTCGGTGCGGGGGTCTTTTTTGCACACTCTGCATGGTCTTTTGTAGGTTTTTGTGCTGATCACAAAGTTACCTTTCCTATCCTCTGTCTATTTAGTAAGTCTGGCCTCCCTTTGCTGAAACCTGTTTCATTTCTGCATTTGTGACTTTCATCTTTACTCACAGTCAATATATGTGGGGGGCTTCCTTTACCTTTGGGGAATTTCTCTGAGGCAAGGTAGGCTTTATTTTCTAGAAAAGAAGGCACAGGGTTTCATCACTGCTCCAATTCCAGAAGCATCAACCTCCTCCTGAAAAGGGAGCAAAACATCTGGCTGGCACAACACAAGAGGCAGAAGCAAAACGACGCTTCAACTCCTGAAAAGCCTCTACAGCCGCAGAGGACCTATTGACCACATCAGCACCTTTCTTGGTCAAATCAGTCAACGGCATAGCAACACTGGAAAAGTTAGCGATGAAGCGACGATAAAAATTAGCAAAGCCCAGGAACTTCTGCAAGCTCTTCACAGATGTCGGCTGAGTCCAAATGTAAATAGCCTGAACTTTAACAGGGTCCATCTCGATAGTAGAAGGGGAAAAAATGAAACCCAAAAATGAAACCTTCTGAACTCCAAAGAGACACTTTGACCCCTTCACAAACAAGGAATTCGCACGAAGCACCTGGAACACCATTCTGACCTGCTTCACATGAGATTCCCAATCATCCGAAAAGACCAAAATGTCATCCAAATATACAATCATGAATCTATCCAGGTACTCTCGGAAGATGTCATGCATAAAGGACTGAAACACAGATGGAGCATTAGAAAGCCCGAATGGCATAACCAGGTACTCAAAATGGCCCTCGGGCGAATTAAATGCCGTCTTCCATTCATCACCCTGTTTAATTCGCACAAGATTATACGCACCACGAAGATCTATCTTGGTGAACCAACTAGCCCCCTTAATGCGAGCAAATAAATCAGACAGCAGCGGCAAAGGATACTGAAATTTGACGGTGATCTTATTAAGAAGGCGGTAATCAATACAAGGTCTCAAAGAACCATCCTTCTTGGCCACAAAAAAGAACCCTGCTCCCAATGGTGACGACGACGAACGAATATGACCCTTCTCCAAGGATTCCTTTATATAACTCCACATAGCGGCGTGCTCTGGCACAGATAAATTAAACAGACGGCCCTTAGGAAACTTACTGCCAGGAATCAAATCAATAGCACAGTCGCAATCCCTATGAGGAGGTAGGGCACCAGATTTGGGCTCTTCAAATACATCCTGGTAATCTGATAAAGACTCAGGGACTTCAGAAGGAGTGGAAGGTGAAATTGAGAGCAATGGAACATTACTATGTACCCCCTGACAACCCCAGCTGGACACAGACATAGATTTCCAATTCAACACTGGATTATGGACCTGTAGCCATGGCAACCCCAAAACGACCACATCATGCAGATTATGCAACACCAAAAAGCGAATATCCTCCTGATGTGCAGGAGCCATGCACATGGTCAATTGAGTCCAGTACTGAGGCTTATTCTTGGCCAAAGGCGTAGCATCAATTCCTCTCAATGGAATAGGATACTGCAAGGGCTCCAAGAAAAAACCACAGCGCCTGGCAAACTCCAAGTCTAATTAAATTCAGGGCAGCGCCTGAATCCACAAATGCCATTACAGAATAGGACGACAGAGAGCAAATCAGAGTAACGGACAAAAAAATTTAGACTGTACCGTACCAATGGTGGCAGAGCTAGTGAACCGCTTAGTGCGCTTAGGACAATCGGAGATAGCATGAGTGGATTCACCACAGTAAAAACACAGCCCATTCCGACGTCTGTGTTCTTGCCCTTCAGCTCTGGTCAAAGTCCTATCACACTGCATAGGCTCAGGCCTATGCTCAGAGAATACCGCCAGATGGTGCACAGCCTTGCGCTCACGCATGCGCCGATCGATCTGAATGGCCAAAGACATAGACTCATTCAGACCAGCAGGCATGGGAAATCCCACCATGGCATCCTTAAGGGCTTCAGAAAGACCCTTTCTGAAAATTGCCGCCAGGGCACATTCATTCCACTGAGTAAGCACAGACCACTTTCTAAACTTCTGACAGTACAACTCAGCTTCATCCTGACCCTGACACAAAGCCAGCAAGATTTTCTCTGCCTGATCCACTGAATTTGGTTCATCATAAAGCAATCCAAGCACCAGAAAAAACGCATCAACAGCACGCAATGCCGGATCTCCTGGCGCAAGGGAAAATGCCCAGTCTTGAGGGTCACCACGCAGCAAAGAAATAATGATTTTTACCTGTTGAACGGGGTCACCAGTGGAGCGGGGTTTCAAAGCTAGAAACAGTTTACAATTATTATTGAAATTCAAGAACCTAGATCTATCCCCAGAAAATAAGTCAGGAATAGGAATTTTAGGCTCTAACATAGGATTCTGAACCACAAAATCTTGAATGTTTTGTACCCTTGCAGAGAGATGATCCATACAAGAGGACAGACCTTCAATGTCCATATCTACACCTGTGTCCTGAACCACCCAAAAGGTCTAGGGGAAAAGAAAGACAAAACACAGTGCAAAGAAAAAAAAATGGTCTCAGAAGTTCTCTTATCCCTCTATTGAGATGCATTAATACTTTTGGCCAGCTGTACTGTTATGACCTGGTGGTTAGGAGCACCCGGAATGACCTGATAGTTAAACCTCATACAGGACGAGCTCTGGGATGTGGGAGCTCTGCTGACCGCAAGCCCTAATCCTATCACACACACTAGAAATAGCCGTGGAGTGCTCCTGACCAGACCTAGGTGCCTCGTCACAGCCTAAGAACTATCTAGCCCTAGAGATAGAAAATAAAGCCTACCTTGCCTCAGAGAAATTCCCCAAAGGTAAAGGAAGCCCCCCACATATATTGACTGTGAGTAAAGATGAAAGTCACAAACGCAGAAATGAAACAGGTTTCAGCAAAGGGAGGCCAGACTTACTAAATAGACAGAGGATAGGAAAGGTAACTTTGCGATCAGCACAAAAACCTACAAAAGACCACGCAGAGTGTGCAAAAAAGACCTCCGCACTGACTCACGGTGCGGAGGGGCCACTCTGCATCCCAGAGCTTCCAGCTAGCAAGACAAAATCATGAAAACCAGCTGGACAAGAAAACAATGAACAAATAATGACTATCAGGAACTTAGCTTCTGCAGGAGAAGGCAGGTCACCAGAGAGATCCAGGAGCGAACTGAACCAATTCAAAAACATTGACAGCTGGCATGGAGTAACGATCTGAGAGGAGTTAAATAGAGCAGTCAACCAAAGGATAAACCACGTCACCTGTGTAAGGAACCTCAGAAGCAGCAGCTTCACTCACAGCCACCAGAGGGAGCCCATAGACAGAACTCGCCGAAGTACCATTCACGATCACAGGAGGGAATTCGACAACAGAATTCACAACAGCCTACAAACTGTGTCTGCGCCACTCATTACAGTTGTCCTCCAAATAACAAAGCAATGCCGCCTGTTTAGTCATCTTTCCAATTTTGAACTGCATTTAGCCTACTTTTTTATTGTGGGCCTACAAACTGTGTCTGCGCCACTCATTACAGCTGTCCTCCACTGAACAAAGTAATGGTGCCTGTTTAGTCCTGTTACAAATTTTGAACTGCATTTAGCCTACTTTTTTATTGTGGGCCTACAAACTGTGTCTGTGGCACTCATTACAGTTGTCCTCCACTGAACAAAGCAATGCCGCCTGTTTAGTCCTGTTACCAATTTTGAACTGCATTTAGCCTAGTTTTTTTTACTGTGGGCCTACAAACTGTGTCTGCGCCGCTCATTACAGTTGTCCTCCACTGGACAAAGCTATGCCGCCTGTTTAGTCCTGTTACCAATTTTGAAGTGCATTTAGCCTACTTTTTTAGTTGGGCCTACTAGCTGTGTCTGCAGCACTCATTACAGTTGTCCTCCTCTGAGCAAAGTTAGGCCACCTGTTTAGTCCTGTTACCAATTTTGAATTGCTTTTAGCCTACTTTTGTATTTGGGCCTACTAACTGTGTCTGCGCCACTCATTACAGTTGTCCTCCACTGAACAAAGCTATGCCGCCTGTTTAGTCCTGTTACCAATTTTGAACTGCATTTAGCCTACTTTTGTATTTGGGCGTACTAACTGTGTCTGTGCCACTCATTACAGTTGTCCTCCACTGAATAAAGCTATGCCGCCTGTTTAGTCCTGTTACCAATTTTTAACTGCATTTAGCCTACTTTTTTATTTTGGGCCTACTAACTGTGTCTGCACCACTCATTACAGATGTCCTCCACTGAACAAAGCTATGCCGCCTATTTAGTCCTGTTACTAATTTTGAACTGCATTTAGCCTACTTTATTATTTGGGCCTATATCTGTGTTTCCTCCTCATCCTACCCATTGCCCAGCCACTGCTAGATGAGTCTGCTGGTACATTGTCCCAGACCACTACATTCCCCTTGCTCTCTACGCAGCCAGAATCTGACCCTGCTGAAAGTCAGGTTCCCTTTCCCGCATACTATACCACCTTACATGGGGACAAAGAGGATGGTGCAAATGAAAGTGCAGGTTCCTTCGTCAGGTAGGGGGGCATACTCATTGGCGACATCACTGGCACAGGGCACCTCATAGTATGCAAAAGTGTCTCTGGCAGTGGAAGGCGCCACCTGCCATTAAACACACCGCTGTACTATGAGGGGCCTGTTCCAGTGCCAAGTGCCAATGATTGGGCCCCCCTGCTTTCTCAGGATCACAGCACTTGCAAAGATAAAATACTTACCTCTCCCTGCTCCACCGCCATGACGTATTTCACGTTTCCTGGGCCCACAAAAATCTTGAGCCAGCCCTACCCCCCCCCCACAACTTTAGCCAAATGACCCCCTGTTTTCAATGCCTAACTATTATTATAAAGTAAATTAAGATTGACAAGCTTAAGAAATAAGAATTGATGTTTTGGCATTAAAATGGGCACTGTTGGTGTTTTCCTGTCCTCCATTCACTGCCGACTTTGATTCCCCATTGACTTGCATTGGGTTTCGTGTTTCAGTCAGCCACCGACTTTTTGCAATAATTGGCCGATTTCACCCGACCCGACTTTTGACAAAGTTGGGTTTTGCGAAACTCGACTCGATCCTAAAAAAGTAAAAGTCGACTCTACTATTCACATATTGTATTCCATAGGAATTATAGGTCTGCTCTGAAGAATCACAGAATCCAGAAGAGGAAAGAATCTACTCCGATGTCCAAAATTATTTCATGTTGGATCTGGGGCTGGATGAAGAATGACAAGCTTAAGAAATAAGAATTGATGTTTTTGGCATTAAAATGGACTCTGCAGGTGTTTTCCTGCCCTCCACTCACTGCCAACTTTGATTCCCCATTGACTTGCATTGGGTTTCCTGTTTCGGTCAGCCCCCGACTTTTCGCAATAATCGGCCGATTTCACCAGACCCGACTTTTGACAAAGTCCTAAAAAAGTAAAAGTCGCTCAACTCTACTTATGCGCCCTCCACATTCACACTACTACATATATTAAACTTGCTCCAATTAGGCCTCTGCCTCCACTCTGTTTCTAGTATTTACCCGGGGCTCCAACACCGCCAGTTGCTGCTCAGAAGTGCTGTCAGCACAGTCAACACATGCTCCTGTGTTATTGGGGTTCAGTAACGTCAGTTGATCCCCTGCTGTGTGTGCGGCAATTTCTCCTGCTCCCTCCACATTCACACTACTACAGATATTAAACTTGCTCCAATTAGGCCTCTGCCTACACTCTGTTTCTAGTATAGAAAAATAGGAGACAAAAAAGTGCAAATTGGTGTGGAAACTTCCTGAAGAAAAAGCCATGAGCTTCGAAACGCGTTGAATAAACCACCCGAACATCTTACAAGTATATCTGGATCTATTATTTGTCGCAGTAGCGCAAATATAATCCACATTTCATCTATTATTGCACTCTGTTTCTAGCATTTACCCTGGGCTGCCAGTTGCTGCTCAGAAGTGTCATCTGCACAGTCAACACTTGCTCCTGTGTTATTGGGGTTCAGTACCCCAGCTGCTTCCCTGCTGTGTGTCCGGCAATTTCACCTGCTCTGTCCACATTCACACTACTACAGATTTTAGACTTGCTCCAATTATGCCTCTGCCTCCACTCTGTTTCTAGTATTTACCCTGGCTCTAACACCACCAGTTGCTGCTCAGAAGTGCCGTCTGCACAGTCAACACTTGCTCCTGTGTTATTGGGGTTCAGTAACGCCCGCTGCTCCCCTGCTATGTGTCCGGCAATTTTGCCTGCTCTGTCCACATTCACACTTCTACAGATTTTAAACTTGCTCCAATTATGCCTCTGCCCCCACTCTGTTTGTAGTATTTACCCTGGGCTCTAACACCGCCAGTTGCTGCTCAGAAGTGTCTTTGGCACGGGTACTCCTTCCTGCCCAGCCTGGTTCTAGCACGCCATCGGTTTCCGGGTAGTGTCAAGGTCACTTTGCCTCCTATACATTGTCCTGTCGGGTTGCGGTCAGGTTAGTCGACTCTATGGTGCCTGCAGTTTAGGTGCTTCCTATGTGAGCTGCGGGATCTGGCAATGAAGGGTGGTTCCGTAGTGCCAATAGGACAAGCTCCCCCTGTAGGACTGTGGGTTTTTGGTAACTCCGGCCGGCTCGCGGCCTTGCAAATTTTTTCCATGTGGACCTTCTGCTGCCCATCTGAGTTCCAGCACCATTAGCTGGTTCTTTGGAAGTCAATCTTGAATAGGTCCCCCTGGGTTCCAGTACCATCAGCTGGTTCTAGGCAGAGCCTTTGGCTTAGGTGCCTCCTTCTCGGTATCTGAGTTCCACCAACGTCTGGTGGTCCTTGGTAGTGTTTTCTGGCACGGGTACCTCCTGCTTAGTAACCGGGTTCCAGTACCAACAGCTGGTCCTCGGTAGTTCCATTGACTCTTGTACCTTCTGCTACCCATCCAAGTTCCAGTATTGTCAGCTGGTTCTTGGCAGCGTCTTTGGCCTTTTTACCTTCTGCTACCCATCCGGGTTCCAGTACCGTTATCTGGTTCTCGGCAGCGTCTTTGGCACGGGTACTCCCTCCTGCCCAGCCTGGTTGCAGCACGCCAGCTGTTTCCAGGTAGTATCAAGGTCACTTTGCCTCCAATATGTTGTCCTGTCGTGTCGTCAATTATGCCTCTGCCCCCACTCTGTTTGTAGTATTTACCCTGGGCTCTAACACCGCCAGTTGCTGCCCAGCCTGGTTGCAGCACGCCAGCTGTTTCCAGGTAGTATCAAGGTCACTTTGCCTCCAATATGTTGTCCTGTCGTGTCGTCAATTATGCCTCTGCCCCCACTCTGTTTGTAGTATTTACCCTGGGCTCTAACACCGCCAGTTGCTGCTCAGTTAGCCGACTCTATGGTGACTGCAGTTTACGTGCTTCCTATGTGGGCTGCGGCATCTGGCAATGAAGGCTGGTTCTATAGTGCCAATAGGACAAACTCCCCCTGTAGAACTGTGGGTTTTCCTTGTGGTGGTCCTTGGTAGCGCTTTCTGGCACGAGTACCTCCTGCTTAGTAACCGGGTTCCATTGGCTCTTGTACCTTCTGCTACCCATCCGGGTTCCAGTACCATCAGCTGGTTCTCGGCTGTTCCTCAGCTTTCTTATATATTCTGCTACATTTCCAAGTTCAAGCTTTTTGAAATGGTCTTTGGTAATCACTCTGGATCTCCCTGATGACGACCCTATAGATGACGACCCTGAATACCACTCCGAAGGAGACGACGACCCCGGAGACGACGACCCCCGAGATGACGACCCTGGAGATTACGACCCTGGAGACGAAGACCCTGAACACCACCCCGAAGAAGACAATGAAGCAGAAGAAGAAGAAGCTGCAGAACAAAAAGCAGAAGAACATTAAGCATAAGACTAAAAATCAGAGCAAAAGATATTATCTAAATTATAAGCAGAAGAAGACTAAGCAGTGTATGGAGGTGAGTCCTTTCCTCCTCGTGGTGTCCCTGGAAAAAAACCTGCTGCTGCAGGCCAAACTGAATGCAGACAAATCCTGTTGTAAATCTTTTGTGGCAGGCAGAACGGAAGGTGTAATCTTCAAACTTTTATAGATAACAACTACAGGAATGCCTGTCACAAGTAAGAATATGATGAAGAAGAAGAATATGAAGAAGATGAAGAAGTAGAATATGAAGAATAATAGTTGAATAAGAAGAATATGAGAATGTAAAAATAAAGAATAATAGGAGGAAGGTGAAGAAGAAGATGAATAAGGTGAAGAAGAAATTGATGAAAAAGATGCTGCTGCTGAGGATGATGAAGAAGAAAGTGTGGGAGAAGTAAAAAAGAAGGTGAAGGGCATGGAAGTAGTGAAACATAAATTTTGGACAAAATATAAAAAAGCTTAACATAGTCAATATCTTTGTAACTCCGAACGTCTTAAAAAAAAATAATTCCTGCTATTCCATTTGATTGGGCTAAACCTCTATGCCTTTAATGTCTCCTCCACCTCTCCCAATACATTCTACATTATTCTTCGTTGTTATCCTTCATGTAGAATTAACCCACAAGGAAAGAAAGGGTTTATTTTAATTCCGATATTTGTGTCCCATTGACTTGCATTGGTTTCCGGTATCGGAATTGGCGATATCCGATATTTTTGCGGTATCGGTCCGATCCAATCCGATCCGATATTTCCCGATATCGGAAGGTATCGCTCAACACTAGTCATCACTTTTTCCTTTCATTTCAACATTTTGATTGCCCATCAGACCTCCTTGTAGAGTCTGCTGGAAAAAATGCTTGGATTTCACATTGACTACCATTATACACATTACTCAAAATGATTATCCGAGCATTAGGAATTGCTCAGTTCGAGTAACGAACATCCAAGCATTTTAGCGTTTGCTTATGACTCTAATAGTAATGCATTTAGTATACCCAAACTTTTTTCCCCCAAAAGCATCTGTCATAGGCCAATCAGGTGATCCCAAATAATTAAGTAAAATCTTTTGCCCATTTTATATTATACCAATCGGGTCTAGACTTATTTTTACAATGTCATGCTGCTAAACCTTCTCATTAAACATACCCTAAATTTAGACAAATATAAACGTAGTCATCCGATTATCTCAGCCATTCTTCAAGCATGGGATAAATTAGCTAAAATCCCGGGGGAAAAAAATAAAACAACAATTGGGGAAATTCTACCAATTTCATTAATAACCTCTCTATTCGGACAAAAATTTCCAACATTATGGGAACAAAAGGGAGTAAAAAAATTAGGAGACTTGTTGGCAAACAATAAACTACTAAATTTCTCAGAAATCAAACAAAAATTTAATATCCCTTCGTCAGAATTTAATCAGTACCTCATTGTTAAAGAATGCCTTCAGATCTTCATTTCTAAGGCTTCTCCTAAATTCGAACCAATATATTTATTGCTTAGAAATCTTGATCATAAAGATTTCTGGAGCACTAAGTTCCTATATAATATTTTCAATAAAGACTATACATTTAAAAAGAACAAATACATGAAAAAATGGGGGAAAACATTAGCCCTACAAATAGATGACGAGCAGTGGGAAGAAGCATTAAAAAACACTTATGCCTCTAATATCTCGCTTCCACTCCACGAGACATATTACAAATTAGTTACAAGGTGGTATCTTACACCAGATAGAATTACTCATTTCGGCGGAAGCTCTTCACCGTTGTGTTGGAGGGGATGTGGAAACAAGGGGGACTTACTTCACATATTTTGGTCATGTCCAAAATTAACAAACCTGTGGAAGCAGGTCTCCAAATACATTAGTATTCTGCTCAATGAGGACTTTGTCTTGACTCCCCAGACGGCTCTCCTATCAGTGGACATCAAAAAATTACATTACTCAATGAGGTTTGTAATAATCCATATCTTGTTGATAGTTAAAAACAAAATTGCAGCGATGTGGAAGAGCTCTGAGGCTCCGAGTTTCCCTGACGTTGTGGACAATCTTAATCTTCACAATTCCTTAGATCTTAAATTCGCTATAGCGAATGGATGTTTACAAAAATATGAAAAAAATGGAATAAATGGAACCTCAGATTCCAAAATCAGTAATCTTTTCGGTGGATTGTGGTGTTGTTGATGATCAAATTAAGACGAGTAACTAAGTTAAAAGTTTTCTTTCTTTATTAGGGCAATTTGTTTCTGGCCTAACTAGGTCAGTGGCCCAAAAAGCAAGGTTATTGCTTAGCTGTTAGTTTTGTTCTTTCTTGTTTTGTTATTATGTTTCCCCTACCCCTTCCTCTTCCCCTCCTGTTCCCCTTTTCCCCTTCCCCCTTCTCCCAACCACTTCCTTTTCTTTGATGTAGATGCATACTAATATTTCACAAATGCATTATATTGGTTTTGTTTAAAAAAAATTGTTAATAAAAATTATTTGAAAACAATGTCATGCTGCTGTTCTTTTCAAATTTATCATTCTATGTTCAACCACAATATGCAATTTAAAATCATGTTACCTATAAGTAGATACAGATAAATCTACCCAGCTGTCAACAATAGGCTAGTGTAAATGATACTGCAAACCAATATTTTTTAGCACTGTGGATCAGATATGCAACATTTGGTAAAAATCATACATTTTCATATCATACACAGAATATGTAACACAGTTGACTTATATGTAACGTAACAGTGGAAACTTCTTTATTGTGCCTGTAGCTGCAATGCCAGGTTTCAATTGTAATTGAATTGAAAGTCAGCTTTGTTACAAGTTACCTTAATCATTTTAACTCATTTAGTTAGCTGAAATTGACATTCATTATAATGCAAGACCTTCAGGCATCATGTTTGTCCTTTCATCAGTTTCTTACATAAAAGAAAGCCTTTTCCAACAAAGGATAACTATCCCCATACAGAAGCTCAGACGATGCCAAACATTAACAAAGGAATTCTAGTATAATCACTTGAACTGCCGGGGCACCTTGATGTGAGAATATTTTTGAGGGCTTTTTTTAAAGCTGATTCATAGTTCCTGCACAAAAAGTTTTGGAAAAAACTTTACATACAGGTTATCGTTGAAATATTATTTCATTTAAAAGAATTTTAGCATTTGGGGTCATTGCTATGGTTTTTACAAATAGAACAGGATGATTTTTTTTGCTGAGAAAGTGCCCAAATCCTTACCTTTAACATCAACATTTTGAGGTTAATGTATCTGATTGCTTTTGTTTACTTCATGATTTTTCCAAGACTTTTAAGGCAGTGTGGCGAACATGGTAAATGCTTTGAGTTGATTTCCTTTCTATCTTTGTTTAAATCATGCCTATCAATATTTTAAACTTTTTATACTTCACTCATTAGTGCTTGAGCATTTTTGTAGGTTTTGTACTATATATTGCAAAATAAAACTACAACCATGCTGTAACTGTTCGTAAACTTGGATAACAGTGTCATCTTTCAGTCTTGCAAGTTGAGAACACTTTTACGCTCACTGAAAGATAATAGTATTCTGAAAACAGTTACAGAGGAAATGTAAAGCATGTGAGAAAAAGAAGGGTACGTGTCTTCATCTAGTAAACTTGCTGGTCAACTAACATTTTGTGTTACACGAATACCAGGTGACTAGCACTAGTCTTTACATGTTACTTAAAATAAAACAGCATTATAAGAGCATTAATAACAGTAGGTCAAAAACACAAAACATTTAAGTCTCCTCTTTACACAGGATGAAGGTAACTCTATCACTTGTTTTAATTAAAAAGCCTAGTCTTCTTGCTACTGGACATCTAAACTTCATCAACATTATACACCATGTTCCAAATTATTATGCAAATTGATTTAAGTGTCATAAAGATTTAATTGTTTCGTTTTTCAAATAAACTTGTGGATAGTATTGTGTCTCAGGGCTCGATGGATCACTGAAATCAATCTTAAACACATGTGATAATTAGTTTTCCAGGTGATTCTAATTAAAGTAAAACTACATAAAAATGATGTTCCACATTATTAAGCAAGCCACAGGTTTCAAGCAATATGGGAAATAAAAAGGATCTCTCTGATGCTGAAAAGTGTTAAATAGTGCAAAAATATTAGATATTTCACAAAAACTTAAGAGCAATCATCATACTTACTGTGAAGAGATTTGTGACTGAAACAGAGCACAGACAGGGTTCATGCAGATAAAGGCATAATGAGGAAGGTTTCTGCCAGACAAATTAATTGGATTAAGAGAGCAGCTACCAAAATACCATTACAAAGCAGCAAACAGTTGTTTGAAGCTGCTGGTGCCTCTGGAGTCCCTCGAACCTCAAGGTGTAGGATCCTTCAAAGGCTTGCTGTGGTGCATAAATCTACTACTTGGCCACCCCTAAACATCGTTAAGAAGCAGAAATGGTTGCAGTGGGCCCAGACATACATGATGACTAATTTTCAAACAGTCTTGTTTACTGTCGAGCAACCCTGGATGGTCTAGATGGATGGAGAAGTGGATGATTGGTGGATTGCCGCTATGTTCCAACAGGGCCGCGACATCAGCAAGGAGGTGGAGGAGTCATGGTTTGGGCCGGAATCATGGTGAAACAGCTGGTGCGGCTCTTTAAGGTTCCTGAAGGTGTGAAAATGAACTCTGCAAAGTATATAGAGTTTCTGACTGACAACTTTCTTCCATAGTATAAAAAGCAGAAACGTGCCTTCAGGAGCAAAATAATCTTCATGCATGACAATGCACCATCTCATGCTGCAAAGAATACCTCTGAGTCATTATCTACGATGGGCATCAAAGGAGATAAACTCATGGATTTCCCCTGACCTCAAACCTATAGAGAACCTTTGGAGTATCATCAAGCAAAAGATCTATGAGGGTGAGAGGCAGTTCACATCAAAACAGCAGCTCTGGAACGCTCTTCTGAATTCATGCAAAGAAATACAAACTCTACAAAAACTCACAAGTTCAATGGATGCAAGAATTGTGAAGGTGATATCAAAGAAGGGGTCTTCTGTTAATATGTAACTTGGCCTGTTAGGATGTTTTGGAGTTAAATAGGTTTTTTGTACAGTGAATGTGACCTCCTAATGCTGAAATTCCACAAATGAGCATTTTCTGTTCTTTAAAACATATCAAATGTTTAGAAATTCTACTGTGCCTAATAATTTGGAACAGTGCATTCTGAGGTTTTATTCATTTTGGAGATTATACTGTTATCATTGGGAGGTTTCTTCAATAAAATTCGATGTATACTCTAACGGGTGATGACTTTTATTAGACTGACTGTCATTTGCACCGACCATTTAGGAAAATCCGAGAAAAATATAATTTGCATAATAATTTGGAACATGGTGTAAACCTTTTTGTAGCCTCAGTACAATTATTTATTATAGGATTTCACTCTCCAAACTATTTAAAGTGCCATTATGTTCCGTTTAGGCACCCTGTAGTATCAGTATCCCTGCACGTATCCCATCCTCCCCTCCCGTCTCAAGCCCTACCCAGGCCCTTGTCCCATGCGTCCTCCTGCTGCTTCATGGGGTCTGAGCATGCCTGCCAGATCCCTCAGCACTATGTTTATGGTGCGCGCTCCCCCTTTTCTCTTAAAGAGACAGTGCGCACTGTTCAAAAATGTCCCTAACCAATGGCTGGAAGATACTTATTATTTCAGGCACCTTTACCTGTTGGGAAGTGCCTGAGGAATGTTAAGTTAATTAGTCTGCATGTTAACTAGTTCTAAAGTCCTCTGTCAGTTAGTACCTGCCAGTACCCACTAGTTCCGGCTAATACCTGCTGGTAACTTCCAGTATTTGCTTGTTCTTGCTCATTACTGCCTGTCGCTGCTTGTGTATTTCAGCATGTCCCAGTCTGTATAGTAGCAATACCTGCCTGTACCTGCCTTGCCCATCTGTATACCTGCCACACCTGCCTACATTTGCTGTGACAGTCTGTATACCAACTGCATCTGCCTGCACCTGCCATGCCAGTCTCTATACCAGTCATACCTACTTGCTCGTGCCGTATTAGTCTGTATACCAGCCATACCAGTCAGCACCTGCCGTGCCAGTCTGTATACCAACCACAACTGTGTACGGCTGCCTTGTCTTCCTGTGTTCCTGCAGTTTCTGCCTGTACTTGTCAAAGTCTATCAATTATTAGGCATTCCAACTGATTGCCCTTTGTTGGTCTACTGTCTTGTGTGCGAGGTCTGTCCTGGAGTAGCACTTGGATATAATCCAGAGCCAAATCTAACCCCAACATCAGGGGCTCTATAGAAGTTTCAGGTGTTTGCACCCCTCCAGGCTCTCCTCTATCCATGGCACAGTGGATCCATCACTATTTCCGTTACAGAATGTTCAGTCCATGGAATCTGCTGGTTCTAAGTCTTCCACTATCTGTGACCTGTACAAGGACGTCTCCCACCAGAAAGACCAGTAGAACAAAATCTTCTCCTATCTGAGAACAGTGACCACCCATTTGGAGACACTGACATCTGCGGCTGCATCCACTACTCCTGTTCAAGCTGTGGCAGCCTCAGCCATGACTCAACAAAAATAAGTATTTGATACATTGCCGATTTGGTGAATTTTAAAACCTACAAAGAATGGAGATGTCTGTAATTTGTACCGAAGGTACACTTCAACTGTGAGAGACAGAATCTTTAAATGAAAACCAGAAAATCACATTGTATGATTTTTAAATATTTAAATTGCATTTAATTGCATGAATTAAGTATTTGGTCAGCTGCCAACCAGCAAGAATTCTGTCTCTCAGAGACCTGTTGGTTTTAATTTTAGAAGACCTCCGACTCTGCACTCATTACCTATATTAATTGCACCTGTTTGAACTCGTTACCTGTATAAAATACACCTGTACAGACACCAAATCATCGCACTCAAACTACTCCAACATGGCCAAGACTAAAGAGCTGTCTATGGACACCAGGGACAATATTGCAGACTTGCACAAGGCTTGTATGGGCTACAGAACATTAGGTAAGCAGCTTTATGAGAAGGCAACAACTGCTGGCACAATTATTAGAAAATGGAAGAAACACATGACGACTGTTTATCTTCCTCAGTTTGGGGCTCCATGTAAGTTCTCGCCTCTTGCTGTCAGGATGATTCTAAGAAAGATCAGGGATAAGCATATAACTACACAGGAGGACCTGGTCAATGACCTGAAGAGAGCTGGGACAATCGTCTTAAAGCAACACACTACGCCATGGTGCATTAAAATTCTGCAGGGCAAGCAATGTTCCCCTGCTAACTCCTGCACATGCCCAGACCTGTTTGAAGTTCACCAATTACAATCTGGATGATCCCGAAGAGGCATGAAAGAAGGTCATGTGGTCAGATGACCTACATTTTGGTATCAACTCCACTCGCCGTGTTTAGAGGAAGAAGGATGAGTACAATGCCAAGAATATCCAAGAATACTGTCCCAACCATGAATCATGATGGGGAAATATACTTTGGGGGTGCTTTTCAGCAAAGTGGACAGGATGACTGCACTGTATTGAAGGGAGAATGGATGGGGTCATGTGTTATGAGATGTTAGCCAGCAACCACCTTCTGTCAGTAAGAGCATTGAAGATGGTTCATGGCTGGGTCTTCCAGCATGACAATGACCCAAAGCACACAGTCAGTGCAAGTAAGGAGTGACTCCGTAAGAAGCATTTCAAGGTTCTGGATTGGATTTTCCAGACCTGAACCCAAGAGAAAATCTTTTGAGTGAGCTAAAATTCAATGTTGCCCATTGACAACCCCCGAAATCTGAAAGATCTGGAAAAGAAATGTTAGGAGTAGTGAGACAAAATACTTACTGCATTGCATGCAAACTTGGTCAAGAACTACAGGAAACTAATGACTAGTGTAGTTGCAAACAAAGGTTTCTGTAGCAAATGATAAGTTCTATTTTTATATTATATTCAATTCTTATTTCATGCAATGAAATACAAATTCATTATGTAAAAACCATACAATGTGTTAGGTGTCGAGTTCCCACCGCTGCACAGGGGGAATCTTGAACCATCTCTGCTGCGGTCTCCCATTCTCCTCCAGCCGCAGTGGAGCCTGCTCAGCACAGACGTCGGTCCCAGCGACTGTTCCATGCTATGCATTTGGTTACTGCTGCCCTTCCAGGCTCAGCCATTATAACCAATACTGTACAGAGGCGAGCAGGCATCCCTGGGACTGAGTCCTGATTTTTTCCTCCTGGACATGACCAAGAGAAGATCTCACATTGGAGGTCGCTCAGGTCCTGTAGCAGCTCCTATAGGTCCACCAGGAAAGTCCTGAAAAGCTGCAGCTATAAAAGGTTTGAATGGCTGCTTTGCCATGCGCTAGTATAATTCAGCACTTGTGTGTGTGTGGATGTATGCCTGTTCTGGTGAAAGCTCCGAATCATTCCCATCATTAGAGTTGTTGAATGCTCGTTAGTGTTGTAGCTGTCTAGCACCAGATAGTGCCATCCAGCACCAGGCATATACTGCGTCTATCCTGCAGTGACCGCCGCTGCGGTACTGTACACACTCTATGTGGCTATCTTTAGCGTCTACTGACAATCCGTAAGTCTAGGGTCGGAACTCCCGTTTGATCCCAGCATCTGTCTCAGGGCGTCCTCAGGTGTGGGCTCAAAAGTCAACGAGGGTCAGAGCGGGATCAACCACCCGCATAGTGGGGGTGAGTTGCCGGGATCCCACTAGTATACACTTGCTGTGCCCTGTGAATGCTAACAGGGCTCAGTGTTATCTTTAATCCCAGCGACTCTGTGAAGCAACAGAGTTCGCTCCTATACAGACCGGGTGACGGTACCCATGTCTATTCAGGCGTAGTACCGCCAAATAGTGCCGCCATTTACTAGTAGCAGGTTCTACTCCTGCACGGTGGACTCCGGGTTGCGCACCTATACTATCTCTATATTTACTCAGTGCATTCCGCCAGCCCTAACACAATGTGATTTTATGGATTTTTTTAAAGATTACATTTCTGACAGTTGAAATGTACCTATGATAAAATTTACAGACCTCTCTATTCTTTGTAGGCTCAATGCCCAACGGGAGAAAGGGGATCCTCTTGTCTCCAGTCTCCAGATGTTTCTTGAGGATTTTCACAAGGTAATTGATGAGGCTGGACACTTTTCCTCTGAAGAATCCTCCCTCCTCAGATATTGTGAAGGAAACCTCATAGTGGGCCAGTACACTGTCTGATTTCGTACACTGTCCTCCGTTCTCACCTGGAACAATGAGGTGCTGGTTTCAGCTTTCTAGGAGGGCCTTTTCAGAAGAATTAAGGACGAGCTAGTTGTTCGTGATATTCCCATCTTGCTGGATGACCTGGTGTCACTGGATACTCGGATCGACATCAGGTTTCAGAAGTGCTCCAAGGAGGTGACCCTTGAAGATCTTTGTGCTTTTCTCCTACCTTTCAAAGGCTGAGCATGCCGCAGACATCAGCTTTGACACCCTCCTCTGAATTCATGCAAGTTGACTGGGTGAATATAGCCAGGAGGTCTGTCGTGCAGAGGGCTGGTGCTTCTATTGCAACAGACCAGAACATTTAATCTACTTCTGCTCTGAAAAGCCTGGAAACTCCTAAGCCTGAGGCCTGTTAGAAAGGATACCCTGGGTGAGGACTACTTCTCTCCTCCACTGATTCTGTCAGTATCCATTTCATGTAGTAATATCCATGTCATTGAATTAACCTATCTGGACTCAAGTTCTGCAGGAAATTTCATTCAGCAGGCCTTTGTGGAGCATTATCGAATCCCCAACCAATGTCTACTGAATCATTTATATGGTATTGTTGTCCGAGCCTGTGGAACTTTGGATAGGAATGTTGTACTCAGAGAGGATCCCTCCCTATGTACTATCCGTTCTTTCCCATCCCGACCTCCATAGTTACAGATAAACATGGGCCTGTATTGTATTTGAGTACTCATTTGGGGCTAGGCCTGTCACGAGAAATGTTTTGTCCAGATTTGTCCTGCTCGACCTCTGGCTACTCCATCAAATTTAACTGACTTGCTACCTGCCTACTGGAATTATGAAGCTGTCTTTGATAAAAAAAAAGGGGCAGATACGCTACCACCACAAAGGCTGTACTAATGCCCTATAGACCTCCTTCCTAGATCATCTCCTCTACGATACTCTATTTTCTCTTTTTCCAAGTCTGAGACCCGAGCCATGTCCGAATATATCAAGGAGAACTTAGCCAGGTGATTTATCTGAAAGGATTCCTCCCCAAATGGAACAGGCTTCTTCTTTGTAAAGAAAAAAGATGGCGCACTGAGGTGCTTTACATGTAGAACATATTCATGTTTTCTCCCGATCTGCTCACAAACAGGAGAGATGTCCGCCACGTTCTGTACAGACTGAGGAAGAACCATTTGCATGCCAAATTTGAAAGGAGCATTTTCAAACAAACCTATCTTCCATTCCTAGGGTACATCATGTCTGAGACTATACTGAGGATGGTTCCTGAGAAGGTATCCACCGTCCTGAAGTGGCCTCGTGATGAAGGTCTGTAAGCAATCCAGCAGTTTCTCGGATTCGCTAAATGCTACTGCCAGTTCATTCCGCATTTCTTCTCTCAGACAGCCAAAATCTCTGTCCTGACCTGCCAGGGAGCTAACCCTAGGGTGTGGACTCTGGAGGCTGAAAGCGCTTTTGTTTTTGGAGGTGGATGCTTCTTCCTCTGGAGCCAGTGCCATATGGTAACCTGCAGTTTCTTTTCCAAAATCTACTCAGCTCCAGAACACAAATGCTCGATAGGCGATCGAGAACTGTCGGCGGAGGAATGGCGCTATTTGCTAGAAGTTAGGGATGAATCCAGTAATTAGTTACTCAGATTACAAGAACCTAGCCATTATTGTGGCTAAATCCATGTCAAACCAGGGGTCTGTGTTCTTTGCCTGTTTTGATGTCGTTCTTAATTTCCGTCCGGTGGACAAGAACATCAAGGTGATTGCACTTTCTAGGTTATTTCTGTCTTCTGACCAGGATGAAGAGTTTCAACACCTCTTTGAGTCCTCCAAAATGGTTACTTTCTCTCTGGTAGATCTGTCTCAGGTTCGAACCGGAAGACCTTTGTTGCTGAATTAGACAGGAAGCATGTTCTTCAGTAGGGTTACTCCTCTATATTGGCTGGTCATACTGGATAAAAGAAAATGCTTCTTCTCATTTCTGGGCATTATTGGTGACCTTCTGTGTGCAAAGATATTGCTAATTTTGTTTTTGCCTGTCCCTCCTGTGCCCAGAATAAAACAGCTTCTGACTACTAGTCAGTTAATTCCATTCTTTGTACCATTAGCTTCAGCTCCATGACAGCACATCATGAACTTCATTACAGATCTCCAAGTATCGTCCGGATGTACCTTCATTTGGGTAGTTGTGGATCGCTTCTCTAAGATGGCCCATTTTAATCCGCTGTCTGGTCTTTTGTCTGCTCCTGTGCTTGCTGAGAATTTCATCCAACATTTCTTCCACCTCCATGGGTTCCGTTTCCATATAGTCTCTGATAAAGGCATTGAGGTTACATCTCGCTTCTGGAGGGGTCGAGTCTATCCGTTATCTCTCCCGAAGATGGAGGCAATGTCACAGTACATCCATGAAAATCTGGCAAGAGGATTCATTAGGAAGTCAGCGTCACCTGCAGGGACTGGGTTCTTCTTTGTGCAGAAGAAGAACAGGGAACTACGTCCATGCACAGACTACAGGGGTCTTAACGCCATCACTGTTAAGATTAAATATCCTCTGCCCCTGATATCTGAGCTCTTTGATAGGCTTCGGGGAGCAAGGGCATTTACTAAACTAGATCAGCGGGGTGCTTACAACCTGATTCGCATCCGCGAGGGGGATGAATGGAAGATGGCTTTTAACACCAGGGATGGGCACTTTGAATACCTAATGATGCCCTTTGGGCTCTTTAATACCACAATCGTTTTCCAAGACTTTGTAAATTAAATCTTCCTGGATATGCTCTCCATCTGGGTCGTAGTCTATCTGGATGATATTCTCATCTACTCTCCAGATATTGACTCCCACCGGAGAGCAGTTTGCAGAGTCTTCGACCTCTTACGGGCAAATTCTCTCTCCGCCAAGTTGGAGAAATGTGTGATTGAGCAGGAGTTCTTACCTTTCCTGGGCTATATCATCTCTGCCCAGGGATTGGCTATGGATCCTGCCAAACTACAGGCTGTGATGGACTGGCAAGAACCCCATTCTCTTAAAGCGGTGCAGCGCTTTATGGGGTTCATTAATTATTATCGCCAGTTCATCCCTCATTTCTGAACTTTGGTAGCTCCCTTGGTAGCCCTCACCAAGAAGGGAGCAAATCCCAAATTGTGGTCTGAGGAGGTCTCCAAGGCATTCACTACTATTAAGTCTCATTTTGCTATCGCTCCCATCCTACATCGCAACGATGTTGATAAGCCGTTTATAATGGAGGTGCATGCCTCCTCCGTTGGTGCTGGAGCAGATGGTCGCTGTTCTTCTCCCGGTTCCATTTCACCCACCATTTTCTCTCAGGGGACAAGAACATTCGTGCTGACGCGCTCTCTCGCTGTGTTGTATCATCTGAGGAGAAGGAAGAGGAGCCTCGGCTTATTGTCCCTTCTGAGAGCCTGAGAACCGTGGCTCCGGATTTGCTAGAGTCTGTGCCCCCGGGCAAGACTTTTTTTAACTTCAAATTTGCATCCGGAGGTACTCTCTTGGGCTCACTCTTCCAGGGTGGGTGGACATTTTGGATTTTGTGGTGGGCTTACCCAAGTCTCATAGCTGCACTATTATTTGGGTGATCACTGACCATTTTTCCAAAATGGTGCACTTGGTGCCTCTTGCACGGCTACTTTCTGCACGTGCTCTGGAAGCGCTGTTTATTAAACATATCTTTCATCTACATGGTATGCCAGACAAAATTGTCAGTGACCGGGGTCCCCAGTTTGCATCTCAGTTCTGGTGAGAGCTTTGTCGTCTACTCAGCATTGAGTTGAATCTCTCTTCAGCATATCATCCCAAGATGAATGGGTTGGTAGAGAGGGCCAACCAAACCCTGGTCACATATCTGCGACATTTTGTTTCTGCCAGGAAGGATGATTGGGCATCCTTGCTACTGTGGGCAGATTTTGCGTTAAACAACGCCGTAGCCAACTCCACTGGTCAGACCCCATTCCTCCTTAATTACAGCCAGCATCCGCGGGTTCCTGTGCCTATGCCTGTGTCTTCCTCCAAATCCAGGGTGGCAAACTGAGCTGTGGAGGCACAGGACATTTGGGACTGCACTCAGGATGCGATCCGGGCCTCCAAGGAGAGAATGAGGTCCTCCGCTGATGCACATCAGCACCCCGCTCCGACCTTTGCTCCTGGTGGCTTAGTGTGGCTCTCCGCCCGTAACATCAGGCTGTGAGTTGAGTCCACTAAGTTTGCACCCTGCTACTTGAAGCCCGTATACTTGTCTCGGTTTTCCAAGTCATCTGCCGGGACATCGGGTTCATCTACGGACGATTACGAGGTGAACGCTATCTTGTGGTATAAGGTGGTATGGGGTAAAAAAAATTATTTGGTGGATTGGAATGGTTATGGCCCAGAGGACAGGTCCTGGGAGCCTGCTGAGCACATTCGAGCTCCACAGCTCTTTGCTGCCTTCGAGCGTAGCGAGGTCCAAGGATTGGGGGTAATATTAGGTATTGAGTTCCCGCCTCTGCACAGGGGGAATCTCGAACCATCTCCACTGCAGTTTTCCATTCTTCTCCAGCCGCAGTGGAGTCTGCTCAGCGGATACGTCAGTCCCAGCATCTAGCTCAGGCTAATACTGGATGACTGGTTACTACTGCCATTCCAGGCTCTGTCCTTGTAGCCAGCAATGTTCAGCAGCGAGCTGGTCTTTCTGGGATAAGTCCGGCTTTTCCCATACTGAGCACGCCCACGGGATGAATTCCCATTGGAGGTCGGGGGTCACATGCTCAGGTCCTGTTGCGGCTCCTATTGGCCCATCTGGAAGGTCTTGCAGCACTGCCGCTATGAAAGGATCACGTGGCCGCTCGGCCATGCGCTAGTGTACATTTGAAAATGTGTGTGTGTGTTGATGAGTGCAAGTTGTTCTTTAATCATCCCCCCTTTTGTATGATTGCTCGAGTAAGGTGGATGTCTGCTATCTAGCGCCCGGTTGAGCTATCAGCACAAAAACACATGAAACAGCATCTAATTACTGTGACCGCCAGTGCGGTGCCCTATGTGCGCTATAAGAGCGCTTTCCTGACCCAAGTCTGGAAGGTTAGTGGCGTCCGCCAGAGTGGCACAGCACGCACTCTTGTGCATATGTTACTTTTTCAGTTACTCTGATACCCCAATTGTGGTGTCGAGGGCAAGAGGTCTACACAAACTCTAATCCTGTGTCTTGGGATAGAGTTCTGTGATTCCTTGCCTGTGCTCTTTGTGCGGTACCGCAGCCCTGTGACGTAACAGAGTTCACTTCCTTCATACAGGGTGAAGTTAACCCATGTGTGTATCCACTCAGCAGCAGGTTCCATCTCTGCACGGTGGACCCCGGGCTGTGGAACACACCTTATAACTTCTCTCAATTATTTGGTGCATTCCGCTAGCCCTAACATAGTGGGGCTGTATTATGAGCAGAGAGGATGGGGGAACATGTTTGATGAGGGGCGGGGGTGTGGAGAGGTTAGAGGAGCGGTGCACTCTTTTTTTTCCCCCTTAACTTTATGTTTGTTGATTCTGGCAGCCAGTCAGGGTGCAGCAACCATCCAAAACATCCAAACACAAGGGCTTATGTCGTTGGCTTCCAAAGTCACATGTCCTTCTCTATATAAAGAGCAGACATGTTGTTTTGTGCCATTTTATCTGTGAAGCAGCACAGAGAGACTGCTCCTGGTGTTGCTACTGGATAATTAGAAGGTTTTTGTGGAGGTTGTCAGTTAGCTACTTCACATAGGATCCTGTGTGATATTAACCTTACACAGATCTATCATTTTTTGATCACTGTGTGTGACACCAGGGCACATTTTAGCATATAACTCTTTTGTGCTGCTAATATTGTGATTGAGCCAGTACTCTACATGTTAGAATCTAAATTATTAGTTCCAATAGCGTGTTCCAGAAAGCAGGGGACATTTGAGTATCTAATAATTTTTTTGTTCATATTTTTCCATGTCCATGAGTCCACATTTGAGAATTTAAATTGATAGCTCTAATATCATGTTCCTGAATCAAGGTCACATTTGTGGCAAAAAATATTTGGGGCTGGTAATATGTAGGGGTAGGCAGTAGTCTGCGTTTGTATCAAATATGCCAGACCCATGAGTAAGGACCGTACACAATGTGGACAATGTAAGAAGTCATACCGGAGCTTACATACCCCCAAAAAAGTATAAAACTTACTTCTTATAAAAAGTATAAATTTTATTGAACATATTTAAAAATTTTAATAATTGCATAAAGATAACTAGAAATAGACATTAACAAGTATCAGCTGAATGGTAAAGACACAAAATATGTGACAGAAAAGACAGGCAGTTATCACCAAATGATAATGCAGAGAATGTATATACTGTACATATACAGTACATTTATATGCCACAACAGTCCAATATAAATCACAGTGGATTGCAGAAATCTAATTCCCAGGGGGGAGGGGGTAACAGAAACAATGCAAAGTCATTATATGTGAGGTCCAATGCATCTGAGTATAAATTTTGATGTTAAAAATCAAATGTACAATTGTCCCTGAATGCAAAGATAGATGCCAAGAGGATTCACATATCAGGCCAAATTTCAGTATGAAAATATTTAGAGCTACCATTTTTTCCCCATCCAGGAGTCCACTTTTCAGAATCTAAATTGTTTGTACTAAGAGTGTGCTACAGAAACCAGGCTACTTTTTAGTATAAGAAATCCTGTGTGCTAATTATGTGGTCCAGCAAGCAGGCCACATTTTAGCATGGGACAGGGCTTGGAAGAGCATTTTTAAAATAAGATTTGATCAGCAACAGGTGGATGAGTAAAATTTGTTAGGCCTAATATTGGGGTACAGCTACTCTAAATCAATAAAACTGTGTTTCACTGACAATTCAGAAGGCCAGATATCCACTTAAAAATCATTAGGCCTAATATTGGGGTGGTGCCCCTCGGCCCAATTCGCAACACCAAATCATTTGTGATAAAGCTAGATTTCCACTTCAAAATCAATAGGTATAATATAGTGGTGCAGACACAAAGCCCAATTAGCTACTCCAATTCGTTCGTGATAAAATTGTGCTTCAGTGACTTCAGTGACTTCATTAGGCCAAATATTGGGGAGCTGCCTGGAGGGAAAATCAGCTTATCCAAACTGTTTGTAATAAAACTCTATTTTAGTGGCAAATCAGAAGGCCAGATTTCCATTTAAAAATTGTTGGACTAATATTGTGGTGCAGTCACGAGGCCCAATTAGCTACTCCATATAGCTTGTGTTAAAAATGTGTTTCAGTGGCAAATCAGAAGACCAGATTGTCACGTAAAAATTTATACATGTATATTATACAGGTATAACAGTATTGTCCACGCTCACTATCCAAGAAAAAAAATCAGCGATTGTTCATTTAGTGACAGTTGACTGACAGCTGTGACAAAAAACTGACTGGCACATCCAGACTAGTGTGAATAGGTGCATACAAGGAGGAGCTACCTCCATATACAATATACAAAAATATATTGGATGTGCCAGTCAGTTTTTGTCATTTGTTTGTTAGCTTACTGACCGAGCACTTCGCCTTTCAATATGTAGTGATTTTAATTACAGCAGGTTCCTACTTGCCCATAAATACAGACATTGCTGAGAAAGGTGTCCACATTCACCCGAGAATTCAGACATCAGCCTAAGAGAGGTATTCACGCACGTAGGACCCATCAGTCTTGGAGACCACCTTGACGATGGTTGATGGACAGATATAATTTGGCCAAATTTTATGCTAATAGTCCCATTTTTTTCTAATATTTAAAAGCTGTTTTACTATTCATATTTCACATATTTCAGATTGACATGCTTTAGCATGTTAGAGTGCAAACTTTTTTTGCATATTGCATATGGAGGTAGCTTCTCCTGGTATGTACCTATTCATACTAATCTGGATGTGCCAGTCAGTTTTTGTCATTTGTATGCAAGCTTACTGACCAAGCACTCCGCCTTTCCACATTTGGGGATTTTAATTACAGCAGGTTCCTGCTTAGCTATAAATGCAGACATTGCTGAGAGAGGTGTCCACATTCACCCAGGAATTCAGACATCAGCCTAAGAGAGGTATTCACACAAGTAGAGACCCATCAGTCTTTGTGACCACCTTGACGATGGTTGATGGGCAGATATAATTTGGCCAAATTTTATTCAAAGCGTTTCATTTTTTTCCCTAATATTCAAAAGCCATATTGCTATTCATATTTCATATATTTTACATTTACATGTTTTAGCATGATAGAGTGCAACCTTTTTTGTCAGCTGTGGACCTAACATTGTGAAACAGCAGGGTACAAAAGGGGAAGGTTACTTACAACATGGGAAAAGCGAGGTCATGGTGGAAGAGGAAATAGGTTTGGTGTTCGACATGTAAGTGGGTTAAGTGTTAATGTTAAAAAAAACTCAACGGAACAAATATCATCTTGTCCTATCCAAAGACCACTAACAACATCTGTTACTGGCCGAGCCACTCAATTCCTTTTTTTGGCAACCGTACAGTGGTACACTTTGTAGATGAGGCTCAGAAAGAGCATGTGCTACAGTGGATGGCAAACGCTCCATAAAGAAGCCTCTCCTCCTCTTCCTTCACCTTAACATCACACACAGTACAATCCTCAGAGGTGGCACCCCAATTACCTTTGCTTCCACTGTGTCAAAAATTTCCTAACCTAACTGACATGGCAAACTTCAGATGGGCCATTCTGAATAGCTATTCACTAAGGTTGAGCGAAACGGATCGGACAATTTCAAAAATCGCCGACTTTCGTCAAAGTTGGGTTTCATGAAACCCGACCCGATCCTAGTGTGGGATCGGCCATGAGGTCGGCGATCTTCGCGCCAAAGACGCGTTTCGTATGACGCGTTCAGCTCCATTTTTCAGCAAATGAAGTAGGACGCAGAGTGTGGGCAGCGTGATGACATATGTCTCGGTCCCCACCATCTTACAGAAGGGCATGACAGTGATTGGCTTGCTTTCTGCGGTGTCACAGGGGCTATAAAGGGGCGTGCACGCCGACCATCATCTTACTTCTGCCGATCGTAGCATAGGGAGAGGTTGCAGCAGCTGCATCAGAAGAAGGGATATAGTTAGGGAGGGAAGATTAAGCCCCGAAACTGCTTGTGCTGTAGCGATTTCCACTGTCCAACACCACCATTTGTTTGCAGGGACAGCGGAGGCTATATTTTTGTGCATCAGCTCTGTAGCTTAGTAGGCTGCCTTATAAGGCTCCCTGATAGCTGCATTGCTGATTGCACGCCGCTGTGTAAACCAACTGCTTTTTTTAAAGAAAAAATCCTGTTGCTCCTTTCTGCACAGTTATCTTGTTTATTTGTCCACACTTTTGTATGCAGCAGTCCTTTTTATTGCTGCCATACTTTTCCTGAGATCATTGTAGGGAGATTGAAATTGTACTACAGTCCTTGTATTTTTTCATATATCTTCCAACCACTTTCTGCCACTTACAATATGTTGCTTTATACACTGGGCCTGAGTTTTGGTTGTCTTCCCCAAAAAAAGTGAGATTCAAATTCTCACAAAGTGGATATACTTCTGTCCTGTTAGTTTGTCGAATATCAGGCAGCCACTTTCTGCCACATAGATAACGTTGTTATATACACTGGGCCTAAGTTGTGGTTCAGTCTCCCCCCAAAAAAGGGGATATTCAAATTCTCACAAAGTGGATACACTTCTGTCCTGTTAGTTTGTCGTATATCAGCCAGCCACTTTCTGCCACTTAGATAGCGTTGTTATATACACTGGGCCTAAGTTGTGGTTCAGTCTCCCCAAAAAAAGGGAGATTCAAATTCTCACAAAGTAGATATACTTCTGTCCTGTTAGTTTGTCGAATATCAGCCAGCCACTTTCTGCCACTTAGATAGCGTTGTTATATACACTGGGCCTAAGTTGTGGTTCAGTCTCCCACCAAAAAAGGGAGATTCAAGTACTCACAAAGTGGATATACTTCTGTCCTGTTAGTTTGTCGTATATCAGCCAGCCACTTTCTGCCACTTAGATTGCATTGTTATATACACTGGGCCTAAGTTGTGGTTCAGTCTCCCCAAAAAAAGAGGGAGATTCAAATTCTCAAAAAGTGGATATACTTCTGTCCTGTTAGTTTGTCGTATATCAGCCAGCCACTTTCTACCACTTAAGTTGCGTTGTTATATACACTGGGCCTAAGTTGTGGTTCAGTCTCCCCCCAAAAAAGGGGAGATTCAAATTCTCACAAGTGGATATACTTCTGTCCTGTTAGTTTGTCGAATATCAGCCAGCCACTTTCAGCCACTTACATTGTGTTGTTTTTTGCACAGGGCCTGATTTTTTGTTCAGTCTTCCAAAAAAAGGGAAATTTAAAATCTCAACACGTTTATATACACCTTCTACCTTGTTTTACTGTACCATATAACGGTTGTTATTTTGGTTTGATGTTCCAAAAAATGAAGAAGTCAAGTGGAAGAGGCCGTGGGCGGTGGGTGCGAGCTGGTACTGATGGTGGTGCATCTGGTGGTAGTGGCAAAAGCACAATAGCACTTAAGGCTGGAGGTGTTGAGCCAGCGTCATCGTCTGGCTACACAAGGCCTCGAAGGCTCCCTTATCTGGGAGTAGGAAAATGGCTTTTAAAGCTGGAGCAGCAGGAAAAAGTTTTGGCTTTCCTTGCTGACTCAGCCTCTAGCTCTTTCGCCTCCTCTTCAGAAAGTTCCAAATATAAAAGCAGCGAGTCGTCAGTGGATGCTCCCGGTCAGGAGCAAGACGTTTCCTTGTGTAATTCACCCAAACCAAAATTGAAGGATGTGTCAGGCGTCACTACAGGTTACTCCATGGAGCTCTTTACACATACCGTGCCTGGGTTAGAACGGGAAATTTTTAGCTGCCCATTACAAGATGAAACGGACATGGAGTGCACTGATGCACAGCCACAGCTAGATTATATTGCTGTTCCATTTACTCAGATCACTGTATTGCCCTCGCAGTGTACTGAGCCAGAATCCCCGTCCCGAACGCTATAGCACCTTACACGGTGACACAGAGGAAGATGCACATGACATTGAAGAGGTGGTGATAGATGACCCAGTTGTTGACCCAGATTGGCAGCCATTGGTGGAAGAGGGTGCCAACTAGCTCTGAAGTGGAGGAGGATGATCAACAGCAGCCATCTACATCGCAACAGCTGTCATCTGGCAGGCCCGTATCAGGCCAAAAACGTTTGTCAAAAACACAAACAGTTTTAGGACAGCATGGCCATCCGGTGAAAGCAGCACAGCGTGCAATGCCTGAAAAGGTATTGCATAGTAGGAAGAGTGCAGTGTGGGAATTTTTTAACCAAGATCCGAATGATCAGTCAAAAGTTATCTGTAAGAAATGCTCAAAACCTTTAGCAGAGGGAAGAATCTTCAACATTTAAATACAACGTGCATGCTTAGACATTTAACCAGCATGCACTTGCAAGCCTGGACTAACTACCAAATGTCCCGTACCGTTGGTGAACCTGCTCAGAATGAAGGTAGTCAGCAATGCTACATTACTTCCCTCACTATAAGCCCACCGGTTAGGACACCACCAGCAGCAAATGTGGAGGTATCGTTGCAATGCCAAAGCAGTCAGGGAATCACAAGATTATTGGTAGGAAACACTGTATGTAGGCCAACATCGAGAATACCATCACCAACCCTCTCTCAATCCGCCATGTCCACCATCACCACCACCGCTAGTTCCACCATCTGCACCTCTCCAGTCCAGCTCACCCTACAAGAGACTCTCGTTAGGAAAAGAAAGTACTCATACTCTCATCCGTGTACACAGGGTTTGAACACCCACATTGCTAGACTAATCTTGTTAGAGATGATGCCCTACCGTTTGGTTGAAAGTGAAGCTTCCAAAGCCCTGATGGCCTACGCAGTACCACGCTAGGACCTACCCAGTCGACACTGCTTTGTGAGAAAAGCCATCCCAGCCCTCCACCAGCATGCCAAAGACCGCATTGTCCATGCACTGAGACAGTCAGTAGAAAGGTGCACCTCACAACAGATGCATAGACCAGTAGGCATGGCCAGGGACGTTATGTGTCCATCATGGCTCACGGTAAATGTGGTGGGTGCAGGGTCCACAGGGGACAGCCATAGTGGGACAGTTCTGCCTAGCACATGGTCTAGGAAACAGTTGGCTGTAGGCATTCGCCACCCCTCCTCCTCCTTCTCCAGAAGCAAAAGCTCATCCACAGAGCGCAGTCGCACGACCACTCCATCCACAGCTGCCAGTGTTGCACACGAGGTTTCCATTATCGAACAGCTAGTGGTAAGCATCAGAAGGCTGTGTTAGAAATTAAGTGTTTGGGCGACAACAGACACACCGCGGAAGTACTGGCCGAGTACTTGCAGCAACAAACTCAGTCAAGGCTGGGCAGTGTACATCTTGAGGCAGGCAAGGTAGTCAGTGATAACGGAAGGAATTTTATGGCTGCCATAGCCCTTTCAGAACTGAAACACATACCTTGCCTGGCTCACACCTTGAACCTGGTGGTGCCGTGCTTCCTCAAAAATTATCCGGAGTTACCAGCCCAGTTCCTGAAGGTGCGAAGACTTTGCTCGCACATCCGCCAGTCGCCCGTACACTCCAGCCGTATGCTGAACCATCAGCGATCGCTGAATCTTCCCCAGCACTGCCTAATAATCGACGTTGCAACAAGGTGGAACTCCACACTGCCCATGGTTCAGAGGCTGTGCGAACAGAGGCTAGCTGTGATTAATTTGTGGGAGGAGATACATACATGGGCAAGCAGTTGGATGGCAGACATGGAGTTGTCTGTTGTGCAGTGGTCGAAGCTCCAAGACCTCTGTCAAGTCCTTCAGTGTTTTTAGGAATGCACATGGCTGGTAAGTGCAGACGACGCCATCATAAGCATGAGCATCCCACTAATGCGTCTGCTGATGCAAAGTTTGACACACATTAAGGAGCTAGTATCTGCAGCCGAGGAGGAGGGAAGCCTTGATGACAGTCAGCCATTGTCTGCTCAGGAGGAGGATGGGGATGAATACTTATGGGAGGAGGATGCTTCTCAGGGGCAATAGAAACTGGTGGCATTCCAAGGTCAGGTACAGGGTTTTTGCGGGACACAAGTGATGTTGATTTGCAAGAAAGTGCTCCTCAATCCAGCAAAAGCAGTGAATTGACACCTGGAACATTGGCCCACATGGCTGAGTATGCCTTGCGTATCCTAAAAAGGGACCCCCACAATATCAAAATGATGACCAACAACGATTACTGGTTTGCCTGCCTCCTGGATCCACGATATAAAGGAAAGTTATAAAATATCATGCCACATGTGAACCCTGAGCAAATATTGGCTACCAAACAAGCAACTCTTGTAGACCGTTTGGTTCAGGCATTCCCAGCACACAGCGGCGGTGATGGTTCTCACACGAGCCATAGGGGGCAACATGGCAGAGGTATTAGAAGTGTACAAATTCGAAGTGGCATTGGACAGAGGGGTTTTATGACCAGGTTGTGGAGTGATTTTGCAATGACCGCTGACACGACAGGTACTGCTGCATCGATTCAAAGTGACAGGAGACAGCATTTGTCCAGTATGGTTACCAACTACTTTTCCTCCCTTATCAATGTTCTCCCACAGAGGTCATTCTACTTTGATTACTGGGCATCTAAAATAGACACCTGGCCTGAATTGGCAGAATATGCATTACAGGAGCTCACTTGCCCTGCTTCTAGTGTGCTATCAGAAAGAGTCTTCAGTGCTGCTGGTTCAATACTGACCGAAAAAAGGACACGTCTAGCTACCCAGAATGTTGATGATCTAACCTTCATTAAAATGAACCAATCATGGATTTCAAATTATTTCGCCCCACCTTCTCCTGCTGACACGTAGCTTGCCTGAAAAATGTCTTGCTTTTGGTCTCCTTTTACTGACTTCTCCAATTCTGCCATTTGCAGCTGCTGAATATCCACCATAGGCCATTTTTATACCTCCCTAAATGGGCTGACTCCCCCCACAGGGCCGTGGTCACCACCTGGCGCAAGCACGCGTGCGAGTGCCGTTTGCCTGGACAGGTGGGTGCGCCCACTCTTGGGCGACGGCACTGGCACAGGGTCCCTCATAGTACAATGAAGTGTCTCTGATGGTGGTGGTGCACAACCATCGTCAGACACACCGTTGTAATATGAGGGGCCCTGTGCCAGCACCGCTGCCCACGAGAGAGTGTTCCCCCCAGCTCGAACAGTGCTCTACCACTTGCAATACTTACCTCTCCCTGCTCCACCCCTGTGTAGTCTGTGCTGATAAATCCTTCAATGGCACTGCCAATACAAATTTGTTGAAATGATAGATGATAGTAAAAATATACGGGGGCCCTGGCCTCCATTTTGACCAGTTAATATTTTGCGACTACTACCACTGTCTGCTACTCAGCAGAGGAGCCCACCCCAGTACCTAGCTATGCCGCCTGTTTAGTCCTGTTACCAATTTTGAACTGCTTTTAGCCTACTTTTGTATTTGGGCCTACTAACCGTGTCTGCGCCACTCATTACAGTTGTCGTCCACTGAACAAAGCTAGGATGCCTGTTTAGTCCTGTTACCAATTTTGAACTGCATTTAGCTTACTTTTTCATTTTGGGCCTACTACCTGTGTCTGCACCACTCATTACAATTGTCCTCCACTGAACAAAGCAATGCCACCTGTTTAGTTCTGTTACCAATTTTGAACTGCATTTAGCCTACTTTTTTATTTTGGGCCTACTACCTGTGTCTGCGCCACTCATTACAATTGTCCTCCACTTAACAAAGCTATGCCGCCTGTTTAGTCCTGTTACAAATTTTGAACTGCATTCAGCCTACTTTTTTATTTTGGGCCTACTACCTGTTTCTGCGCCACTCATTACAATTGTCTTCCACTTAACAAAGCTATGCCACCTGTTTAGTCATGTTACCAATTTTGAACTGCATTTAGCCTACTTTTTTACTTTGGGCCTACTACCTGTGTCTGTGCCACTCATTACAATTGTCCTCCACTTAACAAAGCTATGCCGCCTGGTTAGTCCTGTTACCAATTTTGAACTGCATTTAGCCTACTTTTTTATTTTGGGCCTACTTCCTGTTTCTGCGCCACTCGTTACAATTGTCCTCCACTGGACAAAGCAATGCCGACTGTTTAGTCCTGTTACCAATTTTGAACTGCATTTAGCCTACTTTTTTATTTTGGGCCTACTATCTGTGTCTGCGCCACTCGTTACAATTGTCCTCCACTTAACAAAGCAATGTCGCCTGTTCAGTTCTGTTAGCAATTTTGAACTGCATTTAGCCTACTTTTTTATTTTGGGCCTACTACCTGTGTCTGCACCACTCATTACAATTGTCCTCCACTGAACAAAGCAATGCCACCTGTTTAGTCCTGTTAAAAATTTTGAACTGCATTTAGCCTACTTTTTTATTTTGGGCCTACTAACTGTGTCTGCACCACTCATTACAATTGTCCTCCACTGAACAAAGCTATGCCGCCTGTTTAGTCCTGTTACCAATTTTGAACTGCATTTAGCCTGCTTTTTTATTTTGGGCCTACTAACTGTGTCTGTGCCACTCGTTACAATTGTTCTCCACTGAACAAAGCAATGCCGCCAGTTTAGTCCTATTACCTATTTTGAACTGCTTTAAGCCTACTTTTTTATTTTGGGCCTATATCTGTGTTTCCTCCTCATCCTGCCCATTGCCCAGCCACTGCTAGATGAGTCTGCTGGTACATTGACCCAGACCACTATATTCCCCTTGCACTCTACACAGCCAGAATCTGACCCTGCTGAAAGTCAGGTTCCCCTTCCCGCATACTATACCAACTTACATGGGGACAAAGAGGAAGGTGCAGATGAAAGTGCAGGTTCCTTCATCAGGTGGGGGGCCTACTCATTTGCACTGGCACAGGGCCCCTCATAGTACGCAAAATTGTCTCTGCCAGTGGGAGGCGCCACCCACCGTCAAACACACCGCCGTACTATGAAGGGCCCTGTGCCAGTGCCAACTAGTGGCCCCCCCATGCTTGCTCAGGATCACAGCACTTGCAAAGTTGAAATACTTACTTCTCCCAGCTCCACTGCCGTGATGTATTCCGCATTTCCTGGGCCCACGAAAATCTTGAGCCAGCCCTACCCCCCACAACTTTAGCCAAATGACCCCCTGTTTTCAATGCCTAACTATTATTATAAAGTAAATTAAGATTGACAAGCTTAAGAAATAAGAATTTATGTTTTTGGCATTAAAATGGGCACTGTTGGTGTTTTCCTGTCCTCCACTCACTGCCGACTTTGATTCCCCATTGACTTGCATTGGGTTTCGTGTTTCAGTCAGCCACCGACTTTTTGCAATAATGGGACAATTTCACCCGACCCGACTTTTGACAAAGTTGGGTTTTGCGAAACTCGACTCGATCCTAAAAAAGAACAGTCGCTCAACTCTACTATTCACATATTGTATTCCATAGGAATTAGAGGTCTGCTCTGAAGAATCACAGAATTCAGAAGAGGAAAGAATCTACCCCGATGTCCACAATTATTTCATGTTGGATCCGGGGCTGGATGAAGTAAGTTCCGAGAAGAATCCAGACCCTGATCACCAAACATTAACCACCAAGGGTGTAGGTGATCCTCATGAGACTCAGATATCAGAGGCGCACGTGGATTGTACTTTGGTTTCAGGGCACGAAGAAGAGGAGAATGACTCTCAGGGTGTGGAGTGTGAGAACAGTGTGAGAACAGTGGATGACAATGAGGTTGTAGGTCCCATTGGGTGTCAACCTAGAGGTACACTGCTGAGTAGCTCAGCAGAGGAGGTGAGGAGGAGGACTAAGATGAGAAGGTTAAGTTGTGTCTTCTGATACAGGCACAAAGTGATGCCACCATGAAAAGCGCTACTTCCTCAGCCCTAACTCTGGCTGTGACCAGCACTGGTCACAAGTGTGCAGTTCACAGGAGCGGCAACGGTTGCCTAGCCTGGGCCTTTACTGAGACTGCAAAGAATGACCCAACACACATTATTTGTCAAATTTACAAAAACTCAGTAGAGCCAAAAATTGAAATAATTTGACAACTACATGCAGGAACCAACACATTTGCGATCAACATGCCTTAGTGTGGGAATGTCACTGTGCTAAAATGCGCATTGGTGTGCCTCGCCAACCACCGATCATCCATCAACCCCATCTGCTGCTTCTTCCCCCTCCGTTACCCTTTAAAGTGTTCCCAGAAACAATTGTTTACCCACCACAGTCGGGGTGAATGAGAGCCGGTCAGCTTTTACGGAAGTAGACATGACTGTGGATTTTGTATCAGCTAACGCATTTCTCTCAATCCACCATAACATCTATGCCTGCACCGCACTCACAGTTCAGCAGTTTGTCCTGTTCTCTGTACTCTGCCTTCTTTCAGCACTGTAGCCAGCACTCGGTCTTACAGTTGTGGTCATCTAAAATAATGTTTGCTCCTTCACATTGCAAAACTAAGAGCTTGAACTCCGGCATCTTTAATCTGTTGGCCAGGGAAATGTTGCCTTTCCGCTTGGTGGATACAGATGGTTTCTGAAAGTTGATGGCTATTGCAGTCCCCCAGTACCAGTTGCCCAGTCGCCATTACGTCTTAAAGAAAGCTGTGTCTGAAAGAAATGCTGTACACCAGCATGTCGCCTACAACATCACCCTTTCCCTGAAAAGAATTATGTCTGCCAGGATGCATTTCACCATTGACACCTGGATGAGCAAACATGGACAGGGGCATTACATTTCGCTGATGACTGGGCACTGGGTGTTTTTGGTGGCTGTGGGAGCGTGCGGTCAAGGAGCTGCTCCACAAGTCTTTGCATCTTCAAGGCTTGTGAGGCAAACCTCTATATCTAACAGTTCCTCCACTGCTTCTGCCTCATCCACCTCCTCTCGGGACTCCACCTCTCACGTAATCAAACACGCGTTCCAACAGTAAATTTCCAAAAAGTAATAACATTGAAAAAATGATCTTGCATTAACATCGCAAAAACACATGCACATACATATAACAAACAAGTTAATCAGATACAGAGACTTTTAAAGCAAAAGTCAGGTAGAAGCAGGCATGTATAGTTTGTAAGGCCGAAAAAATACATTTGTCCATCCAGTTCAGCCTATATTCCATCATAATAAATCCCCAGATCTACGTCCTTCTACAGAACCTAATAATTGTATGATACAATATTGTTCTGCTCCAGGAAGACATCCAAGCCTCTCTTGAACCCCTCGACTGAGTTCGCCATCACCACCTCCTCAGGCAAGCAATTCCAGATTCTCACTGCCCTAACAGTAAAGAATCCTCTTCTATGTTGGTGGAAAAACCTTCTCTCCTCCAGACGCAAAGAATGCCCCCTTGTGCCCGTCACCTTCCTTGGTATAAACCGATCCTCAGCGAGATATTTGTATTGTCCCCTTATAAACTTATACATGGTTATTAGATCGCCCCTCAGTCGTCTTTTTTCTAGACTAAATAATCCTAATTTCGCTAATCTATCTGGGTATTGTAGTTCTCCAATCCCCTTTATTAATTTTGTTGCCCTCCTTTGTACTCTCTCTAGTTCCATTATATCCTTACTGAGCACCGGTGCCCAAAACTGGACACAGTACTCCATGTGCGTTCTAACTAGGGATTTGTACAGAGGCAGTATAATGCTCTCATTATGTGTATCCAGGCCTCTTTTAATGCACCCCATGATCCTGTTTGCCTTGGCAGCTGCTGCCTGGCACTGGCTGCTCCAGGTAAGTTTATCATTAACTAGGATCCCCAAGTCCTTCTCCCTGTCAGATTTACCCAGTGGTTTCCCGTTCAGTGTGTAATGGTGATATTGATTCCTTCTTCCCATGTGTATAACCTTACATTTATCATTGTTAAACCTCATCTGCCACCTTTCAGCTGAAGTTTCCAAGTTATCATTGACTATGGAAAGGGGAGTTTAAATTTGTAAAAAGTGCATAGTGCTTATGTAAACCTCAAAAGTCAATTGGAGAAAATTTAAAGGGATTCTGTCACCCCAAAATTGGCCTATAAACTAAGGCCATCGGCATCAGGGGCTTATCTACAGCATTCTGTAATGCTGTAGATAAGCCCCCGATATATCCTGAAAGATAAGAAAAACAGGTTATATTATACTCACCCATTGGCAGTCCCGATGCAGTTCGGTCCGATGGGCTTCGCGGTCCGGGTCCAGTGCCTCCCATCTTCATACGATGACGTCCTCTTCTTGTCTTCCTGTCGCAGTTCCTCACAGACATACTTTATCTGACCTGTTGAGGGCAGTGTAAAGTACTGCAGTGTGCAGGCGCCGGGAAAGGTCAGAGAGGCCCAGCGCCTGCGCACTGCAGTACTTCGCTCTGTTTTTCTTATCTTTCAGGATACATCGGGGGCTTATCTACAGCATTACAGAATGCTGTAAATAAGCCCCTGATGTCAGTGGCCGCAGTTTATAGGCCAATTTTGGGGTGACAGATTCCCTTGAATAGAGCAAAGCTACTTAATTATACACATGTGCTGTGAACTGGATTTACTATAACCCCACCCCACCATGTTTAGAGAGACTCTTACCCATAGTCAGTTGTAAGTGATGACATGCAACCACACCCCACCATGTTTAGAGAGACTCTTACCCATAGTCAGTTGTAAGTGATGACATGCCAAAAGCCCCAATGTTGGCTTCCTCGGGGGGCCATAGTCCTCTCTGTGTCCATAGCAGGTATTAAATACAGGTCCCAGGTGTATTGAGTTCCGTATTTGGCGCCTGTATGTGATTGTCCATGATGGAACTTACATCACTTTTGGTAGCCTAACAGACACTGCTGGTCATGGGAAAAGCCCTGATGGCGCCAATGACCTGCAAGCTTCATAACTAGGCACGATAGATGATGCTCCGGACCATGTTACGTTCAAGGCATGCGCACGCTCGGGAAACTCAAAGCCACAATGCCGCAGCAAGACACGCCTCCATGTCACACCCCCACATGCAGAGAGAATGCCCACCCTGATGCAGACAACCAGAGGAGCAGAAAATTACAACTGCATGTAAGTAATAGGCAGGATAAAGTGCTATAAGACTTCTACAATATGCGTGGATGATGGAAGGTGAATGTGATGCAGTGCAAAACAATAGTATATGCACAGTATAGTACAATAGCATCATTTATTTTTTATAAATTAAAACTCCCCTTTTCCCCATCAGTGACATACATGCCTGCTTCTACCTGAGCTTTGCTTTGAAAGCCTCTGTAACTGATTAACTTGTCTGTTAAATGTATGTACATCTCTTTTTGTGATGTTAATAAAAGATCATTTGCTAGATATTATTTTTTGGACATTAACTCCTTTTGCTTTAATGACTGCTTTGCATACTCTTGGCATTCTCTTGATGAGCTTCAAAAGGTAGTCACCGGGAATGGTTTTAACTTCACAGGTGTGCCCTGTCAGGTTTAACAAGTGGGATTTCTTGCCTTATAAATGGTGTTGGGATCATCAGTTGTGTTGTGCAGGAGTCTGGTGGATACACAGCTGATAGTCCTACTGAATAGACTGTTAGAATTTGTATTATGGCAAGAAAAAGCAGCAAAGAAAAATGAGTGGCCATCATTACTTTAAGAAATGAAGGTCAGTCAGTCCAAAAAATTGGGAAAACTTTGAAAGTGTCCCCAAGTGCAGTGGCAAAAACCATCAAGCGCTACAAAGAAACTGGCTCACATGAGGACCGCCCCAGGAAAGGAAGACCAAGAGTCACCTCTGCTTCTGAGGATAAGTTTATCCGAGTCACCAGCCTCAGAAATCGCAGGTTAACAGCAGCTCAGAATAGAGACCAGGTCAATGCCACACAGAGTTCTAGCAGCAGACACATCACTACAACAACTGTTAAGAGGAGACTTTGTGCAGCAGGCCTTCATGGTAAAATAGCTGTTAGGAAACCACTGCCAATGACAGGCAACAAGCAGAAGAGTCTTGTTTGGGCTAAGGAACACAAGGAATGGACATTAGATGAGTGGAAATCTGTGCTTTGGTCTGATGAGTCCAAATTTGAGATCTTTGGTTCCAACCACCGTGTCTTTGTGCGATGCAGAATAGGTGAACAGATGGACTCTTCATGCCTGGTTCCCACCGTGAAGAATGAAGGAGGAGGTGTGATGGTGTGGGGGTGCTTTGCTGGTGACACTGTTGGGGATTTATTCAAAATAGAAGGCATACTGAACCAGCATGGCTACCACAGCATCTTACAGCGGCATGCTATTCCATCCGATTTGCGTTTAATTGGACCATCATTTTTTTTTCAACAGGACAACAACCTCAAACACACCTCCAGGCTGTGTAAGGGCTATTTGACCAAGAAGGAGAGTGATGAGGTGCTACGCCAGATGACCTGGCCTCCACAGTCACCAGACCTGAACCCAATCAAGATGGTTTGGGATGAGCTGGACCGCAGAGTGAAGGCAAAAGGGCCAACAAGTACTAAGCATCTCTGGGAACTCCTTCAAGATTTTTGGAAGACCATTCCCGGTGACTACCTCTTGAAGCTCATCAAGAGAATGCCAAGAGTGTGCAAAGCAGTCATCAAAGCAAAACGTGGCTACTTTGAAGAACCTAGAATATAAGACATAATTTCAGTTGTTTCACACTTTTTTGTTAAGTATATAATTCCACATATGTTATTTCATAGTTTTGATGCCTTCAGTGTAAATTTACAATTTTCATAGCCATGAAAATACAGCAAAATCTTTAAATGAGAAGGTGTGTCCAAACTTTTGGTCTGTACTATATATATATATATATATATATATATATATATATATATAATGGAGAAGAAAGTATTTAGTGAATGTCCAATTGTGCAAGTTGCAAGTTCAACTGTAACTTTTTCTTTAAGAGGCTCATCTATCCTCTATCCTCCACTCATTACCTGTAGTAATGGCACCTGTTTGAACTTGTTATCAGTATAAAAGACACCTGGAAGACTAAATCTGCAATAAGTAATCAACTGTGGGAGCAATAATAAAGGTACCTTCACACATACCGATATCGTTACCGATATCGTTGCAACGTCACGCTTTTTGTGACGTAGCAACGATCTCGCTAACGATCTCCTTTATGTGTGACAGTGACCAAAGATCAGGCCCCTGCTGGGAGATTGTTGGTCGTGGGGAATGATCAGGACCTTTTTTTGGTCACTGATCACCCGCTGTCATCGCTGTATCGGCGTATGTGACGCCGATCCAGCGATGTGTTCACTTGTAACCAGGGTAAATATCGGGTTACTAAGCGCAGGGCCGCGCTTAGTAACCCGATATTTACCCTGGTTACCATTGTAAAAGTAAAAAAAAAAAACAGTACATACTCACATTCTGATGTCTGTCACGTCCCCCGGCGTCCAGAGGGCTTTGGTATGTCCCTGTATTTGGATTTCTAGGGCCATTTGGTTTACTTTATACCGCACTACCTGGGGAGCCTTGTTATCCATTTTATGGAGCTTTATGCCTTACTCTGCGTATTTAAGTGGTGCCATCTTTGGTGCACTTTGGTTATTGCACCGTCTATAGAGTATGGGTAACAAGCATATATAGCCTGATGTCTTATATAAATATTTTTTGAGTGCTACCATCCTGCATACCTTATTCCTGGTTCTCAGTGGGTAAAAGACCTATTATGGGCCCTCCTATGAGTTGCCTCTTTGCATGCATCCACTTACCTCGATCCTATCTATGTCTCATATGACTCTCAGGTGTCTATATATATTTATGTATATTTTAGTACTTATGCTGTTCATATAGGACCTTGAGCAGTACTTACACATTTTTCGTCCACTGTTCTACGTGTATACAGGCATATGCCCTACCTTAGGCAATTGTTCTTTATATGTTTTTTTAAATCTTTTTAATATGTTTGTCTCGTGTTATACCTTAATAAAAGCTGTGTTTGCTGTATAAATCTTTGCTGCCTGGTGATCTCCATTTTATGGCCTTTGCTGTTTCTATGTTTTTCTTGTATATGCTTATATTCTAAGGTCAGGGTTGGATCCCAGTGTTGCATTTTTCTGTGGTGCCCCCATATCATATTATCCTATCCCGGCGTTCAGAGGGTTAAAATTGCTTTCGGCAAGAGCACTGCTAATGCAAGCGCTCTGGCCGAGGGCTTCCCCACACTGACTGTCAGCGCCGGCAGTAACAGCGATGATGTCACCGCTGTGCTCTGCTTTACGGCCGGCTCTGACACAGCTGTCGGCCGGAGCGCTTGCATTAGCAGCGCTCTTGTCGAAAGCAGTTTTAACCCTGTGGACGCCGGGGGACGTGACAGACATTGGAATGTGAGTATGTAGTGTTTTTTTTTTTACTTTTACAATGGTAACCAGGGTAAATATCGGGTTACTAAGCGCGGCCCTGCACTTAGTAACCCAATGTTTACCCGGGTGCTGCAGGGGGACTTCGGCATCGTTGAAGACAGTTTCAGCGATGCCGAAGCCTTTCCCCTGATCGATGGTCGCTGGAGAGAGCTGTCTGTGTGACAGCTCCCCAGCGACCACACAACGACTTACCAACGATCACGGCCAGGTCGTATCGATGGTCGTGATCATTGGTAAATCGTTTAGTGTAACGGTACCTTAAGAAAATGGAAGACATAAAATACCACTGGAAATCTCCCTCGATTTGGGGCTCTACGCAAGATCTCACCCCCTGGGGTCACAATGATTAAAGGAACGGTGAGAAAAAATCCCAGAACCACACGGGCAACCTAGTGAATGATCTGCATAGAGCTGGGGCCACTGTAGCAAAGGCTACCATCAGTAACACACTACATTGCCAGGGACTCAGATCCTGCAGTGCCAGATGTGTCCCCCTGCTTAAGCCAGTACATGTCCAGGCCCGACTGAAGTTTGCTAGAGAGCATTTGGATTATCCAGAAGACTATTGAGAGAATATCATATGGTCTGATGAAAGTCTAACTGTTTGGTGGAAAAAAAAAATTGTCGTGTTTGGAGGAGAGCAAATGCTGAGTTGCATCCAGAGCTGTCAGTGGATAGATTCAAAGCTGTCAGTGGATAGACAGTCAAAAAAAATACACACAGTAACTATCTGATTCCATTTCAAAGCTGATTTATTTATTTAATTGTTACGTAAGTAGTCGAGTGTGATATTCTTTTAAAATGTTTAAAGAGAACAAATGGCGGTGCAATATTAACCCTTTTACCCCCAAGAGTGGTTTGCACGTTAATGACCGGGCCAATTTTTACAATTCTGACCACTGTCCCTTTATGAGGTTATAACTCTGGAACGCTTCAATGGATCCTGATGATTCTGACAAAGTTTTCTCAGGACATATTGTACTTCATGATTGTGGTAAAATTTCTTCGATAAGACTTGCGTTTATTTGTGAAAAAAATGGAAATTTGGCAAAAATTTTGAAAATTTCGCAATTTTCCAAATTTGAATTTTTACGCCCTTAAATCACAGAGATATGTCACACAAAATGCTTATTAAGCAACATTTTCCACCTGTCTACATTACATCAGCACAATTTTAGAACAACATTTTTTCTTGTTAGGAAGTTATAAAGGCTAAAAGTTGACCAGCAATTTCTCATTTTTACAACACCTTTATTTTTTTAGAGACCACATCTCATTTGAAGTCATTTTGAGGGGTCTAAATGATAGAAAATAAACAAGTGTGACACCATTCTAAAAACTGCACCCACATGTAAGAAGTTTATTAACCCTTCAGGTGTTTCACAGGAATTTTTGGAATGTTTAAATAAAAATGAACATTTACCTTTTTTTCACTCAAAATTTATTTCTGACCCAATTTGTTTTATTTTTACCAAAGGTAACAGGAGAAAATGGACCCCAAAAGTTGTTGTACAATTTGTCCTGAGTACGCCGATACCCCATATTTGGGGGTAAACCACTGTTTGGGCGAATGGCAGAGCTCAGAAGGAAAGGAGCGCTATTTGACTTTTCAATGCAAAATTGACTGAAATTGAGATGGGACGCCATGTTGTGTTTGGAGAGCCCATGATGTGCCTAAACATTGAAACCCCCCACAACTGACACCATTTTGGAACGTAGACTCCCTAAGGGACTTACAGTTATGGCCAGAAATATTTGGACAGTGACACAATTTTTGCGAGTTGGGCTCTGCATGCCACCACATTGGATTTGAAATGAAACCTCTACAACAGAATTCAAGTGCAGATTGTAAAATTTAATTTGAAGGGTTGAACAAAAATATCTGATAGAAAATGTAGGAATTGTACACATTTCTTTGCAAACACTCCACATTTTAGGAGGTCAAAAGTAATTGGACAAATAAACATAACCCAAACAAAATATTTTTATTTTCAATATTTTGTTGCAAATCCTTTGGAGGCAATCACTGCCTTAAGTCTGGAACCCATGGACATCACCAAACGCTGGGTTTCCTCCTTCTTAATGCTTTGCCAGGCCTTTACAGCCGCAGCCTTCAGGACTTGCTTGTTTGTGGGTCTTTCCGTCTTAAGTCTGGATTTGAGCAAGTGAAATGCATGCTCAATTGGGTTTAGATCTGGAGATTGACTTGGCCATTGCAGAATGTGCCACTTTTTGGCACTCATGAACTCCTGGGTAGCTTTGGCTGTATGCTTGGGGTCATTGCCCATCTGTACTATGAAGCGCCGTCCAATCAACTTTGCAGCATTTGGCTGAATCTGGGCTGAAAGTATATCCCGGTACACTTCAGAATTCATCCGGCTACTCTTGTCAGCTCTTATGTCATCAATAAACACAAGTGACCCAGTGCCATTGAAAGCCATGCATGCCCATGCCATCACGTTGCCTCCACCATGTTTTACAGAGGATGTGGTGTGCCTTGGATCATGTGCCGTTCCCTTTCTTCTCCAAACTTTTTTCTTCCCATCATTCTGGTACAGGTTGATCTTTGTCTCATCTGTCCATAGAATACTTTTCCAGAACTGAGCTGGCTTCTTGAGGTGTTTTTCTGCAAATTTAACTCTGGCCTGTCTATTTTTGGTATTGATGAATGGTTTGCATCTAGATGTGAACCCTTTGTATTTACTGTCATGGAGTCTTCTCTTTACTGTTGACTTAGAGACAGATACACCTACTTCACTGAGAGTGTTCTGGACTTCAGTTGATGTTGTGAACGGGTTCTTCTTCACCAAATTAAGTATGCGGCGATCATCCACCACTGTTGTCATCCGTGGACGCCCAGGCCTTTTTGAGTTCCCAAGCTCACCAGTCAATTCCTTTTTTCTCAGAATGTACCCAACTGTTGATTTTGCTACTCCAAGCATGTCTGCTATCTCTCTGATGGATTTTTTCTTTTTTTTCAGCCTCACGATGTTCTGCTTCACCTCAATTGAGAGTTCCTTTGACCGCATGTTGTCTGCTCACAGCAACAGCTTCCAAATGCAAAACCACACACCTGGAATCCACCCCTGACCTTTTAACTACTTCATTGATTACAGGTTAACGAGGGAGAAGCCTTCAGAGTTAATTGCAGCCCTTAGAGTCCATTGTCCAATTACTTTTGGTCCCTTGAAAAAGAGGACGCTATGCATTACAGAGCTATGATTCCTAAACCCTTTCTCCGATTTGGATGTGGAAACTATCATATTGCAGCAGGGAGTGTGCACTTTCAGCCCATATGATATATATAATTGTATTTCTGAACATGTTTTTGTAAACAGCTAAAATAACAAAACTTGTGTCACTGTCCAAATATTTCTGGCCCTAACTGTATCTAGATGTGTGGTTAGCACTTTGACCCACCAACTGCTTCACAAAAGTTTGTAATGCAGAGCCATAAAAATAAAAAAATAATATATTTTTTCACAAAAATTATCTTTGCGCCCCCGATGTTTATTTTCCCAAGGGTAAGAAAAGAAATTGGACCCCAAAATTTGTTGTGCAATTTGTCCTCAGTACGCTGATACCCGATATGTGGGGGTAAACCACTGTTTGGGCGCGTGGCAGAGCTCGGAAGGGAAGGAGCGCCGTTTGGCTTTTCAATTAAAAATTGACAGGAATTGAGATGGGACGCCATGTTGCGTTTGGAGAGGCACTGATGTGCCTAAACATTGAAACCCCCCACAAGTGACACCATTTTGGAAAGTAGACTCCCTAAGGAACTTATCTAGATGTGTTGTGAGAGCTTTGAACCCCAAGTATTTCACTACAGTTTGTAACGCAGAGTCGTGAAAATAAAAATTATTTTTTTACCCACAAAAATTATTTTTTAGACCCCAGTTTTGTATTTTCTTAGAAATAAAACGAGAAAGAAGGACCCCAAAAGTTGTTGCCAATTTGTCCTGAGTAAGCTGATACCCCATATGTGGGGGAACCACTGTTTGGGCGCATGGCAGAGCTCAGAAGGGAAGGAGCGCCATTTGGAATGCAGACTTAGATGGATTGGTCTGCAGGCGTCACGTTGTATTTGCAGAGCCCCTGATTAACTAAACAGTAGAAACCCCCCAAAAGTGACCCCATATTGGAAATTAGACCCCTCAAGGAACTGATCTAGATTTGTTGTGAGAACTTTAAACCCCCAAATGTTTTACTACAGTTAACAACGCAGAGTCGTGAAAATAAAAAAATCATATTTTCCCACAAAAATGTTTTTTTAGCCCCCTTAATTTTATTTTCCCAAGGGTATCAAGAGAAAATGGACCCCCAAAGTTGCTGTCCAATTTTTTCTGAGTACACTGATACCCCATATGTTGGGGTAAACCCCTGTTTGGGCGCACGGGAGAGCTCGGAAGGGAAGGAGCACTGTTTTCTTTTTCAACACAGAATTGGCTGGAATTAAGATCGGATGTCATGTCGCGTTTGCAGCACCCATGATGTGCCTAAATAGTGGAAACCCCCAATTCTAACTGAAACCCTAACCCTAGCCCCAACCCTAGCCCTAACCCTAGCCCTAACCCTAACCTTAGCCCTAACCCTAAACCTAACCCTAACCTCAACCCTACCCCTACCTCTAACCCTAACCCTAGCCCTAACCCTAGCCATAACCCTAGCCCTAGACCTAACCCAAGCCCTAACCCTAGCCCTAACCCTAGCCCTAATCCTAACCCTAGCCCTAGCCCTAGCCATAACCCTAACGCTAATGGGAAAATGGAAATAAATACATTTTTTAAATTTTATTATTTTTCCCTAACTAAGGGAGTGATGAAAGGGGAGTTTCATTTACTATTTATAGCTTTTTTTAGCGGACTTTTATGATTGGCAGCCGTCACACACTAAAAGACGCTTTTTATTGCAAAAAATATTTTTGCGTCTCCATATCTTGAGAGCTAAAATTTTTCATATTTTGGTCCACAGAGTCAGATGAGGTCTTGTTTTTTCGGGACGGGTTGACGTTTTTATTGGTAACATTTTCAGACACGTGACTTTTTTGATCGCTTTTAAGGTCCGATTTTTATGAGGCAGAATGACCAAAAACCAGCTACTCATGAATTTCTTTTGGGGGGGCGCTTATACCATTCCACGTTTGGTAAAATTGATAAAGCAGTTTTTTTCTTTGGGATAGTACGATTACAGCGATACCTCATTTATATCATTTTTTTATGTTTTGGCGCTTTTATACGTTAACAACTATTTTATAGAAAAAATAATTATTTTTGCATCGCTTTATTCTGAGGTCTATAACTTTTTTATTTTTTCACTGATGATGCTGTATGGCAGCTCGTTTTTTTGTGGGACAAGATGATGTTTTCAGTGGTACCATGTTTATTTATATCCGTATTTTTGATTACGTGTTATTTCACTTTTTGTTCGGCGGTATGATAATAAAGCGTTGTTTTTTGCCTTTTTTTTTACCGCGTTCACTGAAGGGGTTAACTAGTGGGAAAGTTTTATAGGTCGGGTCGTTATGGACGCGGCGATACTAAATATGTGTACTTTTATTGTTTTTTGTTTATTTAGATAAAGAAATGTGTTTATGGAAACAATTTTTTTTTCTTTATTTAGGAATTTTTTTTTTTTTTTACACTTGAATATTTTTTTTACTTTATAACATTTCCCCGGGGGGCATCATGTTATAGGGTCAGATCGCTGATCTGACACTTTGCACAGCACTGTGTCAGATCAGGGATCTGACAGGCAGGGCTGCAGGCTTTCCAGCGCTTGCTCTGAGCAGGCGCTGGTAAGCTACCTCTCTGCAGGACTCGGATGTAGCCCCATGGCCATTTTGGATCCTGGGCCTGCAGGGAGGAGATGCTCGGTACAAGGTGAGCACATCGCCTTGTACCGAGGGTCTCAGGGAGGCCTGCAGGGAGCCCCCTCCCTGCGTGATGCTTCCCTGTATCGCCAGAACACTGAGATCATGTTTGATCGCAGTGTTCCGGGGGTTAATGTGCCGGTGGCGGTCCGTGACCACTCCTGGCACATAGTGCCGAATGTCAGCTGCGATAGTCAGTTGACACCCGGCCGCGATCGGCCAAGCTTCCCCCGTGAGCACAGAAGATCGCATATGACGTACTTTCCCGTCGGTGGTCATACGGGCCCACCCCACCTCGACAGGATAGTACATCATATGTCAGAAAGGGGTTAACAATCATACTTTGTTCTGTGAAAGGTCTGTTCTTCACATTTATAGTATTATAGGAATAACATATAGTCTTCTTATTATTATTTGTGGATGTGGAACGAGATCAAAGGAAAAACTGGCTTAGTGCTGTTGGTTTCCACAAATGTGGAGCTAACGTTTGCAAATGTTGCCAGTATGCTACAAAGGATAAAAAATGTGTCTCTTTTTGAAACAAAAAAGAGTTTCCAATACGCAGTTTTATAAATTGCAGTATGGACAATGTTATTTATCTAATTCAGTGCAATATTTGTCAACTTCAATATGTGGGTTGTACCATGAACCCTCTGAAAAAACACATCCATAAACATTTGTCCGATGCGGTTAATTTGCCTCCAGCAGGTTTCTCTGCAGTTTTTTTGCAGATGTATTCCTGTTTCTTCACAGCGGTAAGCTGGCTTTGCCAAAAACTCTTTTATACTGTGTATATATATATATATATATATATATATATATATATATATATATATATATATATATATATATATATATACAGTACAGACCAAAAGTTTGGACACACTTTCTCATTTAAAGATTTTTCTGTGTTTTCATGACTGTGAAAATTGTACATTCTCACTGAAGGCATCAAAACTATGAATTAACACATGTGGAATCATATACTTAACAAAAAAGTGTGAAACAACTGAAAATATGTCTTATATTCTAGGTTCTTCAAAGTAGCCACCTTTTGCTTTGATGACTGCTTTGCACACTCTTGGCATTCTCTTGATGAGCTTCAAGAGGTAGTCACAGGGAATGGTCTTCCAACAATCTCGAAGGAGTTCTTAGCACTTGTTGGCCCTTTTGCCTTCACTCTGCGGTCCAGCTCACCCCAAAACATGTGGAGGCCAGGTCATCTGGCGTAGCACCCCATCACTCTCCTTCTTTGTCAAATAGCCCTTACACAGCCTGGAGGTGTGTTTGGGGTCATTTTCCTGTTGAAAAATAAATTATGGTCCAACTAAACGCAAACCGGATGGAATAGCATGCGGCTGCAAGATGCTGTGGTAGCCATGCTGGTTCAGTATGCCTTCTATTTTGAATAAATCCCCAACAGTGTCACCAGCAAAGCACCCCCACACCATCACACCTCCTCCATGCTTCACGGTGGGAACCAGGCATGTAGAGTCCATCCGTTCATCTTTTCTGCATCACACAAAGACACGGTAGTCAGAACCAAAGATCTCAAATTTGGACTCGTCAGACCAAAGCACAGATTTCCACTGGTCTAATGTCAATTCCTTGTGTTCTTTAGCCCAAACAAGTTTCTTCTGCTTGATTCCTGTCCTTAGCAGTGGTTTCCTAGCAGCTATTTTACCATGAAGGCCTGCTGCACAAAGTCTCCTCTTAACAGTTGTTGTAGAGATGTGTCTGCTGCTAGAACTCTGTGTGACATTGACCTGGTCTCTAATCTGAGCTGCTGTTAACCTGCGATTTCTGAGGCTGGCAACTCGGACAAACTTATCCTCAGAAGCAGAGGTGACTCTTGGTCTTCCTTTCCTGGGGCGGTCCTCATGTGAGCCAGTTTCTTTGTAGCGCTTGATGGTTTTTGCCACTGCACTTGGGGACACTTTCAAAGTTTTCCAAATTTTTCGGACTGACTGACCTTCATTTCTTAAAGTCTAGTCCACACTTTATAAAATTAGTGTTTCTTATACCTCTTAGCAGCTGTTCAGGAATAAGCACACTATGCCCTTAGTACTTTTCTGCCTATCTTTAACAGTCTACCAAGATGAAGAAGGCAGAGAGTAAGGGACGTGGTCATGGGCATGGAGTTTCTGCAGGGAGAGGATGGGGGGATTCTGTGCCTGCTGCGGTCACCGGTGTCTCATCATCTCCCAGTTTTAGCAGGGAACAGACCTTCATGCGCAACTTTGTAGGAGCTCGCCGTACCCCACTGCTGCGGGACAAACAAATTGAAGCCGTTGTTGGATGGATGGCAGCTAACGCATTGACTTCAATTAGTGCCACATCCTCTCAGACACAGAGCACTGAAGAGCACCCATCTGTCTCTTCACCACTTGCCAAATTGCCCAGGCAGTCAGAGAGCCCTGGACAGGAGCCATCTCTTCTTCTGTTCTCTGAATCTCTTAGTGGGCCAGCCAAGAAGCATTCGAGAAACTGAAGAAGAGGCAGTATGCACTGATGTGCAACTGTTTTGTCTCTCTGAATCTGAAGAGGCAGGTGGGCCAGTGCCTATGGTCAGCACACCTCAGTACGCATCTGATGATGAGACTCAGGTGCCACTTTCTGGTGCATACTGTGCTGCCGAGACTACCCAGGAGAAGCAGATGTTGGAAGAGGGTAGTGTAGATGATGAGGTCCTTGACCCATCATGGTGTGAGGTACAGGAAAGTGGTGGGAGCAGATTTGAGGAAGAGATTCCCCGAACGGCCCAAAGAGGGAGAGGGAGGGGGACTGCATTTCCTGTAGCCTCCACTTTGGCACCCATTAGGAGCATGTCTCTTCCAAAACCCAAATGGGCGCTCCCAAGACTTGCAGTGCCTGGTCCTTTTTTACATAGTTGCTGTTAGGGGTCGAGTTCCCACTTCTGCACAGGGGGAATCTCAGGCCATTTCTGCTGCGGTCTCCCATTCTTCTCCTGCCACAGTGGAACCTGCTCAGCGGAGACGTCGGTCCTTGCGTCTGGCTCAGTCTCTCTCTGTGCTTAGGCTTGCTGTTGCTTTTCCAGCTTTTGCCATTAAAGCCAGTGCTGGGCAGCAGATGCTTTTGGGACTAAGTCCTGCTTTTTCTCTTCTGAGCATGCCCAGGGTGAGATCTCCAGTTGGACATCGAGGGTCACATGCTCAGATGCTGCAGCGGTTCCCATTGGTCCTTTATTGGAGGGTCCTGAACGTGCTGCAGCTATATAAGCTTCGCATTACCGCACGGCCATGTGCTAGTGTACAATTATATACGTATGTTTGTTGTGAGTGCAAGTCGTTCATTAAATACCCCTACCCTATTGTATGACTGATCGCGTAAGGTGTATGGTTGCTATCTAGCGCCCGGCTAACTACTCAATGTGTTACACACGAATCAGCATCTACTGCTGTGACCGCCAGTGCGGCGCCATGCGCCAGTAGTGCGCTTCCTAACCCACGTCCGGGTGCTTAGTGGTGTCAGCCAGCATGGCACAGTTCGCACTTTGGTACTCTAACTATATCTTTTACCTAACACTCCCAGTTGCGGTGTTGTGCGCAAGTAGTCTGAACGGACTTCAACCCTGAGTCTTGGGATTGAGTTCGCTGACTCCTTGCTTGCACTCATTAGTGTGGTATTGCGGACCTGTGGCTTTACAGGGTTCGCTTCCACCGCCATATACTTGATGCGTTCCACCAGTCCTAACAGAACACTAGCACCAGGGTCTGGCTAGTAAATGGCGGATGATCAGCGTTTACAGCGGTACATCCAGCAGCTGGAGGGAAGGTTGGCGGCTCTAGAGCGTGCAACCTCAGCTGTGGATGTCACTGCTGTCGCTGTTCAGGCTGCTAGTGTAGCCACAGCCAGTTTGTCCGCTGCCACCCCTGCTCCGACTATATCCCGTCTCCCGCTTCCTGACAAGTTTGCTGGTGACAGTAAACAATGTCGCGGATTCGTGAGCCAGTGCTCCATACACCTCGAGCTCCTGGCGGCGCGTTTCCCTACGGAACGGGTGAAAGTGGGATTTATTTTATCACTCTTGTTGGGCAGAGCGTTGGAGTGGGCAACGCCACTTTGGGAGCGTGATGATCGTGTTTTACAGAGTTCTCCTCTCCTTCTGGATGCTCTGAAGCAGGTCTTTTTGGGACCCCATATTACCCATGATACCACGCTCCAGTTATTGACAATTACTCAGGGCTCGTCCATGGTCAGCCAGTTTGCCGTCCAGTTCCGGACTCTAGTCTCAGAGTTAGAGTGGTCGGATAAAGTTCTAAGTCCGGTGTTCTGGAAGGACATGAAGGACGCCTTGGCCACCAGGGAGATACCCGCCACACTGGAGGAGCTTAATTCTCTATCTACTCGCATCGACCTCCGTTTTCACGAGCGGAGGTTAGAGCAGACCCAGTGTAGGCAGAGGTTTAGACTAGCTCCCACCTTCGCCAGAGCTCTTGAATCTCCCGTTCTGGCGTCCGACTCCCATGAGGCCATGGAGGTTTCTCGAGCGGGACCTAAGTCTCAGGCCGCTCGAGTACCCATGGTTTGTAAAAATTGTCACCAACTAGGACATTACACCAATAAATGTCCACGGCGGTCGGGAAAACGATCGCGTCTAGTAACCATAGGGGGAGGTTCACTAGACACAGCGGCATTTTCCTCCAAACTGTCCTTTAAAGGGACAATCCTGTTTGACTCATCCACTCTAACAGTTGAGCTTTGTGTGGATTCAGGAACAGAGGGAAATTTCATGTCCTCTGTGCTCTGCGCCACGCTGTACCACAAATCTGTAACTGTTAGAGTTGTGAATAGGTCGACACTTCCACAGCAAATCACACATCAGACTGTTCCATTCTCGTTGATCTTGTCCCCTTTCCACCGTGAGATTATTTCCCTTCTTGTCCTTCCCGAGGGAATGGATGAGATTTTACTGGGAATACCCTGGCTCCGTTTCCACTCCCCACATATTGAGTGCTCTTCAGGGAGAATATTGGGTTGGAGTGAGTGTTGTATGGGCAGGTGTGTGAGTGAGTGTGTACAGTTTTCTTCTACCGAGATACCCGCAGACCTTTCTTCTCTTCCCAAGTGCTACTGGGGTTATGCAGACATATTCTCTAAATAGGCTGCAGAGACTCTACCGCCTCATCGCCCCTACGACTGTCCTATTGATCTCTTTCTAGGAGTGAAACCTCCTCGGGGAAGGGTATATCCCCTCTCTCTCCCTAAGACAGAGGCTATGTCTCAATACATTCAGGAGAATTTGGCAAGAGGGTTCATTAGGAAGTCAGTGTCTCCTGCAGGGGCGGGATTCTTCTTCGTACAGAAGAAGAGCGGGGAACTACGTCCTTGCATTGATTACAGGGGTCTTAATGCCATCACCATTAAAAATAAGTACCCATTGCCCATGATTTCTGAGCTCTTTGACAGGCTAAGGGGAGCAAAGGTATTCACCAAACTAGATCTGCGGGGTGCCTACAACCTGATTCGCATTCGTGAGGGGGACGAATGGAAAATGGCTTTTAATACCAGGGATGGGCACTATGAGTATCCGGTGATGCCCTTCGGGCTCAGTAATGCCCCAGCCGTTTTTCAGGACTTTGTCAACGATATCTTCCTGGATATGCTTTCCACCTTGGTCATAGTCTATCTGGATGATATTCTCATCTTCTCTCCAGATATTGACTCCCACGGGAGAGATGTTGGCAGAGTCTTCAAACTCTTATGGGCAAAATCCCTTTATGCAAAGTTGGAGAAGTGTGTGTTTGAGCAGGAGTCTTTACCTTTCTTGGGCTATATCATCTCCGCCCAGGGATTGGCTATGGATCCTGCCAAACTACAGACTGTGATGGACTGGCAAGAACCTCATTCTCTTAAAGCGGTGCAGCGCTTTATGGGGTTCATAAATTACTATCGCCAGGTCATTCCCCACTTCTCAACTTTGGTAGCTCCCTTGGTATCCCTCACCAAGAAGGGAGCGAATCCCGAATTGTGGTCGGAAGAGGTCTCCAAGGTCTTCACTTCTATAAAGTCTCATTTTGCTAGCGCTCCCATCTTACATCGTTTCGATGTGGATAAGCCATTCCTAATGGAGGTGGATGCCTCATCCGTTGGTGCTGGAGCAGTCCTGTATCAAAAAGATGCTCAAGGTCGGAAGCATCCATGCTTCTTCTTCTTAAAGACCTTCACACCAGTGGAGAGAAATTACTCCATCGGGGATAGGGATTTGCTAGCAATGAAGCTGGCCTTTTCGGAGTGGAGACATCTTTTGGAAGGTGCTCGGTTTCCCTTCCAAGTCTTGGACCACAAAAATTTGGTCTATTTGCGTACAGCCCAGCGGCTGAATTCTCGTCAGACCAGATGGTCCTTGTTCTTCTCCCGGTTCCAGTTCACTCTCCATTATCTCGCCGGGGAGAAGAACATTCGTGCTGACGCTCTCTCTCGCTCCCTTGTGTCAACTGAGGAGGAGGAAGAGGAGCCTCGGCTAATTGTCCCTTCAGAGAGTCTGAGAACCGTAGCCCTGGTTTTGCTAGAGTCTGTGCCTCCAGGTAAGACTTTTGTTCCCATCAATTTGTGACCGGAGGTTCTCTCTTGGGCTCATTCGTCCAGAGTGGGTGGACACTTTGGGGCAAAGAGGACATCTGAGTTGCTGGCGAGAATGTACTGGTTGAATGTACATATGGTTTGTGACGTCGGATACTATGTTCGGGCATGCGTCTCCTGTGCCAAAAATTAGTCTCTCCGACAATGGCCAGCTGGATTGTAACATCCTCTGCCGGTGGCAGACAGGCCCTGGGACATGGTCGGATGGACTTTGTGGTGGGTTTGCCCAAGTCACGTGGCTGTACCGTCATTTGGGTGATCACCGACCATTTTTCTAAAATGGTGCATTTGGTGCCGCTTCCTCGGCTACCTTCTGCACGGGCCTTGGCAGCGTTGTTTATTAAACATATCTTCCGCCTTCACGGTATGCCGGACAAAATTGTCAGTGATCGGGGACCCCAGTTTGCGTCTCGGTTCTGGAGAGAGCTTTGTTATCTTCTCAGTATTGAGTTAAATCTCTCTTCTGCCTATCATCCTGAGACAAATGGGTTGGTAGAGAGAGCCAACCAGACCTTGGTCACATATATGTGACATTTTGTCTCTGCTAGGCAAGATGACTGGGCATCTTTGCTATCGTGGGCGGAGTTTGCTCTGAACAACGCTGTAGCTGACTCCACTGGACAGACTCCATTCCTCCTTAACTATGGTCAGCATCCACGGGTACCTGTGCCCATGCCCGTGTCTTCTGCCGATTCCAGGGTGGCAGACTGGGCTGTGGAGGCACATGACATTTGGGATCACACTCAGGATGCCATTCGGGCTTCCAAGGAGAGAATGAGGTCCTCCGCCGATGCACATCGGCGCCCCGCTCTGACCTTTGCTCCTGGCGACTTAGTGTGGCTCTCCGCCCGTAACATCAGGCTGCGAGTTGAGTTCACTAAGTTTGCACCTCGCTACTTGGGTCCTTTTAAGGTCCTCGAACAGGTTAATCCTGTGGTCTACCGTTTAGCCCTTCCGCCTCGCCTAGGTATCACCGACACCTTTCATGTGTCCCTTTTGAAGCCCGTATACATGTCCTGGTTTTCCGAGTCATCTGCTGGGACATTGGGTTCATCTACGGATGATTACGAGGTGAATGCCATTCTGGGGTACAAGGTGGTACGTGGCAAAAAAATTTATCTGGTGGATTGGAAGGACTGTGGTCCTGAGGACAGGTCTTGGGAGCCTGCTGAGCACATTCGGGCTCCACAGCTCATTGCTGCCTTCGAGCTTAGCGAGGTCCAAGGAGGGGGGCCCTAGGAGGGGGGGTAATGTTAGGGGTTGAGTTCCCGCTTCTGCACAGGGGCAATCTTGGGCTGTTTCTGCTGCAGTCTCCCATTCTTCTCCTGCCGCAGTGGAACCTGCTCAGCGGAGACGTCGGTCCTTGCGTCTGGCTCAGTCTCACACTGTGCTTAGGCTTGCTGTTGCTTTTCCAGCATTTGCCATTAAAGCCAATGCTGGGCAGTAGCGAGCAGACGCTTTTGGGACTAAGTCCTGCTTTTTCCCTTCTGAGCATGCCCAGGGTGAGATCTCCCGTTGGAGATCGAGGGTCACATGCTCAGATGCTGCAGCAGTTCCCTTTGGTCCTTTATTGGAGGGTCCTGAACGTGCTGCAGCTATATAAGCTTTGCATGACCGCACGCCCTGCGGGCTTCCCTAAGACTCCCGGAGCAACGCGATGTGATCACGTTGCTCGAAGGGTCTCCTACCTTCCTCTCTGCAGCAGGCCCAGATCCAGAATGGCCGTGGGGCTGCATTCGGGTCCTGCAGGGAGGTGACTTCACAGCGCCTGCTCAGAGCAGGCACCGGGAAGCCTCTATGAGTGCACGTTAGATCGCTGATCTGGCACAGTGCACAGCAAAGTGTCAGATCAGCGATCTTACACTATAATATGATGCCCCCCTACCCCGGGCAATGTTATAGTGTAAAAGAAAATATTCACATGTGTAAAAAAATGTAAAAAAAATTCTGAAAAAAAAATATATATATTGTTACTATAAATACATTTCTTTATCTAAATAAAAAACAAAACAATGAAAGTACACATATTTAGTATCGCCGTGTCCGTAACGACCCAACCTATAAAACTGTCCCACTAGTTAACCCCTTCAGTCAACACCGTAAAAAAAAGAAGCAAAAAACAATGCTTTATTATCATACCGCCAAACAAAAAGTGGAATAACACGCGATCAAAAAGACGGATATAAATAACCATGGTACCGCTGAAAACGTCATCTTGTCCCGCAAAAAACGAACTGCCATACAGCATCATCAGCAAAAAAAAAAATTATAGTCCTCAGAATAAAACGATGCAAAAATAATTATTTTTTCCATAAAATAGTTTTTATCATATAAAAGCACCAAAACATAAAACAAGATATAAATGAGGTATCGCTGTAATCGTACTGACCCGAAGAATAAAACTGCTTCATCCATTTTACCAAACGCGGAACGGTATAAGCGCCCCCCCCAAAAGAAATTCATGAATAGCTGGTTTTTGGTCATTCTGCCTCACAAAAATCTGAATAAAAAGCGAACAAAAAAGTCACGTGCCCGAAAATGTTACCAATAAAAACGTCAACTCGTCCCCCAAAAACTAAGACCTTACATGACTCTGTGGACCAAAATGTGCAAAAATTATAGGTCTCAAAATGTGGTAATACAAAAAATATTTTTTGCAATAAAAAGCGTCTTTTCATGTGTGACGGCTGCCAATCATAAAAATCCGTTAAAAAACCTGCTATAAAAGTAAATCAAACCCCCCTTCATCACCCCCTTAGTTAGGGAAAAATAAAAAAATTAAAAAAAGTCTTTATTTCCATTTTCCCCTTAGCGCTAGGGCTAAGGTTCTGGTTAGGGCTTGAGTTAGGGCTAGGGTTAGGGCTTGGGTTAGGGCTAGGGTTAGGGCTTGGGTTAGGGCTAGGGTTAGGGTTAGGGCTACGGTTAGGATTAGGGCTAGGGTTAGGGTTAGGGCTAGGGCTATGGTTAGGGTTAGGGCTAGGGTTAGGGCTAGGGTTAGAGTTAGGGCTAGGGCTAGGGTTGGGGCTAGGGTTAAGGCTACAGTTAGGGTTGGGGCTAACGTTAGGGTTAGGGTTGGGGCTAAAGTTAGGGTTAGGGTTTGGGTTATATTTACGGTTGGAATAGGGTTGGGATTAGGGGTGTGTTAGGGTTAGGGGTGTGGTTAGGGTTACCATTGGTATTAGGGATAGGGGTGTGTTTGCATTAGGGTTTCAGTTATAATTGGGGGGTTTCCACTGTTTAGGCACATCAGGGGCTCTCCAAACATGACATGGCATCCGATCTCAATTCCAGCCAATTCTGCGTTGAAAAAGTAAAACAGTGCTCCTTCCTTTCCGAGCTCTCCCGTGCGCCCTAACAGGGGTTTACCCCAACATATGGGGTATGAGCGTACTCAGGACACATTGGACAACAACTTTTGGGGTCCAATTTCTCCTGTTACCCTTGGGAAAATACAAAACTTGGGGCTAAAAAATAATTTTTGTGGAAAAAAATTATTTTTTATTTTCACGGCTCTGCATTATAAACTTCTGTCAAGCACTTGGTGCGTTATAAACTGTAGTGAAACACTTGGGAGTTCAAAATGGTCACATCACATCTATATAAGTTCCTTTGGGGGTCTTGTTTCCAATATGGGGTCACTTGTGGGGTTTTTCAATGTTTAGGCATATCAGTGTCTCTCTAAACGCAACATGGCGTCCCATGTCAATTCCAGTCAATTTTGCATTGAAAAGTCAAATGGTGCTCCTTCCCTTCCGAGCTCTGCCATGCGCCCAAAGAGTGGTTTACCCCCACATATGGGGTATCATCGTTTTCATGACAAATTGTACAACTTTTGGGGTCCAATTTCTTCTCTTACACTTGGGAAAATAAAAAATTGGGGGCGAAAAAATCATTTTTGTGAAAAAATATGATTTTTTATTTTTACGGCTCTGCATTATAAACTTCTGTGAAGCACTTGGTGGGTCAAAGTGCTCACCACACATCTAGATAAGTTCCTTAGGGGGTCTACTTTCCAAAATGGTGTCACTTGTGGGAGGTTTCAATGTTTAGGCACACCAGTGGCTCTCCAAACGCAACATGGCGTCCCATCTCAATTTCTGTCAATTTTGCATTGAAAAGTCAAACGGCGCTCCTTCCCTTCCGAGCTCTCCCATGCACCCAAACAGTGGTTTACCCCCATATATGGAGTATCAGCGTACTCTGGACAAATTGCACAACAACTTTTGGGGTCCAATGTCTTCTCTTACCCTTGGGAAAATAAAAAATTGGGGGCGAAAATATAATTTTTGCGAAAAAATATGATTTTTTATTTTTACGGTTCTGCATTATAAACTTCTGTGAAGCACTTGGTGGGTCAAAGTGCTCACCACACATCTAGATAAGTTCCTTAGGGGGTCTACTTTACAAAATGGTGTCACTTAAGGGGGTTTCAATGTTTAGGCACATCAGTGGCTCTCCAAACGCAACATGGCGTCCCATCTTAATTTCTGTCAATTTTGCATTGAAAAGTCAAATGGCGCTCCTTCCCTTCCGAGCTCTCCCATGCGCCCAAACAGTGGTTTACCCCCACTTATAGGGTATCAGCGTACTCAGGACAAATTGTACATCAAGTTTTTCGGTCCATTTTCTCCTGTTACCCTTGGTAAAATAAAACAAATTGGAGCTAAAATAAATTTTTTGTGAAAAAAAGTTAAATGTTCATTTTTATTTAAACATTCCAAAAATTCCTGTGAAACACCTGAAGGGTTAATAAACTTCTTGAATGTGGTCTCGAGCACCTTGAGGGGTGCAGTTTTTAGAATGGTGTCACACTTGGTTATTTTCTATCATACAGACCCCTCAAAAAGACTTCAAATGAGATGTGGTCCCTAAAAAAAATGGTGTTGTAAAAATGAGAAATTGCTGGTCAACTTTTATCCCTTATAACTCCGTAACAAAAAAAATGTTGGTTCCAAAATTAAGCTGTTGTATAGTAGACATGTGGGAAATGTTACTTTTTAAGTATTTGTGTGACATATCTCTGTGATTTAATTGCATAAAAATTCAAAGTTGGAAAATTTTAAAATTTTCTAAATTTTTGCCAAATGTCCGTTTTTTTCACAAATAAACGCAGGTAATATCAAAGAAATGTTACCAGTTACATGAAGTACAATATGTCATGACTCTTGAGAAAACAGTGTCAGAATAACTGGGATCGGTTGAAGCGTTCCAGAGTTATAACCTCATAAAGGGACAGTGGTCAGAATTATAAAAATTGGCCCGGTCATTAACGTGCAAACCACCATTGGGGGTAAAGGGGTTAATTCAACCAATGAGGAATCCTAAGAAGTTTTGGCACATCCTGTTATGCTTGCTAGGCACGTAACTACTGGCAAGGCTATGATTGGTTGCTGAAATGATGTCATGATGCACTGTAAAAGCCGCCGCCATTTTGGGTTCACTCTGCTGTGAGATCAGTTAGGGACAGGATGCAGCTCTTCTGACTGAGATAGCAATTTGCTTCTTTGTGCTTTTCCCAGGCTACTGTAGCAACCGCTGTGTGAGAACCTTTTTTTTGCCTTGCAGCGCTTTTCACGGCTGTCTGCAAGGTCTCTCTGTGTGTGTGAGTGCAGCTCACGCTGCAGTGTGTTCTGCAGCCACATCTGGTTGTAGTTCCCTCAGCGTGCGTCACTGCCTCATACTGTTCTATTGTCCTTTTTTGCATTTGTGCTGCTGCACATTTTTGCTGATATCTCCTATTATTGTGTTTCAATCCATATCCAGCTAGATAGCATTCAAACACTGTATAGGAGTAGATAGAGGAGCTTTTCTGCAGCCTTGCAGCGCCAGTCGCGGCTGTCTGCAAGGTCTGTGTGTGTGAGTGCAGCTCTCGCTGCAGTGTGTTCTGCAGCCGCATCTGGTTGTAGTCCGCACAGCATAGTCCTTTTTTTCATTAGTGCAGCCCATTTTTCCTTATTTCTCCTATTAGTCGTGTGTTTCCATCCGTATCCAGCTAGATTGCGTGCACTATATCGGAGTAGATAGAGGAGCCTTTCTGCAGCCTTGTGCTTTGCAGCCCCAGCCAGATTATAATTAGCCTATTTTTTGGAGCCTCATCTTTTGCATTGTAGGTTACCTTCCTGCATTGTAATAGCTACAAATAGTGTGTGATACTATTGGTTTAACATCTATGGACACATCCATTTTTGGGAGGGGCCAAAAAAAAACCTAAATAAAGTTTCCCAAACACTCCACTTTACAGTTGTGCAGGCCCTTATATTAAAGTCTAGTCCACACTTTATAAAATTAGTGTTTCTTATACCTGTTAGCAGCTGTTCAGGAATAAGCACACTAACCCCTTAGTACTTTTCTGCCTATCTTTATCAGTCTACCCAGATGAAAAAGGCAGGGAGTAAGGCACGTGGTCGAGGGCATGGAGTTTCTGCAGGGAGAGGATGTGGGGATTCTGTGCCTGCTGCGGGCACCAGTGACTCAGCATTCCCCAGTTTTACCAGGGAACAGTCCTTTATGTACAGCTTTGTAGGAGCTTGCCGTATCCCAGTGCTACGGAACGAACAAATAGAAGCCATTTTCGGATGGATGGCAGCTAACGCTTCGACTTCAATTAGTGCCGCATCCTCTCAGGTCCAGAGCACTGAAGAGCACCCATCTGTCTCTTCACCACTTGCCAAATTGCCCAGGCAGTCAAAGTGCCCTGGAGAGGAGCCATCTCTACTTCTGTTTTCTGAATCTCTTGGCTTGAAAGAAGGGGACCAGCCAAGCAGCATTTGAGAAACGGAAGAAGAGGCAGTATGCAGTGATGCGCAACTGTTTTGTCTCTCTGAAACTGAAGAAGCTGGTGGGCCAGTGCCTACGGTCAGCACACCTCAGTACGCATCTGATGATGAGACTCAGGTGCCACTTTCTGGTGCATACTGTGCTGCCGAGACTACCCAGGAGAAGCAGTTTTGGAAGAGGGTAGTGTAGATGATGAGGTCCTTGACCCATCATGGCGTGAGGTACAGGAAGGTAGTGGGAGCATCTCTGAGGAAGAGATTCCCTGAACGGCCAAAAAGGGAGGGAGAGGGAGGGGGCAGACTGGGTTGCCTGTAGCCCCCACTTCGGCACCCATTAGGAGCATGCCTCTTCCAAAACCCATAACGGGTGCTCCCAAGACTTGCAGTGCCTAATCCTTTTTTGACACAGTTGCAGATGACATTTGCTTTGTCAAATGCAAGCTGTGTAATCAGAAAGTGAAAAGAGGGAAAAGTGTCAGCAACCTCAATACCATAAATATGTGGAAACATGTGCAGACCAAACATGTGCTGGAGTTACAAAAACACACTGAAGACCTAGGCCAACCTACAGCGCCACCTACCACCTCTTCAGGTTGGGTTGTAGCCTCTTCCTCCAGCTCACACACAGCTGGTTCGGCTTCCTCACAGGATCGCCATGGAAGATCCTCTGGCACTGGTGTACAGAGACCCAGTGTACTTCCACCCACAGCACCACGTTCCCTGTCATCCTCACACTCCCAGCCCAGCCTACAGCCATCGGCAGCACAGGCATGGGAGAAAAGGCTGACATTCTCAGCAAACCACCCCCGTGCACAGGCTCTGAATGCTGGCATTGCAAAACTACTGTCCCTTGAAATGCCATCATTCAGGCTGGTGGAGACTGACACCTTCCGTAACTTCATGGCATTGGCAGTCCCACAATACAACGTGCCCAGCCGCTTTGATTTCATCAGGCAAGCCATCCCTGCCCTGCAAATGCATGTGGAGGGAAATATTAAACATGCTCTACTAAACGTCGTCAGTAGCAAGGTCCACCTGACCACCGATGCGTGGACCAGTCACCATGGACAGGGTCAATACCTTTCCCTCACTGCCTAATGGATATATGTTGTGGAGCCAGGTACAGATCTTGAGAGTGGCGCTGTATGTGTTCTGCCAACTCCAAGGATTGCAGGAATCCAGTCTGTACACATTGACTCATCCTCATACTCCAGTTCCTCTGAATCAGCGCTGCAGGAGCCGTCACAGTCTACCTCCACATGGACCCATGAAGGCTTACCTGTTACGACCGATATGAGCACAGCCGTGGCCAAATGTCAACAGCCAGCCAGGCATGGTAGTGTCTGACAATGGCCGAAATCTGGTGGCAGCTCTGGGCCTAGGCAACCTCACTCACATCCCATGTCTGGCACATGTGCTCAACTTGGTCATGCAGAGTTTTTTGAGGGACTATCTGGATCTTGATGCACAGCTGCACCAGGTCCGCCTAGAGTGCGCTCACTTGCGGTGTTCCAGCATGGAAATATGGCGCATTGCAGCTCTGCAGTGCCAATTCTGCCTTCCGGAACATCGCATCATATGTGACCTACCCACCAGGTGGAATTCAACGTCACATATGTTGGAGCAGTTGTGTGAGCAGCAGGCAGCAGTAATGGAGCACCAGCTGCATCAGGCGCAAACAAGTCATACTGCGCGTTGTTCACACTTCACGACCACTGAGTGGGCTTCTATGAAGGACATCTGCCACGTTATGCATGCCTTCGATGATTCCATGCGGATGGCGAGTGCAGATTATGTACTAGTCAGCATGACTATCCCCCTTATCTGTCTGCTTAAAAAGAACACTGCAAGCACTAAGGGAGGAGGTTGTGGAAGAGGTGGAGGATGAGGCGTCACAAATGCCATCTGCTTCTGGACAGTCTGCGCAACGTGGTTCCTCACAAAGGCCTAGGCAGGGGACACTTTGTGAGGAGGATGAGGAGGAATCAATGGAGGAGGAAGACATATCTCCAGAGGAGGGCGTTACACAATGCTCTAGTACTCAGTATGTAGAGCGAGGGTGGGGTGATGCAGAGCAGGTAGAGATCACGCCTCAAGCCGGGGACAGCGTTTCTTGGCCAGTTGGCAGTCTGCAGCAGATGGTTGATTTCATGCTGCAGTGCCTGAGAAACGACCGCCGCATCGCCCACATTCTCAACAAGGCTGATTATTGGGTGTACACCCTCCTCGATCCTCGTTACAGGGACAACTTACAAAGCCTCATAACATCATTGAACCGGGAGCGTAAAATGCGGGAGTACCAAGACAAACTGGTGCATTCCATCATGTTCTCCATTCCAACCAAAAGCAGTGCTGATAGTGCTATACAAAGCAGCTCAGTGCATCAAAGCAGTGGAGGAAGCTCTGCACAAAGAGGGAGCAGAAGCAGCACCTCAGCACAAGGCAAGACCAGTATGGCCCAAATGTGGCAAAGTTTTGTGTGCCTGCCACAAATGTCTACACCATCACAGACGGCTCCTGTCAGCCGGACGCAACGTTTCTGTCAGATGGTGACAGACTACATGTCTTGCCCTCTCAGTGTACTCCCAGACGGCTCTTCCCCCTTCAAGTTTTGGGTCTCTAAGCTGGATACATGACCAGAGCTTAGCCAGTATGCAATGGAGGTGCTGCCTTGCCCTGCTGCTAGTGTATTATCAGAAAGCGTCTTTAGTGCCGCAGGTGGTGTACTAACAGACTGTCGCATGCGACTTTCCTCCGATAATGTTGACTGGCTTACTTTTCTGAAAATGTTACAAGTTACAAGGCTTGGATCTCACAGGAATTTGCCACTCCTCTTCCAGATTAAATAATTGGTAGGCAACAGTATCCAGGTCTCCTGTTGTGTTCATGTTTCTACCACCTGAACTGTAATCCCTGGGCTCCAACACCGCCAGTTGCTGCTCAGACGTGCTGTCCGCACAGTCAACACTTGCTCCTGTGTTATTGGGGTTCAGTAACATCAGCTGCTCCCCTGCTTTGTGTTAAAACAAGCCCAAATTGAAAAATGCGCTTCCAAAATTCTCCACCATGCTCACAACCCCAGTGGGGAGCTTACTGAGGAGAAAGATCTCTCACAAATACATATAGGAAACTCCCACAATTGATTTCATAGAGAAGAAAATGGAGTACATATCCATAAAAACATTACAAGTTTATTGATTACAAAAATTACAACAATCAATATCTTCTTTACAATTATAGTCCAACAACAAGTTATTGCAAGCAAAGAGAAGGTAAAGGTAGCACAGATCGAAAACACAGCGTGGAAAAACATGATGCCTTTATTGTCATTCTAAAGTGCATAGTGCAACGAGTAAGCAGGTAAAGGGCCGGAGTGTATAGGGTCTATATGGATTATAAAGGGTCCGTGTGGTAAGATCCCAGAGCCCTGCGCACAGGCTCCGATCGATCACTAGGTAGGCGGTCAGAAAAAAACCCACCCCAAGTCCTTACCCATATACTGGCAACAGAGGAGATCCACGCCGTGGCCCCAACGTGCATTTCGTGTCAGCTTCGTCAGGGGGCGGTGCTGCTAGAAGTCCATAGGTGCTATTTAAAGATACCCCGATGATGATATTGGTGCCACCTGGTGCGGCACATGTCCCCGCTCGTGCGGCCGGGAATTACATTCCGAACGGCATCCAAAATGGCGCCGCGGTCAGTTCCGTCGCATTGACGTCACTGCACCGCACGCATCATTACCCGGTGCCGCCCTCAATGTCCCGGACAGCAGACGGCAGTGGACATGCGCACAGTGGACCAACCTGGATATAAAGGCCAGGTACTCCCATTTAAAGCGACGGTACTGCTACCACACTAAGGAGGAGAATTCCATGCTAGATGTGCCCAAAAAGGGATAATTATCCCACCAAGGTGCAACGTGCCTGACCGCCTACCTAGTGATCGATTGAAGCCTGTGCGCAGGGCTCTGGGATCTCACCACACGGACCCTTTATAATCCATATAGACCCTATATACTCTGGTCCTATACCTGGGGGGGTGACAAGTTCCCTTTCAACTTGCTCCAATTAGGCCTCATCCTATACAGTCAACACATGCTCCAGTGTTTTGGGGTTCAGTAACGTCATCTGATCCCCAGCTGTGTGTGCAGCAATGTCTCCTGCTCCCTCCACATTCACACTACTACAGATTTTAAACTTGCTTCAATTAGGCCTCAGCCTACACTCTGTTTCTACTGTAATCCCTGGGCTCCAACACCGCGAGTTGCTGCTCGAAAGTGCCGTCTGGACAATCAACACATGCTCCAGTGTTTTGGGGCTCAGTAACGTCATCTGATCCCCAGCTGTGTGTGCGGCAATTTCTCCTGCTGTCTCCACATTTACACTACTACAGATATTAAACTGCCTCCAATTAGGCCTCAGCCTGCACTCTGTTTCTCCTGTAATCCCTGGGCTCCAACACCGCCAGTTGCTGCTCGGAAGTTCCATCTGCACAGTCAACACATGCTCCAGTGTTTTGGGGCTCAGTAACGTCAGCTGATCCCCAGCTGTGTGTGCAGCAATTTCTCCTGCTCCCTCCACATTCACACTTCTACAGATTTTAAACTTGCTCCAATTAGGCCTCAGCCTGCACTCTTTCTCCTGTAATCCCTGGGCTCCAACACCGCTAGTTGCTTTTCGGAAGTGCCGTCTGCACAGTCAACACATGCTCCAGTGTTTTGGGGTTCAGTTACATCATCTGATCCCCCGCTGTGTGTGCGGCAATTTCTCCTCCTCCCTCCACATTCACACTACTACAGATATTAAACTGCCTCCAATTAGGCCTCAGCCTACACTCTGTTTCTCCTATAATCCCTGGGCTCCAACACCGCCAGTTGCTACTCAAAAGTGTCTTTGGCATGGGTACTCCCTCCTGCCCAGCCTGGTTCCAGCACGCCAGCTGTTTCCGCCAAGTGTCAAGGTTACTTTGCCTCCATTACATTGTCCTGTCGTATTGCGGTCGGGTTAGGCAACTCTATGGAGCCTGCAGTTTAGGTGCTTCCTATGTGGGCTGCGGGAACTGGCAATCAAGGCTGGTTCCATAGTGCCAATAGGACAAGCTCCCCGTGTAGGACTGTGGGTTTTCGGTAACTCCGGCCGACTCGAGGCCTTGCAATTTTTTTTTCATGTGGACCTTCTCCTGCCTTTCTGAGTTCCAGCACCATTAGCTGGTTCTTTGGAAGTCAATCTTAAATAGGTCCCCCTGGGTTCCAGTACCGTCAGCTGGTTCCAGGCAGAGCCTTTGTCTTAGTTGCCTCCTTCTCGGTATCCGAGATACACAAACCAATGGTGGTCATTGGAAGTGCTTTTTGGCACTGGTACCTCCTGCTTAGTAAACAGGTTCCAGTACCGTCAGCTGGTCCTCAGTAGTTCCATTGGCTCTTGTACCTTCTGCTACCCATCCGGGTTCCAGTACCATCAGCTGGTTCTCGGCAGTGTCTTTGGCTCTTGTACCTTCTGCTCCCCATCCTGGTTCCAGTACCATCAGCTGGTTCCAGGCAGAGCCTTTGGCTTTGGTGCCTACTTCTGGGTATCCAAGATCCACCAACATCTGGTGGTCCTTGGTAGTGCTTTCTGGCATGGGTACCTCCTGCTTAGCAACCGGGTTCCAGTACCATCAGCTGGTTCTTGGCAGTGTCTTTGGCATGGGTACTCCCTCCTGCCGAGCGTGGTTCCAGCACGCCAGCTGTTTCCGGGTAGTGTCAATGTCACTTTGTCTCAAATACGTTGTCCTGTTGGGTTGCTGTCGGATTAGCCAACTCTATGGTGCCTGCAGTTTAGGTGCTTCCTATGTGGGCTGTGGGAACTGGCAATCAAGGCTGGTTCCGTAGTGACAATAGGACAATCTCCCCCTGTAGGACTGTGGGTTTTCGGTTACTACGGCCGGCTTGCGGCCTAGCAATTTTTTTTCCTGTGGACCTTCTGCTGCCTATCTGAGTTCCAGTACCATTAACTGGTTCTTTGGAAGAAAATCTTGAATAGGTCCCCCTGGTTCCAGTACCTTCTGCTGGTTCTAGGCAGAGCCTTTAGCTTAGGTGCCTCTTTCTCTGTATCCGAGTTCCACCAATGTCTGGTGGTCCTTGGTAGTGCTTTCTATCATGGGTACCTCCTGCTTAGTAACTGGGTTCCAGTACCATCAGCTGGTCCTCGGTAGTTCCATTGGCTCTTGTACCTTCTGCTACTAATCCGGACTCCAGTACCGTCAGCTGGTTCTTGGCATTGTCTTTGGCTCTTATACCTTTTGCTACACATCCTGGTTCCAGTACTGTTAGCTGGTTCAAAGCAGAGCCTTTGGCTTAGGTGCCTCCTTCTCGGTATCCGAGCTCCACCAATGTCTGGTGGTCCTTGGTAGTGCTTTCTGGCACGGGTACCTCCTGTTTGGTAACCGGGTTCCAGTACCATCAGCTGGTCATTGGTAGTTCCATTGGCTCTTGTACCTTCGGGTAGCCATCCGGGTTCCAGTACCATCAGCTGGTTCTCGGCAGTTCCTCAGCCTTCTTGTACCTTCTGCTACATTTCCAAGTTCAAGCTTTTTTAAATGGTTTTGGTAATCACTCTGGATCTCCCTGACGACAACCCTAAAGACTATGACCCTGAAGACCACCCCGAAGAAGTCGACGACCCCGTAGATGACGACCCCGGAGATGATGACCTTGGAGACAACCCCGAAGAAGACAACGACCCTGGAGATGACGACCCTGAAAACCGCCCCGAAGAAGACGATGACCGTGGAGACGACAACTGCGGAGTTGACGACCCTGGAGACGAAGACCCTGGATACGACGACCCTGAAGACCACCCTGAAGAACATCAAGAAGCAGAAGAACAAGAAGCTGCAGAACAAAAAGCAGAAGAACATTAAGCATAAGACTAAAAATCAGAGCAAAAGATATTATCTAAATTATAAGCAGAAGACTAAGCAGTGTATGGGGTGAGTCCGTTCCTCCTCGTGGTGCCCCTGGAAAAAACCTGCTGCTACAGGCCAAACTGAACGCGGACAAATCCTGTTGTAAATCTTTTGTGACAGGCAGAACGGAAGGTGTAGTCTTCAAACTTTTATAGATAACAACTACAGGAATGCCTGTCACAAATAAGAATATGATGAAGAAGAAGAATATGAAGAAGATGAAGAATTAGAATATGAAGAAGAATAATAGTTCAATAAGAAGAAAATGAAGAATGTAAAAAAAAAGAATAATAGGAAGGTGAAGAAGAAGAAGATGAATAAGGTCAAGAAGAAGTTAATGAAAAAGATGCTGCTGCTGAGGATGATGAAGAAGAAAGTGTGGGAGAAGTAAAAAAGAAGGTGAAGAACATGGAAGTAGTGAAACATAAATACAGTGGGGCAAAAAAGTATTTAGTCAGTCAGCAATAGTGCAAGTTCCACCACTTAAAAAGATGAGAGGCGTCTGTAATTTACATCATAGGTAGACCTCAACTATGGGAGACAAACTGAGAAAAAAAAATCCAGAAAATCACATTGTCTGTTTTTTTAACATTTTATTTGCATATTATGGTGGAAAATAAGTATTTGGTCAGAAACAAAATTTCATCTCAATACTTTGTAATATATCCTTTGTTGGCAATGACAGAGGTCAAACGTTTTCTGTAAGTCTTCACAAGGTTGCCACACACTGTTGTTGGTATGTTGGCCCATTCCTCCATGCAGATCTCCTCTAGAGCAGTGATGTTTTTGGCTTTTCGCTTGGCAACACGGACTTTCAACTCCCTCCAAAGGTTTTCTATAGGGTTGAGATCTGGAGACTGGCTAGGCCACTCCAGGACCTTGAAATGCTTCTTACGAAGCCACTCCTTCGTTGCCCTGGCGGTGTGCTTTGGATCATTGTCATGTTGAAAGACCCAGCCACGTTTCATCTTCAATGCCCTTGCTGATGGAAGGAGGTTTGCACTCAAAATCTCACGATACATGGCCCCATTCATTCTTTCATGTACCCGGATCAGTCGTCCTGGCCCCTTTGCAGAGAAACAGCCCCAAAGCATGATGTTTCCACCACCATGCTTTACAGTAGGTATGGTGTTTGATGGATGCAACTCAGTATTCTTTTTCCTCCAAACACGACAAATTGTGTTTCTACCAAACAGTTCCAGTTTGGTTTCATCAGACCATAGGACATTCTCCCAAAACTCCTCTGGATCATCCAAATGCTCTCTAGCAAACTTCAGACGGGCCCGGACATGTACTGGCTTAAGCAGTGGGACACGTCTGGAACTGCAGGATCTGAGTCCATGGTGGCGTAGTGTGTTACTTATGGTAGGCCTTGTTACATTGGTCCCAGCTCTTTGCAGTTCATTCACTAGGTCCCCCCGCGTGGTTCTGGGATTTTTGCTCACCGTTCTTGTGATCATTCTGACCCCACGGGGTGGGATTTTGCGTGGAGCCCCAGATCAAGGGAGATTATCAGTGGTCTTGTATGTCTTCCATTTTCTAATTATTGCTCCCACTGTTTGATTTCTTCACTCCAAGCTGGTTGGCTATTGCAGATTCAGTCTTCCCAGCCTGGTGCAGGGCTACAATTTTGTTTCTGGTGTCCTTTGACAGCTCTTTGGTCTTCACCATAGTGGAGTTTGGAGTCAGACTGTTTAAGGGTGTGCACAGGTGTCTTTTTATACTGATAACAAGTTTAAACAGGTGCCATTACTACAGGTAATGAGTGGAGGAAAGAGGAGACTCTTAAAGAAGAAGTTACAGGTCTGTGAGAGCCAGAAATCTTGATTGTTTGTTTCTGACCAAATACTTATTTTCCACCATAATATGCAAATAAAATGTTAAAAAAAACAGACAATGTGATTTTCTGGATTTTTTTTTCTCAGTTTGTCTCCCATAGTTGAGGTCTACCTATGATGTAAATTACAGACGCCTCTCATCTTTTTAAGTGGTGGAACTTGCACTATTGCTGACTGACTAAATACTTTTTTGCCCCACTGTATCTGACAAAATATAAAAAAGCTTAACATAGTCAATATCTTTGTAACTCCGAACATCTTAAAAAAAAATATTCCTGCTATTCCATTTGATTGGGCTAAACCTCTTCGCCTTTAATGTCTCCTCCACCTCCCCCAATACATTCTACATTATTCTTACTTGTTTTCCTTCATGTAGAATTAGCCTACAAGGAAAGAAAGGGTTTATTTTAATTCCGATATTTGTGTCCCATTGACTTGCTTTGGTTTCCGGTATCGGTATCGGTGATATCCGATATTTTTTGGATATCGGTCGATCCAATCCTATACTGATATTTTCGGATATCGGAAGGTATTGCTCAACACTACTTATATCCTCTATACATATTATTTAGAAAAACAAATTATGGTTAACCATTTTTTTTAGACAATTGGGTAGATGAGCTTGTTTATTTACTTTTCAATTTACCTAAATATATTATTTCTCACATACATGCCTCTGTCTAATGTGTAGCAGCACTTTATCTACACAAGTCTTTATCTACACAAGTAGCTACATTTACATTATATACATTTACTAACCCTGCCCCTGTGCAATGTAATGTGCTGCTGCAGTGCAGTATAGTGCAACCTCCACCAGGGGGTGCTGGTGGAGGAAGAGAGGGTGCACACACAGCGTAACAACACTGATCAGCAGTACAGGTGCCACAGGTAACGAAAGATTAGTCAGACAAACCAAATTCAAAACTGTCAGGAGCCAAAGTACCAAAGATAACAGCAAAGCACGTAGTAAAGGACAAGCAAGAAGTCAGAGCTTACTGGGAACTTGGTAACCAAAACGTGAGACATAAGACAAAGTTTGTGTACAAGCCAGAGTCGAAGCCAGTTGGGGAGCATGGTATCAGAGACAGAAAAGCAAGGGGCTATGTCCAGAGATCAGGTCAAGTCATACACGAGTACAGACAGTCAGAGGCACAAAGATCACTAAAATATACAGGTTAGGGGCTCAAGCCAGGAAGCATGAACTATAGCTGACACTGGCCCGCAGGCTGCAGAGGACTGAAAAAGCCCAGCCAGCTTCAAAACGAAGCAGAGGGGATTAACTCCAGCATGACCATTCCAGAGAAAAGACAGCTGAAAACAAATGCAGGACTGAACCATGACCTCTCAAAGGGGGGCCACTGGACCCCAGGCTTCCCTGGATAACAAGCGTGAAATGTCCAAACCAACCGATCCGCATGGACCGAACTCGCCGACACCCACAACCGGTCCTCAGGACCGTAATCTTTCCAATGGACCAAGTACTGATTTGAATGACGGAGCATGCGAGAGTCCACCATCCGTTCCACCTCATACTCGGTCTGGCTATCCACCACAACAGGTGATGGGAGCAAGGGAGACTCACCTAAGGAAGGCACAGATGGCTTCAGAAACGCATTATGGAATACATTGGTGATCCGCAACGACGGAGGAAAGCGCAGATGAAAGGCCACAGGATTAACCACCTCTAAAATTTCATGAAGGCCAATAAACTTGGTACCCACCTTAGCAGAGGGAATCCTCAATCTAATATTCTTAGTGGATAACCATACCGTATCCCCCAGCAGGTAAGCCGGCCCCACAGAACGTCGTTTATCAGCAAAAAAATTTATACTTGCCCAGAGCCTCCCCAATGTTTCAATGAACCTCCCTCCAATCTCCCCCAACTGCAGAAAGACCGTATCAGCCCCTGGACACCATGAATCCAGCTGGGAAAACTCACCAAAGTGGGGGTGAAACCAATAGTTGCAGAAGAACAACAAAGTACCAGTGGACTGATTGACATGATTATTAAAAGCAAATTCCACTATAAGTTCCGCAGAGCACCAATCATCCTGTCTGGATGTAGCAAGACATCGCAATATCTGCTCTGAATACTGACTCGTCCTTTCAGTCTGACCGTTGGTCTTGGGATGTTAGGCCGATGAAAAGGTCAGACTGATACCCAGCCTTTTACAAAAGGCCCTCCAGAATTTTGCCACAAATTCCACCCCTGATACCACACTGACAGGCACACCATGCAATCGGACCACATGCTCAATGAATAGTTTTGATAGAGTCTCAGCATTAGTGAGGCCCACCAAAGGTACAAAATGCACCTGTTTACTAAACCTATCAACAGCTCGGTGATAAAATCCATGGACGGATGAATCCACGGTCTATCTGGAATTGGCAGTGGCACCAATTCCTCGTCCAGCTGGTTACGGGAGGTTTTAGCGCGAGCACAAGTTTCACAGGAAGACACAAACCCAATGACGTCAGAAGCCAACGATGGCCACCAAAGCAGCCTAGTGATGGCTTTACGTGTGGCCGAGATTCCAGGATGTCCACTAAGAGCTGAATCATGGAACTCTCAAAGCAACGTTAACCGATACTGGACAGGTACAAAAAGCTTATTATCAGGTATGGACTGTTATGATCTGGTGGCCTAGGAGCAGCATGAGACGGACTCTGTAGAAGGTGGTCCCTGTACTGACAGTAAACCCTGAACCCAGCAGCGCAACTAGAAGTAGCCGTGGGGGGTACCTAACACTCCCTAGACCCACTCGGCACAGCCTAAGATCTAACTACCCCTAAAGACAGAAACAGGAAACCTATCTTGCCTCAGAGAAAATCCCCAAAGGATAGATAACCCCCCACAAATATTGACTGTGAGAGGAGAGGGAAATAACATACGAAGATATGAAATCAGATTTTAGCATAGGAGGCCATACTAGCTAAAAAGAAAGAATAGAACAGAGTACTATGCGGTCAGTATAAAAACACTAGAAAATATCCACCGCAGAAAATACGGACCACCACATCTGACTAAAGACATGGGGGGTATATCTGCATCTCCAGAGAAATAGCTAGGCTGCAAAAAATCCTTCACAGACTAAGCTGGACAAGACAAAAACACGAAAATGCACAGAACTATAAGGTCCACCGCAGGTGGACAGCAAAAACAAAGCCAGGACTTATCTTTGTAGAAAAGCACAGCAAACTGGAGAGACCAGCAGGGAAGTGAATCCTTCCAGAACAATGGACAACTGGCACTGACTAAAGGATCCTGCAAAGCTATATACCCCAGTCAGTTCCAGTCAGTTTTGCAATTAGTAGATACACCTGTCCACTCCTGCAGTCCTGGCACAACTGCATTACCCTCTACAACCACCGGAGGGAGCCCAAAAGCTGAATTCACAACAATGGACAAAGGAGCAAGCGATTGGGCCTCACATATCTCTCGTTCCAATGCCAAGGACACTGCAGCCACCACCACTCCGAAGTGAAGAATGGAGGAAGGAGGTTCAGGAGGTGAAACTGTATCCAGGCTACGAGATAAAGCATCAACCTTCACATTTTTGGACCCTGGTCTGAAAGTATTAGAAAACCGAATCAGGAAAAAAAAAGTGACCAGCTTGCCTGTCTCGGGGTCAAACGTTTGGCAGATTTGATGTAAGACAGATTCTTGTGATCCGTAATGACAGTGATACGATGGGCAGCCCCCTCCAAAAAATGCCTCCATTCTTCAAATACCGATTTAATGGCCAATAGTTCCCCGATACCCACATCATAATTCCTCTCAGCAGAAGAAAATGTTCTCAAAAAGAAGGCACAAGGTCGTAGGTTAGTCAACGTGGTGGGCCCTTGGGACAACACAGCCCCCACTCCCACCTCCGAAGCATCCACCTCTATGATAAATAGTTTAGACAAATCAGGTTGAACCAGTACAGGAGCAGTCATGAAACAGTTCTTCAAAGAAGAAAATGCCATCAAAGCTGGAGCTGACCAGTTTTTGAAATCAGCCTCCTTACGAGTTAAATCCGTGAGGGGTTTGACCACCTGAGAAAAGCCCTTAATGAATTTTCTATAATAATTGGCGGAACCCAGACAGTGCTGAACACCCTTGAGATCTCTGGGTTGCACCCAATCCACCCATAGCCTGTACCTTCCTAGGGTCCATACGAAGCCCCTTAGCGGACAAAATGACCCCTAGAAAGGACAATTCCTGAGCAAAAAATGAACAAGTCTCTGATTTAGCAAATAGTGAGTTCTTCCTAATCCTCAGAAGAACTCTGTGACTCTGCTTGTCAGAAGAATATATGAAGATGTCATCCAAATAAATTACCATGAAACGCCCAATAAAATCTAAGAACACATGATTCATGAAATTCTGAAATACTGCTGGTGCATTAGTCAGGCCAAAGGACATAACCAAATTCTCAAACAAACCCTCAGAGTTGAGAAATGCAGTTTTCTGCTCATCCCCCTCCTCATACGGATGAGATTTTATACCCCCTAAGGTCCAACTTAGAGAACCACCTGGTCCCCGACAATTGATTGTACAAATTGGGTGTAAGTAGGAGGGGATAAGTATTTCTTATGGTGATTTTATTAAGTTCTCAAAAATCAAGGCATGGGCGTAAACCACCATTCTTTTTCTTCACGAAAAAGAACCCCGCAGCCACGGGAGAGACAGATGGCTGAATGTGCCCTTTGCAGAGGCTATCAGAGATATACTCCTTCATTGCGGCCGGCTCAGGGCCAGAGAGATTGTATAGATGGGCTTTGGGCAATTTGGCACCTGGATCAAGATCAACAGCACAATCGAATGGGAGGTGTGGTGGCAGAACCTCAGCCTCCTTATCGGAGAACACATCCTCAATGTCCTTCAGGTACTCCAGAATACCCTCCAGACTGATGGATGACACAGATACAGGAACAAGACATACCTTAGAACAATTGGGACCCCATTTAACAATATCCTGAGATTCCCAGTTTATCACAGGATTATGTAATTGCAACTAGGGGAACCCCAAAGCCAGTCCCACAGGCAGATTGTTCATAACAAAGCATGAAATAAGTTCCTGTTGCAAGGAACTCACTTTAAGGAGATACTCCTCTGAAACCATTTTGATGACATTCTTAGCCAGTGGTGTTTTGTCAATGGCAACAACATGAATAGGAGTCTCCAGCCTAACTGTACCTAACACACCTGGACACCAAGTCAGAGTTCACAAAGTTCATGGACGACCCACAATCCACAAAGGCATAAGTGGAGAGACCAACCACACCAACCAGAACCATAGATAGCTAAAAATATATCTCAAGCAGAAAATCAGTTTAAAAAATGCCTTAATTGTGTAGAAATGGCAATTTTATAGCATAATTAATAAAAGTTGTACGCGTATCAGGACAAAGTTACAAATATACATATATACCTATATATATATATATATATATATATATATATATATATACATATATATATTAGATATAAAACCCAGACCCAGATGCCTTATTTTACAGTTATATTCCTTATTAGTGCATACCAAAGAACTAAAAAACTAGATAACTACCGTAAATAAATTACAAGTGATAAAATACAAAGATCAATAAATGTGCAATTGATGTCCATAGATCAATCAATGTGGTAAAATTGTAAACTGATAATTGCAAAAATTTGCCACAAAAAAGTGCACAGTGCAAAGCAAAGAAAGCTGTGAGAGGAAAAGAAAATCCACAGACCATTTTGGTGACAGCAAATTGATGCAGATCCAAAGTTTATAAAGTGCAGATGTGCAAAAAGGAAGAGCACAGAAAATATATGTAATATACTTCTAAGGGTCGCCACATCCCATCACCGTGCACCCAGATGCGTATTTAGAAATAGCTTCCATCATCAGGGAACAGAAGTGGAGGAGCCACAACAAAGTTCCACTTCCAACAAAATTTTTGAAAATGCAAAAACAGGTACCTGAGAGTCTGGGTGACTACCACGACAATCACCCTGACTCAGCCGCTTGTTGGTTGGTGAACAGGAGGAGCTGTCTTTTTTCCAATGTCAGTGATCTCCGCAGTAGAAACACAACTTTGCTTCATGCCATTGTCTCCTCTTCTTCTCCTCAAGATTGGCAGCCCCCACCTCCATAGGTTCAGACGGAGGCAAAACAACAGGACCAGCAGAGAACAACGGAACCTCTCAATGTGCAACACCTCTCTCCCATAGCTTCCAATCCATGCGGATAGCCTGAGTCATAGCTTCCTCCAATGAATGAGCTGGGATGTATATGGAAAGCCAGAGCATCCTTTAGATAATCCGCCAGTCCACACCTGAACAGACATCTCAGCGTGGAATCATTCCAGGACACTTCAGTGGACCATTGGCGGAACTCGGGGGTGTACCACTCGGCTGAACGCTTCTCCTGAACCAGACCCATAATGGTATCCTCTGCCAGCCTGACATGGTCCAGTTCATGATAGATAAGTCCTAGGGCCTCAAAGAACATATCTACCAACATCAATTCAGGAGTAGTGGGGGCAGCGAGAAAGCCCAAGATTGGGGACCCTCCCTAAGTAAGGAGATAATAATCCCTACCCGCTGAGACTCATTCCCAGACGATCGAGGTCTAAGGGAAAACAATAATTTCCAACTCTCTGTTAATGTACGAAATGTATCTTTTTTCACTAGAAAAGGTGTCACGAAGCTTAAGCAAGGGATCAAGAGAGTACAGAAGAAACATCTACTGACTCACCAGGTTGACTAACAGCACGGGGGGTGGTTCCCTTCAGGTCTTAACAGTATCCGTCAGTTTTTTTGTGAGTATGAGACTTGACAAGGGCCCAATGTTCCACCGAAAAATCCCACACCATCTGTGTCAAACTGGACACTTGATCTGCCAGGTTAAAAAGCGGATCCATGACCAGAGAAAAAAAATGCAAAAATCCCCTTGTAATGTAATGTGTTGCTGCAGTGCAGTATAGTGCAACCTCCTTCAGGGGCTGCTGGTGAGGGAAGAGAGGTTGCACACAAAGGGTAGCAACACTGAGCAGCAGCGCAGATGCCACAGGTAATGAAAGAGTAGTCAGACAAGCCGAATCCAAAACTGTCAGGAGCCAAAGTACCAAATGTAACAGCAAAGCACGCAGTCAAGGACAAGCAAGAAGTCAGAGCCTACCGGGAACGTGGTAACCAAATAGTGAGACATAAGACGAAGTTGAGATACAAGCCAGAGTCAAAGCCAGTCGTGGAGCGTGGTATCAGAGATGGAAAACAAGGGGCTAAGTCCAGAGATCAGGTTGAGTCATACACGAGTACAGGCAGTCAGAGGCACAAGGATTTCTAAGGTACATAGGTCAGGGGCTCAAGCCAGGAAACAAGAACTATAGCTGACACTGTCTGCAGGCTGCAGAGGACTGAAATTGCCCAGCCAGCTTCAAAATGAGGCAGAGGGGATTAACTCCCACATGACCAGTCCAGAGAAAAGACAGCTGAAAACAAACTCAGGACTGGATCATGACATGCAAATGTTAATATGCTTTAAATTCATTATTGTTAACAAATTCATCATCATCAATTTTTTAAGAATTTGATAAATGTACATTTTGAGAGACATGGTTTTACTCAAAGCATTTTGCATTATTCCCGGGCTCTTTTTGCACTTATAGACTTAAGGCTGCAATAATTGTGATGATAATTAAAATATTCATGATAATAAAGCTACTAAGCAGCTAATTTGATTATTTTTGTAAACTAAGCTTAAATCATTCTAAAAGTATCCTTAAGCAAAACTTTTGCACAATTTATTCTTTCTGCATGCAGAGTGAGATCAACAAATTTGACAACTCTAGACAGATTGAAATGTCATCTTGCTTGGCTTCCAAGAAATTACAAGATCATATTTCTGTAACCAGCTGATTTGGGGAATTAAATGAAGTTGAATTAGCCAGGTTGCATTAATTATTTCCTGGCTCCCTTCAGATGTAATTGTTAAGTAATGCATAGATTCACTGGCTTTAATAGTTGGAGAGAAATAATTTATGAAATAGCAAATTTGTAAGTTGATTACAATTTAGAGAAAGATAATACTTCTTAAATAAACATTTTATAATTATATTAGATTAATTATAAAATGAATAAAATGAAGTTTCTGTTGAAAACTTCCATAAAAGAGGTATCTGTTTTAGAAAATCTTTTTTTCAAATATTCTATTTGGAAATTCTGAGTTAAAGAATTTGTGTACTATTTTTTATATTTATAGGTGATCAATATAGTTGGGATAGGTGATGAAAATAGTTGGGATCCAACACCATTCATTACAACAATTATTCTGTTATCACCTCTGACAGTGGCTTAAAAAAAACAAAAAAACAAAGAAAGTATGGAGCAGAAAAAGCACAGTTTCAAGGACTGTTTAGTGGCCTCTGAATGGTGATCCTATAGAAAAAATGGGTACACTGTATACATTTTACCATCTTCAAAAGTGATAATAGCTGTTTTTGGGGGGTGACAGCTGTCAGACCCCACCAATATTTTTTTGATTACCTAATAAAATATGTATGAAAACAGTGGCTAACCTAATAAACAGAGGGCTGATCCCACATTGAAATTGTTTATAATCTAGAACAAAAATTTTATAGTTTATTGAAGAACCCTAAAATTTCATGCATTACTCAGACATTGTAATTAGTGAATATACGTGTTACTCGAGATTTCTCAAGCATGCTCGGGGGTTCTCCGAGTATTTTTTAGTGCTCGGAGATTTAGTTTTTCTTGCTGCAGCTGAATGATTTACATCTGTTAGCCAGCATAAGTACATGTGGGGATTCCCTAGCAATGTGTTATAGCATTCCAGAGTTATTTCAAAATAAAGTAACACATGTACATTTATGTAACATTTGCAAAATTTCATCTGATCAAGAAGGTGAAAACTAGCTTTAATTGTAAAGAATTTAAGGGGCTCTCCAGGATTATAACAAAAAAAGTGTAAGAGCCATTTTATTGCCACCATTCTTGTGGGTCCCATCTGTCTTTCCAAATGACTATGGCAGAAAATTGCATTTCTTAGTTGTCCTGTGTCACGGGCTGTGTACGGCCTATTTGACCAAGAAGGAGAGTGATGGGGTGCTATGCCAGATGACCTGGCCTCCACAGTCACCACATCTGAACCCAATCGAGATGGTTTGGGGTGAGCTGGACCATAGAGCGAAGGCAAAAGGGCCAACAAGTGCTAAGCATCTCTGGGAACTCCTTCAAGATTGTTGGAAGACCATTCCCGGTGACTACCTCTTGAAGATCATCAAGAGAATGCCAAGAGTATGCAAAGCAGTCATCATTGCAAAACGTGGCTACTTTGAAGAACCTAGAATATAAGACATAATTTCAGTTGTTTCATCCTTTTTTTTAAAGTATATAATTCCACATGTGTTAATTCATAGTTTTGATGCCTTCAGTGTGAATGTACATTTTTCATAGTCATGAAAATACAGAAATATCTTTAAATAAGAAGGTGTGTCCAAACTTTTGGTCTGTACTGTATATACAAAAGAGAAAACTTGACTGCAGTGGATTTAAAGGGCAATTTTTTGGGACATTTCTTGTTCTTACAAAAGTTCATTCAATTCCTGTGCAACCTTGGATTTTGGCATTGTTAAGCTATTAATGATTTAATAGTTAAATCAATATTATCACCCACACAGGTTACTTGCTGGCTGCAATAACCATATCCCTCACAATGAAAACACAATGGGATTAATGCACACCAAGTATTAAACTAAACTTGCATGAGCTGAAAGCACCGACCTACATAGCCATCCATGACCAATACCACAGGATGGCCCAGTATTAAAACCTATTCCTAAAGGAGTCAAGCACAGGAGTGGATACCCAACATGTGTCGCCACAAGCAGTGGCTTCGTCGAAGCATTAATACCATTGTGTTTTCATTGTGAGGGATATAGTTATTGCAGCCAGCAGGTAACCTGTGTAGGTGATAATATTTTTCTGATTGCTCTTTCTCATACTGGGTGCTGCTGTAGGGTCTATTTTCTTGCCTATTAGAGGGTGCTCTGTGACAATAGTCCAGGCTGTAGTGAGCAATAAGGGTAAACATTGTGCTAATAAGAACAAATGTGTATTTATTGAGCGATAAGGGTAAACATTGTCCTAACTAGAGCAAATGTGTATTCACTACATCTTTGGCCCATTAGGGCTATTAACACATACAGGTCATGAATACTTAGGCTATGTATCCGATATGCTGTCTATATAGAACCCCAATCTATGTGTCTTTGTATGTATACATTTATATTTAAATTTCCTATGAGTCAGGCTCAGGTTGTAGCCTTATTTTGGGCTTGGTGTGTGTAGTGTTGATATGGCGCACATGTGACCCTTCTTTTTAAATGTTTTTGAATGTAAGTGTTTTGCGAATTTAAGTAAATAAAACTGTGTTTATTTTTTGTCATATCCGTGCCTTTGGTGATCCCCATGGTATGGCCTATTCTTTTGTTTCTTTTTTCAAATATTTAGAAATTTTGTTTATATGTATAAAATAATAGCATTGTTTCTTCAATATATTTTTTCTCCACTTTTCTCCATTGTGGAAAAAAATCTATAGCAATCCAAAAAACAGGTGGTAAAAGGAATGAGAAACACAAACATAAGTGAAAAAAAGGTTAAAAATGCATGCAAGTTAAAAAATCAGTAAGGTTCAACAGAAAATTAAAATTCAATAGTATCACAGGTCATAGTTTCTAAACCGTAACTATTTGTGGTATTTCTGTTTTTTTAGTTTTATTTGTTCTGATATCCATCCGTCAATATGTTTACACCTATTTTCAACTTTATACTTCATAGCACATAATAATATACAGTATCTCTATCTATCACCAATATACTGAGTTCAGTCAGACTTGTTGAGAGCACTATGCCTAACACCTAAATATATTAGCTGTTCATCACACTATACGGGTGTTATAATAACATCCTTTCAGACAATCTCTCTATGTCACAAATATTTGATGATATGAACTACTGTGATGTAATTTATTAATTGAGTCCCATAAGATTCGCAAGCAGATTTAAAGGGAATCCGTCAGCAAGATTGAGCTGACTAACCCTAATTCAGCTGACAATTTTTTGTTCCTCTAGCAAAATGGTGCTGGCGGGGCCTGCGCATTAGCATCTATCAGATCAGCAAGCACCATTTTGAGAAAGGATTTTTTTTTCTGAATAAATGTATATAACTAAATATAATAATTTAATGCATATTATACTGTAGATATGGGTATGCTGCTGTGCATTTGCCGGGCCTGAGTGCTGAGTGTGATTTTATTTCAAAGAATAATATATTCAGTAAGGAGAATAAAGGCAGGTCACTGAGGGATCAGTGACCTGTCATAAACCGTCAGTATTCCACCATTCCAAAAGAAAAAAACAGACAGCACTGCTAATGCCAATAGATCCATGTGTAACAGGTGTAATGTTCAAAAACAAGCTATACCTCCGGATCCCGGGTGCTCCTCCAGAAAAGACATGTAGATAAATTTCATGGTAGTAGGAAAAAATGGATAGCACTCACCGATCTTTAAGATTCCTTTATTCAATTATAGTTAAAATGTCATGGCTGGGAGATTGACCCGTGAGAGCGCTGGAAAGGCGCGAAACGGCCATCGTCAGCACCTGCAATCGCATACTCCTGTCCTCACTCTCCCAGCGATGACATTTAACCCTGCTGTTCTGTTCGGTCTGGGGAGACCTATTTTGAACTTTGGTATTTTTTGGGGTGTTCAAGATGCGGTTCTGAAACTTGTGGTTGATTGACTTAAATGAGGATGGGTCGGTCGGCCACGGGTTTCAGAGCCGCATCTTGAATATTTTAAAGAATATTGAAGTTCAAAGTCGGTCATTTTTGACCAACAGAACAGCAGGGTTAAACTATAATTGAATAAAGGATGGAATCTTAAGGATCGGTGAGTGCTATCCGTTTTTTCCTACTACCATGAAATTTAAGCCATCAGTATGAATACCTAAGCAGAGCAGCACATAAAGACCCCGCCACAGGCCCAAACCGAGATCAAATTACAAGAATCTCATTAACCAAAAATTGAAAATATAGATTATACAACAATAATAAGACAGATTTCATCAACCAAGGTATCATTTTAATAAGTATAACAGCGCCAACCTGACAGTATATGTAGGTTACTAAGCGCAATCCTGCTAACTAGTTCTCTTTAATATCTTGCTGGATGCATTTTTTCCATCCTTATGCACTTCATTAGGCACCATATTTAGACGTTGTCATTAGAAATGAGTGAACGTGTCAAGGTTCAGTTTGGCATGATTCGCTGAATAAACAACGCAATTCACCCTAGTGAATTAATGTCCACCAGCAAATATAGAACCAATATCAAAGTGAACATAAACCATGAATAACCGAGAAAGTATATAAAAAGATATAATTTTATTGAAAGTAAAAATCACAAAAAAGGAAAAAACAACAAACAATACTACAACATATAACAAAGAATATTTTGAATGAGGAGACCAGATCCATATAATATATAAAGGTACTAAAAAAGTGTATGTTAAAACATATAGCCCTCCAAAGTGCAACAAAATGAGACCAAGTCGATGACCCAAAAAATAAGTCATCCATCTCAATAAAGTGCATATGCATCTATCATAAGTCGTCTAACCTAGACAAAATAAGTGCATAAAGCTCTGGAAAAATACTAGTACCAGTGTGGAGATGATCTGTGACCCTCAAGGACTCCGACTCCAACGTACGTTTCGCCAAAGTGGCTTTAACAAGGAGTGAAGAGGAAGTGGAAGTGGAGTGTTTTTTATAAATAGCCTCAACAAATCAAATGGTATGAAAGGGGTCATGTGAGCATTAACCCTTGTCAGGCTGCATAATTTTACAACCTTAACAGGCTGCATAGGTACAATTGTACCTTCACATATACCTCCACTATGGGAAGACTTTACTTGGTTTCAGAAACTAAAGTTCATTCAGCTACAAATGTTATGCTGATATCTATTGTTCAGTGTTGTTACTGGTCACTTATGTTGCTGTCAATTAAGTTAATTCAAACTGGGAGTGGCTTCTACTTGTCTTCCTGCCTCCCTCCTCTCATTAGCCATTTTGCTGTTCATCTCATTGCTGTGAGCACACATTTCTAGGCTTGTGAAGTCTTCAATTTCTTGGAAACGAAGGTAGGAAAGTCTCACAGCATCTAACAGCCAGTTATACCTTTATTCTCATTATGTGGGGACAGAACAGTCAAATTGTCTTTCAGCCTGGACTTGGCTTACATATATTTTGTATGAAACTTATCACTATAGGTATAATTTTTATACGAAAAATGGATAATAATTAGTATCTACATATTGTTTTACGATGTTTTATTTATATTCAGCACAAAATACGAAGCCAAAATTCATCTAGCAAGTCATCATGAGTGATAGTAATGCTGGATCTAGTTTCCGCCATAATCCAAGAAAACGTGTTTGCAGGTTAGTATAATTTTGTGAAAAGCCAATAATGTAGTATTTCGGAAAATTATTTATTTTACATTTTTTCATATTTACAGATTTACGTCTGACGAAATAATGCGAATGCTAGAAGAATCTGATTCTGAGCATGAGGATGAACCATATGTTCCATCTGATGATGAAAACTATGTACCACAAGTGGATGTTACTGAAGAAGATTCAGACATTGAACAAGAAATGGTCATAGAGCATGAAAATGAATACGAATCAGACGAAAGTGTTGAGGATGATTCTGTGCCTCAAAGTGCAGGCGACATTTGGACTGCTAAGGATGAAACTTAATGGTGCAGTAATCCACTGCCAAATGCACAAACAAAATCTCGTAATGTCCTACGACAAAGAGGTGGCCCTGCAGCAATCAGCAACCTATATACAGCAAAAGAGCTATTCAAGTCCATCATGACTCCCGAGATGTGTGACATCATATTACGGGAAACGAATCGAAAGGCCAAGAGAGTTTGTGATGCTTACAACAACGAACTGGTACAACGTTTTCCTGATTCTTCCAAACGGCCACCACAAAAAACATTCAAGCAATTTACTGAAACTGAACTTCATGCATTTTTGGGCATACTGATTGCTGCTGGTGTGCACAGAGCCAACAAAGAGAATCTGGAGGAAATGTGGAATGTTGCTGCTCTGCCTCTTATACGTGCAGCCATGTCTCGTGACCGCTTCAAGATGATACTCAGATTTATCAGGTTTGACAACGAAAATACACGTGCAGAACGTGTGCAAACAGATAAAGCTGCACCAATACGGGACATCTGGACAATGCTGAACAGTAATCTGGAGAGAGCCTACAAGCCATATCATTGTATCACCGTCGACGAGCAATTATTTCCATTTAGAGGTCATACTAAATTTACCCAGTATATACCTTCAAAACCAGCTAAATATGGCATAAAGATTTTCTGGGCTTGTGACTCATCAAATGCCTACCCTTTACAAGGTCAGCTCTACACTGGGAAACCAACTGATGGTCCTCGACAAGTAAACATTGGAGAACGAACAGTATTGGACCTAGTGAGCTCGTATAAAGGCTCTGGAAGAAATGTCACCACCGATAACTTCTTTACAACCATGGAACTAGCTAAGGTATTGAACTCCTGGAACATGACACTAGTTGGTACAGTGAGAAAAAACAAAAGGTTCCTACCTAACAACATGCAGCCTGCCAAAGAAAGGCCTGTATACTCGACAAATTTTGCCTACAATCATGATGCAACAGTCTGTTCATATGTACCAAAGAAGAACAAATCAGTCGTGCTTCTATCATCTATGCACATGACGGGAGAAGTTGAAGAGACACTAGCAGCCAAGCCAGAGATAATAAAATACTACAACATAACAAAAGGTGGCGTTGATGTTATGGATAAAATGTTGGGAGAGTACACTGTGAAACGACGAACATCACGTTGGACTTTGGCATTTTTCTACAATATGATTGATGTCAGTGGGTTAGCATCCTACATCATCTACAGAGAACACAATCCAAGCTTCAGGGCAAAGGATCAACGAAGAAAGTTCCTGAAAGATCTCGCAAATCAGCTGTGTATGATTGCAATTGAAGATCGTAGTACAAACAAAATGATAATGAGAAACCATTTTCTTCGAGGTGCAGTAGAAATGGTGCTTGGACGATGCATTGTGGTAGCATCGCAGCCAGCAGCTGGCCCCAAAATACCTCATGGTAGTCGTGGACCCTCCCCTGTTGTTGGTAGTTGCTATGTCTGCAGAGACCTGAGGCGAAAACAACGCAAGACTAGAAAGTCTTGTGTGGTTTGTGTGAAACCCATTTGCGATGAACACTCTGTAGCAAAGCCAACATGCATTACTTGCAAAGAAAATCAATAAAAAACAGTTTCTTACATTTTCTTTTAGAATGTAAATGAACAGTTTTTTACTTGTTTATAATAGTTAAATAGCATTATCATAAAAAAAAAAATTATGCTTTTTCCCTTGCATTATCTTCATTCAAAATATATGAGGTACATTTGTACCTATGCAGCTTGTTATGGATGCAAAAAGATCTCGACCCCTTATCTCAGAAGCGGGTGGAGATATTTTATTGAAATTTGGCCAATATATTCTGGACCAAAAATGTAGAGATGTCACGAAATTTCAGCCCTCTACGTCTTTTCAAAAAAAAGTTATTGCAATTTTAAAACGGAATAGTTACAATTGTACCTATTCAGCCGGATAAGGGTTAAAGACTTAAATAATTATAAACCCTATTAATATATATATATATAGGATAAAATGGTTCACCCATTCATATACATCCTAAGACAGTCTGCACACAAAAATAATAAAACTACACAATAACAGGACACAATATGTGGCAAAACAGGAAGTGACATGTCATAATGAAGATAAACATACATAACCATGTGACCAAAAACTTCACATAACAGGAGCAATGTGATCTAAAAGAGGGGCAAGCATAATAAACAATGTGGCTCTATACAAATACCAGGATATCTAAGAAACAGAGCGCAATATGCGCGAGTACCGGAAGTGACGTAACAAGCATTGATTAGCATATGTAAACATTAATAAAATACCCCGCTAGCCAGCGAGGAATATAGTCTAAAAGCGACCGATCCTATAGAGAAACGCGGCGCCGTGGATCCACATATGCTGCGCAGACACCGGACAGCCACCGCGAAACCGGAAGTGACGTTCCGCAGTCCGCACCAGCACAGCGGAAAACCAAGGCAACGCATAGTCACACACATGTGGCATCACGTGGTAACCTAGCAAACCCAAAAGAAGTGCACACCGCCAGTTAACCCCGCCCACCCTAGGTGACATAGCACATAAACCGCACCGCCCATAAGCTAATACGAAGTACATAAAACCCAGAGGAGTAGATAAAGCCCATAAGCACAAATAGATAGTCCAATATATCTCAAATTGCAAAAAACATATTTGATCATGCGCACAAGCGGAACATAAAGGCCGCTGATGCACATTCAAATAGAATATCAGGTTTAGACTACCACCCAGAGAAGACAAAAAGTAAAAAAAAAAAAAATAAATAAAAGTGCAGTGAAACACACGTGCGAACGAGTGAAAGGAATAACATAAATAATCATTTTATTAAAATACAAGGCAACAGTAACATATAGATTCCATCCAATATAATTCCATCCGATATCCCAGTCAAATACTGATACCGAAAAGGACTTAAAAGTATAAAAACAAAAATGAAGAAAAAAGAAAAGAATAAATATTAATAAAAACTACAAATAAGCACTAAAAGACATCTGCTCATTGAGGCCATATGGTGCCAAGGTATTCAGTCTGTAGATCCACTTGGCTTCAATTTGGGCCAGCCTTTTCTTGATATCTCCGCCTCTCATATTTAACATTATGTGATCAATCCCTCTCACCCTCAATAAAGAGCTATCACATTGGTGATACAACTTAAAATGCTTAGGCAGGGTTTTGAGAGATTCAATATCAATGGCTGTTTGGGCTGCTTTAATATCTAAAACATGCTCCCTAACTCTTCTTCTTAGTTCCCTGGAAGTCAAACCAACATACTTAAATTCACAAGGACAGCTAGCGCAATAGATGACCGCAGTGGTAGTACATGTAATGGGGTAAAGGATGTTGTAGGTTTTATTCCCATCAGCACTAGAAAACATAGTACACCTCTCAACGTTAGGGCATGCTACACAGGAGCCACAAGGACGGCAGCCCCATTTAGACCCTCGTGAGCCAAACAGATTATCATTCCTTTTGTTCACATAATGGCTATGCACTAACGAGTCCCTTATATTTGGTGACCTCCTATAAGTAACAGATGGTTTAGATGGAAGGTGTTGCGCAAGAATCGGGTCCAACTGCAAGACCTTCCAATGTTTGGATAATATATCCTTCACCTCATACCATCTGCAGTTGAAAGTTTGGATATATCGTACCTTATCACAATTGTCATCTTCCAATCTCTGTTTATTCAATGCTTGAACACGATCAGTACGTTTAGCTCGCCAATATGCCTTTTTAATACATTGTGAAGAATATCCTCTCTCGGTAAATCTTGCACTCAAGTCTCTACTTTGCTTTTCAAAAGAAACCTCATCAGAGCAGATGCGTCGCATCCGTAAGAACTGTCCCACAGGTATGCCTTTAATAAGACTTTGTTGATGTGATGATGAGAAATGAAGAAGACTGTTGGTAGAGGTCGGTTTCCGGAACACATCTGTATGTATGAATCCCAGTTCATCAACCTCCAACAGAATGTCCAGAAATTCCATCTTAGATCTTCCTGCTTTATACGTCAAACGTAGATTCAAATTGTTGTCATTCAGATGGCCCATAAAAGTCTGCAGTTCATCAAAAGAGCCCTGCCAAATAAACAAAATATCATCAATGTATCTTCCCCAGTATTGCACTCTATCGACCAAAGGGAGAGGTTCGGTAATAAAAATCATCCTCTCCCACAGCCCCAGGAACAAATTAGCATATGAGGGCGCAAAAGCCGCCCCCATTGCTGTTCCCTGGAGCTGTAGGAAAAACTTCTCATTAAAAATAAAAAAATTATGCGTGAGTGCAAACTGGAGAAGATCCACGATAAAGGAAGAAAACTCACTGTCCTCACTGGACATCCTCAAAAATTGTTTGACAGCCGTGATGCCATCCTCGTGTATTATAGACGTATACAAAGATTCAATGTCACACGTGACCAGAATCATATTATCTTCCAACTGTAATCCATCCATTTTCCGAAGTACATCATTTGTGTCCTTAAGGTAGGACGGTAAAGTTTCTACCATAAGATGAAGAACAAAATCAATCAATTTGCATATTGGTTCAATGAAACTGTTGTTCCCTGCCACAATTGGACGACCTGGTGGACATGACGCATTTTTATGTACTTTAGGAGGTACATAAAAAGTGGCAATAGTGGGATATTCTACAGATAGATAATCCATCTGCTTCTTGCTGATAATAGAGGCCTCCACTGACCTCAAAAGAATGTCCCTAAGTTGTACACTGAAGGACGACAGAGGATTGAAGGTTAATCTTCTGTAGCACTTCACATCTTTTAAAAGTCTATATACTTCCTTCTCGTACATATTACAAGGCCAAACAACGATGTTCCCACCTTTATCCGATGGTTTGATGACTATGTCTGTCCTAGAGGACAGCTCTTCAATTGCTTTTTTATGTTCTAATGTACAATTATGATCTTTAACCAGGGTAGATACCTTCTTCAGATCTTCACTCACAAGTTTAACAAACAGATCAATGTTAGCACTAAGTGTAAGAGGTGGAAACTTTTTAGACCTGGGGACCAGACTTTTAGGGAACTTACTTGAGGACACAGAGGACTGTTCTTGTAGAAGTTCATTTAGAGCGTCCAAAGCCTCAGTTTCTTCCTCCGTTTCCAAGGTGGTACCAATAACGTCATTTGAATTTTTATGATGAAGTTTCTTAAGTAGTAGCTTTTGTGCAAACAAATGCAAGTCTTTTATTGCTAAAAAAGGATCAAATTTAGCAGTCGGTGAGAAATTGAGACCAAGATTAAGAACTTCCATCTGTGGAACTGTGAGAACAATATCAGACAGGTTAATTACCTTGTTAGAGCACAGAGTATTAATGCCAAGATCAACCAGAGTCATCCTTTTCCTGGGAGAAAACTGGGCAAAGTTCTTACGTTTCTGCATCCTTGTATTATACATCTTTCTGGTCAAATGTAAATCCTCTAGTTCCTTTCTGAATCCCTCAGCCTCCAGGGGTGTAATTAATTTATTAAGATCCCGCTGGAGGTCATCAATTCTTTTTCAAGCAAAGGCAGAGATTTAGAATTAAAATCTACAATCAACGTTAAAAATGAATTTGAACAGATGTTACATATATTCTCCCATGCTGATGAGAATCCCACATCATTCTTCCCATATGAAGGAAATAATTGCACCCGAAGGCCTCTAGGAATCAAATGTTTACTTAAATAATTCTCCAAGAAAATTTTGTTCCACCAAATTTTTATCCTACCGTGGAAGCAATTTTTAATTTTACTTTTAATCTCACGTATATTGCTATGATTGGTAGTATTCTGTGTCGGTTCTCCTTTAAACATATTTTCTGCCTGTACCAGCCAATTGGCCTCAAGAGAACGAAGATCCATCTTGAAAAAAAACAGAAGAAGGCACTATGGCATTAGTATTTACCTAGAAGGATAATAACTCAAATAAACAATGCAATTCACCCTAGTGAATTAATGTCCACCAGCAAATATAGAACCAATATCAAAGTGAACATAAACCATGAGTGAGTCATTGGACGTGGTATATCTCGATTTTTCCAAAGCGTTTGATACCGTGCCGCACAAGAGGTTGGTACACAAAATGAGAATGCTTGGTCTGGGGGAAAATGTGTGTAAATGGGTTAGTAACTGGCTTAGTGATAGAAAGCAGAGGGTGGTTATAAATGGTATAGTCTCTAACTGGGTCGCTGTGACCAGTGGGGTACCGCAGGGGTCGGTATTGGGACCTGTTCTCTTCAACATATTCATTAATGATCTGGTAGAAGGTTTACACAGTAAAATATCGATATTTGCAGATGATACAAAACAATGTAAAGCAGTTAATACAAGAGAAGATAGTATTCTGCTACAGATGGATCTGGATAAGTTGGAAACTTGGGCTGAAAGGTGGCAGATGAGGTTTAACAATGATAAATGTAAGGTTATACACATGGGAAGAGGGAATCAATATCACCATTACACACTGAACGGGAAACCACTGGGTAAATCTGACAGGGAGAAGGACTTGGGGATCCTAGTTAATGATAAACTTACCTGGAGCGGCCAGTGCCAGGCAGCAGCTGCCAAGGCAAACAGGATCATGGGGTGCATTAAAAGAGGTCTGGATACACATGATGAGAGCATTATACTGCCTGTACAAATCCCTAGTTAGACCGCACACGGAGTACTGTGTCCAGTTTTGGGCACCGGTGCTCAGGAAGGATATAATGGAACTAGAGAGAGTACAAAGGAGGGCAACAAAATTAATAAAGGGGATGGGAGAACTACAATACCCAGATAGATTAGCGAAATTAGGATTATTTAGTCTAGAAAAAAGACGACTGAGGGGCGATCTAATAACCATGTATATGTATATAAGGGGACAATACAAATATCTCGCTGAGGATCTGTTTATACCAAGGAAGGTGACGGGCACAAGGGGGCATTCTTTGCGTCTGGAGGAGAGAAGGTTTTTCCACCAACATAGAAGAGGATTCTTTACTGTTAGGGCAGTGAGAATCTGGAATTGCTTGCCTGAGGAGGTGGTGATGGCGAACTCAGTCGAGGGGTTCAAGAGAAGCCTGGATGTCTTCCTGGAGCAGAACAATATTGTATCATACAATTAGGTTCTGTAGAAGGACGTAGATCTGGGGATTTATTATGATGGAATATAGGCTGAACTGGATGGACAAATGTCTTTTTTCGGCCTTACTAACTATGTTACTATGTTACTATGAATAACCGAGAAAGTATATAAAAAGATATAATTTTATTGAAAGTAAAAATCACAAAAAAGGAAATACAACAAATAATACTACAACATATAACAAAGAATATTTTGAATGAGGAGACCAGATCCATATAATATATAAAGGTACTAAAAAAGTGTATGTTAAAACACATAGCCCTCCAAAGTGCAACAAAATGAGACCAAGTCGATGACCCAAAAAAATAAGTCATCCATCTCAATCTACTCCTCTGGGTTTTATGTACTTCGTATTAGCTTATGGGCAGTGCGGTTTATGTGCTATGTCACCTAGGGTGGGCGGGGTTAACTGGCGGTGTGCACTTCTTTTGGGGTTGCTAGGTTACCACGTGATGCCACATGTGTGTGGCTATGCGTTGCCTTGGTTTTCCACTGTGCTGGTGCGGACTGCGGAACGTCACTTCCGGTTTCGCGGTGGCTGTCCAGTGTCTGCGCAGCATATGTGGATCCATGGCGCCGCGTTTCTTTATAGGATCGGTCCCTTTTAGACTATATTCCTCGCTGGCTAGCGGGGTATTTTATTAATGTTTACATATGCTAATCAATGCTTGTTACGTCACTTCCGGTACTCGCGCATATTGCGCTCTGTTTCTTAGATATCCTGGTATTTGTATAGCGCCGCATTGTTTATTATGCTTGCCCCTCTTTTAGATCACATTGCTCCTGTTATGTGAAGTTTTTGGTCACATGGTTATGTATGTTTATCTTCATTATGACATGTCACTTCCTGTTTTGCCGCATATTGTGTCCTGTTATTGTGTAATTTTATTATTTTTGTGTGCAGACTGTCTTAGGATGTATATGAATGGGTGAACCATTTTATCCTATATATATATATAGGTGTTTTAATAGGGTTTATAATTATGTAAGTCTTTAATGCTCACATGACCCCTTTCATACCATTTGATTGGTTGGGGCTATGTATAAAAAACACTCCACTTCCACTTCCTCTTCACTCCTTGAAAAAGCCACTTTGGCGAAACGTACGTTGGAGTCGGAGTCCTTGAGGGTCACAGATCATCTGCACACTGGTACTAGTATTTTTCCAGAGCTTTATGCACTTATTTTGTCTAGGTTAGATGACTTATGATAGATGCATATGCACTTTATTGAGATGGATGACTTATTTTTTTGGGTCATCGACTTGGTCTCATTTTGTTGCACTTTGGAGGGCTATATGTTTTAACATACACTTTTTTAGTACCTTTATATATTATATGGATCTGGTCTCCTCATTCAAAATATTCTTTGTTATATGTTGTAGTATTATTTGTTGTTTTTTCCTTTTTTGTGATTTTTACTTTCAATAAAATTATATCTTTTTATATACTTTCTCGGTTATTCATGGTTTATGTTCACTTTGATATTGGTTCTATATTTGCTGGTGGACATTAATTCACTAGGGTGAATTGCGTTGTTTATTTGAGTTATTATCCTTCTGGGTAAATACTAATGCCATAGTGCCTTCTTCTGTTTTTTTTTAAAGATGGATCTTTGTTCTCTTGAGGCCGATTGGCTGGTACAGGCAGAAAATATGTTTAACCCCTTTACCCCCAAGGGTGGTTTGCACGTTAATGACCGGGCCAATTTTTACAATTCTGACCACTGTCCCTTTATGAGGTTATAACTCTGGAACGCTTCAATGGATCCTGGTGATTCTGACAATGTTTTCTCGAGACATATTGTACTTCATGACAATGGTAAAAATTATTTGATAGTACCTGCGTTTATTTGTGAAAAAAATGGAAATTTGGCGAAAATTATGAAAATTTCGCAATTTTCCAACTTTGAATTTTTATGCAATTAAATCACAGAGATATGTCACACAAAATACTTAATAAGTAACATTTCCCACATGTCTACTTTACATCAGCACAATTTTGGAACCAAAATTTTTTTTTGTTAGGGAGTTATAAGGGTTAAAAATTGACCAGCAATTTCTCATTTCTACAACACCATTTTATTTTAGGGACCACATCTCATTTGAAGTCATTTTGAGGGGTCTATATGATAGAAAATACCCAAGTGTGACACCATTCTAAAAACTACACCCCTCAAGGTGCTCAAAACCATATTCAAGAAGTTTATTAACCCTTCTGGTGCTTCACAGGAATTTTTTGAATGTTTAAATAAAAATGAACATTTAACTTTTTTTCACAAAAAATTTAATTCAGCTCCAATTTGTTTTATTTTACCAAGGGTAACAGGAGAAAATGGACCCCAAACATTGTTGTACAATTTGTCCTGAGTTTGCCAATACCCCACATGTGGGGGTAAACCACTGTTTGGGCGCATGGCAGAGCTCGGAAGCGAAGGAGTGCCATTTGACTTTTCAATGCAAAATTGACTGGAATTGAGATGGGACGCCATGTTTCGTTTGGAGAGCCCCTGATGTGGCTAAACATTGAAACCCCCCACAAGTGACACCATTTTGGAAAGTAGACCCCCTAAGGAACTTATCTAGAGGTGTGGTGAGCACTTTGACCCAACAAGTGCTTCACAGAAGTTTATAATGTAGAACCGTAAAAATAAAAATCATATTTTTTCACAAAAATTATCTTTTTGCCCCCAATTTTTTATTTTCCCAAGGGTAAGAGAAGAAATTGGACTCAAAAAGTTGTTGTACAATTTGTCCTGAGTACGCTTATAGCCCATATGTGGGGGTAAACCACTGTTTGGGCGGATGGGAGAGCTCGGAAGGGAAGGAGCGCCGTTTGACTTTTCAATGCAAAATTGACAGGAATTGAGATGGGACGTCATGTTGCGTTTGAAGAGCCACTGATGTGCCTAAACATTGAAACCCCCCACAAGTGACAACATTTTGGAAAGTCCCCCTAAGGAACTTATCTAGAGGTGTGGTGAGCACTTTGACCCACCAAGTGCTTCACAGAAGTTTATAATGTAGAACCGTAAAAATAAAAAATCATATTTTTTCACAAAAATTATCTTTTTGCCCCCAATTTTTTATTTTCCCAAGGGTAAGAGAAGAAATTGGACCCCAATAGTTGTTGTACAATTTGTCCTGAGTACGCTGATACCCCATATGTGGGGGTAAACCACTGTTTGGGTGGATGGGAGAGCTCGGAAGGGAAGGAGCGCCGTTTGACTTTTCAAAGCAAAATTGACAGGAATTGAGATGGGACGCCATGTTGCGTTTGAAGAGCCACTGATGTGCCTAAACATTGAAACCCCCCACAAATGACACCATTTTGGAAAGTAGACCCCCTAAGGAACTTATCTAGAGGTGTGGTGAGCACTTTGACCCACCAAGTGCTTCACAGAAGTTTATAATGCAGAGCCGTAAAAATAAAACAAAATTTTTTTCCCACAAAAATTATTTTTTTAGCCCCCAGTTTTGTATTTTCCTGAGGGTAACAGGAGAAATTGGACCCCAAAATTTGTTGCCCAATTTGTCCTGAGTGCGATGATACACCATATGTGGGGGGAACCACTGTTTGGGCACATGGGAGGGCTCAGAAGGGAAGGAGTGCCATTTGAATGCAGACTTAGATGGAATGGTCTGCAGTAGAGTTGAGCGACCTTGACCTTTTTAGAGTCGAGCCGGGTTTTGCGAAACCCGACTATGTCCAAAGTCGGGTCGAGTGAAATCGGCCGATTATGACGTAAAGTCGGGATCGACCGAAACACGAAACCCAATGCAAGTCAATGGGGCAGCATAGTCGGCAGTGAGTGGGGGCCAGGAAAACACCTAGAGTGCCCATTTTAATGTCAAAACCATCCATTCTTCTTAATGAAGCTTGTCAAGCGTAATTTACCTTATAATAATTGGAAGGCATTTGAAATTGGGGGTCATTTGGCTAAAGTTGTGTGGGGTAGGGCTGGTTCAAGTAATTAGTGGGCCCAGGAAATCTGGACCACGTCACGGCAGTGGAGCAGGGAGAGGCAAGTATTTCAACTTTGCAAGTGCTGTGAACCTGAGCAAGCAGGGGGGGCCCACTCGTTGGCATTGGCACTGGCACAGGGCCCCTCAAAGTACAGCGGTGTGTTTGCACGGCGGGGGCGCCTCCCACCGGCAGCAACACTTTTGCGTACTATGAGAGGCCCTGTGCCAGTGACGTCGCCAACTAGTATTCCTCCCCCCACCTGATGAAGGAACCTGCACTTTCATCTGCACCTTCCTCTTTGTCCCCGTGTAAGGTGGTATGGTATGCGGGAAGAGCAACCTGACTTTCAGCAGGGTCACAATGTTGTTGTGTAGCGTGCACGGGGAATGTTGCGTTATGGGTCAATGTACCAGCAGACTTATCTATCACTGGCTGGGCAATGGGCACGATGAAGTGGAAACACAGATATAGGCCCAAAGAAGAAAGTGGGCTAAATGCAGTTCAAAATTGGTAACACAGGAATAACCAGGGGGCATTGCAGTGGAGGACAACTGGAATGAGAGGCTGACACAGAGAGTAGGGCCAAATCAGTAAGTAGTCGAAATGCAGTTCAAAATTGACAACCGTAGTAAACAGGCGGCACAGCTTTGTTCAGTGGAGGAGAACAGCAAGGAGTGGCAGACACCGATAGTAGGCCCCAACCCAACTAGTAGGCCAAATGCAGTCTAACATTAACAACTACTTAACGAGAGGCTGAAAATGGAATTTCAGGACAGGAAACCAGGAGAACAGCAAGGAGTGGCAGACACCGATAGTAGGCCCCAAACCAACTAGTACGCCAAATGCAGTTGTTCCATTTAACCACAATTTAATGAGAGCCTGAAGATAGAAGCTCAGGAAAGGCAACCTGGTGAAAACCTTGGAGTGTAACACAACCTGTCTCTACACCCCATACCAAATTTGTAGGCCTAATGCAGCGTAGTTTCCACCAACTACTAAACGAGAGCCGGAAGATCGAAGCTCATGAAAGGCAACCCGGGGAACACCTTGGAGTGTAACACAACCTCTCTCTACACCACGGAAGGGCTGATTCTTAGGAAGGAAGGCTGTTGTAAATAAGCATTGCGCGTCCGAGGGTGATTATATTCTTATTCGGTATCTACTCACCCTCGGACGCGCCATGCTTCTTGATTTGTAATTAATGTTTATTGCAATGTGCTTTTGACTTACTCAATTATTTTTTTAATTATTGATTTTATTAAATTAATAGTTTAACATCTTATTGGAAATAATTTAAAGGAGACGCGACAGGACAACACTCGGTGGATGCCATATCTGTGTTAACAACTCCAAAAAACTTTCAGTTAACTTCTTGCAGGAGAAAGAAATTGTAGCTGTTGGACCTTTGTAGTACAGTTCCAGATATTTGTTGTGTGTTTGTTTTGATTGTTAAAATGTCTGCATTTGAGATCTCAACACGATCTTATTTTTTATAATCAAATTAATTTTTTAAATATTTTATTAGGTTGGTTCAAGGGGTACACGGGCCGCAGTAGACAGGTCAGTGGAGGCCTAGTGGAAGGAGGGACCGCAGATGCGCCACTGTTTCACCCATACACAATTAGTAGGCCTAATGCAGCGTAGTTTCCAACAGCTACTAAACGAGAGCCGGAAGATCGAAGCTCAGGAAAGGCAACCCGGGGAACACCTTGGAGTGTAACACAACCTCTCTCTACACCACGGAAGGGCTGATTCTTAGGAAGGAAGGCTGTTGTAAATAAGCATTGCGCGTCCGAGGGTGATTATATTCTTATTCGGTATCTACTCACCCTCGGACGCACCATGCTTCTTGATTTGTAATTAATGTTTATTTGCAATGTGCTTTTGACTTACTCAATTATTTTTTTAATTATTGATTTTATTAAATTAATAGTTTAACATCTTATTGGAAATAATTTAAAGGAGACGCGACAGGACAACACTCGGTGGATGCCATATCTGTGTTAACAACTCCAAAAAACTTTCAGTTAACTTCTTGCAGGAGAAAGAAATTGTAGCTGTTGGACCTTTGTAGTACAGTTCCAGATATTTGTTGTGTGTTTGTTTTGATTGTTAAAATGTCTGCATTTGAGATCTCAACACGATCTTATTTTTTATAATCAAATTAATTTTTTAAATATTTTATTAGGTTGGTTCAAGGGGTACACGGGCCGCAGTAGACAGGTCAGTGGAGGCCTAGTGGAAGGAGGGACCGCAGATGCGCCACTGTTTCACCCATACACAATTAGTAGGCCTAATGCAGCGTAGTTTCCAACAGCTACTAAACGAGAGCCGGAAGATCGAAGCTCAGGAAAGGCAACCCGGGGAACACCTTGGAGTGTAACACAACCTCTCTCTACACCACGGAAGGGCTGATTCTTAGGAAGGAAGGCTGTTGTAAATAAGCATTGCGCGTCCGAGGGTGATTATATTCTTATTCGGTATCTACTCACCCTCGGACGCGCCATGCTTCTTGATTTGTAATTAATGTTTATTTGCAATGTGCTTTTGACTTACTCAATTATTTTTTTAATTATTGATTTTATTAAATTAATAGTTTAACATCTTATTGGAAATAATTTAAAGGAGACGCGACAGGACAACACTCGGTGGATGCCATATCTGTGTTAACAACTCCAAAAAACTTTCAGTTAACTTCTTGCAGGAGAAAGAAATTGTAGCTGTTGGACCTTTGTAGTACAGTTCCAGATATTTGTTGTGTGTTTGTTTTGATTGTTAAAATGTCTGCATTTGAGATCTCAACACGATCTTATTTTTTATAATCAAATTAATTTTTTAAATATTTTATTAGGTTGGTTCAAGGGGTACACGGGCCGCAGTAGACAGGTCAGTGGAGGCCTAGTGGAAGGAGGGACCGCAGATGCGCCACTGTTTCACCCATACACAATTAGTAGGCCTAATGCAGCGTAGTTTCCAACAGCTACTAAACGAGAGCCGGAAGATCGAAGCTCAGGAAAGGCAACCCGGGGAACACCTTGGAGTGTAACACAACCTCTCTCTACACCACGGAAGGGCTGATTCTTAGGAAGGAAGGCTGTTGTAAATAAGCATTGCGCGTCCGAGGGTGATTATATTCTTATTCGGTATCTACTCACCCTCGGACGCGCCATGCTTCTTGATTTGTAATTAATGTTTATTTGCAATGTGCTTTTGACTTACTCAATTATTTTTTTAATTATTGATTTTATTAAATTAATAGTTTAACATCTTATTGGAAATAATTTAAAGGAGACGCGACAGGACAACACTCGGTGGATGCCATATCTGTGTTAACAACTCCAAAAAACTTTCAGTTAACTTCTTGCAGGAGAAAGAAATTGTAGCTGTTGGACCTTTGTAGTACAGTTCCAGATATTTGTTGTGTGTTTGTTTTGATTGTTAAAATGTCTGCATTTGAGATCTCAACACGATCTTATTTTTTATAATCAAATTAATTTTTTAAATATTTTATTAGGTTGGTTCAAGGGGTACACGGGCAGCAATAGACAGGTCAGTGGAGGCCTAGTGGAAGGAGTGACGGCAGACAGGCATCAAAGGCCTAACATTGGGCTGGCTGTAGGCAAGTTAAAATTGGTTCCAGGGGAACACGGCCATCAGTGGCCTGGTCAGTGTAGTTGTAGTTGAAAGAACGGGACGCAGACAGGCTTCGAAGGCCTAACATAATAACATAGGGCTGGCTGTAGGCAAGTTAAAATTGGTTCCAGGGGAACACGGCCATCAGTGGCCTGGTCAGTGTAGTTGTAGTTTAAAGAACGGGCCGCAGACAGGCTTCGAAGGCCTAACATAACAAACTTGGGCTGGCTGTAGGCACTTTTAAATTGGTTCCAGGGGTACACGGGCAGCAGTGGTCTGGTCAGTGGAAGTCTAGTGGAAGGAGTGACCGCAGACAGGCTTCCAAGGCCTAACATAACAAACTTGGGCTGGCTGGAGGCACTTTTAAATTGGTTCCAGGGGTACACGGGCAGCGGTGGTCTGGTCAGTGGAAGTCTAGTGGAAGGAGTGACCGCAGACAGGCTTCGAAGGCCTAACATAACAAACTTGGGCTGGCTGGAGGCACTTTTAAATTGGTTCCAGGGGTACACGGGCAGCAGTGGTCTGGTCAGTGGAAGTCTAGTGGAAGGAGTGACCGCAGACAGGCTTCCAAGGCCTAACATAACAAACTTGGGCTGGCTGTAGGCACTTTTAAATTGGTTCCAGGGGTACACGGGCAGCAGTGGTCTGGTCAGTGGAAGTCTAGTGGAAGGAGTGACCGCAGACAGGCTTCGAAGGCCTAACATAACAAACTTGGGCTGGCTGTAGGCACTTTTAAATTGGTTCCAGGGGTACACGGGCAGCGGTGGTCTGGTCAGTGGAAGTCTAGTGGAAGGAGTGACCGCAGACAGGCTTCCAAGGCCTAACATAACAAACGTGGGCTGGCTGGAGGCACTTTTAAATTGGTTCCAGGGGTACACGGGCAGCAGTGGTCTGGTCAGTGGAAGTCTAGTGGAAGGAGTGACCGCAGACAGGCTTCGAAGGCCTAACATAACAAACTTGGGCTGGCTGTAGGCACTTTTAAATTGGTTCCAGGGGTACACGGGCAGCAGTGGTCTGGTCAGTGGAAGTCTAGTGGAAGGAGTGACCGCAGACAGGCTTCCAAGGCCTAACATAACAAACTTGGGCTGGCTGTAGGCACTTTTAAATTGGTTCCAGGGGTACACGGGCAGCAGTGGTCTGGTCAGTGGAAGTCTAGTGGAAGGAGTGACCGCAGACAGGCTTCCAAGGCCTAACATAACAAACTTGGGCTGGCTGTAGGCACTTTTAAATTGGTTCCAGGGGTACACGGGCAGCGGTGGTCTGGTCAGTGGAAGTCTAGTGGAAGGAGTGACCGCAGACAGGCTTCGAAGGCCTAACATAACAAACTTGGGCTGGCTGGAGGCACTTTTAAATTGGTTCCAGGGGTACACGGGCAGCAGTGGTCTGGTCAGTGGAAGTCTAGTGGAAGGAGTGACCGCAGACAGGCTTCCAAGGCCTAACATAACAAACTTGGGCTGGCTGTAGGCACTTTTAAATTGGTTCCAGGGTAACACGGCCAGCAGTGGCCTGGTCAGTGTAGTAGTTGTAGAAAGAAGGGACCGCAGACAGGCTTCGAAGGCCTAACATAACAAAAATGTCAAAACAATGGTATTGTCAGTGCCAGGACTACACATTGGTGAAGCTGTGAGAGATAATTTTGCTAGTGGTAGAGCACTGTTTGAGCTGGGGGGGGGAACTGTCTTGTGGCCGGCGGTACAGGCACAGGGCCCCTCATATTACAACGGTGTGTCTGACGTTGGGTGCGCACCACCACCGCCAGAGACACTTTATTGTACTATGAGGGACCCAGTGGCAGTGCCGTCGACCAAAAGCGGCCACACCCACCTCTTCAGACAAACAGCACTCTCAAGGGTCCAAGCGCAAAGTGGCGATAGCACGGCCCCGTGTGGGGACTTTGGCCATTTCGTGAGGTGGAAACATGTCGTATGCTGGACAATCAGGTGAAGAAAATTACGAGATTGGAAAAGTCATTCAGAATAGTCCACAGGCAAGACCTTTTCATAGGAAAGCTAGGTGTCAGCCGGGCAGGGTGGGGCAAAAGATTTTGAAATCCAGTTGTGGTTCATTTTAATGAAGGTTAGATCATCTACATTTTGGGTAGCCAGACGAGTCCTTTTTTCTGTTAGTATTGAACCTGCAGCACTGAATACTCTTTCTGATAGGACACTAGCTGCCGGGCAAGCAAGCTCCTGCAATGCATATTCTGCCAATTCTGGCCAGGTGTCTAATTTTGATGCCCAGTAATCAAATGGGAATGACGGTTGAGGGAGAACGTCGATAAGGGATGAAAAATAGTTTGTAACCATACTGGACAAATGTTGTCTCCTGTCACTTTGAATTGATGCTGCAGTACCTGTCCTGTCTGCGGTCATAGAAAAATCACTCCACAACCTGGTCAGAAAACCCCTCTGGCCAACGCCACTTCTGATTTCTGCCCCTCTAACACCTCTGGTCTGCTGGCCCCTGGAGCTTGTGTGAGAATGATCACGGGCGCTGTGTGCAGGGAATGCCAGAAGCAAACGGTCAACAAGAGTTGATTGTTTTGTTGCTAATATTAGTTCCAAGTTCTCATGTGGCATAATATTTTGCAATTTGCCTTTATAGCGAGGATCAAGGAGGCAGGCCAACCAGTAATCGTCATCGTTCATCATTTTTGTAATGCGTGTGTCCCTTTTGAGGATACGCAAGGCATAATCCGCCATGTGGGCCAAAGTTCCCGTTGTCAAATCTGCGGTTGTGCTTGGTTGAGGGGCAGTTGCAGGCAAATCTACGTCACTTGTGTCCCTCAAAAAACCAGAACCCGGCCTTGCCACGCCACCAATTTCCCGTGCCCCCGGGAAAGCTTCCTCATTAAAAATATACTCATCCCCATCATCCTCCTCATCCTCCACCTCCTCTTCGCCCGGTACCTCGTCATGTACACTGCCCTGATCAGACAATCGCTGACTGTCATCAAGGCTTTCCTCTTCCTCTGGTGCAGACGCCTGATCCTTTATGTGCGTCAAACTTTGCATCAGCAGACGCATTAGGGGGATGCTCATGCTTATTATGGCGTTGTCTGCACTAACCAGCCGTGTGCATTCCTCAAAACACTGAAGGACTTGACACATGTCTTGAATCTTCGACCACTGCACACCTGACAACTCCATGTCTGCCATCCTACTGCCTGCCCGTGTATGTGTATCCTCCCACAAAAACATAACAGCCCGCCTCTGTTCGCACAGTCTCTGAAGCATGTGCAGTGTTGAGTTCCACCTTGTTGCAACGTCTATGATTAGGCGATGCTGGGGAAGGTTCAAAGAACGCTGATAGGTCTGCATACGGCTGGAGTGTACAGGCGAACGGCGGATATGTGCGCAAAGTCCACGCACTTTGAGGAGCAGGTCGGATAACCCCGGATAACTTTTCAGGAAGCACTGCACCACCAGGTTTAAGGTGTGAGCCAGGCAAGGAATGTGTTTCAGTTGGGAAAGGGAGATGGCAGCCATGAAATTCCTTCCGTTATCACTCACTACCTTGCCTGCCTCAAGATCTACAGTGCCCAGCCACGACTGCGTTTCTTGCTGCAAGAACTCGGACAGAACTTCCGCGGTGTGTCTATTGTCGCCCAAACACTTCATAGCCAATACAGCCTGCTGACGTTTGCCAGTAGCTGCCCCATAATGGGAGACCTGGTGTGCAACAGTGGCAGGTGCGGATGGAGTGTTTGTGCGACTGCGGTCTGTGGACGAGCTCTTGCTTCTGCAGGAGGACGAGGAGGAGGAGGAGGAGGAGGGGGTGCGAACGGCTACAGACAACTGTTTACTAGACCGTGGCCTAGGCAGAACTGTCCCAAACTTGCTGTCCCCTGTGGACCCTGAATCCACCACATTTACCCAGTGTGCCGTGATGGACACGTAACGTCCCTGGCCATGCCTACTGGTCCATGCATCGGTTGTCAGGTGCACCTTTGTGCTCACAGATTGCCTGAGTGCATGGACGATGCGCTCTTTAACATGCTGGTGGAGGGCTGGGATGGCTTTTCTGGAAAAAAAGTGTCGACTGGGTAGCTCGTAGCGTGGTACAGCGTAGTCCAACAGGTCTTTGAAAGCTTCGCTTTCAACTAACCGGTAGGGAATCATCTCTAACGAGATTAGTCTAGCTATGTGGGCGTTCAAACCCTGTGTACGCGGATGCGAGGCTAAGTATTTCCTTTTTCTAACCATAGTCTCATGTAGGGTGAGCTGGACTGGAGAGCTGGAGATCGTGGAACTAGCGGGGGTGCCGGTGGACATGGCAGACTGAGAGACGGTGGGAGATGGTATTGTTGCCGCCGGTGCCCTAGATGCAGTGTTTCCTACTACGAAACTGGTGATTCCCTGACCCTGACTGCTTTGGCCTGGCAAAGATACCTGCACAGATACAGCAGGTGGTGCGCTAAATGGTGGTCCTACACTGCCGGAAGGGATGTTGCGTTGATGACTAGCTTCATTGGCCGAGGGTGCAACAACCTTAAGGGACGTTTGGTAGTTAGTCCAAGCTTTCAAATGCATGGTGGTTAAATGTCTATGCATGCAACTAGTATTGAGACTTTTCAGATTCTGACCTCTGCTTAAGGAAGTAGAACATTTTTGACAGATGACTTTGCACTGATCAATTGGATGTTGTTTAAAAAAATGCCAGACTGCACTCTTTCTAGCATCGGATACCTTTTCAGGCATTGCAGACTGAGCTTTAACCGGATGGGCACGCTGTCCTCCACCAGGTTTTGGCTTTGCCACGCGTTTTGGGCAAGATACGGGCCCGGCAGATGGAACCTGTGGCGATGTTGATGCCTGCTGCGGCCCCTCCTCCTCCTCTGCTTCAGAACTGCTGCCGCCTGCACCCTGTTCCCCCAATGGCTGCCAATCGGGGTCAAGAACTGGGTCATCTAATAACTCTTCTTGTACCTCCTGCGCAACTTCGTCTGTGTCACCGTGTCGTTTGGTGGTATAGCGTTCGTGATGGGGCAACATAGTCTCATCAGGGTCTGATTCTTGATCAGCACCCTGCGAGGGCAATGTTGTGGTCTGAGTCAAAGGACCAGCATAGTAGTCTGGCTGTGGCTGTGCATCAGTGCACTCCATGTCAGATTCAACTTGTAATGGGCATGGACTGTTAACTGCTTCACTTTCTAAGCCAGGGACGGTATGTGTAAAGAGCTCCATGGAGTAACCCGTTGTGTCGCCTGCTGCATTCTTCTCTGTTGTTGTTTTTGCTGAAGAGGACAAGGAAGTGACTTGTCCCTGACCGTGAACATCCACTAACGACGCGCTGCTTTTACTTTTACCAGTTTCACGAGAGGAGGCAAAAGAGCTAGAGGCTGAGTCAGCAAGATAAGCCAAAACTTGCTCTTGCTGCTCCGGCTTTAAAAGCGGTTTTCCTAATCCCAGAAAAGGGAGCGTTCGAGGCCTTGTGTAGCCGGACGACGAACCTGGCTCCACAGCTCCAGACTTAGGTGCAATATTTTTTTCCCCACGACCACCTGATGCTCCACCACTACCACTACCCTCATTACCAGCTGACAATGAACGCCCCCGGCCACGACCTCTTCCACTAGACTTCCTCATTGTTTTAAAAACGTAACCAAACTAACGTTATTTGTTGCAGTCACACAACTTACACGGTGAGCTATAACTTCAGTATGATTTAGCTACCCCTTTACAGGTTGGTGAGACCACAGCGAAAATCAGGCCCAATGTTACACACTCTGTTTTTGGTGGCTGCAAATTAGAGAGATGCCCCACACGCAGGACTGTCACTGAAGCACAAATGTTAATATTAATGTCACACTATTATTTTTTTTTTATTTTTAATTTTTTCAGGAACACTTTAGAAACCCCAAAAAAAAAAAAAAATAGATTTTTGCAGGGAGAATTTAGAAAACAAATGTAACAAACTATATGCTTTCTATGGGCCACTGAGTGAGAGATGACGCACACAGGAATCAGGAGTGGCACACAAGCCCAGAGGCCAATATTTTTCTACCAATGATTGATGGAGTTATTTTCTCTGGTAGATTTTGGAACCCAAATCAAGGAAAAAAAATATAGGCTTTCTATGGACCACAATTGGAGAGAGAGAGAGAGAGAGAGAGAGAGATGGCACACCCAGGAGTCAAGACTGGCACACAAGCAGAAAGGCCAATATTAATCTCCCACTGTTTTTTTTGGTTGTTTTTTTTTTTTTTTTTCAGGGAGACTTTAGAAAAAAAAATAATAAAAAAAATATGATTTTATCAGGAAGAATTTAGAAACCAAATAAAATAAAATGATTTTTTCAGGGAGAATTTATAAAACAAATAAAAACAAAAATAGGCGTTCTATGGCCCACTGACTGAGAGATGACGCACAGAGGAGTCAGGAGTGGCACACAAGCCCAGAGGCCAATATTTTTCTACCAATGATTGATGTAGTTATTTTCTCTGGTAGATTTTGGAACCCAAATCAAGGAAAAAAAATATAGGCTTTCTATGGACCACAATTGGAGAGAGAGAGAGAGAGAGAGAGATGGCACACCCAGGAGTCAAGACTGGCACACAAGCAGAAAGGCCAATATTAATCTCCCACTGTTTTTTTTGGTTGTTTTTTTTTTTTTTTTTTCAGGGAGACTTTAGAAAAAAAAATAATAAAAAAAATATTATTTTATCAGGAAGAATTTAGAAACCAAATAAAATAAAATGATTTTTTCAGGGAGAATTTATAAAACAAATAAAAACAAAAATAGGCGTTCTATGGCCCACTGACTGAGAGATGACGCACAGAGGAGTCAGGAGTGGCACACAAGCCCAGAGGCCAATATTTTTCTACCAATGATTGATGTAGTTATTTTCTCTGGTAGATTTTGGAACCCAAATCAAGGAAAAAAAATATAGGCTTTCTATGGACCACAATTGGAGAGAGAGAGAGAGAGAGAGAGATGGCACACCCAGGAGTCAAGACTGGCACACAAGCAGAAAGGCCAATATTAATCTCCCACTGTTTTTTTTGGTTGTTTTTTTTTTTTTTTTTTCAGGGAGACTTTAGAAAAAAAAATAATAAAAAAAATATTATTTTATCAGGAAGAATTTAGAAACCAAATAAAATAAAATGATTTTTTCAGGGAGAATTTATAAAACAAATAAAAACAAAAATAGGCGTTCTATGGCCCACTGACTGAGAGATGACGCACAGAGGAGTCAGGAGTGGCACACAAGCCCAGAGGCCAATATTTTTCTACCAATGATTGATGTAGTTATTTTCTCTGGTAGATTTTGGAACCCAAATCAAGGAAAAAAAATATAGGCTTTCTATGGACCACAATTGGAGAGAGAGAGAGAGAGAGAGAGAGAGATGGCACACCCAGGAGTCAAGACTGGCACACAAGCAGAAAGGCCAATATTAATCTCCCACTGTTTTTTTTGGTTGTTTTTTTTTTTTTTTTTCAGGGAGACTTTAGAAAAAAAAATAATAAAAAAAATATGATTTTATCAGGAAGAATTTAGAAACCAAATAAAATAAAATGATTTTTTCAGGGAGAATTTATAAAACAAATAAAAACAAAAATAGGCGTTCTATGGCCCACTGACTGAGAGATGACGCACAGAGGAGTCAGGAGTGGCACACAAGCCCAGAGGCCAATATTTTTCTACCAATGATTGATGTAGTTATTTTCTCTGGTAGATTTTGGAACCCAAATCAAGGAAAAAAAATATAGGCTTTCTATGGACCACAATTGGAGAGAGAGAGAGAGAGAGAGATGGCACACCCAGGAGTCAAGACTGGCACACAAGCAGAAAGGCCAATATTAATCTCCCACTGTTTTTTTTGGTTGTTTTTTTTTTTTTTTTTTCAGGGAGACTTTAGAAAAAAAAAATAATAAAAAAAATATGATTTTATCAGGAAGAATTTAGAAACCAAATAAAATAAAATGATTTTTTCAGGGAGAATTTATAAAACAAATAAAAACAAAAATAGGCGTTCTATGGCCCACTGACTGAGAGATGATGCACAGAGGAGTCAGGAGTGGCACACAAGCCCAGAGGCCAATATTTTTCTACCAATGATTGATGTAGTTATTTTCTCTGGTAGATTTTGGAACCCAAATCAAGGAAAAAAAATATAGGCTTTCTATGGACCACAATTGGAGAGAGAGAGAGAGAGAGAGAGAGATGGCACACCCAGGAGTCAAGACTGGCACACAAGCAGAAAGGCCAATATTAATCTCCCACTGTTTTTTTTGGTTGTTTTTTTTTTTTTTTTTTCAGGGAGACTTTAGAAAAAAAAAATAATAAAAAAAATATGATTTTATCAGGAAGAATTTAGAAACCAAATAAAATAAAATGATTTTTTCAGGGAGAATTTATAAAACAAATAAAAACAAAAATAGGCGTTCTATGGCCCACTGACTGAGAGATGACGCACAGAGGAGTCAGGAGTGGCACACAAGCCCAGAGGCCAATATTTTTCTACCAATGATTGATGTAGTTATTTTCTCTGGTAGATTTTGGAACCCAAATCAAGGAAAAAAAATATAGGCTTTCTATGGACCACAATTGGAGAGAGAGAGAGAGAGAGAGAGATGGCACACCCAGGAGTCAAGACTGGCACACAAGCAGAAAGGCCAATATTAATCTCCCACTGTTTTTTTTGGTTGTTTTTTTTTTTTTTTTTTCAGGGAGACTTTAGAAAAAAAAATAATAAAAAAAATATGATTTTATCAGGAAGAATTTAGAAACCAAATAAAATAAAATGATTTTTTCAGGGAGAATTTATAAAACTAATAAAACAAAAAATAGGCGTTCTATGGCCCACTAAGTGAGAGATGACGCACACAGGAGTCAAGACTGGCACACAAGCAGAAAGGCCAATATTAATCCCCCACTGTTTTTTTTGTTTGTTTTTTTTTTTGTTTTGTTTTTTTCAGGGAGACTTTAGAAAAAAAATAAATAAAAAAAATATGATTTTATCAGGAAGAATTTAGAAACCAAATAAAATAAAATGATTTTTTCAGGGAGAATTTAGAAAACAAATAAAACCAAAAAAAAACGTTCTATGGCCCACTGACTGAGAGAGAGAGAGAGATGGCACGCTTAGTACTGGCACACAAGCCCAAAGGGCAATATTAATCTCCCTTTTTTTTTCAGGGAGAATTTCTAAAACCCAAAAAAAAAAAAAAAAATAGGCTTTCTATGGCCCACTATTTGTGAGAGAGATGGGACGCTCAGGACTGGCACAGATGGCACGCTCAGGACTGGCACAGAAGCCCAGAGGCCAATATTAATCTCCCTTTTTTTCTGGGAGAATTTATAAAACCAAAAAAATATTTAAATAGGCTTTCTATGGCCCACTATTTGTGAGAGAGATGGCACGCTCAGGACTGGCACAGATGGCACGCTCACAACTGGCACACAAGCCCAGAGGCCAATATTAATCTCCCTTTTTTTCAGGGAGAATTTATAAAACAAAAAAAAAAATTAAATAGGCTTTCTATGGCCCACTATTTGTGAGAGAGATGGCACACTCAGGGCTGGCACAGATGGCACGCTCAGGACTGGCACACAAGCCCAGAGGCCAATATTAATCTCCCTTTTTTTCAGGGAGAATTTATAAAACCCAAAAAAAAATTAAATAGGCTTTCTATGGCCCACTATTTGTGAGAGAGATGCCAGACTCAGGGCTGGCACAGATGGCACGCTCAGGACTGGCACACAAGCCCAGAGGCCAATATTAATCTCCCTTTTTTTCAGGGAGAATTTATAAAACCCCAAAAAAAATTAAATAGGCTTTCTATGGCCCACTATTTGTGAGAGAGATGCCAGACTCAGGACTGGCACAGATGGCACGCTCAGGACTGGCACACAAGCCCAGAGGCCAATATTAATCTCCCTTTTTTTCAGGGAGAATTTATAAAACCCCCAAAAAAATAAAATAGGCTTTCTATGGCCCACTATTTGTGAGAGAGATGGCACACTCAGGACTGGCACACAAGCCCAAAGGCCAATATTAATCTCCCACTGTATTTTTATCAGGGAGAATTTATACACCCCACAAAAAAAAAATACAGAAAAATGAAAAGGCTTTCTATGGCCCACTATGTGAGAGAGATGGCACACACAGGGATGGCACTCTAGCAGAAATGCCAAATTGCCAATCTTAATCTCCCACCAAAAAAAAAAAAAAAAAAAAAAACAGGGAATGTCCTACAATTACTATCTCCCTGCCTGCAGTAATCTCAGCCAGGTATGGCAGGCAGCTACTATCTCCCTGCCTGCAGTAATCTCAGCCAGGTATGGCAGGCAGCAATAAGGAGTGGACTGATGCACAAATCAAATAAAAAGTGTGGACAAACAAAAAAGATAGCTGTGCAGAAAGGAAGGAACAAGAGGATTTTTGCTTTGAAAAAAGCAGTTGGTTTGCACAGCGGCGTACACACAGCAATGCAGCTATCAGGGAGCCTTCTAGGGCAGCCCAATGAGCTACAGCGCTGAGGGGGAAAAAAAAAAAAAAAAACTTCCACTGTCCCTGCACACCGAGGGTGGTGTTGGACAGTGCAAATCGCTGCAGCACAAGCGGTTTTGTGGTTAATGGACCCTGCCTAACGCTATCCCTGCTTCTGACAAAGCGGCAGCAACCTCTCCCTAAGCTCAGATCAGCAGCAGTAAGATGGCGGTCGGCGGGAACGCCTCTTTATAGCCCCTGTGACGTCGCAGACAGCAAGCCAATCACTGCAATGCCCTTCTCTAAGATGGTGGGGACCAGGACCTATGTCATCACGCTGCCCACACTCTGCGTTTACCTTCATTGGCTGAGAAATGGCGCTTTTCGCGTCATTGAAACGCGACTTTGGCGCGAAAGTCGCGTACCGCATGGCCGACCCCGCACAGGGGTCGGATCGGGTTTCATGAAACCCCGACTTAGCCAAAAGTCGGCGACTTTTGAAAATGTTCGACCCGTTTCGCTTAACCCTAGTCTGCAGGTGTCACATTGCGTTTGCAGAGCCCCTAATGTACCTAAACAGTAGAAACCCCCCACAAGTGACACCATTTTGGAAAGTAGACCCCCTTAGGAACTTATCTAGATGTGTGCTGAGCGCTTTGACCCACCAAGGGCTTCACAGAAGTTTATAATGGAGAGCCGTAAAAATAAAACAAAAATTTTTTCCCACAAAAATTATTTTTTAGCCCCCAGTTTTGTATTTTCCCGAGGGTAACAGGAGAAATTCGATCGCACAATTTGTTGCCCAATTTGTCCTGAGTGCGCTGATACCCCATATGTGGGGGGGAACCACTGTTTGGGCGCATGGGAGGGCTCGGAAGGGAAGGAGCTCCATTTGGAATGAGAACTTAGATGGAATGGTCTGCAGGTGTCACATTGCATTTGCAGAGCCCCTAATGTACCTAAACAGTAGAAACCTCCCACAAGTGACACCATTTTGGAAACTAGACCCCCTAAGGAACTCATCTAGATGTGTTGTGATAGCTTTGAACCCCCAAGTGTTTCACTACAGTTTGTAACGCAGAGCCGTGAAAATTAAAAAAAAAAATCTTTCCCCCCAAAATTACATTTTAGCCCCCAGTTTTGTATTTTCCCGAGGGTAAGAGGAGAAATTCGACCCCAAAAGTTGTTGTCCAATTTGTCCTGAGTACGCTGATACCCCGTATGTTGGGGGAAACCAACGTTTGAGCGCATGGCAGAGCTCGGAAGGGAAGGAGCGCCATTTGGAATGCAGACTTAGATGGAATGGTCTGCAGACGTCACATTGCGTTTGCAGAACCCCTAATGTACCTAAACACAAGTGACCCCATATTGGAAACTAGACCCCCCAGGGAACTAATCTAGATGTGTTGTGAGAACTTTGAACCCCCAAGTGTTTCACTACAGTTTATAACGCAGAGCCGTGAAAATAAAAAATCTTTTTTTTTCCCACAAAAAATATGTTTTAGCCCTGAGTTTTGTATTTTCCCAAGGGTAGCAGGAGAAATTGGACCCCAAAAGTTGTTGTCCTATTTGTCCTGAGTACGCTGATACCCCATATGTTGGGGTAAACCCCTGTTTGGGCACACGGGAGAGCTCGGAAGGGAAGAAGCACTGTTTTACTTTTTCAACGCAGAATTGGCTGGAATTGAGATCGGACGCCATGTCGCGTTTGGAGAGCCCCTGATGTGCCTAAACAGTGGAAACCCCCCAATTATAACTGAAACCCTAATCCAAACACATCCCTAACCCTAATCCCAACAGTAACCCTAACCACTAGAGTTGAGCGACCTTGACCTTTTTAGAGTCGAGCCGGGTTTTGCGAAACCCGACTATGTCCAAAGTCGGGTCGAGTGAAATCGGCCGATTATGACGTAAAGTCGGGATCGACCGAAACACGAAACCCAATGCCAGTCAATGGGGCAGCATAGTCGGCAGTGAGTGGGGGCCAGGAAAACACCTAGAGTACCAATTTTAATGTCAAAACCATCCATTCTTCTTAATGAAGCTTGTCAAGCGTAATTTACCTTATAATAATTGGAAGGCATTTGAAATTGGGGGTCATTTGGCTAAAGTTGTGGGGGGTAGGGCTGGTTCAAGTAATTAGTGGGCCCAGGAAATCTGGACCACGTCACGGCAGTGGAGCAGGGAGAGGTAAGTATTTCAACTTTGCAAGTGCTGTGAACCTGAGCAAGCAGGGGGGGCCCACTCGTTGGCATTGGCACTGGCACAGGGCCCCTCAAAGTACAGCGGTGTGTTTGCACGGCGGGGGCGCCTCCCACCGGCAGCAACACTTTTGCGTACTATGAGAGGCCCTGTGCCAGTGACGTCGCCAACTAGTATTCCTCCCCCCACCTGATGAAGGAACCTGCACTTTCATCTGCACCTTCCTCTTTGTCCCCGTGTAAGGTGGTATGGTATGCGGGAAGAGCAACCTGACTTTCAGCAGGGTCACAATGTTGTTGTGTAGCGTGCACGGGGAATGTTGCGTTATGGGTCAATGTACCAGCAGACTCATCTATCACTGGCTGGGCAATGGGCACGATGAAGTGGAAACACAGATATAGGCCCAAAGAAGAAAGTGGGCTAAATGCAGTTCAAAATTGGTAACACAGGAATAACCAGGGGGCATTGCAGTGGAGGACAACTGGAATGAGAGGCTGACACAGAGAGTAGGGCCAAATCAGTAAGTAGTCGAAATGCAGTTCAAAATTGGCAACCGTAGTAAACAGGCGGCACAGCTTTGTTCAGTGGAGGAGAACAGCAAGGAGTGGCAGACACCGATAGTAGGCCCCAACCCAACTAGTAGGCCAAATGCAGTCTAACATTAACAACTACTTAACGAGAGGCTGAAAATGGAATTCAGGACAGGAAACCAGGAGAACAGCAAGGAGTGGCAGACACCGATAGTAGGCCCCAAACCAACTAGTACGCCAAATGCAGTTGTTCCATTTAACCACAATTTAATGAGAGCCTGAAGATAGAAGCTCAGGAAAGGCAACCTGGGGAACACCTTGGAGTGTAACACACCATCTCTCTCCACCCCATACCCATTTTGTAGGCCTAATGCTGTGTACTTTTCTACAACTACTAAACGAGAGTCGGAAGACCGAAGCAATGGCAAGGAAACCTGGGGAACACCTTGGAGTGTAACACACCATCTCTCTCCACCCCATACCCAATTTGTAGGCCTAATGCAGCCTACTTTCCGACACCTACTAAACGAGAGCATGAAGATCGAAGTTCAGGAAAGGCAACCTGGGGAACACCTTGGAGTGTAACACACCATCTCTCTCCACCCCATACCCAATTTTTAGGCCTAATGCAGTGTACTTTTCTACAACTACTAAACGAGAGTCGGAAGACCGAAGCAATGGCAAGGAAACCTGGGGAACACCTTGGAGTGTAACACACCATCTCTCTCCACCCCATTCCCCATTTTTTAGGCCTAATGCAGCCTACTTTCCGACACCTACTAAACGAGAGCATGAAGATCGAAGCTCAGGAAAGGCAACCTGGGGAACACCTTGGAGTGTAACACACCATCTCTCTCCACCCCATACCCATTTTGTAGGCCTAATGCTGTGTACTTTTCTACAACTACTAAACGAGAGTCGGAAGACCGAAGCAATGGCAAGGAAACCTGGGGAACACCTTGGAGTGTAACACACCATCTCTCTCCACCCCATACCCAATTTGTAGGCCTAATGCAGCCTACTTTCCGACACCTACTAAACGAGAGCATGAAGATCGAAGCTCAGGAAAGGCAACCTGGGGAACACCTTGGAGTGTAACACACCATCTCTCTCCACCCCATACCCAATTTGTAGGCCTAATGCAGCCTACTTTCCGACACCTACTAAACGAGAGCATGAAGATCGAAGCTCAGGAAAGGCAACCTGGGGAACACCTTGGAGTGTAACACACCATCTCTCTCCACCCCATACCCATTTTTTAGGCCTAATGCAGTGTACTTTTCTACAACTACTAAACGAGAGTCGGAAGACCGAAGCAATGGCAAGGAAACCTGGGGAACACCTTGGAGTGTAACACACCATCTCTCTCCACCCCATTCCCCATTTTTTAGGCCTAATGCAGCCTACTTTCCGACACCTACTAAACGAGAGCATGAAGATCGAAGCTCAGGAAAGGCAACCTGGGGAACACCTTGGAGTGTAACACACCATCTCTCTCCACCCCATACCCATTTTGTAGGCCTAATGCAGCGTACTTTTCTACAACTACTAAACGAGAGCATGAAGATCGAAGCTCAGGAAAGGCAACCTGGTGAAAACCTTGGAGTGTAACACAACCTGTCTCTACACCCCATACCAAATTTGTAGGCCTAATGCAGCGTAGTTTCCACCAACTACTAAACGAGAGCCGGAAGATCGAAGCTCATGAAAGGCAACCCGGGGAACACCTTGGAGTGTAACACAACCTCTCTCTACACCACGAAAGGGCTGATTCTTAGGAAGGAAGGCTGTTGTAAATAGGCATTGCGCGTCCGAGGGTGATTATATTCTTATTCGGTATCTACTCACCCTCGGACGCGCCATGCTTCTTGATTTGTAATTAATGTTTATTTGCAATGTGCTTTTGACTTACTCAATTATTTTTTTAATTATTGATTTTATTAAATTAATAGTTTAACATCTTATTGGAAATAATTTAAAGGAGACGCGACAGGACAACACTCGGTGGATGCCATATCTGTGTTAACAACTCCAAAAAACTTTCAGTTAACTTCTTGCTGGAGAAAGAAATTGTAGCTGTTGGACCTTTGTAGTACAGTTCCAGATATTTGTTGTGTGTTTGTTTTGATTGTTAAAATGTCTGCATTTGAGATCTCAACACGATCTTATTTTTTATAATCAAATTAATTTTTTAAATATTTTATTAGGTTGGTTCAAGGGGTACACGGGCCGCAGTAGACAGGTCAGTGGAGGCCTAGTGGAAGGAGGGACCGCAGATGCGCCACTGTTTCACCCATACACAATTAGTAGGCCTAATGCAGCGTAGTTTCCAACAGCTACTAAACGAGAGCCGGAAGATCGAAGCTCAGGAAAGTCAACCTGGGGAACACCTTGGAGTGTAACACAACCTCTCTCTACACCACGGAAGGGCTGATTCTTAGGAAGGAAGGCTGTTTTAAATAAGCATTGCGCGTCCGAGGGTGATTATATTCTTATTCGGTATCTACTCACCCTCGGACGCGCCATGCTTCTTGATTTGTAATTAATGTTTATTTGCAATGTGCTTTTGACTTACTCAATTATTTTTTTAATTATTGATTTTATTAAATTAATAGTTTAACATCTTATTGGAAATAATTTAAAGGAGACGCGACAGGACAACACTCGGTGGATGCCATATCTGTGTTAACAACTCCAAAAAACTTTCAGTTAACTTCTTGCAGGAGAAAGAAATTGTAGCTGTTGGACCTTTGTAGTACAGTTCCAGATATTTGTTGTGTGTTTGTTTTGATTGTTAAAATGTCTGCATTTGAGATCTCAACACGATCTTATTTTTTATAATCAAATTAATTTTTTAAATATTTTATTAGGTTGGTTCAAGGGATACACGGGCCGCAGTAGACAGGTCAGTGGAGGCCTAGTGGAAGGAGGGACCGCAGATGCGCCACTGTTTCACCAATACACAATTAGTAGGCCTAATGCAGCGTAGTTTCCAACAGCTACTAAACGAGAGCCGGAAGATCGAAGCTCAGGAAAGGCAACCTGGGGAACACCTTGGAGTGTAACACAACCTCTCTCTACACCACGGAAGGGCTGATTCTTAGGAAGGAAGGCTGTTTTAAATAAGCATTGCGCGTCCGAGGGTGATTATATTCTTATTCGGTATCTACTCACCCTCGGACGCGCCATGCTTCTTGATTTGTAATTAATGTTTATTTGCAATGTGCTTTTGACTTACTCAATTATTTTCTTAATGATTGATTTTATTAAATTAATAGTTTAACATCTTATTGGAAATAATTTAAAGGAGACGCGACAGGACAACACTCGGTGGATGCCATATCTGTGTTAACAACTCCAAAAAACTTTCAGTTAACTTCTTGCAGGAGAAAGAAATTGTAGCTGTTGGACCTTTGTAGTACAGTTCCAGATATTTGTTGTGTGTTTGTTTTGATTGTTAAAATGTCTGCATTTGAGATCTCAACACGATCTTATTTTTTATAATCAAATTAATTTTTTTTATATTTAATGATGTTGGTTCAAGGGGTACACGGGCAGCAATAGACAGGTCAGTGGAGGCCTAGTGGAAGGAGTGACGGCAGACAGGCATCAAAGGCCTAACATTGGGCTGGCTGTAGGCAAGTTAAAATTGGTTCCAGGGGAACACGGCCATCAGTGGCCTGGTCAGTGTAGTTGTAGTTGAAAGAACGGGACGCAGACAGGCTTCGAAGGCCTAACATAATAACATAGGGCTGGCTGTAGGCAAGTTAAAATTGGTTCCAGGGGAACACGGCCATCAGTGGCCTGGTCAGTGTAGTTGTAGTTGAAAGAACGGGACGCAGACAGGCTTCGAAGGCCTAACATAACAAACTTGGGCTGGCTGTAGGCACTTTTAAATTTGTTCCAGGGGTACACGGGCAGCAGTGGTCTGGTCAGTGGAAGTCTAGTGGAAGGAGTGACCGCAGACAGGCTTCCAAGGCCTAACATAACAAACTTGGGCTGGCTGTAGGCACTTTTAAATTGGTTCCAGGGGTACACGGGCAGCAGTGGTCTGGTCAGTGGAAGTCTAGTGGAAGGAGTGACCGCAGACAGGCTTCCAAGGCCTAACATAACAAACTTGGGCTGGCTGTAGGCACTTTTAAATTGGTTCCAGGGGTACACGGGCAGCAGTGGTCTGGTCTGTGGAAGTCTAGTGGAAGGAGTGACCGCAGACAGGCTTCGAAGGCCTAACATAACAAACTTGGGCTGGCTGTAGGCACTTTTAAATTGGTTCCAGGGGTACACGGGCAGCAGTGGTCTGGTCTGTGGAAGTCTAGTGGAAGGAGTGACCGCAGACAGGCTTCGAAGGCCTAACATAACAAACTTGGGCTGGCTGTAGGCACTTTTAAATTGGTTCCAGGGGTACACGGGCAGCAGTGGTCTGGTCAGTGGAAGTCTAGTGGAAGGAGTGACCGCAGACAGGCTTCCAAGGCCTAACATTACAAACTTGGGCTGGCTGTAGGCACTTTTAAATTGGTTCCAGGGGTACACGGGCAGCAGTGGTCTGGTCTGTGGAAGTCTAGTGGAAGGAGTGACCGCAGACAGGCTTCGAAGGCCTAACATAACAAACTTGGGCTGGCTGTAGGCACTTTTAAATTGGTTCCAGGGGTACACGGGCAGCAGTGGTCTGGTCAGTGGAAGTCTAGTGGAAGGAGTGACCGCAGACAGGCTTCCAAGGCCTAACATTACAAACTTGGGCTGGCTGTAGGCACTTTTAAATTGGTTCCAGGGGTACACGGGCAGCAGTGGTCTGGTCTGTGGAAGTCTAGTGGAAGGAGTGACCGCAGACAGGCTTCGAAGGCCTAACATAACAAACTTGGGCTGGCTGGAGGCACTTTTAAATTGGTTCCAGGGGTACACGGGCAGCAGTGGTCTGGTCAGTGGAAGTCTAGTGGAAGGAGTGACCGCAGACAGGCTTCCAAGGCCTAACATAACAAACTTGGGCTGGCTGTAGGCACTTTTAAATTGGTTCCAGGGGTACACGGGCAGCAGTGGTCTGGTCTGTGGAAGTCTAGTGGAAGGAGTGACCGCAGACAGGCTTCGAAGGCCTAACATAATAAACTTGGGCTGGCTGTAGGCACTTTTAAATTGGTTCCAGGGGTACACGGGCAGCAGTGGTCTGGTCTGTGGAAGTCTAGTGGAAGGAGTGACCGCAGACAGGCTTCGAAGGCCTAACATAACAAACTTGGGCTGGCTGTAGGCACTTTTAAATTGGTTCCAGGGGTACACGGGCAGCAGTGGTCTGGTCAGTGGAAGTCTAGTGGAAGGAGTGACCGCAGACAGGCTTCCAAGGCCTAACATAACAAACTTGGGCTGGCTGTAGGCACTTTTAAATTGGTTCCAGGGGTACACGGGCAGCAGTGGTCTGGTCTGTGGAAGTCTAGTGGAAGGAGTGACCGCAGACAGGCTTCGAAGGCCTAACATAATAAACTTGGGCTGGCTGTAGGCACTTTTAAATTGGTTCCAGGGGTACACGGGCAGCAGTGGTCTGGTCAGTGGAAGTCTAGTGGAAGGAGTGACCGCAGACAGGCTTCAAAGGCCTAACATAACAAACTTGGGCTGGCTGTAGGCACTTTTAAATTGGTTGCAGGGGTACACGGGCAGCAGTGGTCTGGTCAGTGGAAGTCTAGTGGAAGGAGTGACCGCAGACAGGCTTCGAAGGCCTAACATAACAAAATTGGGCTGGCTGTAGGCACTTTTAAATTGGTTCCAGGGGTACATGGGCAGCAGTGTATGGTCAGTGGAAGTCTAGTGGAAGGAGTGACGGCAGACAGTCTTCGAAGGCCTAACATAACAAAATTGGGCTGACTGTAGGCACTTTTAAATTGGTTCCAGGGTAACACGGCCAGCAGTGGCCTGGTCAGTGTAGCAGTTGTAGAAAGAAGGGACCGCAGACAGGCTTCGAAGGCCTAACATAACAAAAATGTCAAAACAATGGTATTGTCAGTGCCAGGCATTGAAGGATGTCAGCGCCTAGACTACACATTGGTGAAGCTGTGAGAGATAATTTTGCTCGTGGTAGAGCACTGTTTGAGCTGGGGGGGGAACTGTCTTGTGGCCGGCGGTACAGGCACAGGGCCCCTCATATTACAACGGTGTGTCTGACGTTGGGTGCGCACCACCACCGCCAGAGACACTTTATTGTACTATGAGGGACCCAGTGGCAGTGCCGTCGACCAAAAGCGGCCACACCCACCTCTTCAGACAAACAGCACTCTCAAGGGTCCAAGCGCAAAGTGGCGATAGCACGGCCCCGTGTGGGGAGTTTGGCCATTTCGTGAGGTGGAAACATGTCGTATGCTGGACAATCAGGTGAAGAAAATTACGAGATTGGAAAAGTCATTCAGAATAGTCCACAGGCAAGACCTTTTCATAGGAAAGCTAGGTGTCAGCCGGGCAGGGTGGGGCAAAAGATTTTGAAATCCAGTTGTGGTTCATTTTAATGAAGGTTAGATCATCTACATTTTGGGTAGCCAGACGAGTCCTTTTTTCTGTTAGTATTGAACCTGCAGCACTGAATACTCTTTCTGATAGGACACTAGCTGCCGGGCAAGCAAGCTCCTGCAATGCATATTCTGCCAATTCTGGCCAGGTGTCTAATTTGGATGCCCAGTAATCAAATGGGAATGACGGTTGAGGGAGAACGTCGATAAGGGATGAAAAATAGTTTGTAACCATACTGGACAAATGTTGTCTCCTGTCACTTTGAATTGATGCTGCAGTACCTGTCCTGTCTGCGGTCATAGAAAAATCACTCCACAACCTGGTCAGAAAACCCCTCTGGCCAACGCCACTTCTGATTTCTGCCCCTCTAACACCTCTGGTCTGCTGGCCCCTGGAGCTCGTGTGAGAACGATCACGGGCGCTGTGTGCAGGGAATGCCAGAAGCAAACGGTCAACAAGAGTTGATTGTTTTGTTGCTAATATTAGTTCCAAGTTCTCATGTGGCATAATATTTTGCAATTTGCCTTTATAGCGAGGATCAAGGAGGCAGGCCAACCAGTAATCGTCATCGTTCATCATTTTTGTAATGCGTGTGTCCCTTTTGAGGATACGCAAGGCATAATCCGCCATGTGGGCCAAAGTTCCCGTTGTCAAATCTGCGGTTGTGCTTGGTTGAGGGGCAGTTGCAGGCAAATCTACGTCACTTGTGTCCCTCAAAAAACCAGAACCCGGCCTTGCCACGCCACCAATTTCCCGTGCCCCCGGGAAAGCTTCCTCATTAAAAATATACTCATCCCCATCATCCTCCTCATCCTCCACCTCCTCTTCGCCCGGTACCTCGTCATGTACACTGCCCTGACCAGACAATCGCTGACTGTCATCAAGGCTTTCCTCTTCCTCTGGTGCAGACGCCTGATCCTTTATGTGCGTCAAACTTTGCATCAGCAGACGCATTAGGGGGATGCTCATGCTTATTATGGCGTTGTCTGCACTAACCAGCCGTGTGCATTCCTCAAAACACTGAAGGACTTGACACATGTCTTGAATCTTCGACCACTGCACACCTGACAACTCCATGTCTGCCATCCTACTGCCTGCCCGTGTATGTGTATCCTCCCACAAAAACATAACAGCCCGCCTCTGTTCGCACAGTCTCTGAAGCATGTGCAGTGTTGAGTTCCACCTTGTTGCAACGTCTATGATTAGGCGATGCTGGGGAAGGTTCAAAGAACGCTGATAGGTCTGCATACGGCTGGAGTGTACAGGCGAACGGCGGATATGTGCGCAAAGTCCACGCACTTTGAGGAGCAGGTCGGATAACCCCGGATAACTTTTCAGGAAGCACTGCACCACCAGGTTTAAGGTGTGAGCCAGGCAAGGAATGTGTTTCAGTTGGGAAAGGGAGATGGCAGCCATGAAATTCCTTCCGTTATCACTCACTACCTTGCCTGCCTCAAGATCTACAGTGCCCAGCCACGACTGCGTTTCTTGCTGCAAGAACTCGGACAGAACTTCCGCGGTGTGTCTATTGTCGCCCAAACACTTCATAGCCAATACAGCCTGCTGACGTTTGCCAGTAGCTGCCCCATAATGGGAGACCTGGTGTGCAACAGTGGCAGGTGCGGATGGAGTGGTTGTGCGACTGCGGTCTGTGGACGAGCTCTCGCTTCTGCAGGAGGACGAAGAGGAGGAGGAGGGGGTGCGAACGGCTACAGCCAACTGTTTCCTAGACCGTGGGCTAGGCAGAACTGTCCCAAACTTGCTGTCCCCTGTGGACCCTGCATCCACAACATTTTCCCAGTGTGCCGTGATGGACACGTAACGTCCCTGGCCATGCCTACTGGTCCATGCATCTCTTGTCAGGTGCACCTTTGTGCTCACAGATTGCCTGAGTGCATGGACGATGCGCTCTTTAACATGCTGGTGGAGGGCTGGGATGGCTTTTCTGGAAAAAAAGTGTCGACTGGGTAGCTCGTAGCGTGGTACAGCGTAGTCCATCAGGTCTTTGAAAGCTTCGCTTTCAACTAACCGGTAGGGCATCATCTCTAACGAGATTAGTCTAGCTATGTGGGCGTTCAAACCCTGTGTACGCGGATGCGAGGCTAAGTATTTCCTTTTTCTAACCATAGTCTCATGTAGGGTGAGCTGGACTGGAGAGCTGGAGATCGTGGAACTAGCGGGGGTGCCGGTGGACATGGCAGACTGAGAGACGGTGGGAGATGGTATTGTTGCCGCCGGTGCCCTAGATGCAGTGTTTCCTACTACGAAACTGGTGATTCCCTGACCCTGACTGCTTTGGCCTGGCAAAGATACCTGCACAGATACAGCAGGTGGTGCGCTAAATGGTGGTCCTACACTGCCGGAAGGGATGTTGCGTTGATGACTAGCTTCATTGGCCGAGGGTGCAACAACCTTAAGGGACGTTTGGTAGTTAGTCCAAGCTTTCAAATGCATGGTGGTTAAATGTCTATGCATGCAACTAGTATTGAGACTTTTCAGATTCTGACCTCTGCTTAAGGAAGTAGAACATTTTTGACAGATGACTTTGCGCTGATCAATTGGATGTTGTTTAAAAAAATGCCAGACTGCACTCTTTCTAGCATCGGATACCTTTTCAGGCATTGCAGACTGAGCTTTAACCGGATGGCCACGCTGTCCTCCACCAGGTTTTGGCTTTGCCACGCGTTTTGGGCAAGATACGGGCCCGGCAGATGGAACCTGTGGCGATGTTGATGCCTGCTGCGGCCCCTCCTCCTCCTCTGCTTCAGAACTGCTGCCGCCTGCACCCTGTTCCCCCAATGGCTGCCAATCGGGGTCAAGAACTGGGTCATCTAATAACTCTTCTTGTACCTCCTGCGCAACTTCGTCTGTGTCACCGTGTCGTTCGGTGGTATAGCGTTCGTGATGGGGCAACATAGTCTCATCAGGGTCTGATTCTTGATCAGCACCCTGCGAGGGCAATGTTGTGGTCTGAGTCAAAGGACCAGCATAGTAGTCTGGCTGTGGCTGTGCGTCAGTGCACTCCATGTCAGATTCAACTTGTAATGGGCATGGACTGTTAACTGCTTCACTTTCTAAGCCAGGGACGGTATGTGTAAAGAGCTCCATGGAGTAACCCGTTGTGTCGCCTGCTGCATTCTTCTCTGTTGTTGTTTTTGCTGAAGAGGACAAGGAAGTGACTTGTCCCTGACCGTGAACATCCACTAACGACGCGCTGCTTTTACTTTTACCAGTTTCACGAGAGGAGGCAAAAGAGCTAGAGGCTGAGTCAGCAAGATAAGCCAAAACTTGCTCTTGCTGCTCCGGCTTTAAAAGCGGTTTTCCTAATCCCAGAAAAGGGAGCGTTCGAGGCCTTGTGTAGCCGGACGACGAACCTGGCTCCACAGCTCCAGACTTAGGTGCAATATTTTTTTCCCCACGACCACCTGATGCTCCACCACTACCACTACCCTCATTACCAGCTGACAATGAACGCCCCCGGCCACGACCTCTTCCACTAGACTTCCTCATTGTTTTAAAAACGTAACCAAACTAACGTTATTTGTTGCAGTCACACAACTTACACGGTGAGCTATAACTTCAGTATGATTTAGCTACCCCTTTACAGGTTGGTGAGACCACAGCGAAAATCAGGCCCAATGTTACACACTCTGTTTTTGGTGGCTGCAAATTAGAGAGATGCCCCACACGCAGGACTGTCACTGAAGCACAAATGTTAATATTAATGTCACACTATTATTTTTTTTTTATTTTTAATTTTTTCAGGAACACTTTAGAAACCCCCAAAAAAAAAAAAAAATAGATTTTTGCAGGGAGAATTTAGAAAACAAATGTAACAAACTATATGCTTTCTATGGGCCACTGAGTGAGAGATGACGCACACAGGAATCAGGAGTGGCACACAAGACCAGAGGCCAATATTTTTCTACCAATGATTGATGGAGTTATTTTCTCTGGTAGATTTTGGAACCCAAATCAAGGAAAAAAAATATAGGCTTTCTATGGACCACAATTGGAGAGAGAGAGAGAGAGAGAGAGAGAGAGAGAGAGAGAGATGGCACACCCAGGAGTCAAGACTGGCACACAAGCAGAAAGGCCAATATTAATCTCCCATTTTTTTTTTTTTTTTTTTTTTCAGGGAGACTTTAGAAAAAAAAATAATAAAAAAAATATGATTTTATCAGGAAGAATTTAGAAACCAAATAAAATAAAATGATTTTTTCAGGGAGAATTTATAAAACAAATAAAAACAAAAATAGGCGTTCTATGGCCCACTGACTGAGAGATGACGCACACAGGAGTCAGGAGTGGCACACAAGCCCAGAGGCCAATATTTTTCTACCAATGATTGATGTAGTTATTTTCTCTGGTAGATTTTGGAACCCAAATCAAGGAAAAAAAAATATAGGCTTTCTATGGACCACAATTGGAGAGAGAGAGAGAGAGAGAGAGAGAGATGGCACACCCAGGAGTCAAGACTGGCACACAAGCAGAAAGGCCAATATTAATCTCCCACTGTTTTTTTTGGTTGTTTTTTTTTTTTTTTTCAGGGAGACTTAAGAAAAAAAAATAATAAAAAAAATATGATTTTATCAGGAAGAATTTAGAAACCAAATAAAATAAAATGATTTTTTCAGGGAGAATTTATAAAACAAATAAAAACAAAAATAGGCGTTCTATGGCCCACTGACTGAGAGATGACGCACACAGGAGTCAGGAGTGGCACACAAGCCCAGAGGCCAATATTTTTCTACCAATGATTGATGTAGTTATTTTCTCTGGTAGATTTTGGAACCCAAATCAAGGAAAAAAAATATAGGCTTTCTATGGACCACAATTGGAGAGAGAGAGAGAGAGAGAGAGAGAGAGATGGCACACCCAGGAGTCAAGACTGGCACACAAGCAGAAAGGCCAATATTAATCTCCCACTGTTTTTTTTGGTTGTTTTTTTTTTTTTTTTTTCAGGGAGACTTTAGAAAAAAAAATAATAAAAAAAATATGATTTTATCAGGAAGAATTTAGAAACCAAATAAAATAAAATGATTTTTTCAGGGAGAATTTATAAAACAAATAAAAACAAAAATAGGCGTTCTATGGCCCACTGACTGAGAGATGACGCACACAGGAGTCAGGAGTGGCACACAAGCCCAGAGGCCAATATTTTTCTACCAATGATTGATGTAGTTATTTTCTCTGGTAGATTTTGGAACCCAAATCAAGGAAAAAAAATATAGGCTTTCTATGGACCACAATTGGAGAGAGAGAGAGAGAGAGAGAGATGGCACACCCAGGAGTCAAGACTGGCACACAAGCAGAAAGGCCAATATTAATCTCCCACTGTTTTTTTTGGTTGTTTTTTTTTTTTTTTTTTTCAGGGAGACTTTAGAAAAAAAAATAATAAAAAAAATATGATTTTATCAGGAAGAATTTAGAAACCAAATAAAATAAAATTATTTTTTCAGGGAGAATTTATAAAACAAATAAAAACAAAAATAGGCGTTCTATGGCCCACTGACTGAGAGATGACGCACACAGGAGTCAGGAGTGGCACACAAGCCCAGAGGCCAATATTTTTCTACCAATGATTGATGTAGTTATTTTCTCTGGTAGATTTTGGAACCCAAATCAAGGAAAAAAAATATAGGCTTTCTATGGACCACAATTGGAGAGAGAGAGAGAGAGAGAGAGAGAGAGATGGCACACCCAGGAGTCAAGACTGGCACACAAGCAGAAAGGCCAATATTAATCTCCCACTGTTTTTTTTGGTTGTTTTTTTTTTTTTTTTTTTCAGGGAGACTTTAGAAAAAAAAATAATAAAAAAAATATGATTTTATCAGGAAGAATTTAGAAACCAAATAAAATAAAATGATTTTTTCAGGGAGAATTTATAAAACAAATAAAACCAAAAATAGGCGTTCTATGGCCCACTGACTGAGAGATGACGCACCCAGGAGTCAAGACTGGCACGCAAGCAGAAAGGCCAATATTAATCTCCCACTGTTTTTTTTTTTTTTTTTTTTTTTTCAGGGAGACTTTAGAAAAAAAAATATGATTTTATCAGGAAGAATTTAGAAACCAAATAAAATAAAATGATTTTTTCAGGGAGAATTTAGAAAACAAATAAAACCAAAAATAGGCGTTCTATGGCCCACTGACTGAGAGAGAGAGAGAGATGGCACGCTTAGTACTGGCACACAAGCCCAAAGGGCAATATTAATCTCCCTTTTTTTTTCAGGGAGAATTTCTAAAACCCAAAAAAAAAAAAAATAGGCTTTCTATGGCCCACTATTTGTGAGAGAGATGGGACGCTCAGGACTGGCACAGATGGCACGCTCAGGACTGGCACAGAAGCCCAGAGGCCAATATTAATCTCCCTTTTTTTCTGGGAGAATTTATAAAACCAAAAAAATATTTAAATAGGCTTTCTATGGCCCACTATTTGTGAGAGAGATGGCACGCTCAGGACTGGCACAGATGGCACGCTCACAACTGGCACACAAGCCCAGAGGCCAATATTAATCTCCCTTTTTTCAGGGAAAATTTATAAAACCAAAAAAAAAATTAAATAGGCTTTCTATGGCCCACTATTTGTGAGAGAGATGGCACGCTCAGGACTGGCACAGATGGCACGCTCACAACTGGCACACAAGCCCAGAGGCCAATATTAATCTCCCTTTTTTCAGGGAAAATTTATAAAACCAAAAAAAAAATTAAATAGGCTTTCTATGGCCCACTATTTGTGAGAGAGATGGCACGCTCAGGACTGGCACAGATGGCACGCTCACAACTGGCACACAACCCCAGAGGCCAATATTAATCTCCCTTTTTTTCAGGGAGAATTTATAAAACCAAAAAAAAAAATTAAATAGGCTTTCTATGGCCCACTATTTGTGAGAGAGATGGCACGCTCAGGGCTGGCACAGATGGCACGCTCACAACTGGCACACAAGCCCAGAGGCCAATATTAATCTCCCTTTTTTCAGGGAAAATTTATAAAACCAAAAAAAAAATTAAATAGGCTTTCTATGGCCCACTATTTGTGAGAGAGATGGCACGCTCAGGACTGGCACAGATGGCACGCTCACAACTGGCACACAAGCCCAGAGGCCAATATTAATCTCCCTTTTTTTCAGGGAGAATTTATAAAACCAAAAAAAAAAATTAAATAGGCTTTCTATGGCCCACTATTTGTGAGAGAGATGGCACGCTCAGGGCTGGCACAGATGGCACGCTCAGGACTGGCACACAAGCCCAGAGGCCAATATTAATCTCCCTTTTTTCAGGGAGAATTTATAAAACCCAAAAAAAAATAAAATAGGCTTTCTATGGCCCACTATTTGTGAGAGAGATGGCACACTCAGGACTGGCACACAAGCCCAAAGGCCAATATTAATCTCCCACTGTATTTTTATCAGGGAGAATTTATACACCCCACAAAAAAAAATACAGAAAAATGAAAAGGCTTTCTATGGCCCACTATGTGAGAGAGATGGCACACACAGGGATGGCACTCTAGCAGAAATGCCAAATTGCCAATCTTAATCTCCCACCAAAAAAAAAAAAAAAAAAAAAACAGGGAATGTCCTACAATTACTATCTCCCTGCCTGCAGTAATCTCAGCCAGGTATGGCAGGCAGCTACTATCTCCCTGCCTGCAGTAATCTCAGCCAGGTATGGCAGTCAGCAATAAGGAGTGGACTGATGCACAAATGAAATAAAAAGTGTGGACAAACAAAAAAGATAGCTGTGCAGAAAGGAAGGAACAAGAGGATTTGTGCTTTGAAAAAAGCAGTTGGTTTGCACAGCGGCGTACACACAGCAATGCAGCTATCAGGGAGCCTTCTAGGGCAGCCCAATGAGCTACAGCGCTGAGGGGAAAAAAAAAAAAAAAAACTTCCACTGTCCCTGCACACCGAGGGTGGTGTTGGACAGTGCAAATCGCTGCAGCACAAGCGGTTTTGTGGTTAATGGACCCTGCCTAACGCTATCCCTGCTTCTGACAAAGCGGCAGCAACCTCTCCCTAAGCTCAGATCAGCAGCAGTAAGATGGCGGTCGGCGGGAACGCCTCTTTATAGCCCCTGTGACGTCGCAGACAGCAAGCCAATCACTGCAATGCCCTTCTCTAAGATGGTGGGGACCAGGACCTATGTCATCACGCTGCCCACACTCTGCGTTTACCTTCATTGGCTGAGAAATGGCGCTTTTCGCGTCATTGAAACGCGACTTTGGCGCGAAAGTCGCGTACCGCATGGCCGACCCCGCACAGGGGTCGGATCGGGTTTCATGAAACCCCGACTTAGCCAAAAGTCGGCGACTTTTGAAAATGTTCGACCCGTTTCGCTCAACCCTACTAACCACACCTCTAACCCTGACACACCCCTAACCCTAATCCCAACCCTATTCCCAACCGTAAATGTAATCTAAACCCTAACTGTAACTTTAGCCCCAACCCAAACTGTAGCCCAAGCCCTAACCCTAGCCCTAACCCTAATCCTAACCCTAGCCCTAACCCTAGCCCTAACTTTAGCCCTAACCCTAACCCTAGCCCTAGCCCTAGCCCTAACCCTAGCCCTAACCCTAGCCCTAAGCCTAACCCTAGCCCTAACCCTAGCCCTAACCCTAACCCTAGCCCTAACCCTAGCCCTAACCCTAGCCCTAACCCTAACCCTAACCCTAGCCCTAACCCTAGCCCTAACCCTAGCCCTAACCCTAGCCCTAACTCTAACCCTAGCCCTAATGGGAAAATGGAAATAAATACATTTTTTAAATTTTTCCCTAACTAAGGGGGTGATGAAGGGGGGTTTGATTTACTTTTATAGCGGGTTTTTTAGCGGATTTTTATGATTGGCAGCCGTCACACACTGAAAGACGCTTTTTATTGCAAAAAATATTTTTTGCGTTACCACATTTTGAGAGCTATAATTTTTCTATATTTTGGTCCACAGAGTCATGTGAGGTCTTGTTTTTTGCGGGACGAGTTGATGTTTTTATTGGTATCATTTTCGGGCATGTGACATTTTTTGATCGCTTTTTATTCCGATTTTTGTGAGGCAGAATGACCAAAAACCAGCTATTCATGAATTTCTTTTGGGGGAGGCGTTTATACCGTTCCGCGTTTGGTAAAATTGATGAAGCAGTTTTATTCTTCGGGTCAGTACGATTACAGCGACACCTCATTTATATCATTTTTTTATGTTTTGGCGCTTTTATACGATAAAAACTATTTTATAGAAAAAATTATTATTTTTGCATCGCTTTATTCTCAGGACTATAACTTTTTTATTTTTTTGCTGATGATGCTGTATGGCAGCTCGTTTTTTGCGGGACAAGATGACGTTTTCAGCGGTAGCATGGTTAGTTATATCTGTCTTTTTGATCGCGTGTTATTCCACTTTTTGTTCAGCGGTATGATAATAAAGAGTTGTTTTTTGCCTCGTTTCTTTTTTTTTTTCTTACGGTGTTTACTGAAGGGGTTAACTAGTGGGCCAGTTTTATAGGTCGGGCCGTTACGGACGCGGCAATACTAAATATGTGTACTTTTATTGTTTTTTTTTATTTATTTAGATAAAGAAATGTATTTATGGGAATAATATATTTTTTTTTTTTTCATTATTTTGGAATATTTTTTTTTATTTTTTTTTACACATTTGAAATTTTTTTTTTTTACTTTTTTACTTTGTCCCGGGGGGGACATCACAGAACAGTGATCTGACAGTTTGCACAGCACTCTGTCAGATCACTGATCTGACATGCAGCGCTGCAGCCTTCACAGTGCCTGCTCTGAGCAGGCTCTGTGAAGCCACCTCCCTCCCTGCAGGACCCGGATCCGCGGCCATCTTGGATCCGGGGCAGGAGGGAGCAGGGAGAGAGGTGAGACCCTCGCAGCAACGCGATCACATTGCGTTGCTGCGGGGGGCTCAGGGAAGCCCGCAGGGAGCCCCCTCCCTGCACGGTGCTTCCCTGTACCGCCGGCACATCGCGATCATCTTTGATCGCGGTGTGCCGGGGGTTAATGTGCCGGGGGCGGTCCGTGACCGCTCCTGGCACATAGTGCCGGATGTCAGCTGCGATAAACAGCTGACACCTGGCCGCGATCGGCGGCGCTCCCCCCGTGAGCGCTGCCGATCGCATATGACGTACTATTGCGTCCTTGGGAAGTAAAGCCCACCCCACATGGACGCAATAGTACGTCTAATGGCAGAAAGTGGTTAAAGGAGAACCGAAACAGAATACTACCAATCATAGCAATATACGTGAGCTTAAAAGTAAAATTAAAAATTGCTTCCACTGTAGGATAAAAATTTGGTGGAGCAAAATTTTCTTGGAGAATTATTTAAGTAAACATTTGATTCCTAGAGGCCTTCGGGTGCAATTATTTCCTTCATATGGGAAGGATGATGTGGGATTCTCATCAGCATGGGAGAATATATGTAACATCTGTTCAAATTTTTAACGCTGATTGTAGATTTTAATTCTAAATCTCTGCCTTTGCTTGAAAAAGAAATTGATGACCTCCAGCGGGATCTTAATAAATTAATAACACCCCTGGAGGCTGAGGGATTCAGAAAGGAACTAGAGGATTTACATTTGATTTGGGAGAAACAGATTAAAGATACAAAAACTAAAAAATATGCTAGAGATCTATCAGACAAAGAGAATAACAGAGTATATAAGTGGAAATTTACCTCACAAAGAACCAGAGCCAGAAGTACATCCGTGACATCCTCTACATCGCATGAATCAACTAGCTCAGGGACCCGAAAGATGTATAATACAAGGATGCAGAAACGTAAGAACTTTGCCCAGTTTTCTCCCAGGAAAAGGATGACTCCGGTTGATCTTGGCATTAATACTCTGTCCTCTAACAAGGTAATTAACCTGTCTGATATTGTTCTCACAGTTCCACAGATGGAAGTTCTTAATCTTGGTCTCAATTTCTCACCGACTGCTAAATTTGATCCTTTTTTAGCAATAAAAGACTTGCATTTGTTTGCACAAAAGCTACTACTTAAGAAACTTCATCATAAAAATTCAAATGACGTTATTGGTACCACCTTGGAAACGGAGGAAGAAACTGAGGCTTTGGACGCTCTAAATGAACTTCTACAAGAACAGTCCTCTGTGTCCTCAAGTAAGTTCCCTAAAAGTCTGGTCCCCAGGTCTAAAAAGTTTCCACCTCTTACACTTAGTGCTAACATTGATCTGTTTGTTAAACTTGTGAGTGAAGATCTGAAGAAGGTATCTACCCTGGTTAAAGATCATAATTGTACATTAGAACATAAAAAAGCAATTGAAGAGCTGTCCTCTAGGACAGATATAGTCATCAAACCATCGGATAAAGGTGGGAACATCGTTGTTTGGCCTTGTAATATGTACGAGAAGGAAGTATATAGACTTTTAAAAGATGTGAAGTGCTACAGAAGATTAACCTTTAATCCTCTGTCGTCCTTCAGTGTACAACTTAGGGACATTCTTTTGAGGTCAGTGGAGGCCTCTATTATCAGCAAGAAGCAGATGGATTATCTATCTGTAGAATATCCCACTATTGCCACTTTTTATGTACTTCCTAAAGTATATAAAAATGCGTCATGTCCACCAGGTTGTCCAATTGTGGCAGGGAACAACAGTTTCATTGAACCAATATGCAAATTGATTGATTTTGTTCTTCATCTTATGGTAGAAACTTTACCATCCTACCTTAAGGACACAAATGATGTACTTCGGAAAATGGATGGATTACAGTTGGAAGATAATATGATTCTGGTCACGTGTGACATTGAATCTTTGTATACGTCTATACTACACGAGGATGGCATCACGGCTGTCAAACAATTTTTCAGGATGTCCAGTGAGGACGGTGAGTTTTCTTCCTTTATCGTGGATCTTCTCCAGTTTGCACTCACGCATAATTTTTTTATTTTTAATGAGAAGTTTTTCCTACAGCTCCAGGGAACAGCAATGGGGGCGGCTTTTGCGCCCTCATATGCTAATTTGTTCCTGGGGCTGTGGGAGAGGATGATTTTTATTACCGAACCTCTCCCTTTGGTCGATAGAGTGCAATACTGGGGAAGATACATTGATGATATTTTGTTTATTTGGCAGGGCTCTTTTGATGAACTGCAGACTTTTATGGGCCATCTGAATGACAACAATTTGAATCTACGTTTGACGTATAAAGCAGGAAGATCTAAGATGGAATTTCTGGACATTCTGTTGGAGGTTGATGAACTGGGATTCATACATACAGATGTGTTCCGGAAACCGACCTCTACCAACAGTCTTCTTCATTTCTCATCATCACATCAACAAAGTCTTATTAAAGGCATACCTGTGGGACAGTTCTTACGGATGTGACGCATCTGCTCTGATGAGGTTTCTTTTGAAAAGCAAAGTAGAGACTTGAGTGCAAGATTTACCGAGAGAGGATATTCTTCACAATGTATTAAAAAGGCATATTGGCGAGCTAAACGTACTGATCGTGTTCAAGCATTGAATAAACAGAGATTGGAAGATGACAATTGTGATAAGGTACGATATATCCAAACTTTCAACTGCAGATGGTATGAGGTGAAGGATATATTATCCAAACATTGGAAGGTCTTGCAGTTGGACCCGATTCTTGCGCAACACCTTCCATCTAAGCCATCTGTTACTTATAGGAGGTCACCAAATATAAGGGACTCGTTAGTGCATAGCCATTATGTGAACAAAAGGAATGATAATCTGTTTGGCTCACGAGGGTCTAAATGGGGCTGCCGTCCTTGTGGCTCCTGTGTAGCATGCCCTAACGTTGAGAGGTGTACTGTGTTTTCTAGTGCTGATGGGAATAAAACCTACAACATCCTTTACCCCATTACATGTACTACCACTGCGGTCATCTATTGCGCTAGCTGTCCTTGTGAATTTAAGTATGTTGGTTTGACTTCCAGGGAACTAAGAAGAAGAGTTAGGGAGCATGTTTTAGATATTAAAGCAGCCCAAACAGCCATTGATATTGAATCTCTCAAAACCCTGCCTAAGCATTTTAAGTTGTATCACCAATGTGATAGCTCTTTATTGAGGGTGAGAGGGATTGATCACATAATGTTAAATACGAGAGGCGGAGATATCAACAAAAGGCTGGCCCAAATTGAAGCCAAGTGGATCTACAGACTGAATACCTTGGCACCATATGGCCTCAATGAGCAGATGTCTTTTAGTGCTTATTTGTAGTTTTTATTAATATTTATTCTTTTCTTTTTTCTTCTTTTTTGTTTTTATACTTTTAGGTCCTTTTCGGTATCGGTATTTGACTGGGATATCGGATGGAATTATATTGGATGGAATATATATGTTACTGTTGCCTTGTATTTTAATAAAATGACTATTTATGTTATTCCTTTCACTCGTTCGCACGTGTGTTTCACTGCACTTTTATTATTTTTTTTTTATTTATTTTTTTATTTTTACTTTTTGTCTTCTCTGGGTGGTAGTCTAAACCTGATATTCTATTTGAATGTGCATCAGCGGCATTTATGTTCCGCTTGTGCGCATGATCAAATATGTTTTTTTCCAATTTGAGATATATTGGACTATTTGTGCTTATGGGCTTTATCTACTCCTCTGGGTTTTATGTACTTTGTATTAGCTTATGGGCGGTGCGGTTTATGTGCTATGTCACCTTGGGGTGGGTGGGGTTAACTGGCGGTGTGCACTTCTTTTGGGTTTGCTAGGTTACCACGTGATGCCATATGTGTGTGGCTATGCGTTGCCTTGGTTTTCCGCTGTGCGGACTGTGGAACGTCACTTCCGGTTTCGCGGTGGCTGTCCGGTGTCTGCGCAGCATATGTGGATCCACGGCGCCGCGTTTCTTTATAGGATCGGTCGATTTTAGACTATATTCCTCGCTGGCTAGCGGGGTATTTTATTAATGTTTACATATGCTAATCAATGCTTGTTACGTCACTTCCGGTACTCGCGCATATTGCGCTCTGTTTCTTAGATATCCTGGTATTTGTATAGCGCCGCATTGTTTATTATGCTTGCCCCTCTTTTAGATCACATTGCTCCTGTTATGTGAAGTTTTTGGTCACGTGGTTATGTATGTTTATCTTCATTATGACATGTCACTTCCTGTTTTGCCGCATATTGTGTCCTGGTGTTGTGTAATTTTATTATTTTTGTGTGCAGACTGTCTTAGGATGTATATGAATGGGTGAACCATTTTATCCTATATATATATATATATATATAGGTGTTTTAATAGGGTTTATAATTATTTAAGTCTTTAATGCTCACATGACCCCTTTCATACCATTTGATTTGTTGGGGCTATGTATAAAAAACACTCCACTTCCACTTCCTCTTCACTCCCTGAAAAAGCCACTTTGGCGAAACGTGCGTTGGAGTCGGAGTCCTTGAGGGTCACAGATCATCTCCACACTGGTACTAGTATTTTTCCAGAGCTTTATGCACTTATTTTGTCTAGGTTAGACGACTTATGATAGATGCATAAGCACTTTATTGAGATGGATGACTTATTTTTTTGGGTCATCGACTTGGTCTCATTTTGTTGCACTTTGGAGGGCTATATGTTTTAACATAGACTTTTTTAGTACCTTTATATATTATATGGATCTGGTCTCCTCATTCAAAATATTCTTTGTTATATGTTGTAGTATTATTTAATGTTTTTTACTTTTTTGTGATTTTTACTTTCAATAAAATTATATCTTTTTATATACTTTCTCGGTTATTCATGGTTTATGTTCACTTTGATATTGGTTCTATGATGCGCTGAATGTTTAGACATTCGCCGAACATGTTCGCCGAACAGTTCAATAAACTATTAAATGACTGAACTACTTTAAATTTAATGGTAGGCAAAGCCAAACACATAGACATCACTATCAGGGAGGCCAGAAAGCTGCTAAAACAACTCAAATTAGAAGCGACCCTCAGTAGAAATTAGATAATGGCATGCATTATTGTTTTTGCTGATTCATAGTTGAGCAATGTCCAAATCCGTAAGCTATTCTTGAATTGGAGTTGGCAGGAAGTGGAAAAAGCTTGGATCTCAGATTTGAAGGAAAGTTCAGATTAACGATTGCAGGACTTACAAAAGTGGGCAGCCATTGACTTTGATGGATAGGTCAGTTGGGGTGGTTAAATCAGATGGTGGAAAAATGATTTTATCCATGTTAAGTTTTAGAAATCTATTACATGCAAGAAATGTCACATGCGTGATTTACATGTGTTAGTGTGCGATTCTCACTGCCTAGTTTTCTCTCAGAGGTCTCCGTCCACAGAAGCTCCACTTGTTTACCCGCTAAATTGTGCTGATTGACAGCCCATCAGCTGTTACGCATTTGCACATGCCTGCTATTTTTGACCGATCTTAGACACCGAGCTCATCACATCTTTCTTAATCCACCATAACGTCTCCCTCTGAATCTCACTCACAGTACAGCAGTTTGTCTTGTCCACCCTTCTTTCGCATAGTTGTGGTTGTGTAAAAGATTTTGTCCTCCTACACATGGCAAAGCTAAGAGGTTGAATTTCACCATCTCCAGTCTACTACTACTACTACTAATATTTCTTTATTTAGTGCAAACATATTCCGCAGGGCTTTACAAGTCAGCAATTTATATGAGTTTCTAAGTCATAAGTTACAAAGTGAACAATAATTCAATAATTAAAGCGAAAATAATAAAGACCCTGCTCTTAAGAAGTTGCAATGGGGTTGGAGAACTAAGCTACTGAAAACTTAGGGTTTGATAACTAAACCACTACAAACCTGAACATGAAGAACTAAGGTACTAGACAACAGGGGTTGGAGAACTAAACTACTAAGCACCTAGTTTTGAATAACTAACCCACTACACACCAGGGAATGGAGAACTAAACCACAACACATCAGGGGATTGAGAACTAAACCACTACACACCAAGGGATGAGGAACTAAAAGACTAGACACCAAGGTGTCACTTCACAGCAAATCTTGGAATTCCCAAAGCTGGAGGGACAAGTCTCTCTCTCTCACACTTCCTCCACTGCTTCTGGCTCCTCCACCTCCTCTTGGGTCTCCAACTGCACCATTAACCTCTACCTTAATGAGACATACATTCCAACAGTGCAGAAAGAATCCTCCCCAATTTCATACTGCGCAGCCAGATCTCACTGCAATCAGGCAGTGTTAAAATTAATATGTCTTGGAGATCGAATTCACACAGCTCAAGAATTGTGGACAGCTAGTCAGGCAGTGTTAGAGCAATGGATGTCTCCACTGAACCTGGAGGTAGGAATGGCCATGTGCAAACCTTGTGGGGGCCCTATGCCAGGGCAACCTCACATACATGACTTGCATGGCTCACGCCCTCAACCTGGTAGTTCAGCTATTTCTCCACCACTATCCTGGCACTGCTGCAGAAAGAACAATCTGCTCACTTCAAACAATTGCACCTGGCAGGTCATTGACTTGCACTGCTACAGAGGTCTTTCGGCCTAACCATTTGAATTGCAATGTTCCGACTCAGTGGAATTACACTCTGCAAAGGTGAAAAAAATCTGAATAATTAAATATAGGTCAGATGACTTATCTTATAGGTCACAGAAACATCTATATAACAAAACCACCATATTTGATTTTCTAATCAGCCCACTGCACATCTCTGAGCAATAACCAGGTGAGCAATGTGATTACACACATGCACAGTTGTGACTGAGGTATAAAAGACACGTGAAATTACATCATAATGTGTAGAGGAAGCTATATGCATTGTTGCACATTAGATGGATTTGAAAATGCCATGTTTCTATAGAGAAAATACACTGCCAATGTCCCCTTTGTAAATAGGCAGGAAAGAAACAAATCTGCAAGACAAATATAGGAATGACCCAATAGAAACCCAGGGAAACTCCCAGTAGATGGGGCTGGTATAACTGAGATAAAAGGATATATGAGGAGGGCTGGACCTAGTTAAAGCTACCACACTCAACTCACAATACCTAAAAGATACAGATTTCGAAGAGAAGCTGAGAATAAAGGAAACAATTATAATAGCCAAAAGTGATATACATCCCAAACAGCATTTGGTATTCACAGGTAGTCTCCTGTTCAAGCACTTACCAGCCCCAACCCTTCTTAGCTTCTAAGATCAGGTGTGTTCCAGGTGATGAGACCATAGATAAAACATGTTAAATAGAATATTTTGGACTGGAGAAGTGCTAGGAAGAGCTGAAGACTTGGTTGGTAAGCATAAGACAAAGGGCAGGGAACTTAGATTAGAAGCACCACTGCAGCACTTTCAAAAAAACTGCTGGAGTGGTGCTTTATGGAATTTGTTTTTGTGTACTATTTTAGTCAGTTCCTGGGGTGCTGTTAGTTAGTGGAAATAAGGGGCAGAACATAAGTAGGCGACATTGAAGAAAATTAAATTCTACTACCTACATAATTAAGCTTTCTGGTGGAAGAAGAGGTAGATTAAAAAGAACGTTGACTCATCTGATGATGCCGCTGTTGGAGTGACTGGGTGACTGAGACAAGTGTTATAACATACATTCCATTATCCCCTATGCTTCCTACCCACTACCAGAGGCAAAAGAGGCCAAATGTAACCTGCACTTTATACTATTACTGTTGAGACAATTGCTGCTAGCAGGTCTGGTAGTGTTGCTGTTACTGGCTACCAATTTTTTTTGCTGGATTTTATTCTATGACACCACACTACACTACATACAGTTGACAGCCAACAGATAAATGCAACAACAGCCTGCGCTTAATATCTTAGTATCTTTAGACTTGAACCACACATGTCAAACTCTTGACCGCAGGCAAAATCCGGCCTGTAGGGTGATTATATTTGACCCCCGAGACCGACACTGCACCCCTCCCCCATTATGGCACTCTGAAATGTATGAAAGAAATAATGGCGCTCCCTCCACCATCATTCTTCGTCTGCATCTTATGTCTCACCATATGTTTTATGACATCACAATATCATGGGCACCAGGGAAAGGTAAGTATTTATTCATTTTTTTATGTGTGTCCATTATACTGTATGGAGGACTAAGTCAGGCCATTATACTGTACGAAGGATAATGTGGGTCCATAATTCTGTATGGAGGGCTAAGTGGTGTTTATTACACTGTTGGGACTATGTGGGGCCCATTATACTGTATGGCAGACTATGTGGAGCCCATTATAAAGTGTGAAGGGCTGTGTGAGGATCACAGTTAAGGGCATGATACTGTGTTGGAGTCACCATACTTTGCTGGGGGTGTAAAGATACAGAAGGGCCATTATACTTTGCGTGTAGATGGTAGTGTGGAATAAATAACTGTGGAGGTACCATACATGTTTGCTGGCAGCATACTTTATTATCTATATTATTTATTAATTCAAGGTTTTGATCCATTGCTATTATATATGTAAATAAGACAATTGGGCCATATGATTTTTACTGCTCCTACATGACATATTGTGTTATTCCAGTATACCCATTTGTAATTATTTATCTTACTCTAAAATCTATTAAAATGTAGACAATGCCTTTACGTTTGTTTCCATATTAAAATGTTCATCCTCATAGTTGATGATAGTGAAAAACTTCCTAAATTGTAGACATTTTTAATAAATATCAAGTTTTGCCCTTGACTTTGTCCAAGTTTTTAATTTTGGCCTTCTGTGCATTTGAGTTTGACATCTCTAACCTGAACAGTTAAATGTCTTGATTTAGTGTAATGATTTATTGTAATATTTTTGGTTAAATATATTATTACCACTACCCAGAAAAGAACTATGGCTAAATTGTAAAGGGTGCAATATTTTTCTTTTTTGTTTCTTCTATCTTTCTATTTTTTTAACTTTTTTTATTTCCTGCTTATTTCTGCCTTCTTTTTCTTTCATAACTTTTCTTTTTTTTCTGTTATGTTTTTCTTTATTTCTTTTTTCTTTCTTTGTTTCTTCATTTCTTTCTCTCTTACTTTCTTTCTTTCGTTCTTTCTTTCTCATTCTTTTTCCTTCCTTCCTTCACTCCTTCCCTTCTTCTCTGTTCATTTCCTTCATGAATTGCAATAAAATTTACGTTTAATTTAAATAAAAAAAAAAAAACAATTAACACAATTTAAAAAAAAAATCATAGAATTATGTGAGCTGAATCTTTGGCAGAATTCTGGAAAAATATAAATTTCCAAGTCCTTATATAGTTTTTTGCTAGTGCTTGCTTAAAATAATCTGTCTTTAGCAATGTTACTAGGGTATAGTTTAGCCAGAACCCTGCTCTGCTCATTATCAAAATAATACTCACATTTGCTTTGACAGGAAGCACTCATCTGCATTCTCAGCCAGAGGCAAAGGGCTGCCGGTCGGGCAATTAGAAATAATTGAAAGCAATACAGGGAAAAATAAGTTTTGTTGATATCGAAAGCAAAAGGCAAATCTTAAGATGTTCATATCTGTTATTACAAAAATATACCTGGTGAACTACTTGAGTTTTCTCTAGCTGCTAAAATTAAAATAATTGTTGCCCCAAAAGCTAAATTTATCTTTGCTTTGGCCTAGGTATATAATTTTGAAAAATGCACTTCACCGGTATGATTCTAAACTAAACATTAGTTCTGACAGGGTTGTCTCTAGGAAACAGTTGATCCAACGTTTGCTAAATTCTTTAAGCAGGATCAATGTTTGATCAATTTAGTTTACATTTAACGGTCATAATGTGAAGATACAGAAAATTATTTAAGGGATATTTTTCATGGAGATTTTAAATAAAAAATAAAAACATTTTCATTGCAGGCGCATTTACTGAAGTAAAAATAAAAATCAGGATTTGGCTTGAAAGCAGATGAAGACATTCAAATAGCAGAGCTCTTCTTTTGCATTAGGACATGCTTCTTAAAAAAATAATAGGAGTCACTGTTTGTGGAAAACTATGAAGAGAACAAGAAAGCAAAGGAGACAAAAAAAAATATTTTTCTAGTTTTTCACATCCTCCTCAGCACTAGAGATGAGCGAACTTGTTCAGGAAACATTCACCAATTTCAAATTTGGCACAAATGTAGCACATTAAGATTTGTGCTCGCTTCCACAAGAATTTTCATTCAAAATAGTCAAAATTCAGTCACAGTTCGGTAAGTCATCACATTTCCTCTAATGCTTTTGTTATGACTTTGGATAGGATAGTGGTGGTCTATGATGAGATGAGGGGATGGGGGACGTGTTTGATGAGTAGAGGTGGTATAGAGAGGTTAGAGCAGTGGAGCGCTCTTTTTTTTCTTCCCTTAACTTTATCAGGGTGCATAAACCATCCTGAACGTTCAGACACAAGTCTCATGTGTCATTAGCTACTGAAGTCACATGTCCCTCTCCATTTAAAGAGCGGACATGTTGTTTTGGCGCCATTTTGTCAGTGTAGCAGTGTAGAGAGACTGCTTTTGGTGGTGCTAATGGATAGTTAGAAAGTTATTTTGGTGGTTGATTGTCAGTCAGCTATTTCAGACACATAGGATCCTGTGTAGCTTCCAGCAAATCAATCGTTTTTGCTCAGTGTTTGTGACACCAGGGCACTGTCATGATCCAGTTCTGAGTTTATGTTCAGCTGTCTTATCTCTGGACTGGTCATGTGGGAGTTAATCCACTCTGCCTCACTTTGAAGCTGGATGAGCTATTTAAGTCCACTGCAGCCTGTGGGCCAGTGTCAGCTATAGTTCATGCTGCATGGTTTGTGCACCTGACCTGGATACTTGTACTAGTGTTCCTTTTGCCTCTGTCTGCCTGCACCCGTTTATGACTTATTCTGACCTCTGGCTTGTACTCCGACTCCATCTTACGTCTCAGTATCTAATAAGTTTTCTCTCATATTTTTGCTCTGTCTATGAATTCACATGTGAAAATGTAAATAGTTCTAATACCGTGCTCCAGAAAGCAGGGGACATTTCAGTATCTAATAAGTTTTCTCTCATATTTTTGCTCGGTCCATGAGTCCACATTTGAGAATCTGAGTTATTTATCATGGTTCTAAAACAAGATCACATTTGTGCTGAAAAACATTTTGGGCTGGTAATATTTAGGGGCAGGCAGGAGTCCACATTTGTACCAAATATGCCAGACCCATGAGTAATATACAAAAGAATTTCAATAGGCATCATTGGTGGTGCATATACATCACTAAATAATTAATAGTATATATCCGAATGCATGCACCACCCTTACATGAACAATAAGGATAACTGCCAACGCATAATAGACTAAGAACATGGAGAGATGCAGTCATAGAATCCAATAAAACCACTTTTATTAGTAATCAATATAAAATATACACAGAAAGAACCAAACAAACAGTGTGCAATGAGACTAGCAGATGACACAGAGATGCCAAAGGCAACATGAGAAAACAGTCACCCACGGTATGGTAACCCCAGCAATAGTCCAGATACAGCTAGCAGGTATATAGGAGCATACAACATGTCAAAAAAACTAATGCTCAACAGGTAAAGAGCAGCACCAACATATATAACTTTATATCACCCATAACAATAGGCAGTAGTATGGCCACAGACATGAAAAAAGCGGTACAATATGCATATCACCTGCTATAACGGATCTGGACCAACGCAAGGGACACCGGACCACCCCGACGTGCGTTTCAGTAAGTGTACCTTCCTCAGGGAGCGCATGACCCATGAGTAAGGAAGACCATAGCCCATTGGGGAAGCTCCCAACATAATGTGGACAATGTCAGAAGACAGACTGGAGCCTATGAACCCCCCCCCCAAGAAGTATAAAACATACTTTTTAAAAAGTATAAATTTCATGTAAAGATAACTTGAAAAAGACAGTAACTTGTATCAGGAGAATGGTGAAGACACAAAACATGTGGCAGCACAAACAGGCAGTTAGCACTAAATGATAGTACAGAGAATGGATAGATATCTTTTCATACTACAACAGTGCAATACAAATCACAGTTGAGTGAAGAGGATAATCATTCCCTTTCTGTTGTTTGTGGTTGTCGGAAGGGGACGAAGAAAACAAGCATCAGTGCTACCCAACCACCAACACAGCATGGGCTTGGACCTCAGAAGAGCCAGACATATGAGTGCCATCTTGTAACACTATCTACAACACGAACCCCATATAGTTATGATTTGCCAACTACTAGGTTGCAACTCTTTTAGATCCATGATGTAAGACAAAATATTGCCAGATGCTTCCGGCTCTGGAAAGGGACCCACATATGCTGGAGTATTGAAACACACTGTTTAGGGTTGGCAGATTGCACTAAATAAAATAAATAATTATGTGCGATTGCAACCTGGGGTCCACCGTGCAGAGATGGAAAACTGCTGCTAGTGAATAATGACGGAATAAATGGCAAGTGATTACCCCTACCCAATGGGTTGAGTTCCACTCCGTGTGAACAGCACTTGAACAGAGCTCGCACACAGAAATGAAACAGATGATCTGTAACTGAGCTGCGTCACTCGCAGACAGAAACGAAAGTGAAGCTATGTAACAGAGCTGTGTCACTCACTCACAGAAACAGAACAGATGCTCTGCAATTGCGCTGTGTCACACACACAGAAATTAAAGAGATGCTCTGCAATTGAGCTGTGTCACTCATACACAGAAATGGAGCAGATGCTCAGAATAATACCCTGACTAGGGCTGTGTTTTCTCTGGAACTCTACTGTGCTAACCGCACACATGTAGGAACCAGATGCTAAGCCAAATGGCTAATTGCCCCCACTGATGCTAGCTGCCTGCCTACGTGTACAGTCCCAAAACTAGACAGACATACGATACTTGCAGACAGAGTGGTAGGGTCTTCATATAGCCTCACACAAATGATACTAGTGCCCTGGTGTGCGCCTCTGAGATCCTTTTATACACTAGACTCATGTCCAGGTGGACAGAACCTTGCCCGTGGACCAATCCAGAGATGCCACATCACCAGAGCAGCTGACATCCAACCAGAAATGAGAAGATGCCACCTAATGGACATACTCAGTAAGATGATTTCTGGACTCCAGAGCTTCAGGCTTCAGCTGCCTATCACTGGTTGCTCTAGACTTGGCTGGAGAGCCAGCAGTAACCAAATGAACACTGTGAGCCTGCCACTTTGTCAATACAAAAACATTAGCAGCAGCAGTAGTGCATGTGGCAGAATCCATTTCTGCAAGTCCTTTGACACAATTTTTAGACTAGCTCATGCACCAGCACAACAGAGTCTGACACGTGGTGAACAACTGGAGAGGATGGTGCACGAGTATATAGAACTCAATATCAATTCCATCATGGAGGGTTTGGACCCTTTTACAACTTGGTCTTCAAAAATGGATCAGTGGCCAGAGGTAGCCTCTTATGTCTTGGAGGTTTCATCATGCCAGGAAGCCAGCGTTCTATCAGATCGTGTCTTCAGTTCTGCTGGTGGTATCCTGATGGATAAACACAGCCATCTGTCCACTGAAAGTGTAGACCGCATAAGTTTCATATTGATGAAACATTCAAGGATCTGCAAGGACTTTTTCACCCCAATCACAGACTGTACAGACTAGGTGATATTGTAGTTTTTAGTGAGCTGCATTGACCTCGCGTAACTGCAGTCTGTGATATATGTAGTGGAGCTTCTGTGCCTGCTGTTGCTGCTGCTGCAGTTGGTAGCAGCACTAATTTGTGGAAATGTGAAAACTCCTTGTTGGGTCTCCATCTACTGGGTTGGCTGTAGTGGAAGTCTCTATTATACTATTTCTACTCTCGTGAAATTGATGTCACTTAAATGGGGTCAAGCACTAATTTTCTTTTAATTTTAAGACTCCTGATTGGGTCTACATCTGTTGAGTTGGTTGTAGTGGAAGAGATATTGCTCCCCATTATACTATTTCTTTGGTAAAATTGAGGCCACTTTGGTGGTGTCTGCCACTAATTATAGGAAAAGGGGAGTATCCTGATTGGGGCTCTCCATTTGCTTGGTGTGTTTTTGTGGAAGAGATGTCACTCCCTATTATATTATTTCTACTCTGGTGAAATTTATGTCACTCTGCTGGTGTCTGCCACTAATTTTTGGAAACGTCGAAAGTAGTAATTGGGTCCCTCCATTTTTGGAGATGGCTGTAGTAGAAAAGATGTCACTCTGCATTATAATACTTCTACTTTGGTGAAATTGATGTCCCTTTGGTGGTGTCTGCCACTGATTTTTGGAAATGTGGAGAGTCCTAATTGAGTCTCTCCATCTGCTGGGTTGGCTGTAGTGGAAGAGATGTCATTTCCCATTATACTATTTTTACTCTGGTGAAATTGATGCCACTTTGGTGGTGTCAGATCTTAATTTTTGTAAACTTAAAGACTTATGATTTAGTCTACATCTGGTGTGTTGGCTGTAGTAGAGGAGATGTTGTTCTAAATTATACTATTTCAACCCTGGTGAAATTGATGCCACTTTGGTTGTGTTTGCCACTAATTTTTGGAAATGTGGAGAATCCTGATCTATCTACTGGGTTGGTTGTAGTGGAAGAGATGTCACTCCTCATTATCCTATTTCTACTCTGGTGAATTTGATGCCACTTTGGTGGTGTCTGCCACAAATTTTTGGAAATGTGGAGAGTCTCCGCAAGATAAATTTCCCCCGTCCAATGTTTTGGTGCTGTGATTCAATGAACACATGCAGAATCACCTGCATTCAAAAGCCGGTAGCGCAGTGGATATGTGCTGCTTTCAAAGCACTGCCTAATACTGAATGTCTTCACATACCCAAAGGGGTTAGGGTCCCTTTATTTAATGTCTCCATCCTGCTCCACTTTATTTAATGTCTCCATCCTAGGCTCCTATGTCAATTTTAATAATGTCCCCATCCTGGGCCCCTATGTAGCCCAATTGCAGGGTAGTGGATATAGGGTCGGTCCTCTGCTTGGGCATGTTCAACATGGTCATTAAAATGTTTTCCGACTGCAGCTGTGACAGGGCACTCTGCTTTGTGACAGGCCGTGCTGATGTTACATAGCAGTAACATTGAAAGGCCGCCAGCCTAACAAATTAAAAAAAACTGTGAACAGGTGCTAACCTAGAGTCACCAACTCATATACACTCAAACAAAAAAGGCAGCACACTGTAGCGCCATAGCATGCAAATATGAAAATGAAAACTGAATTGCATTACTGCACTAGAAATATGAAAAACTGAGAAAGCTTAGCGCATAAATTGGCCAATTCATATGTACCTGGAAGCCACATTAAGGCATTTCTCGTTTCCAGGACCTAACAATGCCATTCCTCTCTTACAATAAAGTTTTCATCTGCAGGGGAACCTAATATGAGTCCTTTCTTAGTCTGAAACCTATCTCTCTGTGGAGGGGTAGTGGTCCTGCTGTGATTAAAAACACCTGTGGCTTTAAAAGGCGGAGTGCTCAGTCAGAAGACTAATGAATACAAATTTCAAAAAACTGACCATCACATCCAAACAAACTAAGTGTGAACAGGTGCTAACCTAGATTCATCAACTCATATACACTCAAACAAAAAAGGCAGCACTCTGTAGCGCCATAGTATGCAAATATGAAATATAAAAATTGAATTGTATTACTGCACTTTCTTTGAGCCTATCAAAGGCCACAGGCATCAGTGGGCGGTATCTGATAGGATGGTGGCCATTTAACGTCTCTGTTATGTGACATTGGCGCATACCACAGAGCTAAGCGTCCTTTCACAGCTTCAGCCAGCATTTATCTTCATGTGCGTTGTCACCAAGGCAGTCTCCATGTTTTCATGGGCACCAGGTGAAAGAGTCTCAGTGGGCTCCTTTAACACATACCACGATTCATGATGCCCAGATAAGAAATTTAGGTATAGTTTAATGCCAAATATTTCACTTTTTGCATTACATGAGTAATTATACAAGAGATCAGAAACCGTTGAGTCCTTGCAGCACAAAGCACACAGGGTGACTGCAAATCATTTTAGACCAGACATTATATTCCCCCATACATTATAAGGAACCCCATATATTGCTCCATACAGTATTATGTGCTTCATCTATTGCCCCTTACCGTATTATGGGTCCCATGTATTGCACCAAACAATATTATGGGCCCTATATATTGCTCCATACAGTATGATGAGCCCCATATAATGCCCCATACAGTATATTAGCCCCATATAATGCTCCATACAATATAATGTGCCTCAGATAGTGTTCCAAACAGAATAATGGCCCCACACAGTCCTCCTTACAGTATAATGAGCTCCATATATTGTTCCATACATTATAATGGGCCTCACATAGTGCTCCATACAGTATAATGGACTTCATATAATTCTCCATACAGCAGGGGTTTCAAACTGCATTCCTCGAGGGCCTCAGACCATGCGTGTTTTCAAGATTTCCTTTGCATTACACAAGGTGCTGGAATCATTCTGTGCAGGTGAATAAATTATCACCTGTGCAATACAAGGAAATCCTGAAAACATGACCTGTTTGCGGCCCTCGAGGAATGCAGTTTGACACCCCTGCCATACAGTATAATGTGCCATACATAATGCTCCATACAATATAGTGGGCTCCATATAATGTCCCACACAGAATAAAGGGACGCATATCTATATATATAATTGTCTAAGGGTTTTTCCGTCTGTCTGTCTGTCTGTCTGTCTGTCTGTCCTGGAAATCCCGGCTCTCTGATTGGTCGAGGCCGCCAGGCCTCGACCAATCAGAGACCGGCACAGCATCGACGTAGAAATCCCGCGTCTCTGATTGGTCGAGGCCGCCAGGCCTCGACCAATCAGCAACGGGCACAGCGACGATGATATCATAAAGGACGTAGACATCCCGCGTCTCTGATTGGTCGAGGCCGCCAGGCCTCGACCAATCAGCAACGGGCACAGCGACGATGATGTCATAATGGTTGCCATGGCGACAATGATGTCATAAAGGTTGCCTCGACCAATCAGAGATGGGCACAGCGATGATGATGTCATAATGGTTGCCATGGCGACGATGATGTCATAAAGGTTGCCTCGACCAATCAGCGACGGGCACAGTCTGCCGCGAATTCTGGAATCATCATTGTCCATATACTATGGGGACATGCATAATCTAGAATACCCGATGCGTTAGAATCGGGCCACAATCTAGTACATTATAACGGACCCCATATACAGTATTGCTCCATATGGTATGTAATGGCCCCATATATTGCTCCATACAGTATATAATAACCCCATATATTGTTCCGCACAGAATGATGAGCCCATGCATTACTCCATACAGTATAATGGCCCCATATTTTGCTCCATTCAGTATATAATGGGCCCCATATAAAGCTGCTTACAAAAAATGGGCCCCATATATTGCTGCATACAGTTAAATGGGCCCTATATATTGCTCCTTACTGTATAATGGGCCTCATTTATTACTCCATATAGTATCTAATGACCACCTTATAATGCTCCAAACATAAAAAAATCAAATACTTACCTTTACCGTTCTCTACAGGTTCGGCATCCTCTGTGTCTTTTGACTCTCTGCAGTGCTCAGTACAGAGATTGCACTGTAGTGGCATTATCGCGCCCTCTGCCCTGAGACTTCACAGAGAGTCTGAAGACCCTGAAGACACTGAAGCTGTGAGAACAATGAGACGTGAGTATTTGATGGGGAAGGCCGGTGCTAGGTCTGGCACTGGGCTGCCTCAACTCACAGTCTCCATAGTGTGATGGTGTCCCCAACAGTGAGTGGGCTTGCTTGAGTGCGCCGGGCGGTGACTTTGGCCCTGGTCATTATGGTAGCTCAGGTAATGAGCTCTGCTTGCGCCCCTGCCTGCACATTTAAAGGGTTTGTGCCCCTAAAAACAATTTTTCCTTCTTCTCCTCTCTCTTGGGCCCACCGGGCATTTCACCGTTACCCCGCCAGGACAGTCTGACCCTGATTGCAGTTACTTGCTTTTGGGACATGAACTGACCTGGCTTTTCTTATCCTATCTGTTTTGGTAAAAGTCAAGAGGTCTTTTTTATATTTTAAAAGAATACACATTTTAATTTTAACTACCAGATTTATTTGTCAAATTTAAGAACAGTATAATTCATGCTGTTGTTACATGTTCATTTCCATATTCACACAAACATGTAGATATTTGAAACATAGCATATATAGGTTATGGTACATTTTTGGATAAAGCAGGAGAATTAAAAAAAGATAAAATAAAAAAAGTTGAAGTGTTGTAACTGTTTTAGTAGTCTTATTTAACAATTGCATGCACCACAACACATTGCCCCTTCTTCTTTTCCCTAAGTTTATCAACATAGTAACATTGTTTTTTAGGGTTACATAATTTTTGGAAAGGGCAGGACAATTTTTTTTTTACTACTCTTCAAGAAGTCATTACTTCCTCACTTTTCAAAACAGCACACCTATTTTCCTGCCCTAAATAAAGGTGTAATTATTGGACAGTTTTTTTAAAAGCTATTATTTCTTCATTTAGCACAAGAAGCATCTCTTGATACTGCCCAAACAGTGATGGTTTTGCACCAATTTATGCAAAAAACCCACAGCTTTTTCTATTAGGTAGCCTAAAAAGTCTGATATTGCCGTGTTTAAAAAAAAAAGAATCTGCCATTTTCTCAAACAAGTGAGACAAATATCTTATAAAAATGACAAAACTCCCCAGATTCTGCAGCTTTGCTTTTCTACACTGCATCACTCCAATGTAGAGATATTCACATCTTTTGCATTTGTAACAACCTATGTACAAATCTCTGCTTGTAGGTCAAGTGGGCTTCTCTTCCCAATTTTCTCTGGTAGTGTGCTCATTTACCGCTCCATTCTATGTTTTGATAAACTTCTAGTGCTGTGATTGGCAGGATCCGGGATGGAAAGTATATGCCCCGAGAAAAAACTGTGAAGAAATAACTAGTTTGGACAGCAAATAGAAATTTTACACAATGTTCTCCAAAAGTAGCAAATGTATATACCGTATATACTCGAGTATAAACAGAGATTTTTAGCCCATTTTTTGGGAGCGGAGCTGCTCCTGGCGCGGTCGCTGCACATCTCTGGTTCCCTGGGGCCAGCAGCTTCTTCCTGAAGTGAGCAGTCACATTGTACCGCTCATTACAGTAATGAATATGGACCTGTCTCCACATTCATTACAGTAATGAATATGGACCTGTCTCCACTCCCATAAGAGTGGAGCCGCATATTCATTACTGTAATGAGCGGTACCATGTGACCGCTTACTACAGGAAGAAGCTGCCGACGCCGGGGAACAGACATGCAGGGACCACGCCAGGAGCAGGTGAGTATAACACAGTGCATGATATTCACCTGCTCCCCATTCCACCGTTGATTCCGCTGTGTCGTCTGCGTCCTCTGCAGTGACGCTCATTATATGGGCCAAAAATCCGTATGGAGCATCTTATTGGTCCATGTGCTGCATTATATGGGGCGAATGTCTGTATGGGGCCATGTGCAGCATTATATGGGGCAAATATCTGTATGCAGCATCTTATGGGGCTGTGTGCAGCAATATATGGGGCAAATATCTGTATGGGGCCATGTGCAGCATTATATGGCGCTAATATCTTTATGGAGCATCTTATGGGGCCATGTGCAGCATTATATGGGGCAAATATCTCTATGGAGCATCTTATGGGGCCATGTGCAGCATTATATGGGGCAAATATCTGTATGGAGCCATGTGCAGCATTATATGGGGCAAATATCTGTATGGGGCCATGTGCAGCATTATATGGGGCAAATATCTGTATGGAGCATCTTATGGGGCTATGTGCAGCATTATATGGGGCAAATATCTGTATGGAGCATCTTATGGGGCCATGTGCAGCATTATGTGGGGCAAATATCTGTATGGAGCATCTTATGGGGCTATGTGCAGCATTATATGGGGCAAATATCTGTATGGAGCATCTCATTGGTCCATGTGCTGCATTATATGGGACAAATATCTGTATGGGGTCATGTGCAGCATTATATGGGGCAAATATCTGTATGGGGCCATGTGCAGCATTATATGGGGCAAATATCTGTATGGAGCATCTTATGGGGCTGTGTGCAGCAATATATGGGGCAAATATCTGTATGGGGCCATGTGCAGCATTATATGGTGCTAATATCTTTATGGAGCATCTTTTGGGGCCATGTGCAGCGTTATATGGGGCAAATGTGTCTATGGAGCATCTTATGGGGTCATAATCCACATTTGTGGAGCATTATATGGGGCAAATGTGTCTATGGAGCATCTTATGGGGTCATAATCAACATTTGTGCAGCATTATATGGGGCATATTTTAATATGGAGCATCTTATGGAGCCCATCATAAACTGTATGGGGCATTATATGGGGCATATTTTGTATGGAGCATCTTATGGGGCCATCATGAACTGTATGGAGCATTATATGGGGCTCCTGATTCAATATGGATATTCAAAAACACTTAAACTACTGATGTCTCAATTAATTTTACTTTTATTGTTATCTATTTTTATTTTTGAAATTTACCAGTAGCGGCTGCATTTTCCACCCTAGGCTTATACTCGAGTCATTAAGACATTTTCCCAGTTTTTTATGGCAAAATAAGGGGGGTCAGCTTATACTTGGGTCGGCTTGTACTCAAGTGTATACGGTATCTCGGCAATAGAGTGATGCAGTGCAAAAAGGTTAAAAAAAAGCATAATCAAAAGAGCTCAACAATTATTTCATGATATTTAGCTTTTTATTAATCAAGTAACAGATTATTTTTAAATAGGCTGTAGATTTTCCAGTACTTACTATCTGTTCTACCCAACACAGAATGTATAGGTAACTTGGACGTTAATTTGTTTGTGTTTGTATTTAAGAGCTCAAAATGGACTATGCAGTACTATGAGACCCCTGTTATATTTGTCTTTACAAAAGCAATTAAAGGCTTGCATAATTAAAAATCAAACTAACGGTGAAAATTTGGAAAAGTTGGCAAATTAGAATTTTAAATGAATTCCTCATTTTTTAAGCAACAACAGATGCTAATTAGTGATGAGTGAATATACTCGTTACTCAAGATTTCTCGAGCATGCTTTGGGGTCCTTCGAGTATTTTTTAGTGCTCGGAGTTTTAGTTTTTCTTGCCGCAGCTGAATGATTTACATCTGTTAGCCAGCATAAGTACATGTGGGAATTCCCTAGCAACCACGCAACCCCCACATGTACTTATGCTGTCTAACAGATGTAAATCATTCAGCTACGGCAAGAAAAACTAAATCTCCGAGCACTAAAAAATACTCGGAGGACCCCCGAGCATGCTCGAGAAATCTCGAGTAACGAGTATATTCGCTCATCACTAATGCATTAGCATTTAATAACAATTATCAGCTTTTCAATAGTATTATCAATTGTTTAACCTGGAAAACAGCATGATTCCAATGAAAGATCTACTGGTGTACAACAGTATTGCAAGAAAGTAATATAGCTTCACAAACTGCTGTATTTTTGGAAAACTGTTTTACACAGATCTTTCTTAATGTATTCATGTACCCTTCTGGTACCCTTTGATATTCAACTTTGTTTTCAGCATTGTTGAAATGCTGCAGATGCAAAAAACCTGGCACTAAAACTAAGTAGGAAATACTCAGGATAGCACATACAAAGATTCAAAGGTATTTTACAGATATCTTCATGTCATTGAAGTTCACTGGAAAAGTTCCTTTGAATCTTTTTGTTTCTCACAACTTTACCAGTAAAATGTCAGGGTCAGACATGAAAGCAACTAATATTTTCTAATGCCTTCTGTTGTGAGTTCCGTTCTGGAGCTCCCTCCTGTGGTTGCTAATGGTATGTTTGCGAGTTCTGCCCTTGAGCTCCCTCTGGTGGTTTCGAGTGGAACTGCTGCTCCGTTAGGTAGCTGTAGCAGCTGCCTTCACTATCGCCTTGCCTGGGTTTGTTATTTAAACCTGCTCTGGGCTTTAGTCCATGCCTGCTGTCAATGTTCTTGGTTGGATTTGATTCTTCCCTTGGATTTCACATATGGCCAGTCCTTGTCTGCAAAAGATAAGTTTTGCTAGTTTGTTTGTCTATTTGTTTGGACTCTATTGCTTTGCATTTTGTCTCTTTGTCCAGCTTGTCACTATGTCTTATTCAGGCTAGCTGGAAGCTCTGGGAAAACAGATTTGCCCCTCCACACCATGAGTCGGTGTGGAGTTCATTTTTGTAAACTCTGCGTGGATTTTGTAGTTTTTAATACTGACCGCACAGTATCCTTTGCTCTCTGTCTATCTAGTTTAGTATTGGCCTCCCCTTTGCTGAATTCTAATTTCATTTCTGTGTTCGTCATTTTCCCTCTCCTTTCACAGTCAATATTTGTGGGGGGCTGTCTTTCCTTTTGGGGGTTTCTCTGAGGCAAGATAGCTTTCTATTTCCTTCTTTAGGGATAGTTATATCTTACGCTGTGACGAGGTGTCTAGGGAGTGTCAGGAACATCCCACGGCTATTTCTAGTTGTGTTGTTAGGATTAGGGACTGCGGTCAGTAGAGATACCACTTTCTCAGAGCTGTTCCATGTTGCGTTTTAGCCACATTTCAGTGTGGCCTCTTAACCACCAGGTCATAACAGTACAGCAGGCCAAGAATGAATTGAATGCATCACAAAAGAAGGAAAAAAAAGAGAGTTCTGAAACATTTTTTTTTCTGTGCTCTGTTCTGCCTTTTTTTTTCCTCTTGATATCTGGGTGGTGCTGGATATATGCTCTGGTATGGAGGTTCAGGGTTTGTTTTCTCGTGTGGATCAACTTGCTGCAAGAGTCCAGAGTATCCAAGATTATATTGTTCAGGCTCTGGCTCTGGAGCCAAGAATTCCTACTCCTGATTTGTTTTTTGGGGACAGATCCAAGTTTTTGAACTTTAAAAATAGCTGCAAATTGTTTTTTGCTTTGAAACCCCGTTCTTCTGGTGATCCCATTCAGCAAGTGAAAATCATCATATCCTTACTGCGTGGTGATCCTCAAGACTGGGCATTTGCTCTTGAAACAGGGAATCCGGCATTATTGCATGTAGATGCATTTTTTCAGGCGCTCGGATTGTTGTATGACGAACCTAACTCTGTAGAGCATGCTGAGAAAACACTGTTGGCCCTGTGTCAGGGTCAGGAAGCGGCAGAGTTATATTGCCAGAAATTTAGAAAATGGTCTGTGATCACTAAATGGAATGAAGAGGCGCTGGCTGCTATTTTCAGAAAAGGTCTTTCTGAAACCCTTAAAGATGTTATGGTGGGCTTTCCTACGCCTACCGGTTTGAGCGAATCTATGTCTCTAGCCATTCAGATTGATCGGTGCTTGCGTGAGCGCAAGGCAGTGCACCATATGGCAGTGTCCTCTGAGCGAAGTCTGTTGTGAATTCTGTGGCAGAGCTCCCTCCTGTGGTCACAAGTGGTACTTCGGCTGGTTCTCTCTGTGAGCTTCCGCTGGTGGAGGAAAGTGGTACTGCGGCTTCTGAGTTTCCTTCCTCAGGTGATGTGGTGAAGTCGTTAGGTGCTGCTCTATTTAACTCCACCTAGTGCTTTGATCCTGGCCTCCAGTCAATGTTCTAGTATTGGACCTGTTTCCTCCTGGATCGTTCCTGTGGCCTGCTGCTCTGCATAGCTAAGTTCCTCTTTGCTATTTGTTTGCTGTTTTTTTCTGTCCAGCTTGTCAATTTGTTTTTTACTGCTTGCTAGAAGCTCTGGGACGCAGAGGGTGTACCTCCGTGCCGTTAGTTCGGTACGGAGGGTCTTTTTGCCCCCTTTGCGTGGTTTTTGTAGGGTTTTGTGTTGACCGCAAAGTTACCTTTCCTATCCTCGCTCTGTTCAGAAAGTTGGGCCTCACTTTGCTAAATCTATTTCATCTCTACGTTTGTCTTTTCATCTTAACTCACAGTCATTATATGTGGGGGCTGCCTTTTCCTTTGGGGTATTTCTCTGAGGCAAGGTAGGCTTATTTTCTATCTTCAGGCTAGCTAGTTTCTCAAGCCGTGCCGAGTTGCATAGGGAGCTTTAGGCGCAATCCATGGCTGCCATTAGTGTGGTTGGAGAGGATTAGGGATTGCGGTCAACAGAGTTCCCACGTCTCAGAGCTCGTTCTTGTTTTTTGGGTTATTGCCAGGTCACTGTATGTGCGCTGACCTCTATGTCCATTGTGGTACTGAATTACCTTTCATAACAGTACTGGAGGCCCAAAGTACTAATGATTCCCAATAGAGGGAAAAAAGAAGTTCTGAGACCATTTTTTTTTCTTTGCACTGTGTTTTGCCTTTTTTTTCCATTTCGGTGGTTCAGGACACAGGTGTAGCAATGGACATTAAAGGTCTGTCTTCATGTGTGGATCAGCTCACGGCAAGAGTACAAAGTATTCAAGACTTTGTGGTTCAGAATTCTATGTTAGAACCGAGAATTCCTATTCCTGATTTGTTTTTTGGAGATAGAACTAAATTTCTGAGTTTCAAAAATAATTGTAAACTATTTCTGGCTTTGAAACCTCGCTCCTCTGGTGACCCAGTTCAACAAGTTAGGATCGTTATTTCTTTTTTGCGTGGCGACTCTCAGGACTGGGCATTTTCTCTTGCGTCAGGAGATCCTGCATTAAGTAACATAGTAACATAGTAACATAGTTAGTAAGGCCGAAAAAAGACATTTGTCCATCCAGTTCAGCCTATATTCCATCATAATAAATCCCCAGATCTACGTCCTTCTACAGAACCTAATTGTATGATACAATATTGTTCTGCTCCAGGAAGACATCCAGGCCTCTCTTGAACCCCTCGACTGAGTTCGCCATCACCACCTCCTCAGGCAAGCAATTCCAGATTCTCACTGCCCTAACAGTAAAGAATCCTCTTCTATGTTGGTGGAAAAACCTCCTCTCCTCCAGACGCAAAGAATGCCCCCTTGTGCCCGTCACCTTCCTTGGTATAAACAGATCCTCAGCGAGATATTTGTATTGTCCCCTTATATACTTATACATGATTATTAGATCGCCCCTCAGTCGTCTTTTTTCTAGACTAAATAATCCTAATTTCGCTAATCTATCTGGGTATTGTAGTTCTCCCATCCCCTTTATTAATTTTGTTGCCCTCCTTTGTACTCTCTCTAGTTCCATTATATCCTTCCTGAGCACCGGTGCCCAAAACTGGACACAGTACTCCATGTGCGGTCTAACTAGGGATTTGTACAGAGGCAGTATAATGCTCTCATCATGTGTATCCAGACCTCTTTTAATGCACCCCATGATCCTGTTTGCCTTGGCAGCTGCTGCCTGGCACTGGCTGCTCCAGGTAAGTTTATCATTAACTAGGATCCCCAAGTCCTTCTCCCTGTCAGATTTACCCAGTGGTTTCCCATTCAGTGTGTAATGGTGACATTGATTCCTTCTTCCCATGTGTATAACCTTACATTTATCATTGTTAAACCTCATCTGCCACCTTTCAGCCCAAGTTTCCAACTTATCCAGATCCATCTGTAGCAGAATACTATCTTCTCTTGTATTAACTGCTTTACATAGTTTTGTATCATCTGCAAATATCGATATTTTACTGTGTAAACCTTCTACCAGATCATTAATGAATATGTTGAAGAGATCCCAATACTTACCCCTGCGGTACCCCACTGGTCACAGCGACCCAGTTAGAGACTATACCATTTATAACCACCCTCTGCTTTCTATCACTAAGCCAGTTACTAACCCATTTACACACAATTTCCCCCAGACCAAGCATTCTCATTTTGTGTACCAACCTCTTGTGCGGCACGGTATCAAACGCTTTGGAAAAATCGATGCATTTTTCCTGGCGCTCGGATTGCTGTACGATGAGCCTAATTCTGTGGATCAGGCGGAGAAGAATTTGCTGGCTCTGTGTCAGGGTCAGGATGAAATAGAGGTATATTGTCAGAAATTTAGAAAGTGTTCCGTACTCACTCAGTGGAATGAAGGTGCGCTCGCAGCTATTTTCAGAAAAGGTCTCTCTGAAGCCCTTAAGGATGTCATGGTGGGATTTCCTATGCCTGCTGGTCTGAATGAGTCTATGTCTTTGGCCATTCAGATCGGTAGACGCTTGCGCGAGCGTAAATCTGTGCACCATTTGGCGGTATTACCTGAGCTTAAACCTGAGCCTATGCAGTGCGATAGGACTTTGACCAGAGTTGAACGGCAAGAACACAGACGTCAGAATGGGCTGTGTTCCTACTGTGGTGATTCCACTCATGCTATCTCTGATTGTCCTAAGCGCACTAAGCGGTTCACTAGGTCTGCCACCATTGGTACGGTACAGTCAAAATTTCTTCTGTCTGTTACCTTGATCTGTTCTTTGTCATCGTATTCTGTCATGGCATTTGTGGACTCAGGCGCTGCTCTGAATTTGATGGACTTGGAGTATGCTAGGCATTGTGGGTTTTTCTTGGAGCCCTTGCAGTGTCCTATTCCATTGAGAGGAATTGATGCTACGCCTTTGGCCAAGAATAAGCCTCAGTACTGGACCCAGCTGACCATGTGCATGGCTCCTGCACATCAGGAGGTTATTCGCTTTCTGGTGTTGCATAATCTGCATGATGTGGTCGTGTTGGGGTTGCCATGGCTACAAGTCCATAATCCAGTATTAGATTGGAAATCCATGTCTGTGTCCAGCTGGGGTTGTCAAGGGGTACATGGTGATGTCCCATTTCTGACTATTTCGTCATCCACCCCTTCTGAGGTTCCTGAGTTCTTGTCTGATTACCGGGATTTATTTGATGATCCCAAGTCCGATACCCTACCTCCGCATAGGGATTGTGATTGTGCTATCGATTTGATCCCTGGTAGTAAATTCCCAAAAGGTCGACTGTTTAATTTATCTGTGCCTGAGCACGCCGCTATGCGGAGTTATGTGAAGGAGTCTTTGGAGAAGGGGCATATTCGCCCGTCATCGTCGCCATTAGGAGCAGGGTTCTTTTTTGTGGCCAAGAAGGATGGTTCACTGAGACCTTGTATAGATTACCGCCTTCTAAATAAGATCACGGTTAAATTTCAGTACCCCTTTCCATTGTTATCTGATTTGTTTGCTCGGATTAAGGGGGCTAGTTGGTTCACCAAGATAGATCTTCGTGGTGCGTATAATCTTGTGCGTATTAAGCGAGGCGATGAGTGGAAAACTGCATTTAATACGCCCGAGGGCCATTTTGAGTATCTAGTAATGCCATTCGGATTTGCCAATGCTCCATCAGTGTTTCAGTCCTTTATGCATGACATCTTCCGAGAGTACCTGGATAAATTCCTGATTGTGTACTTAGATGACATTTTGATCTTCTCGGATGATTGGGAGTCTCATGTGAAGCAGGTCAGAACGGTGTTTCAGGTCCTGCGTGCTAATTCTTTGTTTGTGAAGGGATCAAAGTGTCTCTTTGGTGTTCAGAAGGTTTCATTTTTGGGGTTCATCTTTTCCCCTTCTACTATCGAGATGGACCCTGCTAAGGTCCAAGCCATCCATAATTGGACTCAGCCGACATCTCTGAAAAGTCTGCAAAAGTTCCTGGGCTTTGCTAATTTTTATCGTCGCTTCATCTGCAATTTTTCTAGTATTGCTAAACCATTGACCGATTTGACCAAGAAAGGTGCTGATTTGGTCAATTGGTCTTCTGCTGCGGTGGAAGCTTTTCAAGAGTTGACGCGTCGTTTTTCTTCTGCCCCTGGGTTGTGTCAACCAGATGTTTCGCTTCCGTTCCAGGTCGAGGTTGATGCTTCTGAGATTGGAGCAGGGGCTGTTTTGTCGCAGAGAAGTTCTGATTGCTCGGTGATGAAACCATGCGCCTTCTTTTCCAGGAAGTTTTCGCCTGCTGAGCGAAATTATGATGTGGGCAATCGAGAGTTGCTGGCCATGAAGTGGGCATTCGAGGAGTGGCGTCATTGGCTTGAAGGAGCTAAGCATCGCGTGGTGGTCTTGACTGATCATAAGAACTTGACTTATCTCAAGTCTGCCAAGCGGTTGAATCCTAGACAAGCTCGTTGGTCGTTGTTTTTTGCCCGTTTTGACTTTGTGATTTCATACCTTCCGGGCTCTAAAAATGTGAAGGCGGATGCTTTGTCTAGGAGTTTTGTGGCCGACTCTCCGGGTGTATCTGAGCCGGCGGGTATCCTCAAAGAGGGAGTAATTGTGTCTGCCATCTCCCCTGATTTGCGGCGGGTGCTGCAAAAATTTCAGGCTAATAAACCTGATCGTTGCCCAGCGGAGAAACGGTTTGTCCCTGATAGGTGGACGAATAAAGTTGTCTCTGAGGTTCATTGTTCGGTGTTGGCTGGTCATCCTGGAATCTTTGGTACCAGAGAGTTAGTGGCTAGATCCTTTTGGTGGCCATCTCTGTCGCGGGATGTGCGTACTTTTGTGCAGTCCTGTAGGATTTGTGCTCGGGCTAAGCCCTGCTGTTCTCGTGCCAGTGGGTTGCTTTTGCCCTTGCCGGTCCCGAAGTGGCCTTGGACACATATCTCTATGGATTTTATTTCAGATCTTCCCGTCTCTCAAAAGATGTCAGTCATTTGGGTGGTCTGTGATCGCTTCTCTAAGATGGTCCATTTGGTACCCTTGTCTAAATTGCCTTCCTCCTCTGATTTGGTGCCATTGTTTTTCCAGCATGTGGTTCGTTTACATGGCATTCCAGAGAATATCGTTTCTGACAGAGGTTCCCAGTTTGTTTCGAGCTTTTGGCGAGCCTTTTGTGGTAGGATGGGCATTGACTTGTCTTTTTCCTCGGCTTTCCATCCTCAGACTAATGGCCAGACCGAACGAACCAATCAGACCTTGGAAACATATCTGAGATGCTTTGTTTCTGCTGATCAGGATGACTGGGTGTCCTTTTTGCCTTTGGCTGAGTTCGCCCTTAATAATCGGGCGAGCTCGGCTACCTTGGTTTCACCGTTTTTCTGCAACTCTGGGTTCCATCCTCGTTTCTCTTCAGGGCAGGTTGAGTCTTCGGACTGTCCTGGTGTGGATACTGTGGTGGACAGGTTGCAGCAGATTTGGACTCATGTAGTGGACAATTTGACTTTGTCCCAGGAGAAGGCTCAACGTTTCGCTAATCGCAGACGCTGTGTGGGACCCCGACTTCGGGTTGGGGACTTGGTTTGGTTATCTTCTCGTCATATTCCTATGAAGGTTTCCTCTCCTAAGTTTAAACCTCGTTTTATTGGTCCGTATAGGATTTCTGAGGTTCTTAATACTGTGTCTTTTCGTCTGACCCTTCCAGATTCTTTTTCCATACATAACGTATTCCATAGGTCATTGTTGCGGAGATACGTGGCACCTATGGTTCCATCTGTTGATCCTCCTGCCCCGGTTTTGGTGGAGGGGGAGTTGGAGTATATTGTGGAGAAGATTTTGGATTCTCGTGTTTCAAGGCGGAAACTCCAGTATCTGGTTAAGTGGAAGGGTTATGCTCAGGAAGATAATTCCTGGGTCTTTGCCTCTGATGTCCATGCTCCCGATCTTGTTCGTGCCTTTCATATGGCTCATCCTGGTCATCCTGGGAGCTCTGGTGAGGGTTCGGTGACCCCTCCTCAAGGGGGGGTACTGTTGTGAATTCTGTGGCAGAGCTCCCTCCTGTGGTCACAAGTGGTACTTCGGCTGGTTCTCTCTGTGAGCTTCCGTTGGTGGAGGAAAGTGGTACTGCGGCTTCTGAGTTTCCTTCCTCAGGTGATGTGGTGAAGTCGTTAGGTGCTGCTCTATTTAACTCCACCTAGTGCTTTGATCCTGGCCTCCAGTCAATGATCTAGTATTGGACCTGTTTCCTCCTGGATCTTTCCTGTGGCCTGCTGCTCTGCATAGCTAAGTTCCTCTTTGCTATTTGTTTGCTGTTTTTTTCTGTCCAGCTTGTCAATTTGTTTTTTACTGCTTGCTAGAAGCTCTGGGACGCAGAGGGTGTACCTCCGTGCCGTTAGTTCGGTACGGAGGGTCTTTTTGCCCCCTTTGCGTGGTTTTTGTAGGGTTTTGTGTTGACTGCAAAGTTACCTTTCCTATCCTCGCTCTGTTCAGAAAGTTGGGCCTCACTTTGCTAAATCTATTTAATCTCTACGTTTGTCTTTTCATCTTAACTCACAGTCATTATATGTGGGGGCTGCCTTTTCCTTTGGGGTATTTCTCTGAGGCAAGGTAGGCTTATTTTCTATCTTCAGGCTAGCTAGTTTCTCAGGCCGTGCCGAGTTGCATAGGGAGCGTTAGGCGCAATCCACGGCTGCCTTTAGTGTGGTTGGAGAGGATTAGGGATTGCGGTCAACAGAGTTCCCACGTCTCAGAGCTCGTTCTTGTTTTTTGGGTTATTGCCAGGTCACTGTATGTGCGCTGACCTCTATGTCCATTGTGGTACTGAATTACCTTTCATAACAGAAGTCCTGAGCCTATTCAATGTGATAGGATTTTGACTAGAGCAGAAAGGCAGAAATTCAGACGTCAGAATGGCTTGTGTTTTTACTGTGGTGATTCAGCTCATGCTATTTCTGATTGCCCTAAGCGTACTAGGAGGGTCCCTAGGTCTGTTACCATTAGTACTGTGCAGCCTAAATTTCTCTTGTCTGTTACCCTGATTTGCTCATTGTCGTCCTTTTCTGTTATGGCATTTGTGGATTCTGGCGCTGCCCTGAACTTAATGGACTTAGAGTTTGCCAGGCGCTGTGGTTTTTCCTTGGAACATTTGCAGAGTCCTATTCCCTTAAGGGGGATTGATGCTACGCCATTGGCCAAGAATAAACCTCAGTACTGGACACAGTTAACCATGTGCATGGCTCCAGCACATCAGGAAAATATTCGTTTTTTGGTGTTGCATAATTTGCATGATGTTGTTGTGCTGGGTTTTCCATGGTTACAAGAACATAATCCAGTGCTGGATTGGAGATCTATGTCTGTGACTGGTTGGGGTTGTCAGGGGATATAGAGTGATATTCCTTTGATGTCCATTTCCTCGTCCCCTTCTTCTGAAGTTCCTGAGTTTTTGTCGGATTTCCAGGATGTATTTGATGAGCCCAAGTCCAGTTCCATGCCTTCTCATAGGGACTGCGATTGTGCCATTAATTTGATTCCTGGCTGTAAGTTCCCTAAGGGCCGACTTTTCAATCTGTCTGTGCCAGAGCATGCCGCTATGCGGAGTTATGTAAAGGAGTCCATGGAGAAAGGGCATATTCGCCCGTCTTCGTCACCATTGGGAGCGGGATTTTTTTTTTGTTGCCAAGAAGGATGGCTCCTTGAGACCATGTATAGATTATCGCCTTCTCAATAAGATCACTGTCAAATTCCAGTATCCGTTACCTTTGCTTTCTGATTTGTTTGCTCAGATTAAGGGTGCTAGTTGGTTTACTAAAATCGACCTCCGAGGGGCGTATAATCTTGTGCGTATTAAACAAGGTGATGAATGGAAAACAGCATTTAATATGCCTGAAGGCCATTTTGAATATCTTGTGATGCCATTCGGGCTCTCTAATGCTCCATCGGTATTTCAGTCCTTTATGCATGATATCTTCCGGAATTATCTGGATAAATTTATGATTGTGTATTTGGATGATATTATGGTTTTCTCCGATGATTGGGAGTCTCATGTGAAGCAGGTTAGGATGGTGTTTCAGGTCCTTCGTACTAATGCGTTGTTTGTGAAGGGGTCTAAGTGCCTCTTTGGAGTTCAGAGGGTTTCTTTTTTGGGTTTCATTTTTTCTCCCTCGGCTATTGAAATGGACTCTGTTAAAGTCCAGGCCATTCATGATTGGACTCAACCTACATCTGTGAAGAGCCTTCAGAAATTTTTGGGCTTTGCCAATTTTTATTGCTAATTTTTTTAGTGTGGTGAAGCCTCTGACCGATTTGACGAGGAAGGGCGCTGATGTGGTGAATTGGTCCTCTGCGGCTGTTGAGGCCTTTCAGGAGCTTAAACGTCATTTTACTTCTGCCCCTGTGTTGCATCAGCCAGATGTTTCTCTCCCTTTTCAGGTTGAGGTTGATGCTTCTGAGATTGGGGCAGGGGCCGTTTTGTCTCAGAGAAATTCTGATGGCTCTTTGATGAAACCATTTGCCTTCTTCTCCAGAAAATTTTCGTCTTCTGAGCGTAATTATGATGTCGGCAATCGGGAGTTGTTGGCCATGAAGTGGGCATTTGAGGAGTGGCGACATTGGCTTGAGGGAGCCAAGCATCTTGTGGTGGTCTTGACTGATCACAAGAATCTGATTTACCTCGAGTCTGCTAAGCGGTTGAATCCTAGACAGGCTCGGTGGTCTTTGTTTTTCTCACGTTTTGATTTTGTGGTCTCGTATATTCCTGGATCTAAGAATGTGAAGGCTGATGCCCTTTCTAGGAGTTTTTTACCTGATTCTCCGGGAGTTCTTGAGCCGGCTGGGATCCTCAAGGAGGGGATGATTCTTTCTGCCATCTCCCCTGATTTACGGTGGGTACTTCAGGAGTTTCAGGTGGATAAACCTGACCGCTGTCCTGTGGGGAAATTGTTTGTTCCTGATAGATGGACTAGTAGGGTAATTTCTGAGGTTCATTGTTCGGTGTTGGCTGGTCACCCTGGGATTTTCGGTACCAGAGATTTGGTGGCTAGGTCCTTTTGGTGGCCTTCCTTGTCGCGGGATGTGCGTTCGTTTGTGCAGTCCTGTGGGACCTGTGCTTGGGCTAAGCCTTGCTGTTCCCGTGCCAGCGGGTTGCTTTTGCCTTTGCCTATTCCTGAGAGGCCCTGGACGCATATTTCCATGGATTTTATTTCTGATCTTCCTGTTTCTCAGAAGATGTCTGTAATCTGGGTGGTTTGTGACCGGTTTTCTAAGATGGTCCATTTGGTGCCGTTGCCTAAGTTACCTTCCTCTTCTGATTTGGTTCCATTATTTTTTCAGCATGTGGTTCGTTTGCATGGTAATCCGGAGAATATTGTGTCTGACAGAGGTTCCCAGTTCGTTTCTAGGTTTTGGCGATCCTTTTGTGCTAGAATGGGCATTGATTTGTCTTTTTCTTCTGCATTCCATCCTCAGACAAATGGCCAAACGGAGCGAACCAATCAGACCTTGGAAACCTATTTGAGATGCTTCGTGTCTGCTGATCAGGATGATTGGGTGACCTTTTTGCCGTTGGCCGAGTTTGCCCTTAATAATCGGGCTTGTTCGGCTACCTTGGTTTCGCCTTTTTTTTGTAACTTTGGTTTTCATCCTCGTTTTTCTTCAGGGCAGCTTGAGCCTTCTGACTGTCCTGGTGTGGATTCCGTGGTGGACAGGTTGCAGGAAATTTGGACTCATGTGGTGGACAATTTGACATTGTCTCAGGAGAAGGCTCAGCGTTTTGCTAACCGTCGTCGGTGTGTTGGTCCCCGGCTTCGTGTTGGGGATTTGGTCTGGTTGTCTTCTCGTCATGTTCCTATGAAGGTTTCTTCCCCTAAGTTCAAGCCTCTCTTTATTGGGCCTTATAAGATTTCTGAAGTTATCAATCCAGTGTCTTTTCGTTTGGCCCTTCCTGCTTCCTTTTCCATTCATAATGTGTTCCATAGATCCTTGTTGTGGAGATATGTGGTACCTATGGTTCCCTCCGTTGATCCTCCTGCTCCGGTGTTGGTTGAGGGGGAATTGGAATATGTGGTAGAGAAGATTTTGGATTCTCGTTTTTCGAGGCAGAAGCTTCAGTATCTGGTCAAGTGGAAGGGTTATGGCCAGGAGGATAATTCTTGGGTTGTTGCCTCCGATGTTCATGCTCCCGATTTGGTTCATGCTTTCCATTTGGTTCGTCCTGATCGGCCTCGGAGCTCTGGTGAGGGTTCGGTGACCCCTCCTCAAGGGGGGGTACTGTTGTGAATTCCGTTCTGGAGCTCCCTCCTGTGGTTGCTAATGGTATGTTTGTGAGTTCTGCCCTTGGGCTCCCTCTGGTGGTTTCGAGTGGAACTGCTGCTCCGTTAGGTAGCTGTAGCAGCTGCCTTCACTATCGCCTTGCCTGGGTTTGTTATTTAAACCTGCTCTGGGCTTTAGTCCATGCCTGCTGTCAATGTTCTTCGTTGGATTTGATTCTTCCCTTGGATTTCTCATATGGCCAGTCCTTGTCTGCAAAAGATAAGTTTTGCTAGTTTGTTTGTTCATTTGTTTGGACTCTATTGCTTTGCATTTTGTCTCTTTGTCCAGCTTGTCACTATGTCTTATTTAGGCTAGCTGGAAGCTCTGGGAAAGCAGATTTGCCCCTCCACACCGTGAGTCGGTGTGGAGTTCATTTTTGTAAACTCTGCGTGGATTTGTAGTTTTTAATACTGACCGCACAGTATCCTTTGCTCTCTGTCTATCTAGTTTAGTATTGGCCTCCCCTTTGCTGAATTCTAATTTCATTTCTGTGTTCGTCATTTTCCCTCTTCTTTCACAGTCAATATTTGTGGGGGGCTGTCTTTCCTTTTGGGGGTTTCTCTGAGGCAAGAAAGCTTTCTATTTTCTTCTTTAGGGGTAGTTATATCTTAGGCTGTGACGAGGTGTCTAGGGAGTGTCAGGAACATCCCACGGCTATTTCTAGTTGTGTTGTTAGGATTAGGGACTGCGGTCAGTAGAGATACCACCTTCTCAGAGCTGTTCCATGTTTCGTTTTAGCCACCAGGTCATTTCAGTGTGGCCTCTTAACCACCAGGTCATAACAGCCTTCCTCTGGATCAACATGTTATGGCATGGTAGGTTAGGCTATGGGTTGAACTAGATGGACTTAAAGTCTTCCTTCAACCTTAATAACTATGTTACTATGTTACTTTTTCCCAATGGTGATGATTACATTGTAATTGAAATGTGGATTAGGCAAAATTAAGATTAATGGCTGTACAAGAACTAGTGAAATACAGCCAGATGATTTAATATATTTTCTAAAATGGAATGTACATCAGTTCAATTATGGGAATATGTGGCATTATAAAAAGATGCAGTCAACATGCTGGTCTACGTTGAAATAACAGCCAATGGGTTTCTGATCTATTTTTTTGAAAGGTCAATACTTAAAATAGGAAAGTTTCTACTACATCTTTTTAACTAGACTTTTTGGTGGAATTTGTAGAAGCAAGTAACAATGGCATGTGCTCAATGTAAGCTTTTGGTATATGTGGAGTGAAGGGTAACTTGATTGCAAAAAGTCCAATTTTCTTATTGACCCTCCAAGTTTCCTTAAAGGACCATCAAAAAGTCAAGGCACCAAAGACATATCAGACCTCAATTTTTGATTTTTACTGGTAAGTGTCAAAATGTTGCAATCATAACAGTACGATACAATAACCAGACAGCACTTAACATATTGACCCACATTGTGCGCAAATAAATATTCAATATAGTTTCCATTTAATAAGAAATATACAATGATTAGTGTATTCAATTCTGTGTATAAAGCTCCAATTACAGATGATCAAATCGATTCTCTGCAAATCGACTTCGAGTCAAACGTTATTAAATTTGCACGCCTGCTGATTTTGAGCAATTTGCAATGAGATTCGCATGGATCACTAAAAATATTGACTATTTCATACATTATCAAATACTGCATCATCCAGGCTGCCTCACATGACATCAGGTGTGGCTTAACAGGTCTAAAGGTAAAGATAACACATTTACTTTGTATTTTAGGCAAAAATATATATTTAGTCATTTTTTATATTTAAATAATTACAAGGAAAACAGTTAAATGCCAAAGTTTGGACACTCTGCATCTTAAGTACCTAATAGCAATGCCTTTTTCAAGTATTACAGCCTGTAAATGCTTTTTATAGCCAGCGAAGAGTCTTTCAATTCTTGTTTGGAATTTCCATCCATTCTCCCTTGCATAATTCTTCCAGTTCTTTGAGATTCCTGGGTCATATTGCATGCACTGATGTTTTCAGATCTAGTTAAAAATTTTCAATGATGTTCAAATGAAGGGACTGTGAGGGCCATTGTAAAACCTTCAGATTACACCTTTTGAGGTAATATATTGTGGATTCTAACGTATGTTTAGGATCATTATCAATTTGTAGAAGCCAACCCCTTTTCAACGTCAGCTCTTTCACAGATGGTGCTATGTTTACATCAAGAATTTGTTGAAATTTAATTGAATCCACTCTTCCCTCCACCCGTGAAATGTTTCCCATGCCATTAACTGCAACACTGCCCCAAAATCATGACTGATCCATCCCCATGCTTAGTGGTTGTCGAGATTTTCTGTGCCTGAAATATTGTGTCCTAGTTTAACCTCATCGGTCCACCAGTCTGCAAAAAGTATCAGCCTTCTTTAGATGTTCTTTTGCATACTTTACATACTTCTAATGCAGAATTTTATGGAGAGGACTCAGGAGTGTTTTTTTCTGGTGACTCTTCCATGTTCACTGTTATTTCTTATATTTTGAACTGAGGAAAGGTCAAGTTGACGATGCTTTCCTATCTTCTTAGAGCTTTCTCCTGCTTTATGGGACCACACCATTTTCAGAATGATAGGCAGCTACTTATGAGAACCCATGGCTGCAGTTTTTCGGAATTAGGTTAGAGGAGGCTGGGTTTTTAGAAAGCTAGGATATTTACATCACCTGGCCTTTCCTAACAATGATAGTGAACAAGCCATAACCCTAACAGGCTAATTAAGGTCTGAAGCCTTAGTCAAAAATATCTTAGCACATAAATCTCCATGGGTGTTCTAAATTTTGCATCAGCTCATTTTCCATTTTGTAATTTTTGAAATATACACTGCTCAAAAAAATAAAGGGAACACTAAAATCCCACATCCTAGATATCACTGAATTAAATATTCCAGTTGTAAATCTTTATTCATTACATAGTGAAATATGATAAGAACATTAAAACCTAAAAATTATCAACGTAAATTATAACTAATATCCCACGGAGGTCTGGAGTTGGAATAATGTTCAAAATCAAAGTGGAAAATGAAGTTACAGGCTGATCCAACTTCAGTGGAAATGCCTCAAGACAAGGAAATGATGCTTAGTAGTGTGTGTGGCATACACGTGCCTGTATGACCACCCTACAACACCTAGGCATGCTCCTGATGAGGCAGCGGATGGTCTCCTGAGAGATCTCCTCCCAGACCTGGACTAAAGCATCCGTTAACTCCTGGACAGTCTGTGGTGCAAAGTGACGTTGGTGGATGGTGTGAGACATGATGTCCCAGATGTGTTCAATCGGATTCAAGTGTGGGGAATGGGCAGGCCAGTCCATAGTTTCAATCCCTTCATCTTGCAGGAACTGCTGACACACTCCAGCCACATGAGGTCTGGCTTTGTCCTGCTTTAGGAGGAACCCAGGGCCAACCGCACCAGTAAATGGTGTCACAAGGGGTCTGAGGATCTCATCACGGTACCTAATGGCAGTCACGCTACCTCTGGCGAGCACATGGAGGGCTGTGTGGCCCTCCAAAGAAATGCCACCACACACCATTACTGACCCACTGCCAAACCGGTCATGCTGAAGGATGTTACAGGCAGCAGATCGCTCTCCACATTGTTTCCAGACTCTGTCATATCTGTCACATGTGTTCAGTGTGAACCTGCTTTTATCTGTGAAGAGCACAGGGTGCCAGTGACAAATTTGCCAATCCTGGTGTTCTGTGGCAAATGCCAAGCATCCTGCACGGTGTTGGCCTATAAGCACAATCCCCATCTGTGGATGTTGGGCACTTAGACTTTCCTCATGGAGTTGGTTTCTAACTGTTTGTGCAGACACATGCACATTTGTGGCCTGCTGGAGTTCATTTTGCAGGGCTCTGGCAGTGCTCCTCCTGTTCCTCCTTGCCCAAAGGCTGAGGTAACGGTACTGCTTCAGGGTTTCTGCCCTACTATGGCCTCCTCCACATCTCCTGGTGTACTGGCGTGTCTCCTGCTAGTGCCTCCAGCCTCTGGACACTATGCTGACAGACACAGCATACCTTCTTGCCACAGTTCATATTGATGTGCCATCCTGGATGAGCTGCACTACCTGAGCCACTTGTGTGGGTTGTAGAGTGTGTCTCATGCTACCACGAGTATAAAAGCACAACCAACATTCAAAAGTGACAAAAACATCAGCCAGAAAGCATTGGTACTGAGAAGTGGTCTGTGGTCTCCACCTGCAGAACCACTCCTTTATTGAGTGTATCTTGATAATTGCCAATAATTTCGATCTGTTGTCTATTCCATTTGCACAACAGCATGTGAAATTGATTGTCAAACAGTGTTATTTCCTAAGAGGACAGTTTGATTTCCTTGGAGTTATATTCTGTTGTTTAAGTGTTCCCTTTTTTTGAGTAGTGTATTATTTACTTAAAATACAAAACAAATGTGTCATCTTTAACTTTAGTCCTTTTATAGATAATTTCATATTTCACTTGCTTAACTGTTCACAATAGCAGGGGTGCCCACATTTTTACATGCCACTACACATATATATATATATATATATATATATATATATATATAACAGTATATAAAAAAGCACTTAATAACCAATTTCAGTATATATATATATATATATAGTTATGAAAAAGTCGCGCTAATACCCAATGCTAATGATCCGAATACAGTGTGGCTGCTGAGCCTGCAGTCACTGATAGTTTCCAGAGTCCTAGGAGTGGCACTTACTGGTTAGTGCCCAAGATGATGATGTTTCCGTGTAGCTGGAGTGCAGCTTTCTGTGGTTGATCTGAGCCTGGGGAGTGTCCTCCCGTTCTCAGAGAGCACTCCTGTACCCACATCCAAGAGCTCCGGCGGTCAGCCTCAGCCGAAGATGCCGCCATGTAGTGGTGTGGTGAGCAGGGGGCGTAGTTAGCAGTGACATCACCTGCCCATGGAAGACAGACATGTACAAGGGCCAATCCCGACGCATTTCGAGGGAGGCGTCCCTCTTTCTCCAGGTTCTGGCACCTATACTAACGCTAACCATTTATACCCACATACACCTCCCTGCTTGTGTGTTAATCCACCCCATGGAGATGCGGATGGTAGTGCATTGGGCACATTGCTTACAGGAAACTTTCAGATGCTAGATGCTATGTTATCCCTGCCTTGTGTGTGTATTGCACAAAAACTGAGATTGGGAAAAAATAGATATTAATCCCCCTTCCCTAGAGCCTTTTTTGTACATAGGGGCTGTAAATTTCTTACTCCAATCCATAAATTAATTTCTTTCCAATATAATTTTTTTTTGCAATATATAAAAAGGAGGGAAGAAAAGGGAAGGCTCATTGCTGTTGGTCAAATCAATGCAAATGTTCTGACCCTACCCTCTTTTGCCTCTACTTCCCAAAAATTATATCAGAACAAAGTTATATTTTATTTTATTAATTCAATAGTTAAAAATAAATAGATAGATACATATGTGTATAAAAACTGTTATAAAAGCCAAAGAGTGTGTGTAAAATATATTTTGTATACGAATACATTTAAGAAACATCTTAATTTTGTTGTCTATATATTACTCTTCAAACTTACTGGCTCTCCAAAATAATTAAAATACTGCATCCAAATGTTATTCCCCTTTAAAAATATTTTTACTCTATAGGGCATGCAATTCTATTTCATAGTTGAGTTCCATAGGGGCCAAACTATCTAATGTAAAAATCCACTTAGATTCCATTCTTAACATACTCCTCAAATAGTCCCCGCCTCTAGGATTTTTTTGTACAATTTGGATACCATGAATGACGGTCCACCACACGTATGACTGTGTTTGTCTGCGTAATGACGTGACAAAGGGTGTCCCATGAATCCCTTTGCGATGTTTTTCAAATGTTCCTTTATTCTATCTCTCAGTCGTCTCTTAGTACGTCCAACATAAAGTTTGTCGCAGGGACATCTCACCGTGTAATATAACCCCTGTTGAATAACAAGAGATGCTGTCTCTGATCGTAAACGATTTGGTTCTTTCCTCATTCTAAAACGTTGTTTGAACCAACTTCTCACAGTTTGTCCGTACACAAAAAGGACAGACCCTACACGGGGTAAATCCGTCAGTACCCGATTGTTGATTACTAGTTAATTTTGAGTCACTGCCACTCATTCCAATTTTGATTTTTGGCTCTGTAATATTCCCAATATGTCTAGCCTTTCTATAGACAAACCTTGGTTTATCCAGTATTAGAATGGGCCAATATTTTTGTATTATGTTAGTGTCAGTGTTAGGACTGGCGGAACGCACCAAGTTTATAATGAAATAGTATTAGGTGCGTTCGCAGTCCGAGGTCCACCGTGCAGGTGAAAACCCTGCTGCTAGTAGAGATGGACGATATGGCGGTACAATGTGAATACACACATGGGTTAACATCACCCTGTGTGAAGGAAGCGAACCCTGTTGCGTCACAGGGCCGCGGTACCGCACCAAGAGCGCAAGCAAGGAGTCTCAGAACTCAATCCCAAGACTCAGGATTTGAGTTAATAAAGACCTCATGCGCTCGACACCGCTACTGGGGTGTCATAGAGACAGAAATAATAATATTTAAGAAGCACGAGAGAGTGTGTGGTGCCGCACTGGCGGACGCCACTAACCACCCAGACTTGGGTCAGGAAAGCGCTGAGAAAGCGCACGGTGCCACACTGGCGGTCACAGCAATTAGACGCTGTAATGTGTGTAACGTGCTGATGGCTTGGACGGGCGCTAGATAGCTTCCATCATTCGCGAACAGTCAAGAACACTAGGGATGGGAATGATTTAGGAGCTTTCATCCATCGACATACATCCATCTACACACACACACAATATCAAGTCAATACTAGCGCATGGCCGTGCGGCCATGCGAGCCTTACATAGTTGCAGCATGTTTAGGACCTTCAAAGAAGGACCAATGGAGTTGCTGCAGTACCTAAGCATGTGACCCCAGATCTCCACTGAAAGATCTTGCCCTGGGCATGCTCAGAGTGCAAAGCAGGACTTAGTCCTAGCACCTACAAGGACCTTCCAAGAAGGACCAATGACCTAGCTGCAGTATCTGATCATGTGACCCTCGATCTCCACTGAGAGATCTTACTCTGGGCATGCTCAGAACGTGAAAAGCAGGACTTAGTCCCAGAAGCGTCTGCTCACCGCTGCCCAGCACTGACTTCAATGGCAGAAGCACGAAATGCAGCAGTAACTCTTAGCACAGAGTCAGACTGAGCGAGACGCTGGGATCGACGTCTCCACTCATCAGGTTCCACTGCAACAGGAGAAGAATGGGAGACCGCAGTGGAGATGGCCTGAGATTCCCCTGTGCAGAAGCAGGAACTCGACCCCTAACAGTCAGTATTCCGGGTTTTCCAAGTCACCTTGTGAATAATCTTGCACTTTGTTAAGATGGAGTTTGCTGTTTTTGTGTGCCCTGCGTCCTGTTTGTTTGCTTAACCCCTTTATCCCATATGACGTACTATCCCGTCCAGGTGACCTGGGACTTAATTCCCAGTGACGGGATAGTACGTCATAGTGTTTAATGCGACATCGCGACTTAAGTCGCGGTGATCGCATTAAATTTCCGGCGCCATCTTACCTGGAGGAAGATGGCGCCGACATCCCCGGGCATGGCTTCGCCCCCCAGGCCTCTGGATCGCTGTGATTGGCTGTTCAATTCTGAACAGCCAATCACAGCGTTCCTCATTGTTTCAGCCAATCGGAGCGGCTGAAACAATGAGGTCGCAGGCTAGGATCGAGTACCGATGTACTCGATCCTAGGGCCGGTGCCTGGCAACGCCAGGCACCGGCAAAACCCCCCCGGATTGGCGCGATCGCCGATCGTATCGATCGCGCCAATCGCAGGGCACAGCGCCGCTGTGCCCTGCTGTACTGGCCTGGATCGGTGCTGCAATAGCACCGATCGTAGGCCAGAGCCTAGTGCAGGCCCAGCAGGGCCTGCAGAGGCTGATTGGCGCGATCGATGCGAACGACGATCGCGCCAATCACCGGGCACAGCGGCGGTGTTACCGCGCTGTGCCCAGCTGTTCCCTGCCCGGCTTTTCCCTGCCCGGCTTTTCCCTGCCCCGTGCCGGCTGTCCCCTGCACCCATACCCTCTGCCCCCTGCTGTAGCGGCCTGGATCGGTGCTGCCATGGCACCGATCACAGGCCAGTGACTAGTGCAGGCCCAGCAGGGCCTGCAGGAGCTGATTGGCGCGATCAACGATCGCGCCAATCACAGGGCACAGCGGCGGTCACGTTGTGACCGCTGTGTGCCCTGCTGGTGACCTGGCAGTGACCTGCCTAAGATCGGAGGGATCCTAGGCAGTTGCCATGGTCACCAAGCCCTGCAGGGATTGGTGGGATCGATGTTATCATTCGATCCCACCAATGACAGCTCACAGCAGCGGTGTGACCGCTCTGTGACCTGTCTGTCACCTGCAGGTGACCTGTGTGACCGCTCTGCAGGGGTCCTCACTCTAGCTGAGGGACTCCTGCTGAGCGGTCACACAGCCAGATCTTGTCTTGCTGGGCCTTGTGGTGCTACAGAAGCCTGTAACACCACAATCCCCTGCGATACAAAAAAGCGGAAGAAAGAAAACCAAAGAAAGAAAACCAAAGAAAGAAGAGAGACTACAAAAGGTAAGTGCTAACAGCCCCTACCCAGTCTCATTTCACCCACCCATCCCCCCTTCCACCCACCCGTCCCCCCCTTCCCCCTCTTCCCCCTCTTCCCCCTCTTCCCCCCCTTCTTTACCCCCTCCGTCCCTCTTTGCGCTGCCTCCGTGCGCACGTTTAGCAGCCGCCGAGCGTTGATTGGTGACGCAGTTCACCGATCAACACTCGTGCTCGCTTTTTTTTCAGCAGCCCCCTTTGCCCAATTCCGTACACCCATCCCGCAGCCACCAAACTTTGATAAGTGACGCAGTTCACTTATCAGAGCTTGTGCCTGCCGTTTTCCTTTTTTTTTTCTCTCCCACATCTCCGTGCGCTCACCCCGCGCGCATCTAACCCGTGCTTTCCTTTTTTTTTTCCCCACATCTCCGTGCGCTCACCCCGCCGCGTCTAACCCGTGCTTTCCTTTTTTCTTTTTTTTTCTCCCACATCTCCGTGCGCTCACCCCACCGCGTCTAACCCGTGCTTTCCTTTTTTTTTTTTTTTTTTTTCAACCACATCTCCGTGCGCTCACCCCACCGCGTCTAACCCGTGCTTTCCTTTTTTTCCCCCACATCTCCGTGCGCTCACCCCGCCGCGTCTAACCCGTGCTTTCCTTTTTTCTTTTTTTTTTCTCCCACATCTCCGTGCGCTCACCCCACCGCGTCTAACCCGTGCTTTCCTTTTTTCTTTTTTTTTTCTCCCACATCTCCGTGCGCTCACCCCACCGCGTCTAACCCGTGCTTTCCTTTTTTCTTTTTTTTTTCTCCCACATCTCCGTGCGCTCACCCCACCGCGTCTAACCCGTGCTTTCCTTTTTTCTTTTTTTTTCTCCCACATCTCCGTGCGCTCACCCCACCGCGTCTAACCCGTGCTTTCCTTTTTTTTTTTCTCCCACATCTCCGTGCGCTCACCCCACCGCGTCTAACCCGTGCTTTCCTTTTTTTCCCCCACATCTCCGTGCGCTCACCCCGCCGCGTCTAACCCGTGCTTTCCTTTTTTTTTTTTTCTCACATCTCTGTGCACGCACCCAGCAGCCGCTGAACTTTGGTAAGTGACGCGGTTCATTTATCAGAGCTCTCGTGCCTGCGGGTTTTTTTTCACATCCCCGTTCACACACCCAGCAGCCGCCAAACTTTGGTAAGTGACGCGGTTCACTTATCAGAGCTAGGGCTTGCTGTTTTATACTTTTCTTTCACAGGTATTTTTTTTCCTTTAGCTTTTTGTTTTCAGAGTAGTTTGCACCAAGCACTATCCCCCAACACTTACACAGTTACCAATAAAGTACACTCAAGCACCACACTTACAAAAAAAATGTCCCGCTCGTCCCGTTCGTCCCAACGGCGCTATTCAGTGGAGGAGGCATATGCTTTCCTTGCCTCCGACACTGATAGCGAGGGAGAGGATCCCACTTTTCTTTATTTTTCTGATTCTTCCTCATCCTCTTCCCACTCCTCATCTTCCTCCTCCGGCCCTGCGGAACCGCCACGCAGACGCCGCAGGACAGAAGATGAGGCTAGGCCCACCATTGCTGAAGACGAACCAGCACACCCCACTGCGGATCCCATATGGACCAGGCCCCCCGAAAATTACGAGCCACTGATTCCTGATTTTGTGGCAGAATCAGGAATCAAGTTTGACACCACCGGCCTCACAGAACTAGACTTTTTCAAAGTCTTTTTCTCTGAGGCTTTCGTTAACCTCATGGTGGAGCAAACTAATCTGTATGCTCGGCAATTTTTGGCCCAAAACTCGGGTTCATCATATTCTAACTGGTCTCCTGTAGACGCAGTTGAAATGATGCAGTTTTGGGGCCTGGTCCTCCATATGGGGATTCTGAAAAAGCCTGAACTTCGGCAATATTGGAGTGTGGATATTTTATATAACACTCCAGTATTCAGAATGGTCATGACCCGGACGCGTTTTGAGGCCATCCATAAATTCCTGCATTATTCCGATAATGCACGGTGTCCCGCACGAGATGACCCCAACTTTGACCGTCTGTTCAAAGTTCGGCCGGTCATCGAACACTTCAACAAAAAGTTTGCAGAAGTGTACGTGCCTCAAAGGGACATCTGCGTGGATGAGTCCTTAATTCATTTTAAGGGGCGGCTCGGATTCCGTCAATACCTGCCCAGCAAGAGGGCCAGGTACGGAATCAAACTCTACAAGCTGTGTGAGAGTACCTCAGGGTACACCCACAGCTTTAGAGTCTACGAGGGGAAGGACAGCAGGATTGAACCGCCTGAGTGTCCCCCTGTCCTGGGAGTGAGTGGGAAAATAGTGTGGGATTTGGTGCACCCACTGCTGGATAAAGGTTATCACCTCTATACCGATAACTTTTATTCCAGCATCCCACTCTACAAATCTCTCTTTGCGCGAGGTACCGTAGCCTGCGGTACTGTCCGCAAAAATCAGAGAGGCCTCCCAAAGACGCTACTTGGGCAGATTCTCAGAAAAGGTGAGAGCAAAGCCCAATGTAGCGACCACCTGCTGGTTGTCAAGTACAAGGACAAAAGGGATGTCCTTCTGTTGACCACCATACACGGTGATGGCAGCGCCCTCAGCACTGTTCGGGGTACCTCTGCACAGGTCTTGAAACCGGACTGTGTACTTGGGTACAACAAAAACATGGGGGGCGTTGATCTCTCCGATCAACTCCTCCAACCGTACAGTGCTTTGAGAAAGGCCAGGGTGTGGTACAAAAAGCTGTCCGTGCACATCGTACAAATGGCAATGCTCAACGCTTTCCTGCTGTCACGATGTGCACGCAACACCGATACGTCGTACCTTCATTTCCAAGAGGTAGTGGTTAAGGCCCTGATGTTTGGCACGAGGGAAGGAGCGGGCCCCAGTACTTCTGGAACTGAAGGTGCACGTATCGTACCAGGCCAGCATTTTCCTGGGGTGGTCCCGCCAACTGAAAAAAAAGGTAAGCCGCAAAAAAGGTGCCGAGTGTGCTACAAAAGAGGAATTCGAAGGGACACCATCTATCAATGCGACACCTGCCCCGACAAACCTGGCCTGTGTATGAAGGATTGCTTTAAATTGTACCACACCTCCATGCACTACTAATTTACTTTCCAGGAAACAGAATAATTCCAAAGTTGGCACATCTACGTAGGTTCTCTGGGGGTCTACTTTCCAAAATGTTGTCACTTGTGGGTTTTTTTCCTGTTTAGGCACATCAGGGGCTCTGCAAACGGAACATGACGCCCGCAGACGATTCCATCAAAGTCTGCATTCAAAAACGTCAGTACTTCCCTTTCGAGCCCCAACGTGTGCCCAAACAGTTTTTTCCCACATGTGGGGTACCAGCGTACTCAGGGCAAATTGGACAACAACTTTTGTGGTCCAATTTCTCCTGTTACCCTTGGGAAATTAAAAAATTGGGGACTAAAAGATCATTTTTGTGGGCAAAAAATAGGATTTTTTATTTTCACGCCCGGGCGTTATAAACTTTAGTGAAACACTTGGGGGTTCAAAGTTGTCACCACACATCTAGACAAGTTCCTTAGGGGGTCTAGTTTCCAAATTGGGGTCACTTGTGGGGGGTTTCCACTGTTTAGGCACATCAGGGGCTCGTCAAACGGAACGTGACGGCCGCAGATGATTCCATCAAAGCCTGCATTCCAAAACGTCACTACTTCCCTTCCGAGCCCTGACGTGTGCCCAAACAGTAGTTTTCTCCCACATATGGGGTACCAGCCTACTCAGGACAAATTGGACAACAACTTTTGTGGTCCAATTTCTCCTGTTACCCATGGGAAATTAAAAAATTGGGGACTAAAAGATCATTTTTGTGGGCAAAAAATAGGATTTTTTATTTTCATGCCCGGGCGGTATAAACTTCTGTGAAGCACTTGGGGGATAAAAGTGCTCACCACACATCTAGATAAGTTCCTTAGGGGGTCTAGTTTCCAAAATGGGGTCACTTGTTGGGGGTTTCCACTGTTTAGGCACATCAGGGGCTCACCAAACGCGACGTGGCGTCCGATCTCAATTCCAGCTAATTTTAGCTTGAAAAAGTCTTATGGCGCTCCCTCCCTTCTGAGCCCTGCCATGCGCCCAAACAGTGGTTCCCCCCCCACATATGGGGTATTGTCTTACTCTGGACAAATTGGACTATAACTTTTATGGTCCAATTTCTTCAGTTACCCTTGTGAAAATAAAAAATTGGGGACTAAACGATCATGTTTGTGGAAAAAATATGTTTTTTTATTTTTACGCACGGGCGGTATAAACTTCTGTGAAGCACTTGAGGGATAAAAGTGCTCACCACACATCTAGATAAGTTCCTTAGGGGGTCTAGTTTCCAAAATGGGGTCACTTGTGGGGGGTTTCCACTGTTTAGGCACATCAGGGGCTCACCAAACGCGACGTGGCGTCCGATCTCAATTCCAGCTAATTTTAGCTTGAAAAAGTCTTATGGCGCTCCTTCCCTTCTGAGCCCTGCCATGCGCCCAAACAGTGGTTCCCCCCCACATATGGGGTATTGTCTTACTCAGGACAAATTGGACTACAACTTTTATGGTCCAATTTCTTCAGTTACCCTGGTGAAAATAAAAAATTGGGGACTAAACGATCATGTTTGTGGAAAAAATAAGTTTTTTTATTTTTACGCACGGGCGGTATAAACTTCTGTGAAGCACTTGGGGGATAAAAGTGCTCACCACACATCTAGATAAGTTCCTTAGGGGGTCTAGTTTCCAAAATGGGGTCACTTGTGGGGGGTTTCCACTGTTTAGGCACATCAGGGGCTCACCAAACGCGACGTGGCGTCCGATCTCAATTCCAGCTAATTTTAGCTTGAAAAAGTCTTATGGCGCTCCTTCCCTTCTGAGCCCTGCCATGCGCCCAAACAGTGGTTCCCCCCCCACATATGGGGTATTGTCTTACTCAGGACAAATTGGACTACAACTTTTATGGTCCAATTTCTTCAGTTACCCTTGTGAAAATAAAAAATTGGGGACTAAACTATCATGTTTGTGGAAAAAATACGTTTTTTTATTTTTACGCACGGGCGGTATAAACTTCTGTGAAGCAATTGGGGGATAAAAGTGCTCACCACACATCTAGATAAGTTCGTTAGGGGGTCTAGTTTCCAAAATGGGGTCACTTGTGGGGGGTTTCCACTGTTTAGGCACATCAGGGGCTCACCAAACGCGACGTGGCGTCCGATCTCAATTCCAGCTAATTTTAGCTTGAAAAAGTCTTATGGCGCTCCTTCCCTTCGGAGCCCTGCCATGCGCCCAAACAGTGGTTCCCCCCCACATATGGGGTATTGTCTTACTCAGGACAAATTGGACTACAACTTTTATGGTCTAATTTCTTCAGTTACCCTTGTGAAAATAAAAAATTGGGGACTAAACGATCATGTTTGTGGAAAAAATACGTTTTTTTATTTTTACGCACGGGCGGTATAAACTTCTGTGAAGCACTTGGGGGATAAAAGTGCTCACCACACATCTAGATAAGTTCCTTAGGGGGTCTAGTTTCCAAAATGGGGTCACTTGTTGGGGGTTTCCACTGTTTAGGCACATCAGGGGCTCACCAAATGCGACGTGGCGTCCGATCTCAATTCCAGCTAATTTTAGCTTGAAAAAGTCTTATGGCGCTCCTTCCATTCTGAGCCCTGCCATGCGCCCAAACAGTGGTTCCCCCCACATATGGGGTATTGTCTTACTCAGGACAAATTGGACTACAACTTTTATGGTCCAATTTCTTCAGTTACCCTTGTGAAAATAAAAAATTGGGGACTAAACGATCATGTTTGTGGAAAAAATACGTTTTTTTATTTTTACGCACGGGCGGTATAAACTTCTGTGAAGCACTTGGGGGATAAAAGTGCTCACCACACATCTAGATAAGTTCCTTAGGGGGTCTAGTTTCCAAAATGGGGTCACTTGTGGGGGGTTTCCACTGTTTAGGCACATCAGGGGCTCACCAAACGCGACGTGGCGTCCGATCTCAATTCCAGCTAATTTTAGCTTGAAAAAGTCTTATGGCGCTCCTTCCCTTCTGAGCCCTGCCATGCGCCCAAACAGTGGTTCCCCCCCACATATGGGGTATTGTCTTACTCAGGACAAATTGGACTACAACTTTTATGGTCCAATTTCTTCAGTTACCCTTGCGAAAATAAAAAATTGGGGACTAAACGATCATGTTTGTGGAAAAAATACGTTTTTTTATTTTTACGCACGGGCGGTATAAACTTCTGTGAAGCACTTGGGGGATAAAAGTGCTCACCACACATCTAGATAAGTTCCTTAGGGGGTCTAGTTTCCAAAATGGGGTCACTTGTGGGGGGTTTCCACTGTTTAGGCACATCAGGGGCTCACCAAACGCGACGTGGCGTCCGATCTCAATTCCAACTAATTTTAGCTTGAAAAAGTCAAATGGCGCTCCTTCCCTTCTGAGCTCTGCCATGCTCCCAAACAGTGGTTCCCTCCACATATGGGGTATCAGCGTACTCAGGACAAATTGGACAACAACTTTTGCAGTCTAATTTCTCCTGTTACCTTTGGGAAAATAAAAAAATTGTTGCTAAAAGATCGTTTTCATGACTAAAAAGTTACATTTTCATTTTTTCTTTCAACATTGCTTTAGCTCTCATGAAGCACCAGAAGGGTTAATAAACTTCTTGAATGTGGTTTTGATCAGCTTGAGGGGTGCAGTTTTTAGAATGGTGTCACTTTTGGGTATTTTTTGCTATATAGACCCCTAAATGTGACTTCAAATGTGAGGTGGTCCCTAAAAAAAATGGTTTTGTAAATTTTGTTGTAAAAATGAGAAATTGCTGGTCAACTTTTAACCCTTATAACTCCCTAACAAAAAAAAAAATTGTTTCCAAAATTGTGCTGATGTAAAGTAGACATGTGGGAAATGTTAATTATTAAGTTTTTTGCGTGACATATCTCTGTGATTTAAGGGCATAAAAATTCAAAGTTCGAAAATTGCGAAATTTTCTAAATTTTCGCCAAATTTCCATTTTTTTCACAAATAAACGCAGGTAATATCAAAGAAATTTTAGCACTATCATGAAGTACAATATGTCACGAGAAAACAATGTCAGAATCGCCAAGATCCGTTGAAGCGTTCCAGAGTTATAACCTCATAAAGGGACAGTGGTCAGAATTGTAAAAATTGGCCCGGTCATTAACGTGCAAACCACCCCCGGGGCTTAAGGGGTTAAAATCAGGCTCAGGTGTCGGCTTCCTTGCTGGAGTATTCTGCTTCCGTTTTTTTCCAGTTCAGCTGCTTTGCTCTTAATGTGCTTCACCTGTGGCTCTGGACATTCTCTGCATATCTAAGCTACACTCTCTGTGTTATCATTAGTCTGTAGACTTTGGAACTTAACCCTTGGTTAACTCCTCCTGGTAAGTACTGTGTTTCTGAACTGTGTGTTGTTACTTTATCCTGCATTCACTCTCCCCGGTGAGAGCTGTTGGAACCATCACCAGAATAATACTTAATGTGAACCTGTTTCTGGACTTTCCCGTGTTCACGCCGCATCTGGGATCAACTTGTGAACTAGTTTTTGGACTTACCCGTGTTCACGCCACACCTGGGGATTAACCTGTGAACTTGTTTCTGGACTTCCCTGTGTTTACTACATACATGGATTTGACTCTTACTGCACCACCAGTGTTTGAACTGCACCACGTCACAAGTGTGTCACACTCACCTTTTGATCACATTTGTTGAGGACTCTGTCTTAAGAAATCTGCCAATTTGCTACATAGGTTTCAAGGACTTGTTCATTGCAGGTCTCTACGGGTTATCATTATATTGTTTTGTTTGTTATTCCTGTTGTACAAATACACTATTTGCACTAAAGAAACCCGTCTCTGTCTGTTCATTGCCCCACACTACCAGAATCTTCGAGTTCCTACAATAGTATTAAAGTTAGTGAATCTTTTCCGATTAACATGATACTGAGTGATGAATGGTATTTTACCAATCTCTTGTGCTATACTTGAGGGTTCCAGAACTGGTTTTATTCCATTTATCAGATTGCTTCTTGGCTTGATTTTGACATCATGCCTAACTTTTTCGAGAAATGTCGCACAACATCCTCTTTCTAAAAATTGGATTCCTCATCATAAGTGTTATCTTTTGTACAGTTGCGTCCTAGGCATGTAAACTGGCTTTTTAAGATGTTTGAAAGCCACAGCGGGAGGTGGCAACTATCTGTATGGATGTAGCTATTACATTGCACTTCCTTATGGTAACACTTAGTGAATAAACTGTTATTTTCTATATAGATGTTCAGATCCAAAAAATTGACATCAGCTGTACTCGTGGTAGGTGTAAATTCCAAACCATACGAGTTGTTATTTATTCCCCTTAGGAAAACATTAAGATCTGCCTGTGTCCCCTCCCATATAAATAGCACGTCATCAATAAAGTGACGCCACATAAAAAGACCTTTTCGTAATTGTCTGTTCGAATAAATGTCGGACTCCTCCCACTCACCCATAGCCATTCCCCAAGTCTGAAAATAAAACTGTTTACAATAAATAAAATAATTGTGTCGGAGAATAAATTTCATACTCTCCACAATATATGCGATTTGGGTAGGGTTATAGGCATGTAGTTGATGTAAAAAATATTCAGCTGATTGGCAACCTTTCTCTTGGTTAATGACTGTATACAAAGACTTGATGTCTAACGTGTTAGGAGTCGAGTTCCCGCCACTGCACAGGGGGGAATCTCGAACCATGTCTGCTGCAGTCTCCCATTCTGCATCGGCCGCAATGGAGCCTACTCAGCGGAGACGTCGGTCCCAGGGTTTCACTGAATCTGATACTGTGCAAAGGGTTACTGCTGCCTCTCCAGGCTTTACTATTGTACCCTGCACTGGTCTGCGGCAAGCAGGCTTTTCTGGGACTAAGTCCTGCTTTCCACACACTGAGCATGCCCAGGGCAAGATCTCTCAGTGGAGATCAAGGGGCACATGCTCAGGTACTGCAGCAACTTCCATTGGTCCTCCAGGAAGGCCCTGTACCTGAACAAGTTCTGTGGCAGCCTTCCAATGGTCCTTCTTGGAAGGTCCTGTAGGTGCTACAGCTATAAAAGGTTCTCATGACCACACGGCCATGCGCTAGTGTCAATTTATATATGAGTTCAGTGCCAGTGTGGTCATGTTTTGTATGCAGTCAGGGACCTGGCTGAAATAAGCCCCTAGAATGCTGGCACCTCCGGCGAGGAGTTTTGTGTGTGTATTCAGGGACCCGGCTGAAATAAGCCCCTAGAATGCTGGCACCTCCGGTGAGGAGTTTCATGTTTGCATTTGACTGCATGACCACCATCTGCTCTACTAAGTAGCTGTGTGCCTCTGTGAGCCAAACAGGGCACAGCGTTATCTTTGCAAACAGACTCTATGAAGTAACAGAGTCTGTTTATACCAGTATATAGTACCGCCATATCTAGCTGCAGGTGCTTTCCTGCACGGTGGATCCCGGGTTGCGAACGCACCAACTTCCTCTAATAAATATATATTCGGTGCGTTCCGCCAGCCCTAACATAACGTGCCCAATATATAATTAATCGCCCAGCTAGTAGTTTCTAAAATTCGAATCGTATCACTTGTGTCTTTTAGATATGCTGGAAGTAGTGTAACGCATTTCTGCAAGTGCATGTCACATACTCTGATAAGTTTGCCGTCAGGCAATTGATGCCTAATACAATTGGTCTACCTGGTGGATATGTGGAATTCTTGTGTAATTTAGGAATGTGATAAAATACTGCCGCACTTGGTTTCTTTTTATTGATGAATTGGAATTCCTTTTTGTTCAGAATGCCCAAAGATTTCCTCTGCCGACAAGCTTTTTGGAGATGAAAATTTAATTCTCCAGCAGGACTTGGCACCTGTCCATACTGCCAAAAATACCAATACCTGGTTTAAAAATAACAGTATCACTGTGCTTGATTTGCCAGCAAACTCACCTGACCTTAACTCCGTAGAATCTATGGGGTATTGTCAAGAGGAAAATGACAAAGACCAGACCCAACAATGCAAATGAGCTGAAGGCTGCCATCAAAGCAACCTGGGCTTCCATAACACCTCAGCAGTACCATAGGCTGATCTCCTCCATGACACGCCACAGTGATGCAGAAATTGATGCAAAAGGAGCCCTGACTCAAGTATTGAGTGCATTTACCGAACATACATTTCAGTTGGCCAACATTTCAGATTTTAAAATCATTTTTCAAGCTGATGTTATAAAGTATACTAATTGCCTGATATAATCACTGTTGGGTTAATTGGCTGTAAGCCATAATCATCAACATTAACACAGAAATAAACAAATGAAATAGGTAACTCTGTCTGCAATGGCACTATATAATATATGAGTTTCACTTTATATATATATATATATATATATATATATATATATATGTGTGTGTGTGTGTTTACCCCTTTCTTATAAGTGAATAAAAAACAAAAAATCATCTAAAGACAATTAATCAGAGCTAATTGCCTAGAGCTTGAAGCACGCAATGTATTTTCTTTTCAATTCCATGTTATTTTTTGTAGCTGTTAGTTTATATATTTCTTCACACTACCCTTCTGTTTTTGTCGCCCACTGCATCTGTCATCCATAGGAAATACTAATAACTATGTGCCAACCAGAAATGAGACAAGATTCACACTCAAGCTGAGAGGATTATCCTTGTATCCTACACAAGAGCACTTTAAGGGTCATGTAATTACTAGGAAGTTGCCAAAAATTATCACTGGTGCCTTTAATGTGGGTGGGAGAAGCTTGTACCTTATTGCAGAGCAGAGCAAAGATGCACTAAATGACATGAAAATTAGCCTCCATGACTATATTAGTGCTGTGAATTTCAATTTCTGAACAGTAGAATACTCATTCAGAAACTGACATTTCCTGAGAACTTGACATTTCTAGGACGTTGTCTGAGATTTATAGTCAACCAGCCTTCTAATGCTTCATTGTCTTTTATAAATCAATTCAATTCGTACTTGCTTAAGCATTATGATGTTTTGATTAGCACATATTATTCTAGGACATGCATTTTACGGCAATTTTTGTAATCTATGATTAAATGCTTCAAAGCATTTGCAACAAAATATGCTGTTTTGTTTTATTTTATAAATATGGAAACAGTATAAAACAAAAATTTCACATTTGATCATATAGATGTCTTGAAATCTACATTGTATTTGTTTTATTCCATCCTACCTGAACTTTCTTACAAACAGCTAGATAAATGACAACACTCCAGTGAGTGATAATACTTAAACATTAAAAATGGTAAAGAATACAGAAAAAAGTTAATTTACAATATTTTATGCGTGTTTATGCAGGCATATTGAAATTAAGAGTGCAAAAAAATATATATTATACAGATGAACGGATGCAACGCATAGATGGGAAAACAGGCAATGAACTATTGATTTCTTCAGATATGGCAGGAACTGAAAATGGTTAGGAAACAGTTAAACAATATGACATAGCACAAACACAAGTAAATTATACAATATGACAGGGTGATTACACTCAGCTCTTAGGGTACCGTCACACAGTGGCATTTTGATCGCTATGACGGCACGATTCGTGACGTTCCAGCGATATAGTTACGATCTCGCAGTGTCTGACACGCTCCTGCGATCAGGGACCCCGCTGAGAATCGTACGTCGTAGCAGATCGTTTGAAACTTTCTTTCGTCGTCTAGTGTCCCGCTGTGGCGGCATGATCGCATGGTGTAACAAAGGTGTGCACGATATTGTATACGATGTGCGCATAGTAACCAACGGCTTCTACATCGCACATACGTCATGAAATTATCGCTCCAGCGTCGTACATTGCAAAATGTGACAGCAGTCTACGACGCTGGAGCAATATTGTTACGATGCTGGAGCGTCACGGATCGTGGAGTCGTAGCGATCAAAATGCCACTGTGTGACGGTACCCTTACTCATGTTGTCGCAATGTGGATTAGTAGACAATGAGGAAGAGCGGGAGGAGGAAGAACAGGAGCTGCTTTCATGCCCTATAGCTGCAAGCACAGCTGTCTGTTCAGCGTGGATGGACTGAGGACAGAGAGGAGGAGGACAGCATGGTCAGTTGTCCTGTTTATGAGGACACGGAAGTCTTGCCTGTCTGGCATACATGGCTGATTTTATGAGCCACATATTCCATTGTGCGATACCACAACAGAAACAGAAGTGAAAAGAGGGAGGGAGATTATAAAAAGATAATAATTTTATTGAAACAACAATGTTAAAAAATAAATACAGAGCTTATTACAATAGGGAAGGGGAAAGGAAAAAAGAAAGCAAAAAGGGGGTTAAACCACCAAGCTGGAGAGAACAAAACTGCATTATCCCACAAGGGGTTAAAATAACTGAACCCAGTAATCATATGATGGTAGTACTAGTTGAAAATAAAGCAAACCAGATATCCTAATTCACGGTAACTGACAGTGTAGCACAAGGTGTAACTCCCACAGGCATAAAAATATCCTATTGCAAGATAGAGTAAACCGGCATAAAGTGAGTATATGTCTCTCCCAAATACAATGCAGTGAACGAACCTGCTAGTGTACTGGTGAATACTCCCACAGTTCAAGTGTGACAGCGGAACAATGCCAAGATAAGGGTAAATAGCCAGGGAATAGTTTACCTGTGATAACAGATGAAGTGCAGCGGTTGTTTCAATAAAATTATTATCTTTTTATAATCTCCCTCCCTCTTTTCACTTCTGTTTCTGTTGTGGTATCGCACAATGGAATATGTGGCTCATTTGATTTTTTGAAGTGACATTCAGCCTGTATTTCTATAAGGACTATGGGAATATGGCTGATTTTATGTTGCGCTGCATTTCCCGTTACCTTCGCATTATTAAAATTTTTGGTGACACTCATTACTGTTTGGTGACACTTCTAGACCCACGCTACAAGAAGAGCTTTCAATCTCTTCTTCCCAAGGCAAACAGGTGTACTAAAATGTTGCAGTACCAGAGGGCCCTTGTAGCGGAATTAATTAAAAAATCCTATCTGAGAAAGCTGGCAGCAGACATGAGAGTCTGTTGTACAACCAGTGAGTACAAGCGAGAGAGAAAGAAGTACAATCCAGCACAGGCAGGGGAACAATGGCAAAGTTCTTCGACAGTTTTCTCAGACCCTCCCACCATGGCGGCACAGAGGCAAGGGGTCCTGTGACAAGAAGTCCAATGTTTGGGAAAATGCTGAGGGAGCACCTTGCTGATCGCACAAGCGTCCTCCCTGATTCCTCTGTGCCTTTCAATGATTGAGTGTCCAAGCTGGAAACATGGCATGAACTGGCTCTCTATGCCTTGGAGGTCCTGGCCAGCCCTGCTGCTAGTGTTCTCTCAGAGCGGGTTTTAAGTGCCACTGTTGGAATTATAACAGTTAAGCGTATCTGCCTGTCAACTGAAAATGCTGACAGGCTGACTCATAACCTCAAATACATTGTCTTTTTGTGGAGGTGTATTCTCATGAAAGAAAAAGCAACAAAGATCAGCTCACCTCCTCTCAGTCCCACCGCATGCAGTGCTGCAAGTAGTATGAAGGTGAAGCAGAATTCCAGCATAAGTCCAAAATCCATCTTTATATCCAGAGACACAAAAACGGGTGATTCCTATCAGTGACAGTCACAGGCTTAAAGTGCATTTTATTATTATTATTGTTATTATTATTATTATTATTATAATTATTATTTATTTATATAGCACCATTAATACCATGGGGCTGTACATGAGAAAGGGGTTACATTCAGGGTTATAGATATGTTTTACAGTAAACAGGTTTACAGTGACAGACTGGTACAGAGGGGAGAGGACCCTGTCCTTGCGGACTTACATTCTATGGGATAGTGGGGAACAGACAAAAGGTAGGGGTGAGGCGGCGGTGAGGCAGCGGTGAGGCGGCGGCTCTGGGGGCAGTGAGGCGGCGGCTCTGGCGACGGTGAGGCGGCGGCTCTGGCGACGGTGAGGCGGCAGCTCTGGCGGCGGTGAGGCGGCGGCTCTGGCGGTATTGGCTTGGTTCTTGTAGGCTGTAGGCTTTCCTAAAGAAATGGGTTTTCAGGTTCCATCTGAAGGATCCGAGGATGGTGGATAATCGGATGTGTTGAGGCATGGAATTCCAGAGGATGGGGTATATTCGGGAGAAATCTTGGAGGCAGTTTTGTGAGGAACGAATAAGTGTGGAAGAGAGTAGAAGGTCTTGGGAGGATCGAAGATTACGTGAGGGAAGATATTGGGAGATTAGTTCAGAGATATAGGGAGGGGACAGGTTGTGAATGGCTTTGTAGATCAATGTTAGTAGTTTGAACTGGATTCATTGGGGAATTGGGAGCCAGTGGAGGGATTTGCAGAGGGGAGAAGCAGGGGAGTAGCGAGGAGAGAGGTGGATTTGCCGGGCAGCAGAGTTGAGGACAGACTGGAGTGGTGCAAGAGAGTTAGCTGGGAGGCCACAGAGGAGGGTGTTGCAGTAATCGAGGCGGGAGATGATGAGAGCATGCACAAGAGTTTTGGTAGATTGTGGGCTGAGGAAGGAACGGATTCTGGCAATATTTTTGAGTTGGAGGCAGCAGGAGGTGGCAAGAGCTTGGACGTGACATCTAAGAAATTAATGTTTCCGCCCACCAATTGTATAGGTGAATTTCAAATTCATTTAATTATCTTTCATATATTTGATAAGTTCAGATATCAAGTCCGCAGGTCCCGCCCATATCAGGAGCAGGTCATCCAGATAGTGTCCCAGCCACCTAACATGGAGGGAGAAGGGGTTAACATGTGAAAACATGAACAGACTCTCCCAGGCTGCCATATACAAGTTGGCGATAGATGGCAAGAACCCTGCACCCATCAGGGCTCCGCAAACCTGCAAACAAAATTCTTTGTTAAAGGAAAAGAAGTTATGTTTAAGGAAAAAGTCCACAGAGGAAATCAAAAATTCCTGTATAGCCGGAGTATAGTCACTGTAATCCTCAGCATGGAGATAGTCAGATCATGCAACAGAGAAGGATACAAGGCCTCCACATCACAGGAGATGAAGATACAATCTCCAGACCATTCAGTTTTATTCAGGGAGGAAATCAAATGCTTTCTATCTTTTATGTAAAGAAACCTCTACGTCTCGTTTCAATTCAATTCTATGGCACTTCCAGCCTATTAGTAACCAACAAAAAGCGGACTTATATCTCCTTAGCCGCAAGAAGAGAACCATATATACAAACACATTTCTTTATTTGCAAAATTAAAATCCACAAGACAGAGAAAAATATCACAAAAACAGAGTGTGTGGAAGGATACAACACATAATGTTTTTTTGTACACATCTAGCAGTAATCAGTAATATATTTTCCCTCTGGATAAAATAATACCTTATATTGTTTAAGCATATTCAGAGGTTACCTAATTATATCAATGCACCCACACGAATATCTAATTGTATTTAAAGCCCATTTAGGAAAAACTATTAGTGCAATGCATATACCAATACAGGTAATTTTATTCACCCAATATCATATCCTCACATTTTCCTATATTAAGTATGTACAAAGCTTTAGAAAATCGCTCATAGTGACCAACTCCTGCATTATATAAGTTGTTACGGGTTCTGTATGAAATATACTAATCACATGCAGAGTTGTAAATACCTGAGACAAATAGTGATCCACAGGGCCAGATAAAGTGCGAGGTGCCTGCTGTGCGTGCCTTCCAAGTGCGCCCCGACGCGCGTTTCGCCCTGGCTTCTTCCGGGGGCGTGTCATAGTGAGGGAAGGATGGCTTATACTAATCTGGGCCAATCGGGAGGTGAGACGTGAGAGCCGAAATGTGCATGGGAGATCGTCATAAGGACGTGCCGGCTACAGCGACGCATGCAGCTTCCGTTCTGCTCTGTATAGTCATGGTTACTACTGCGCAAGCGCACAGTGGAACGCAAGCTGGAATGCAAGCGTTCCTACGTAAGAGCGCTGACAGAAGTATACCAGAGCTAGAACGTACTGCGCATGCGTTCAGCACGGCAATAGAAAGATCCTATCTCAGCTATACTTAGTACCTAGATATTTAGTGCATGGTGTGAGATCTCATACAGACTATAAGTACAAGTGATGAACGATTAAAATACCTCATATAAGGTGCATTGTGCTATTAAAAGTGAATTTATTAATAATGTGATACATAAATTCATTTACAATGAAAAAAGTGAATATGATAATGATATTAACTGTATATTGACATAAGGTAAACTAACCCATTAATATATAAAGTGCAAAGTGCCAAAGTGCCTGGGAGAATATAAATACATAGATACCTAAACATACAGAAACCTAAAAACCAAAGTCTCAACACATATAAGTGTTATTGAAAAAACACTAAAAACATTATTACACCAAATTTACAGTTATCCCCAGCTATATTTGATATCATAAACATCATAGTCTTCTAATTTATTCCCTTCAATAAATCAATACAGTTTAATCCCAAAAGGGGAGGGGGGAAGGTGGAGGGGGTGGGGGAGGGGGTGGGGAGGGAAGAGAACGGGGAGGAAAGAACAGATGGAAAAACAATAATCATATCCCCGACTATATTATATATTTAATTAAAGTGCGCGTCGGGGCGCACTTGGAAGGCACGCACAGCAGGCACCTCGCACTTTATCTGGCCCTTTGGATCACTATTTGTCTCAGGTATTTACAACTCTGCATGTGATTAGTATATTTCATACAGAACCCGTAACAACTTATATAATGCAGGAGTTGGTCACTATGAGCGATTTTCTAAAGCTTTGTACATACTTAATAATAATAATAATAATAATAATTTTATTTATATAGCGCCAACATATTCCGCAGCGCTTTACAAATTATAGAGGGGACTTGTACAGACAATAGACATTACAGCATAACAGAAATACAGTTCAAAACAGATACCAGGAGGAGTGAGGGCCCTGCTCGCAAGCTTACAAACTATGGGGAAAAGGGGAGACACGAGAGGTGGATGGTAACAATTGCTTTAGTTATTCGGACCAGCTATAGTGTAAGGCTCAGGTGTTCATGAAAAGCTGCATGAACCAGTTAACTGCCTAAGTATGTAGCAGTACAGACACAGAGGGCTAATACTGCATAAAGTGTATGAGAACATGATGCGAGGAACCTTTTTTTTTTTTTTTATTATAAATAGGCCACACAGGGATCGTTAGGTTAATGCATTGAGGCGGTAGGCCAGTCTGAACAAATGAGTTTTTAGGGCACGCTTAAAACTGTGGGGATTGGGGATTAATCGTATTAACCTAGGTAGTGCATTCCAAAGAATCGGCGCAGCACGTGTAAAGTCTTGGAGACGGGAGTGGGAGGTTCTGATTATTGAGGATGCTAACCTGAGGTCATTAGCGGAGCGGAGGGCACGGGTAGGGTGGTAGACTGATACCAGGGAGGAGATGTAGGGTGGTGCTGAGCCATGGAGTGCTTTGTGGATGAGGGTAGTAGTTTTGTACTGGATTCTGGAGTGGATGGGTAGCCAGTGTAATGACTGGCACAGGGTAGAGGCATCGGTGTAACGGTTGGTGAGGAATATGATCCTGGCTGCAGCATTCAGGACAGATTGGAGCGGGGAGAGTTTTTCAAGAGGGAGACCGATTAGTAGAGAGTTACAATAGTCCAGACGAGAATGAATAAGTGAAACAGTCAGAGTTTTTGCAGAGTCGAAATTAAGAAAAGGGCGAATTCTAGAAATGTTTTTGAGATGCAGGTAAGAAGAGCGAGCCAGTGATCGGATGTAGGGGGTGAATGAAAGGTCAGAATCAAGGATGACCCCAAGGCAGCGGGCATGTTGCTTTGGAGTAATGGTGGAACCGCACACGGAGATGGCAATGTCAGGCAAAGGTAGGTTAGTAGAGGGAGAGAACACGAGGAGTTCAGTTTTTGACAGGTTTAGTTTCAGATAGAGGGAGGACATGATGTTAGAGACAGCGGTAAGACAATCACTGGTGTTTTCTAAAAAGGTCGGTGTGATATCGGGAGCAGAAGTGTATAATTGGGTGTCGTCAGCATAGAGATGGTACTGGAAACCAAATCTACTGATTGTTTGTCCAATAGGGGCAGTATACAACGAGAAGAGTAGGGGGCCTAGGACTGATCCTTGAGGAACCCCAACAGTAAGGGGAAGGTGAGAGGAGGAGGAACCAGCAAAACATACAGTGAAGGATCGGTCAGAGAGATAGGAGGAGAACCAGGAGAGAACGGTGTCCTTGAGGCCGATGGAGCGGAGCATAGTGAGGAGGAGCTGATGATCCACAGTGTCGAATGCTGCAGAGAGATCCAAGAGAATTAGCATGGAGTAGTGACCATTAGATTTAGCTGTTAGTAGGTCATTAGAGACTTTAATGAGGGCAGTTTCAGTAGAGTGTAAAGAGCGGAAGCCAGATTGAAGAGGGTCGAGAAGAGAGTTATCTGAGAGATAGCGGGTAAGACGGGAGTGGACCAGGCGTTCGAGGAGTTTAGAGATGAAGGGAAGATTAGAGACAGGTCTATAATTAGCGGCACAGTTTTGATCGAGGGATGGTTTTTTAAGTAATGGATGTATGATGGCATGCTTAAATGAGGAGGGAAAAATACCGGAAGTGAGGGAAAGGTTGAATATTTTTGTTAGGTGAGAGGTGATAGCCGGGGAAAGGGACTGGAGGAGATGTGACGGAATGGGGTCACTGGTGCAAGTGGTCGGGTGAGAAGATGCAAGGAGCCTGCTTACTTCTTCTTCTGTAACTGCTTCAAAGTCAGAGAGTGAACTAGATGCAGTGGGGGAGGGAGGACAGTGCATGGTATGAAGAGATTGGGAGATGATTTCCTGTCGAATGTGGTCAATTTTTTCTTTGAAGTAATTGGCCAGATCGTCAGCACGGAGATCCGTGGTTGGGGCCTGCTCTCTTGGGTTGAGTAGGGACTGGAACGTGTCAAAGAGACGTTTAGGGTTATTGGACAGGGAGGTGATGAGGGTGTTGAAGTAGGTTTGTTTGGAGAGGTGAAGGGCAGAATTGTATGTCTTTAGCATGAACTTATAATGGATGAAATCTTCGGGTAGATTAGATTTTCTCCACAGACGTTCTGCGCACCTGGAGCACCGCTGCAGGAAACGTGTTTGCAGCGTGTGCCACGGTTGTTGCCGTCTGTGCCGAGTTGTTTTATTAATATAGGAAAATGTGAGGATATGATATTGGGTGAATAAAATTACCTGTATTGGTATATGCATTGCACTAATAGTTTTTCCTAAATGGGCTTTAAATACAATTAGATATTCGTGTGGGTGCATTGATATAAATAGGTAACCTCTGAATATGCTTAAACAATATAAGGTATTATTTTATCCAGAGGGAAAATATATTACTGATTACTGCTAGATGTGTACAAAAAAACATTATGTGTTGTATCCTTCCACACACTCTGTATTTGTGATATTTTTCTCTGTCTTGTGGATTTTAATTTTGGAAATAAAGAAATGTGTTTGTATATATGGTTCTCTTCTTGAGGCTAAGGAGATATAAGTCCGCTTTTTGTTGGTTACTATCTTTTATGTAGCCTAGTAGTTTGGAAATCAGTGGTTGCAGATACATATCCACCCAGGTACTCAGGTTTTCACCCATGCTTCCAATCCCTGCCACTATGGGTCTAAATGTAGGAGGAAAGACTTCCTTGTGGACTTTAGGCAGGGAATAGAAGATGGGGATTATAGGGTGTTCCACAAATAAATCCTCAGAGAGTTTTTTTTTATCCAGGGCTCCTATAGCAAAACCCTCAGAAAGCAGATGTTTTAGTTTTTTTCTGGAATAGTTCAGTGGGATCATGCTGTAGTCTCCTATATGTGCTGTTGTTATTCAGCATTACCATGTTCTGCTGTATATATACACCTGCATTCAGTAGGACCACAGCTCCTCCCTTGTCAGCTCTTCTGACTATGAGATCCTGGTTCCCTCTGATCTCCTCCAGAGCTTTCCTTTCTGTTTTAGGCCGGTTTCACACGTCAGTGGCTCCGGTAAGTGAGGTGACAGTTTCCTCACAAACCGGAGCCACTATCACACGTACACACATAAAAATCAATGCATCTGTTCAGATGTCATTGATTTTTTGCGGACCGTGTCTCCGTGTGCCAAACACGGAGACATGTCAGTGTTCGTGGGAGCGCACGTATTACACGGACCCATTAAAGTCAATGGGTCCGTGTAAAACACGTACCGCACACGGACATTGTCTGTGTGCAGTCCGTGTGCCGTGCAGGAGACAGCGCTACATTAAGCGCTGTCCCCCCCACTGGTGCTGAAGCCGCAATTCATATGTTCCCTGCAGCAGCGTTTGCTGCAGGGAAGATATGAATAATAGTGTTTAAAATAAAGATCTATCTGCCCCTTGCCCTCCCACCCCCAGTGCACCCCCCCGCTGTTCTGAAAATACTCACCAAGCTCCCTCATTGGCTGTCGCTGCTTCCTCTCCTGGCCGCAGCTTCTCCTGTATGCAGTCACGTGGGGCCGCCGATTACACTCATGAATATGCGGCTCCACCTCCCATAGGGGCGGAGCCGCATATTCATTACTGTAATCGGCGGCCCCACGTGACTGCATACAGGAGAAGCTGCGGCCAGGAGAGGAAGCAGCGACAGCCAACGAGGGAGCCAGGTGAGAATTTTCAGAACAGCGGGGGGGCGCACAGGGGGTGGGGGGGTGCACAGGGGGTGGGAGGGCGGGGGGCAGATAGATCTTTATTTAAAACACTATTATTCATATCTTCCCTGCAGCAAATGCTGCTGCAGGGAACATATGAATGGGGCTTCAGCACGATGCCGGGGACAGCGCTAAACTTTAGCGCTGTCTCCGGCATGGTGCGTATGGTACCCAGTGGGCACACGGGCGGCACACGTGTGCCGCACGTGTGCCACACTGATGTACCACAGAAACGCACCGGCACACGGACACGGATAATTCCGGTACCGATTTTTCCGGTACCGGAATTATCTGGACGTGTGGGACTGCCCTTACTTAGATTGGGTCTGTTGTGGTTACATGTGGATTTCTTCTTAAGTTCTATCAGGTTCTCCTCTATGCATTCCTGGAATGAATCCAAGATGTTAGGTCTTGAATTGACAGGGTAAAAATAGGGTTTTTTAGTTTTACAACCAGAGTTTAAATTTTTGATGGATTCTATAGATTCACTCTCAAGGGTCCTCAGATCACTAATGGAGCAAAGTTCCTGGAAAGTCCCTATTTCACCCAGTGTGGTCAGGTTCTCTATAACATCATGATAAGGTTTTTCTTTGAAAAAGTGGCATTTTAAAGTCAAATTTCAAACAAATTTATTTACATCTAGTAATGTTCTGTACATATAAAATTCATTCGTAGGGGAAAAAGTGAGACCTTTAGGGTATGTGCCCACGTTGCGGATTCTCTGCGGATCTGCAGCATTTTTTGAGGTGCAGAAACGCTGCATATCCGCAATTGATTTACAGTACAATGTAAATCAAAGAGAAAAAAAAATGCTGTGCACACTTTGCGGAAAATCCGCTGTGGAAACGCTGCGGTTTAAAAGAAGTAGCATGTCACTTCTTTTTTGTGAATCTGCAGCGTTTTTGTACACATTCCATTATAGACAACCGCAGGGGTAAAAAACGCAGCAAATCCGCAAGAAAACCGCAGCAAAAACGCACAAAAAACGCTGCGGAACCGCACAAAAACCGTGACAAATCCGCAGGTGTGTTTTCTGCCAGGAGAGGCAGAATCCGCACCAGAAATTCCTAAGCCTAATCCGCAACGTGTGCACATAGCCTTAGATAGAACCTCCATTTGGGTCTCACTAATTAGATAGCTGGACAAGTTAATTACCACATTTTTGTCACCTTATTTCGTCTATGTGGATATCTTCTTTTTGTTATGCTTCCTGCCACCCCTTGTCCTGCGTCTCGTCCGTTTTTTAGAGGTGCTTGAGCTGGGGGGGTCTTTCCCAAATCTTTAGTCACAATGAGGGGTAAATTGTTGTCTTTCATAGGAGGAATCAGATGTATTTCCTGAGGTATACTCGTCTGAATTTTCATGAGAGACATCTGTATCAGAGAAATTAACCCTTCTTTGTTGGTAATTTATCTGTCCGTTTCTATTAGTCCCTTTCAGGATTGAATTAGGTGATTTATATGGTGCACCTCTTTTTTCATGCCAGTCATATACCTCATTACGAATATAATCCTGTATATTCTCATGCACCTCTTCACAACCACACATGGATATACCCATCCTGATTTGGTCTGTTTGGTGTTATCCTCCTCCTTTTCCTCATCATCCACAACCACTATAACACCAGGGTGAACATATTCAGTGATGCAAAAGTCACTCATTTTTTATGCAAGGGTGTTTTTATGATGCCCGTTAATAATTTCAAACTAAAACAAAATGTACTCCCCCAGGGGGAAATGTTTGTCAGCTCATGCAGTTAGTGTAAGGGCATTACAAGTCTAGGAGACTCACTCCTTTAAATTGGGCCTAGGTTATAATGAGGCCTTTTTCAACGTCTCATCATTCTCCACCACTAGATCACCAGGGTTCCTTTCAGCTACAGCCAGTCAATTTTTGGCAAGGGTGTCTATGATGTCCATAAAATATTTTTTAAAAATGTACCCTACATGGGGAAATATTTGTCAGCTCATTCACTTAGTGTATGGGCATTATGAGGGCCTCCTCCATGTTTCTTCCAATGGGGGATTGTGTTGCGTGCAAATTTGGGTCAAGGCGGCCCTTGCATTCAATGCATAAGCAAGCAGTATGGCAGGGCAAACTGAAGAATGTGAAGTGAGATTACCTGTGGCCATCCAGTACCTGGGTTCAAAGACTTATTGGGGTGCATATGACTTGGTAGCAGGGCAGGCTTTGCAGTTAATACATAAGAAAACAGAATGGGATTACAAAATGACTAATCTGAAGTGGATTTTCCTGTGGCCATCCAGTACCTGGGTTCAAAGAATTCTTGGAGTGCATATGACTTGATAGCAGGGCAAGCATTGCATTCAATGCAACATTTTTTCAGGAAGCCATCCTGTACCTCTCATGAAAGGAGTATTGGGGTGCGTCATAATTCTTGGCAGCCCAGCCACTCACTGCATAGGCAATAACAGAATAGGAGACCCACTGTTTAATAATGGCCCTTTAAGAATATTAATGCCACCTGATGCCCTTCTAAAAATAGGCTTTGAGACTTTAAGAGTCCATCCTTCATAAATGAAACAAGATATGTCTCCTTATGTGTCCCACAACACTTGGCCAGCTAGGGTAGTTAAATGTTACACTGACATTTCTCAGTGAATGCTTTTGTATTAGTTGAAAGCAGTGCTAAAGTTGAAAAGTGTATCAAAAGTCTAGGACACACACTCATTTACATTGGGCCTAGTTTTTAATGAGGCCTTCCTCAACGTCTCATCATTCTCCACCACTTGATCAACAGGGTTAACATGTTCCTTTCGGCTACAGTCAGTCAATTTTTGGCAAGGGTGTCTATGATGCCTGTGAACATATCCCACATGGTGGAGGAACATTTTGGTATGGGGTTAACTATTTTGCCTTATATGCAAGACATTATCCTAGAAAGGATGTACCTTAACATATTTCCCAGCAAAATCCATTTTGATTTAGTTTAAGACCATTTTACAGTCATTTTACAGCACTAAAGTTCAGGCCCTCATTGACTTATGTAGGGTTTGATGTCCAGGGTCATGTTCAGGTCCCCTACCGGACTTTTTAAAATGTTCAGTCGAACACGGTGAACCTGAACAGCCACAGGATCGCGCACTCCTCACTAGTCTGGATAAAAGGGGCATAAATAAGCACAATTATAGATAGATAGCTATCAAATGTAAATAAAGGTAGCCACTTAGTGCATCCCAAAATAATTATATCTATCCCTCAGTGCATGTATGCATTGAACAATAGCAGCGCAGGCAGGATTGGAGAGAATATGCCAGGATGGGGCAACATACAGCTCTGGCAAAAATTAAGAGACCACCACATATCAAAACCCTATCATGGGAAGCCCAATCTTCAGAACTGAACCCATTGAAAACCTCTGGAATGTAATCAAGATGATGATGGATAGTCACAAGCCATCAAAGAAGAACTGCTTAAATTGTTGCGCCAGAAGCAGTGTGAAAGACTGATGGAAAGCATGCCAAGACGCATGAAAGCTGTGTTTAAAAATCATGGTTATTCCACAAAATATTGATTTTTGAACTCTTCCTGAGTTAAAACATTAGTATTGTTGTTTCTAAATGATTATGAACTTATTTTCTTTGCATTATTTGAGGTCTGAAAGCACTGATTTTTTTTAATTTTGACCATTTTTCTTCGTAAGAAAAAAAATACAAAATGTATTGCTTGGAAATTTGGAGACATGTTGTCAGATGTTAGAATAGAATAAAAGAACAACTTATATCTTATGCAAAAATATACCTATACAGAGAAAAATCAAACAAACTGAACATTTTGCAGTGGTCTCTTAATTTTTTCCAGAGCTGTATACCAGAATGGAGGGGCATATACCTGAATGGGGGGAGCATATACCAGAATGGTGGGAACATACTTGAATTGGGGGACCATTTACCAGGAAGGTGGGCATATACCAGGATGGGGCACATACCAAGATATTGGAGCATATACCAGGATAGGGGAGCATGTACTAGGATGTGGGAGCATGTGCAAGGATAGGGGAGTATATACAAAGATGGGGGGCCATATATCAGGATGGGGGAGCATATAACTGCATAGGGAAGCATATGTCAGGATGGGGGACCATATTCCTTTATATCTGCAGTCTGGTATCCCTGGTCCCGTCTGTGGCTGCATTTTGTTGACCCAGGTCTCTATGAGGTTCTCACTGTTCAAGCTGCTATACGGACAGAACCCTTGTGGTTTTCTGGACATTGCAAAGGAACCCTGGGAAGTAGAGGTAACACCCCACCAAATCATCATTGACATTGTGGCCTAGATACAGAGTAGGATCACAAGGGTGATGCCAATTGTGGGGGAGAGCCTCTTTCAAGCTTAAGAGGCCAAGGCAAGGGTCTACAATCGATTAACGAGACTGTCACAGTTTAGCCCTGGAGGCTGGGTGTTGGTATTGATCTCCATGAGGGAAAGTAAGTTCCTGGCCAAGTAGAAAGGGCCATACTAGGTGGTCCAAAAGTTGAATGGCGTCAACTACAAGGTCCAGTAACCAGGGAGAAGAAAGCCGTACCAGGTATATCACATTAACCTGCTCAAAGTTCCACAATTGGATGTGTTTAAAAAAATGTTCTTGTGCTGAGATAATCTTATAAATGTGCCCCTGCTATTTACTGTGTAGTGGCTGTGACTGACTGTGCTGGGACATGGTCTGATCATACCACAGCTCCTGGGCAGAGGTGTAAGCAAAATAAAGTTTACAGCCATTACATCATGAGATTGCAGCTCATTCTTTTTGTGAGGTAGAACATTTCCCTGTCTGCACTTAAGCAATGTTTTACCTCAAAGAAAGAATCAGCTGTGATCCTGTGCTGACCTGTCTGTTATCTCTTTGGCTTCCTCCCCTGCCCAGGAGATGTTGTATGATCAGACTATGTCCCTGCACAGTCAGACACAGCCATTACATGACAGCCCTTGTGCCTTTGGATCGGAGACCCTGCATCCTGATGCGGGCCCCAGATCGTTGCCATGGTGACCTGAGGTCGGGTCACCAGAACTAGGAAACTTGGTGATCATGCGCAATGCATGATCACCAAGTCTCCCTGTCAGTGCAGCCCTGACAGCTTCTATGGCTTGCAGATGCTGCTTCATCTGCAAACTATAGAAACAATCAGCCTGCAAAAAATGATTGTCTCATTGTGGGACAAAATAAAAAAGTTTGAAAAAAAAAAGTTTAAATTATTTTTAAAAATATTTTTTAAAAATTGAGGGCTTCGGTGGAATTAGGCAAGGTTGTAAGTATGGTTTAATTGTTTAATTAAGATTATTAAAGGAGTCTGTGTAATTTTTTTTTCCAATAAAAGACTTTATTCTTGCTGTGTCTTTATTTACCATACAACTATAGGATTAGTAATAGATTGGTGTCTTATAGACGCTTCTCCATTACTAAGACGTGGGCTTGATGTCACCGGTGAAATCATCACACAAATATGAACCCCACTTGCCACCGCTACAGGACAAGGGGGAAAATTCAGGCAAAGCACCAGAATTGGTGCAGCTGCGGGCTGCTATTTATAGGCTGGTGGAGGTCAATATCAATGGCCCCTTACAAGCCTGAGAATTTCAGCTCCCAGCTGCGAACTGTAGCAAGGCTGGTTGTCAAAAATGGGGGGACCATGCCATTTTTTTAAATGATCTATTTAAATAATTAAAAAATATGGCATGGGGACCCCTCTATTCTTGATATTCAACCTTGCTGAAGCTGACAGCTGAGGAGTGCAGCCTCCAGCTGTGAGTTTTATCTGGCTGGTTATGAAAAATAGAGGGGAACCCATGTCGGATTTTTTTTAATTACGTTATTTATTTACAGTGCAGAAGCGGCAGATGAATACTCCTATCTGCCACTCCTGCTGTCACTGATATTAGCAGCAGTAGGGGTAGGCTGATGTGAGTAATAGTCCAATCAGCAGCCACCTGTTGTCTCTTTTATTACTTAAATGTAACTCTCATCATTGTCCCCTGCTCGCTCCAATCATCGGCAGAGCAGGGAAGAATAAGGAGATCCGTGTTAAACACCCAGTGCCGATGCATGTCACATGGATGAAATCCATGTGTGTTATGTGTATGCACATGTGAGGATGTTTTATAGCCCATGCTGACATAAAAAAATGGACATGTCAGTGTGTTTTGCCCACGGACACACGGTCCATGGAAACACACTGACATGTGCACAGACTCATTCACTTGAATAAGCAAATAGAGCATTGTTCCTCCCGAGTCTCTCCGCATGGCTAAGTAGCACTGTACAGCCACATATGGGCTACTGCCACGGTCTGTTGAAATTGTGGGACAAATTTCAGTGCCATTTTTACCCACATCTTGTGCAAAAATGTAAAATCTTTGGTTAAAATAACATTTTGGTGTAAAAATGTAGTTATTTTGTCCTCACTGCCCAATGGTATAAAATTCTGTGACACTCCCATTGTGTCAATATAACTGCACCCCTAGATGAGTTAATTGAGAGCTGTGTTCATAAAATGGGGTCACTTATGGGGGGTTCTGCTGTTTTGCCCCTCATGGGCTTTCCTAGTGGGACATGGCACCTGCAAACCATAACAGTAAAATCTGGCGCTTCTTCCCTTCTGAGCTCTGCCCTGCGCCCGTACAGTGGTTTACCCCCACATATTGGGTATCATCATACTCAGGACAAATTGCACAATATTTTTTTGTGTCCAATTTTTTCTGTTACCCTTGGGAAAATAAAAAAAAATTGGGGGCCAAAAATCACTTTTGTGGAAAATTTATGATTTTTTTATTTTTACGGCTCTACGTTATAAACATCTGTGAAGTACTTGGGGGTTCAAAGAGCTCACCACACATCTAAATAAGTTCCTTGGGGGGTCTAGTTTCCAAAAAGGGTGTCACTTGTTGGGGGTTCCACTGTTTAGGCACATTAGAGGCTCTCCAAACGCGACATGGTGTCCGATCTCAATTCCAGCCAATTTTGCGTTGAAAAGTCAAATGCCGCTCCTTCCCTTCCAAGCTCTGCCATGCACCCAAACAGTAGTTTACCTGCATTTAATGGGTATCAGCATACTCAGGAAAAATTGTACAACAACTTTTGGGGTCCAATTTCTCCTGTTACTCTTGGTAAAATAAAAAAAATTTGGTCTGAAAAGTGTGAAATGTTCATTTTTTTAAACTTTCCAAAAATTCCTGTGAGTCACCTGAAGGGTTAATAAACATCTTGAATGTGAGATTTTGAGCACCTTGATGGGTGCAGTTTTTATAATGTTGTCACTTTTGGGTATTTTCTGTCATATAGACCCTTCAAAGTGACTTCAAATGTGAGGTGGTCCCTAGAAAAAAAAAGGTGTTGTAAAAATGAGAAATCGCTGTTTAACTTTTAATCTTTATAACTTCCTAACAAACAAAAATTTTGATTCTAAAATTGTGCTGATGTAAAGTAGACATGTGCAATATGTTTCTTATTAAGTATTTTGCGTGACATATTTCTGTGATTTAAGGACATTAAAATTCAAAGTTGGAAAATTGTGAAATTTTCAAAATTTTTGCCAAATATCCTTTTTTTTCAAAAATATTAGCAAGTCACATCAAAGACATTTTACCACTAACATGAAGTACAATATGTCACAAAAAAAATCTTGTCAGAATCACCGGGATCCATTGGGGCATTCTAGAATTATTACCTCATAAAGGGACAGTGATCAGATTTGTAAAAAATGGCTTGATCATTAAAATGCAAAGCAGCAGGTTTGTGGGATAAAACGCTTGTTCTTTATTCCATATTAATTAAAATCATAACAGGAAGACACAGCAGGCAATGTTTTGGCTGTAATTGGCCTATCTCAAGCCTAAAAAATATAGCTCTGTGCAGAGCTTTATTTTTCACTGTTTAGAGCTGTATTTTTTTAGGCTTGAGAAAGGCCATTTATGGCCGAAATGTTGCCTGCTGTGTCTTTCTTTTAGGATTTTAATTATTGTAGATTAAAAACAAGGGTTTTTTTGCCAAGAACTTGCTGCTTTGGTGCCTCAGTTTCTCTGAATTATTACATTGCCTTTGGGCCTGGTGGGAGGCTCTGCCGAGTTAAGCACAAATTGGTCAATGGTGCAGATGAATCTATCAATGGACTGTATTCAGCAATACGTTTAAATGTACAACTTAAAAAAAAGATTTTTCTTAAATTGTATTAATGGTATTTCTTTTATATACAATCGCACATACTGTTTAAAGCATTTGCTACATTTATAATTTTTTAGATATGCTAAAAATCCTGCTGACACACTCTTAATGATTAAGAGTTCTTTTGCTTCCTAGCATAGTTATCGGTACACTGCTGAATATAATTATAGTAAATGAAATCAATATTTTAGACCATTTGAAGGCTACATGACAAACTCTAAAACAGTGTGATAAGCCTTTTCTCTCTGCAGCTTATTAGTGGGAAGACATTTATAGCATCTACAGTGTGACATTTATTACTTTCTATTATGACTTTGGCTACCAGTCATTCTAGTTTTGCTGGTTTCCAGTAAGGAAAAAATGACGTTGTTTTTCGGAGAAGAGGTACTAATTACCTATGCCTAGTGACTCGCAAAGGATTTGTAGCACAGGTGGTTATTGTTTACAGAATTTAATTTGATAAAACGCTATTCATATTTCCAGCTTTCCTCCATATTCTATTCAGCTGTCCAACTGTATTATTAAACTATTATGTTTGTCATCCAAAGCACATTGCTGATGGTAAAGCTTAACTCATTGTACAAAAGATAAATTACCATTTGTCAGTTCTTTTATGTAAATATAAAACATTTATTTCAATTTACTGTTAAACTTTTGAATAAGCGTATTTGCATACCATATATTGTCCCTCAATTACTGTGTATATGGTCACTAGGAAGGTCAATATGACTGTATAAAGTGCTATAGTATGGAATATGTAAAAAAAAAATATTGAAATGTTGAACTTTTTCAACTTTTTTATCAAAAGGCTAGCTGGTAAAAATATTTTCACAACTAACGGGCACTCTGAATTAATATGATAATTTTCATTAAGTGTGCAAATCAGATTTTCTACTTACTATCAAGCTGTTCTGATAGTAGTAGTTGATGCAACAGTTTTACCTCTACAGTTGTGCTTAAACGTTTACATACTTGTCCTTTTCCTGATAATATGAATGATAACACCAAAACTTTTTCTCCACTCATGGTTAGTGGATGGATAAAGCCATTTATTGTGAAACTACTGTGTTTTCTCTTTTTAAATCATAATGACAACCCAAAATATTCCAAATTACCCTGATCAAAAGTTTACATACCCTGGTGACTTAGGCCTGATAACATGCACAGAAGTTGACACAAATGGGTTTGAATGGCTACTAAAGGTAACATCCTCACATGTGACTTGGTTGCTTGTAATCAGTGTGTGCATAAAAGCTAAGTGAGTTTCTGGGATCCAGACAGACTCTTGCATCTTTCATCCAGTCACTGATGTTTCTGGTTTGTGAGTCATGGGTAAAGCAAAATAATTGGGAGAAAAATACTTTATCTAAAAAACTAATTAAAGCTGCCAAAAAGGAAACAGAGAAGCACATTGCTAAGGAGAGTAAAACTAATCCCAAACTGTTCTTCAACTATATCAATAGTAAAAGAATAAAAACTGAAAATGTAGGCCCCTTAAAAAATAGTGAGGAAAGAATGGTTGTAGATGACGAGGAAAAAGCTAACATATTAAACACCTTCTTCTCCACGGTATTCACGGTGGAAAATGAAATGCTAGGTGAAATCCCAAGAAACACTGAAAACCCTATATTAAGGGTCACCAATCTAACCCAAGAAGAGGTGCGAAACCGGCTAAATAAGATCAAAATAGATAAATCTCCGGGTCCGGATGGCATACACCCACGAGTACTAAGAGAACTAAGTAATGTAATAGATAAACCATTATTTCTTATTTTTAGGGACTCTATAGCGACGGGGTCTGTTCCGCAGGATTGGCGCATAGCAAATGTGGTGCCAATATTCAAAAAGGGCTCTAAGGGTATGTTCACACGTTCAGGATTTCCATCCTTTTTTTTTCCTGACTGTTTTTTAAAAAAACTGCAGCTCTTGGCAGAAAACGCAGGTCCTTTTTTTGGTCCTTTTTTGGTCCGTTTTTGATGCGTTTTTTGATGCGTTTTTTTGATGCAGTTTTCTAGCCAGAGTCTGTGTGTTTTCTAGGAATTTTTTTAGGGTTAAAATGGCTGAAAATACCCTAACCCTACCCCTAACCCTAACCCTACCCCTAACCCTAACCCTACCCCTAACCCTACCCCTAACCCTAACCCTAACCCTACCCCTAACCCTACCCCTAACCCTAACCCTACCCCTAACCCTAACCCTACCCCTAACCCTACCCCTAACCCTACCCCTAACCCTACCCCTAACCCTACCCCTAACCCTAACCCTACCCCTAACCCTAACCCTACCCCTAACCCTAACCCTACCCCTAACCCTACCCCTACCCCTATTCTAACCTTAGTGAAAAAAAAAAAAAAAATTCTTTATTTTTTTTATTGTCCCTACCTATGGGGGTGACAAAGGGGGGGGTGTCATTTACTATTTTTTTATTTTGATCACTGAGATAGGTTATATCTCAGTGATCAAAATGCACTTTGGAACGAATCTGCCGGCCGGCAGATTCGGCGGGCGCACTGCGCATGCGCCCGCCATTTTGCAAGATGGCGGCGCCCAGGGAGAAGACGGCCGGACGGACACCGGGACGCCGGGTGAGTATAAGGGGGGGAGATTAGGGCACGGGGGGGGCATCAGAGCACTGGGGGGGGCATCGGAGCACTGGGGGGGGCATCGGAGCACGGGGGGGCGGGATCGGAACACGGGGGGGCAGCCACACTCCGCCCACGCACTTCCGCCCGCTCCCCGCACTTCCTGCTGCAGCGGTTCTGCACATCAAACCGCAGTAAAACCCGCAGATATATTTTTGATCTGCGGGTTTTACTGCGGTTTGGACCTCACAATGGAGGTCTATGGGTGCAGAACCGCTGCGGCTCCGGAAAAAGAATTGACATGCTCCTTCTTTTTTCCGGGAGCTATTCAGCGCGTCTTTTTTTTTACAATTTCCGGACCATGTGCACAGTGTGTCCTGTTTTCCATAGGGTACAGTGTACTGTACCCTGCATGGAAAACAGCTGCGGAACCGCAGCGGCAAAACCGCCGCGGTTCCGCGGTAAAAAACGCACTGTGTGAACATGGCCTAAAAGTGAACCTGGAAATTATAGGCCAGTAAGTCTAACCTCTATTGTTGGTAAAATATTTGAAGGGTTTCTGAGGGATGTTATTCTGGATTATCTCAATGAGAATAACTGTTTAACTCCATATCAGCATGGGTTTATGAGAAATCGCTCCTGTCAAACCAATCTAATCAGTTTTTATGAAGAGGTAAGCTATAGGCTGGACCACGGTGAGTCATTGGACGTGGTATATCTCGATTTTTCCAAAGCGTTTGATACCGTGCCGCACAAGAGGTTGGTACACAAAATGAGAATGCTTGGTCTGGGGGAAAATGTGTGTAAATGGGTTAGTGACTGGCTTAGTGATAGAAAGCAGAGGGTGGCTATAAATGGTATAGTCTCTAACTGGGTCGCTGTGACCAGTGGGGTACCGCAGGGGTCAGTATTGGGACCTGTTCTCTTCAACATATTCATTAATGATCTGGTAGAAGGTTTACACAGTAAAATATCGATATTTGCAGATGATACAAAACTATGTAAAGCAGTTAATACAAGAGAAGATAGTATTCTGCTACAGATGGATCTGGATAAGTTGGAAACTTGGGCTGAAAGGTGGCAGATGAGGTTTAACAATGATAAATGTAAGGTTATACACATGGGAAGAAGGAATCAATATCACCATTACACACTGAATGGGAAACCACTGGGTAAATCTGACAGGGAGAAGGACTTGGGGATCCTAGTTAATGATAAACTTACCTGGAGCAGCCAGTGCCAGGCAGCAGCTGCCAAGGCAAACAGGATCATGGGGTGCATTAAAAGAGGTCTGGATACACATGATGAGAGCATTATACTGCCTCTGTACAAATCCCTAGTTAGACCGCACATGGAGTACTGTGTCCAGTTTTGGGCACCGGTGCTCAGGAAGGATATAATGGAACTAGAGAGAGTACAAAGGAGGGCAACAAAATTAATAAAGGGGATGGGAGAACTACAATACCCAGATAGATTAGCGAAATTAGGATTATTTAGTTTAGAAAAAAAGACGACTGAGGGGCGATGTAATAACCATGTATAAGTATATAAGGGGACAATACAAATATCTCGCTGAGGATCTGTTTATACCAAGGAAGGTGACGGGCACAAGGGGGCATTCTTTGCGTCTGGAGGAGAGAAGGTTTTTCCACCAACATAGAAGAGGATTCTTTACTGTTAGGGCAGTGAGAATCTGGAATTGCTTGCCTGAGGAGGTGGTGATGGCGAACTCAGTCGAGGGGTTCAAGAGAGGCCTGGATGTCTTCCTGGAGCAGAACAATATTGTATCATACAATTATTAGGTTCTGTAGAAGGACGTAGATCTGGGGATTTATTATGATGGAATATAGGCTGAACTGGATGGACAAATGTCTTTTTTCGGCCTTACTAACTATGTTACTATGTTACTAATTGTCTACAGATTTACGGGAAAATTACTGGAACTGTATAAAACAGGAAAGGGATGCAAGAAGATATCCAAGGAATTGATAATACCAGTCAGCAGCATTCAAACTGTGATTAACAAATGGAAAATCAGGGGCTGTGTAAAAATAAAACCACTGTCAGGTAGATCAACAATTTTGCCTACAACTTCCCAGAAAATTGTTCAGGATGCAAATAAAACCCCACAAATAACATCAGCTGTAATACTGGACACTCTGAAAACTGGCGGAGTGGCTGTTTCAAGATGCACAATAAAGAGGCACTTGAAGAAAAATTGTCTGCATGCTCAAGTCTCCAGAAAAAAAGCTATTACTGCGCAAATGCCACAAAGTATCTCGCCTACAATACAGAAAACACTACAGAGACAAACCTCAAAACTTCTGGAACAAGGTACTTTGGAGTGATAAGACCAAAATGGAACTTTTTGGCCACAACCATAATCGTTACATTTGGAGAGAAGTCAACAAGGGCTATGATGAAAGGAACACCATTCCTGCTGTAAAGCACAGAGGTGGATCGCTCATGTTTTGGGGATGTGTGAGCTACAAAGGCTCAGGAAACTTGGTCAATGTTGAAGGAAAAATGAATACAGCACATTATCAGCAAACACTAGGGGCAAATTTGCAATCATCAGCAAGGAAGCTGCGGAAGGGACATACTTGGACAATCCAACATGACAATGATCCAAAACACAAGGCCAATTCGACCTGTCATTGGCTACAGCAGAGCAAAGTGAAGATTCTGTAGTGGCCATCTCAGTCTCCTGACCTCAATATCATTGAGCCAATCTGGGGAGATTCCAAGCACGCAGTTCTTGATACACAGCCCAGTAATTTACAGGAACTGGAGGCTTCTTGACTAGAAGAATGGCAGCTTTACCATCTGAGAAAATAAAGAACCTCATCCACAACTATCACAAAAGCTGTCATTGATGTTAGAGGAGGCAGTACACGGTATTAAGAAATGTGATATGTAAACTTTTGATCAGGGTCATTTGGATGTTTTGGGTTGTCATTATGATTTAAAAAGAGAAATCTGTAGTTTGACAATAAATGGCTTCACCCAACCACTAACAATGAGTGGAGAAAAAGTTTTGGTGTTATCATTCATATTCTCTGAAAAAAAAAGGCCCAGAAAGCAAAACTTCTGCAGGGGTATGGAAACTTTTGAGCACAATTGTAATTGCCTCATCTACTCAGATTAAGTTTATTCTCACACATGATACGGAGAGCTGTTCGGTTCAAAAGTCAACTGTATTCTAAAGTGTCTCATATTGCCTCTTTACTTGCTAACTCGTGAGTGGAAGACATAGACCAGTAACCAAACTTTATGATTTCTTGTTCAGAATAATATATTAACTCTTGAAAAAGACCCACTTTGGATTGAAACATGCTTTTCATTGCGGAATAAGCTTTATCTTTTTAATTCAACACCCTGGATTGAATGCTGCCTACACTTCTTTGTTTGCTAAATATTAACTCTGTCTCCATTGAAAATGGAACCTCGTACCTCATAATAATGTCTATAAAGTGCTGTAGAATTAATGGCACTATATAAGTAAAATAAATAAATAAAAAAATACCTCACAACGTAAAAAAAGACAAATATGAACAGACTATGTGAAGCGCATAGTGCAATGTGACAAAAATTTGGACCACACTTTTAACCACACCCCACACCCAATAGCTACAATTATTTACCATTTCATTGCCTCATAGCTACATATAGAAAATGTTAGAAAGTAATGGAAAAATCCCTTTAAGGTTGTACTAAAGTCTACCATTGTTTTACTTCATTAAAGAAGCAGAGCAGCGAAAAACAGGTTGGAGACAGATTCATCAATTGGCAAACACCAGTGAGTTTGACTGTCCTTGCTGACCATATTGAGCTCCAAAAATTTTCTGTCAAGATTCCTTTCATATTTCACTCTCAAGTTCTTGCTCTTTTAATGTCCATGCTTACACCATCTCACCAGCATTCTTCTGTGATCTCAGGCCAAGGCACATCAAAACGTTGATCATCACCATGTTCCTTGGACCAAGGACAGAGAGGAAGATATTAAAAAGGGCTTTTATTATACTTAACCTTTAAGAGGGAAGATGTCACTACATCGATGTCTGATAACATCTGGATAATGTCACCGGTCTGTGCTTACAACCCAGATTGGAAGTATGGGGCTGCAAAGGTGGGGGAAACAACAGATAAAAGAGATTCTTGAACCCTCAGTTCACAATTATTTTGCCCCTGGAGGTGTCCATTGGCCATACTCATTCCTTAGCTCCATAGTGAAAGTCTTCATCCAAACTGAACGTGATGATATAGCAGCCTTCAGAGTGGACCACTCAGAAGTAGTGATGAGCGAGCACTAAAATGCTCGGGTTGAGCAAATTGTAATGCTCGGGTGCTCGAGCCCAATGTAAGTCCATGGGAAACCTGAGCATTTTTGCCGCAATCCCCCGGGGGTCCTTTTAGGGTCTAAAAACATCAGAATTCAATGGGAAAAGTGCTCAAATGACACGGGAACATCATGGGGAAGACACCTGGAAGCATTTCTGACTCCTAAGTCCCAGCTGTGACCATTGTCTTACGCCACTTTTCCAGGTGCTCAATAAAACATACAAAAATGAAACCAAGATTGATTTTCCTGTGAAATATGTTAAGGAACATCCTTTCCAGGGTAATGATTTGTATGTAAGGCAAAATAAATAACCCAAAACAAAAACATTCCTCCACCAGTTGGGATATGTTCACCCATAGCATTTTTGATGAGTTTTTAAACTTTAGTATTGCTTGCAACCAAGACAAATGCATTCACTGGGAAATAACATTTTAACATTTTACAACCTTAGCTGGATATGTGGTGTGTGACACATGATCAGACACATCCTGTTTCATTTATGAAGGATGGTCTGTTAAAGGAGGAGGGCCATCAGGCAGACTTTAATATTCTTAAATTGACAGCAGTTGGTCCTCACTATTCTTAGAGACCCATCAGCTGGCTATGCTTTGTTGTTCCCATTATTAAACAGTGTGTCTTCTATACTGTTATTACCTATGCATTGAATGAAGGCCTGCCTTAAATTTGGATGCATCCCAAAAACCCTTTAAACAGATGTCCTGGATGGCTGCATGAAACCAAAGTTCACATTATTAGGAAGTTGGTACTCCCATACTGTTTGCCTATGCAGTGAATTGCAGTGTTGAACCTGAAGAACCTTCCTTGGAGGTTCACCCACACATTTTGGGTATCAGCATACTCAGGACAAATTGCACAACAACTTTTAGGGTCCAATTTCTCCTGTTACCCTTCAGAAAATAAGAAATTGGGGGCAAAAATATTATTTTTGTGAAAAAAATATGTTTTTTTATTTTATGACACTACATTGTAAACTTCTGTGAAGCACTTGGAGGTTCAAAGTGTTCACCACACATCTAGATAGGTTCCTCAGGGGGTCTAGTTTCCAAAATGGTGTCATTTGTGGGGTTTTTTACTGTTTAGGCACATCAGGGACTCTCCAAACGTGACATGGCATCCGATCTCAATTCCAGCCAATTTTGCATTGAAAAGTTAAACATCGCTCCTTCCCTTCCGAGCTCTGCCATGCGCCCATACAGTGGTTTACCCCTACATATGGGGTATCAGCATACTCAGGACAAATTGCTCAACAACTTTTGGGGTCCAATTTCTCTTGTTACCCTTGGTAAAAAAAAAAACCACAGCTAAAATAACAAAGGAGTGGATTCAGAACAACTCTATGACCATTCTTGACTGGCACAGCCTGAGCCCTGACCTAAACCTAATTGAGCATCTCTGGAGAGAATGAAAATTGTTGTCCAGCAACATTCACCTTCCAACCTGGCAGAACTGGAGAGGATCTGCAAGGAAGAATGGCAGAGGATCCCCATGGATCCCCAAGGATATTGACTTTTAAATTCCTATTTTGCATCTGTTTTCTCTCATAAAATCGAACATCAAATGATTTTCACTGTCCTGTTAAGGTAATAGAAGAATCCAGGATTTCTATAAACAGAAAGCTAGTGAGGAAACACTTAGCTAACATAAATGAATTCAAGTCTCTGGGTCCAGATGAATTACACCCAAGAGAACCGAAGGAGATAGCAGAAGACATTTTTGAACTACTCTCCATAATCTTTGAAAATTCTTGGAGAACAGGAGAAGTCCCAGAAGACTGGAGAAGAGCAAATGTTGTTCCTATCTTCAAAAGTGGAAGAAGGTCGACCCAGGGAACTATAGGCCAGTGAGTCTGACATCTATACCAGGAAAGATCTTTGAACAAATTATTAAAAAACATTCATGCAAGTACCTGGATAAGAAAGAAGTGATTATACAGAGGCAGCATGGGTTTGTAACTAATAAGTCATGTCAGACTAACTTAATTTCCTTCTATGACATAATCACTGACTGCGTGGATCAGGGCACATCCATTTGGAAGAATGTCTCAAGTGGGGTACCACAGGGCTCTGTCCTGGGCACTGTATTGCTCAACATCTTTATCAATGAATTAGATGAACGAATTGAGGGTAAACTGATTAAATTTGTTGATGACACAAAGCTAGGAGGGATAGCTAATGCTAGAGAAGAGAGAGGATTCAAAAAGATATAAATAAACTGGAGCAGTGGGCAGAATGATGAACTAACAGAATGATTTTTAACAGGAAAAAATGCAAAGTACTACAGCTGGGCAATAAAAAAGGAAAAAAGCATATACAGAATGGGAGAAATAGGGCTAAACAACAGCACATGTAAAAAAGACTTGAGTATACTAAAAGATCACAGAATGAACATGAGTCAACAGTGTGATGCAGCAGCAAAAAGTGCAAATACAATTCTGGGATGTATTAACAGAACCATACAGTGTAGATCATGTGAAGTCATTTTTGTCCTTTACTCCTCTTTGGTTAGACCTCATCTGGAATACTATGTACAGTTTTGGGCACTACATTTTAAAAAAGATATCAACAAACTGGAGCAAGTTCAGAGAAGAGCGAACAGAATGGTGACTGGTCTGAAAACCATGTCCTATGAGGAATGTTTACAGGATTTAGGAACGTTTAGCTTGCAAAAAAGAGGACTGAGAGGAGCCTTAATAGCTGTCTACAAATATCTCAAGGGCTGTCACATTGTAGTAGGATCATCTTTATTCTCATTTGCACAAGAAAAGACTAGCAGCAATGGGATGAAACTGAATGGAAGGCGACACAGATTAGATATTAGAAAAAACTTTTTGATACCTAGGGTGATCAATGAGTGGCAGAGGCTACCACAAGAGGTGGTGAGCTCACCTTCAATGGAAGTATGCAAACAGAGGCAGAACAGACATCTAAGTGGGATGAAATAGTGAATCCTGCTTTGAGCAGGGGATTGGACCAGATGACCCAGAAGGTCCCTTCCAACTCTAACATTCTATGATTCTATGACTCATAGCTGTACTTGCTCAAAAAGGTGCTTCTACTTAATACCGAGCAAGGGGTCTGAATACTTATGACCATGTGACATTTTAATTTTTTAATAAATTTGCAAAACATTCTACATTTCTGTTTTTTTTCTGTCAAGATGGGGTGCAGAGTGCACATTAATGTGGAAAAAATGAACGTTTTTGAATTTACCAAACGGCTGCAATGAAGCAAAGAACGAAAAATGTAAAAGTGTCGGAACACTTTCCTTACCGACTGTAAATTAGACATTTGGGAATTGTTGCTTATGAACTATTTTGTGTGACATAACTCGCTGGTGTAAGGGTCTAAAGATTAAAAGTTTGAAAATTGTGAAATTTTCATTAATTTCACCAAATTTTCGATATTTTCAAAAATAAACGCAAGTTATAGGAAACAAATTTTACCACTATCGTGAAGTACACATGAAGTACACATGAAGTGCACATGAAGTACAAGATGTCATGAAAAAACAGTCTCAGAATCAGTGGGATACAATGAAGCGTTCAAGAGTTGTTACCTCATAAAGTGACTCTTGTCAGATTTTTTAAAATTGGCCTGATCACAAAGGCAAAAACATGTTCTGTCGCAAAAGCGCTAAGATCTATTACATTTTTCTCAATATCTAACATGAAATCAAAATAAACTTTCCCATTTTAGGACAATTAGGATTATCATAATTATTAATATTTGCCAAATGCCAGAATAATGTGTGAGAGAGAATGTTTTAAGGTATTTTTATTACCTACTGCAATGTCAAAAGTTTACATACATTTCATTAGTATTTGGTACCATTGCCCTTAAACTGAATGACTTGGGTCAAACGTTTGGGATATCCTTCCACAAGCTTCTTGTTACACCCGGTCTGTTTACTGTACCTCCAGGGGGTCTCTATCAGGACTCTCGCTCTGTGCCAGCTTCACGCTGCCTGGACGCAGCCCCCACCCCTCCTTCCTCTCCTGCTTCCTGGCGTACAGCCAGCAGGTTCCCTGGCAGGGCTCTTGGGTCACACGCGCACCTGCTCCCGGTCTCTTAAAGAGACAGTGTGCATTTTTCAAATGTTGCCTCTAACCAATGGCGTGTGCTTGTCTATTATTTCTAGCCCTTCCACTATAGGGAGGGCGCCGGAGCAACAAGTGTCTACTGTTGCTAACTTCCGGTTCCTGTTATTCTGCGTTTCTGTTTCTGAAGTATCTGCAAGGAACTTCGCTTATTCTGTCTGTTTCCACAGATCCTCTGCTACCAGTTACCTGTTTAATCTGGACTGCATCTGCAGTACCTACTCTGGACTCGTCTAGTCCTGCCAGTCCACCAGCCTCACTTCCGGACCACGCCAGTACCACCGGCACCAGCTTCTACACCTGGTATCCTCCAGTCAACTCTGCAATACCTGCTAACCTTGCTGGCCAGTCTGTTCCGCTGGGACAGCCGCCACGAGTACGGGGTCTAACTGAAGGTAGCACCCGTGTCCTGCAGGCATTCCATTCTGTCCCTGTTCGAGGGGACTTACTACGGGTGTCTGGGGCTCACGCAGTAACGCCCCCTTCGGAGACTCCCGGACTGTGGTCTAGTGGCTCCAAATCAAACCTTAATAAATACGAATGTGAACTTCTACATCTGTGCCTCCGTTTCCATTCATTACACTTCTCACAATAGTTGGTCGGAATTTGGGCCCATTCCTCCTGACAAAACTGGTATAACTGATCCAGGTTTTTAGATCTTCTTGCTTGCACCTGCCTTTTCAGCTTTGCCCATACATTTTCAAAAGGATTGAGATCAGGGTTTTGTGATGGCTGCTCCAGAACATTGACTTTGTTATCCTTAAGCCACTATGTTACCCTTTTGGCGGTATGCTTCGGGTCATTGTCCATTTTGGCTGATGTCTTGAGATGTTGCTTCAATATTGCCAAATAATATTCTTTTCTCATGATGCCATCTATTCTGTGAAATGCACCAGTCCCTCCTGCAGCAAAACAACCCCACAACAAGATGCCGCCACCCCTGTGTTTCACATTTGGGATAGTGTTTTTAGGCTTCTAAGCTTCTTCCTTTTGCCTCCAAATGTAACGATGGTCATTATGCCCCAAAAAGTTCAATTTTAGCTTCATTAAACTACAGGACATGTCTCCAATAATTAAGGTATTTGTTCCTTTGTGCATTTGCAAACATTAATCTGTATTTTTTGTGTTCCTTTTGGAGTAATAACTTTTTCCTGGCAGAGTGGCCTTTCAACCCATTTTGAGACAGTACTCGTTTCACTCTGGATATTGACACAATCTTACTAGCTTCCACCATCATCTTCACAAAGTCTTTTAGTTTTCTACTTGGGTTGATATGCACATCTGAGCAAAGCACATTCATATTTGGGACACAGAACCCATCTCCTTCCAGAGCGGTATGATGGCTGGACATTCCCATCTTGTTTGTATTTGCTTATAATTGTTTGTACAGATGATCGAGGCACCTTCAGGTATTTTAAAATTGTACCCAAGGAAGAGCCAGATTTGTGCTAGTATACAATTCTCTTCCTGATATCTTGGCTAATTTCTTGAGGCTTTCCCATCATGCTACACAAAGAAGCAGTGTGTTTCAGATGTGCATTAAAATACATAAACAAGTGTGTCTCTAATTAACTCAGATGTTGCCAAAAAAAACTACCAGAAGCTTCCAAAGACATGACATCATCATATGGGCAGTCCAGAATCGTTTAAAAACATAATAATCTTAGTGTATGTAAACATTTGACTTTGCAGTAAGTAATAAAAATACCTTAAAACATTCTGTCTCTCTCATTCTTCTGGCATTTGACAAATATTAATAATTATGTTAATCCTAACTGACCTAAACTGGGAAAGGTTTTTCATGATTTCATGTCAGATGTTGAGAAAAACATGCATATGTGTCATTTTATATAGTGTATGTAAACTTCTAGTTTCAACTGTAACTATAAGGACTATTTCAGAGATATAGTGTCAAATGTGGGAACTCACATTGCCAACCTAATTTGAAAACTCATTATACTTGTTCACTGTACTTTCTGAGACTTCCTTGATTTGCATACTGGTATGTGACATATTTGTATCAAAATTCAATGTCCAACTGTCTAGAGATAATCTAACCATTGGTTGTATTAGAAAAGGTCAACCATTTTACAAGGTTCAGTGTTTAACTGCTACAGTTTTTTCATTCTGAAAAGTTTATGCTCAACAAAATCAGATTTGTTACACACAATGGCCATATAAAATATGTTAAGCTGAAAAGGAACAAGACAGTATTAATGTGTACAAAAGTTATAAACTTAATTAACTGTCTATAAGAGTCACTTAATATGTTTTCAACAGATGCTAAATATTCATGCATTTAAAACCATATTAGCATAATTTAAATCCAGATGGCTGTAACACTCCTAAACGAAATTCCTAACTTAAAACCATGCCATAATCAGTAAAATTCAAGTTTAAAGAATTTGTTAAATGCCCTGGTACAGTTTTAGGATAATACTACTGATAGGACACCTTCTTCACCATAAAATATCAGCTTACATTGTTCAGGGCTGTGGGAGGGCAGTTTGGGAAATGTTTATTTATTTTTTTTTTACTTAGATGCAAGATAAAAATGTTAAAATCTTCCCTCAAAATGTGCACTGATGGATTCTCAGTTAACCCCTTCCCGACCTGTGACACAGCGTATGCGTCATGAAAGTCGGTGCCAATCCGACCTGTGACGCATATGCTGTGTCACAGAAAGATCGCGTCCCTGCAGATCGGGTGAAAGGGTTAACTCCCATTTCACCCGATCTGCAGGGACAGGGGGAGTGGTAGTTTAGCCCAGGGGGGGTGGCTTCACCCCCTCGTGGCTACGATCGCTCTGATTGGATGTTGAAAGTGAAACTGCCAATCAGAGCGATTTGTAATATTTCACCTAAAAAAATGGTGAAATATTACAATCCAGCCATGGCCGATGCTGCAATATCATCGGCCATGGCTGGAAATACTAATGTGCCCCCACCCCACCCCTCCGATCGCCCCCCCAGCCCCCCGATCTGTGGCCCGCTCCCCTCCGTCCTGTGCTCCGCTCCCCCGTCCTCCTGTCCGCTCCCCCGTGCTCCAATCACACCCCCCCGTGCTCCAATCAAACCCCCCCGCACTCCGATCCCCCCCCGTGCTCCGAACCACCCCCCCTGCACACCGATCCCCCCCCCCTGCACACCGATCCACCCGCCCGCACACCGATCACTCTCCCCCATGCTCCGATCCCTCCCCCCCCGTGCTCCGACGCCCCCCCGTGCCCTGATCTCCCCCCCCTGTGCCCTGATCTCCCCCCCTTATACTTACCGATCCTGGCGGGGTCCGTCAGTCTTCTTCCCCGAGCGCCGCCATGTTCCAAAATGGCGGGCGCATGCGCAGTGCGCCCGCCGAATCTGCCGGCCGGCAGATTCGTTCCAATGTGAATTTTGATCACTGTGATATAATCTATCACAGTGGTCAAAATAAAAAAACAGTAAATGACCCCCCCCATTTGTCCCCCATAGATAGGGACAATAATAAAATAAAGAATTTTTTTTTTTTTTCACTAAGGTTGGAGTTAGAACTAGGGTTAGGGTTAGGGTTAGGGGTAGGGTTAGGGGTAGGGTTAGGGTTAGGGTTAGGGTTAGGGTTAGGGGTAGGGGTAGGGGTAGGGTTAGGGGTAGGGTTAGGGGTAGGGGTAGGGGTAGGGGTAGGGGTAGGGTTAGGGTTAGGGTTAGGGTTTCGGTATGTGCACACGTATTCTGGTCCTCTGCGGATTTTTCTGCAGCGGATTTGATAAATCCGCAGTGCTAAACCGCTGCGGATTTATGGCAGATTTACCGCGGTTTTTCTGCGCATTTCACTGCGGTTTTACAACTGCGATTTTCTATTGGAGCAGTTGTAAAACCGCTGTGGAATCCGCAGAAAGAAGTGACATGCTGCGGAATGTAAACCGCTGCGTTTCCGTGCAGTTTTTCCGCAGCATGTGTACAGCGATTTTTGTTTCCCATAGGTTTACATTGAAATGTAAACTCATGGGAAACTGCTGCGGATCCGCAGCGTTTTCCAAAGCGTGTGCACATACCTTTAGAATTAGGCTATGTGCACACGGTGCGGATTTGGCTGCGGATCCGCAGCGGATTGGCCGCTGCGGATCCGCAGCAGTGTTCCATCAGGTTTACAGTACCATGTAAACCTATGGAAAACCAAATCCGCTGTGCCCATGGTGCGGAAAATACCGCACGGAAACGCTGCGTTGTATTTTCCGCAGCATGTCAATTCTTTGTGCGGTTTCCGCAGCGTTTTACACCTATTCCTCAATAGGAATCCGCAGGTGAAATCCGCAGGTAAAACGCAGTGCCTTTTACCCGCGGATTTTTCAAAAATGGTGCGGAAAAATCTCACACGAATCCGCAACGTGGGTACATAGCCTTAGGGTTAGGGTTGGGTTGGAATTAGGGTTGTGGTTAGGGTTAGGGGTGTGTTGGGGTTAGGGTTGTGGTTAGGGGTGTGTTGCGGTTAGGGTTGTGGTTAGGGTTACGGCTACAGTTGGGATAAGGGTTAGGGGTGTGTTGGCGTAAGAATTGAGGGGTTTCCACTGTTTAGGCACATCAGGGGGTCTCCAAACGCAACATGGCGCCACCATTGATTCCAGCCAATCTTTTATTCAAAAAGTCAAATGGTGCTCCTTCCCTTCCGAGCCCCGACGTGTGCCCAAACAGTGGTTTACCCCCACATATGGGGTATCAGTGTACTCAGGACAAACTGGGCAACAATTACTGGGGTCCAATTTCTCCTGTTACCCTTGAGAAAATAAAAAATTGCTTGCTAAAACATCATTTTTGAGGAAAGTAAAATGATTTTTTATTTTCACGGCTCTGCGTTGTAAACGTCTGTGAAGCACTTGGGGGTTCAAAGTGCTCACCACATATCTAGATAAGTTCCTTGGGGGGTCTAGTTTCCAAAATGGGGTCACTTGTGGGGGGTTTCTACTGTTTAGGCACACCAGGGGCTCTGCAAACGCAACGTGACGCCCGCAGACCATTCCATCAAAGTCTGCATTTCAAAACGTCACTACTTGACTTCCGAGCCCCGACATGTGCCCAAACAGTGGTTTACCCCCACATATGGGGTATCAGCGTACTCAGGACAAACTGGGCAACAATTACTGGGGTCCAATTTCTCCTGTTACCCTTGAGAAAATAAAAAATTGCTTGCTAAAACATCATTTTGAGGAAAGAAAAATGATTTTTTATTTTCACGGCTCTGCGTTGTAAACGTCTGTGAAGCACTTGGGGGTTCAAAGTGCTCACCACATATCTAGATAAGTTCCTTGGGGGGTCTAGTTTCCAAAATGGGGTCACTTGTGGGGGGTTTCTACTGTTTAGGCACACCAGGGGCTCTGCAAACGCAACGTGACGCCCGCAGACCATTCCATCAAAGTCTGCATTTCAAAAGTCACTACTTCCCTTCTGAGCCCCGACGTGTGCCCAAACAGTGGTTTACCCCCACATATGGGGTATCAGCGTACTCAGGAGAAACTGGACAACAACTTTTGGGGTCCAATTTCTCCTGTAACCCTTGGGAAAATAAAAAATTCTGGGCTAAAAGATTATTTTTGAGGAAAGAAAACGTATTTATTATTTTCACTGCTCTGTGTTATAAACTTCTGTGAAGCACTTGGGGGTTCAAAGTGCTCACCTCACATCTAGATAAGTTCCTTTCGGGGTCTAGTTTCTAAAATGGGGTCACTTGTGGGGGGTTTCTACTGTTTAGCCACATCAGGGGCTCTGCAAACGCAACGTAACGCCCGCAGAGCATTCCATCAAAGTCTGCATTTCAAAATGTCACTACTTGACTTCCGAGCCCCGACATGTGCCCAAACTGTGGTTTACCCCCACATATGGGGTATCAGCGTACTCAGGAGAAACTGTACAACAACTTTTGGGGTCAAATTTCTCCTGTTACCCTTGGGAAAATAATAAATTGCAGGCTAAAAGATCATTTTAGAGAAAATAAAATTTTTATTTTATTTTCATGGCTCTGCGTTATAAACTTCTGTGAAGCACTTGGAAGTTCAAAGTCCTCACCACACATCTAGATTAGTTCCTTTGGGGGTCTAGTTTCCAAAATGGGGTCATATGTGGGGGATCTCCAATGTTTAGGCACACAGGGGCTCTCCAAACGTGACATGGTGTCCGCTAATGATTGGAGCTAATTTTCCATTTAAAAAGCCAATTGGCGTGCCTTCCCTTCCGAGCCCTGCCGTGCGCCCAAACAGTGGTTTACCCCCACATATGGGGTATCAGCGTACTCAGGACAAACTGGACAACAACATTTGCGGTCCAATTTCTCCTATTACCCTTGGCAAAATAGGAAATTCCAGGCTAAAAATCATTTTTGAGGAAAGAAAAATTATTTTTTATTTTCATGGCTCTGCATTATAAACTTCTGTGAAGCACCTGGGGGTTTAAAGTGCTCAATATGCATCTAGATAAGTTCCTTGGGGGGTCTAGTTTCCAAAATGGGGTCACTTGTGGGGGAGCTCCAATGCATAGGCACACAGGGGCTCTCTAAACGCGACATGGTGTCCGCTAACAATTGGAGCTAATTTTCCATTCAAAAAGTCAAATGGCGCGCCTTCCCTTCCGAGCCCTGCCGTGTGCCCAAACAGTGGTTTACCCCCACATATGAGGTATCGGCGTACTCGGGAGAAATTGCCCAACAAATTTTAGGATTCATTTTATCCTATTGCCCATGTGAAAATGAAAAACTGAGGCGAAAAGAATTTTTTTGTGAAAAAAAAAAGTACTTTTTCATTTTTACAGATCAATTTGTGAAGCACCTGAGGGTTTAAAGTGCTCAATATGCATCTAGATAAGTTCCTTGGGGGGTCTAGTTTCCAAAATGGGGTCATTTGTGGGGGAGCTCCAATGTTTAGGCACACGGGGGCTCTCCAAACACGACATGGTGTCCGCTAACGATGGAGATAATTTTTCATTCAAAGAGTCAAATGGCGCTCCTTCCCTTCCGAACCTTACCATGTGCCCAAACAGTGGTTTACCTCCACATGTGAGGTATCGGTGTACTCATGAGAAATTGCCCAACAAATTTTAGGATCCATTTTATCCTGTTGCCCATGTGAAAATGAAAAAAATTGAGGCTAAAAGAATTTTTTTGTGAAAAAAAAGTACTTTTTCATTTTTACGGATCAATTTGTGAAGCCCCCGGGGGTTCAAAGTTCTCACTATGCATCTAGATAAGTTCCTTGGGGCGTCTAGTTTCCAAAATGGGGTCACGTGTGGGGGAGCTCCAATTTTTAGGCACACGGGGGGCTCTCCAAACGTGACATGGTGTCCGCTAAAGAGTGGAGCCAATTTTTCATTCAAAAAGTCAAATGGCGCTCCTTCCCTTCCAAGCCCTGCCGTGCGCCCAAACATTGGTTTACCCCCACATATGAGGTATCAGCGTACTCAGGACAAATTGGACAACAACTTTCGTGGTTCAGTTTCTCCTTGTACCATTGGGAAAATAAAAAAAATGTTGCTAAAAGATAATTTTTGTGACTAAAAAGTTAAATGTTCATTTTTTCCTTCCATGTTGCTTCTGCTGCTGTGAAGCACCTGAAGGGTTAAAAAACTTCTTGAATGTGGTTTTGAGCACCTTGAGGGGTGCATTTTTTAGAATGGTGTCACTTTTGGGTATTTTCATCCATATAGACCCCTCAAACTGACTTCAAATGTGAGGTGGTCCCTAAAAAAAATGGTTTTGTAAATTTCGTTGTAAAAATGAGAAATCGCTGGTCAAATTTTAACTCTTATAACTTCCTAGCAAAAAAAAATGTTGTTTCCAAAATTGTGCTGGTGTAAAGTATACATGTGGGAAATGTTATTTATTAACTATTTTGTGTCACATAACTCTCTGGTTTAACAGAATAAAAATTCAAAATGTGAAAATTGCGAAATTTTCAAAATTTTCGCCAAATTTCCGTTTTTATCACAAATAAACGCAGAATTTATTGACCTAAATTTACCACTAACATGAAGCCCAATATGTCACGAAAAAACAATCTCAGAACCGCTAGGATCCGTTGAAGCGTTCCTGAGTTATTACCTCATAAAGGGACACTGGTCAGAATTGCAAAAAACGGCCAGGTCATTAAGGTCAAAATAGGCTGGGTCATGAAGGGGTTAAATGGATTATCCAAAGTAATGATTTGATGACTTATTCACACATATGATAAATCATCGTTTATCAATATTAGATGGCTGGGAGTCCGGCACTGCCCCCCACCCCATGAAGAATTGTCTTTAGCTTTGGCAGCTAACTGTAAACAGTAAACGGCCACTGCCAAGAACTACTGATCTGATTCTATTCTCTTCAATAGGTGCTGAGTAGCTGCAATAGTGAGTGCAACTCAGAAGCCATAGAAGGCCAGATACAGTACAGACCAAAAGTTTGGACACACCTTCTCATTTAAAGATTTTTCTATATTTTCATGACTATGAAAATTGTACATTCACACTGAAGGCATCAAAACTATGAATTAACACGTGGAATTATATACTTAACAAAAAAGTGTGAAACAACTGAAAATATGTCTTATATTCTAGGTTCTTCAAAGTAGACACCTTTTGCTTTGATGACTGCTTTGCACACTCTTAACATTCTCTTGATGAGCTTCAAGAGGTAGTCACCGGGAATGGTCTTCCAACAATCTTGAAGGAGTTCCCAGAGATGCTTAGTTGGCCCTTTTGCCTTCACTCTGCGGTCCAGCTCACCCCAAACCATCTTGATTGGGTTCAGGTCTGGTGACTGTGGAGGCCAGGTCATCTGGCGTAGCACCCCATCACTCTTCCTCTTGGTCAAATAGCCCTTACACAGCTTGGAAGTGTGTTTGGGGTCATTGTCCTGTTGAAAAATAAATGATGGTCCAACTAAACGCAAACTGGATGGAATAGCATGCCGCTGCAAGATGCTGTAGTAGCCATGCTGGTTCAGTATGCCTTCAATTTTGAATAAATCCCCAACAGTGTCACCAACAAAGCACCCTCACACCATCACACCTCCTCCTCCATGCTTCACGGTGGGAACCAGGCATGTTCTGCATCGCACAAAGACACGGTGGTTGGAACCAAAGATCTCAAAGTTGGACTCATCAGACCAAGGCACAGATTTCCACTGGTCTAATGTCCATTCCTTGTGTTCTTTAGCCCAAACAAGTCTCTTCTGCTTGTTGCCTGTCCTTAGCAGTGGTTTCCTTGCAGCTATTTTACCATGAAGGCCTGCTGCACAAAGTCTCCTCTTAACAGTTGTTGTAGAGATGTGTCTGCTGCTAGAACTCTGTGTTTCATTGACCTGATCTCTAATCTGAGCTGCTGTTAACCTGCGATTTCTGAGGCTGGTGACTTGCATAAACTTATCCTCAGAAGCAGAGGTTACTCTTGATCTTCCTTTCCTGGGGCGGTCCTCATGTGAGCCAGTTTCTTTGTAGTGCTTGATGGTTTTTGCCACTGCTCTTGGGGACACTTTCAAAGTTTTCCCAATTTTTCAGACTGACTGACCTTCATTTCTTAAAGTAATGATGGCCACTAGTTTTTCTTTACTTAGCTGATTTTTTCTTGCCATAATACAAATTCCAACAGTCTATTCAGTAGGGCTATCAGCTGTGTATCCACCGGACTTCTACACAACACAACTGATGGTCCCAATCCAATTTATAAAGCAAGAAATGACACCTGTGAAGTGAAAACCATTCCCAGTGACTACCTCTTGAAGCTCATCAAGAGAATGCCAAGAGTGTGCAAAGCAGTTATCAAAGCAAAAGGTGGCTACTTTGAAGAACCTAGAATATAAGACATATTTTCAGTTGTTTCACACTTTTTTGTTAAGTATATTATTCCACATGTGTTAATTCATAGTTTTCATGCCTTCAGTGTGAATGTGCAATTTTCATTTTCATGAAAATACAGAAAAAATCTTTAAATGAGAATGTGTGTCCAAACTTTTGGACTGTACTGTATGTACTTTTTTTTCTAAATGCATACTGCCTACAGTTAAACATGGCGGTGGCAGTGTCTTTAGCACAGGCTGTTGTTCATTTTTAACACATGTTATTGTAAAGTCTGTGTGTTTGCCTACGCATCAATATGTGGCCGTCATTGAAAGCCCTACCTGCTCTAGTATTAGGTATAGCAGCAAGCAGGGTTAGTGTCTACCCCTTACTCGCACATTGTTGGGTGCACCAGCAGATAGATTAGCCCTCCCTAAAACTATGGTCAGGGCAAATATCCCAATGGGAGGGTAACCACTTCTTCCAGGGCCATACTGTATCCCATGGCTCAATATTAACAGTGAGATAAAAATAAAAAAATATGTTTCTTAGATAAACAATTACATATTATATATTATCCTATGTTATTTACTTGTTCTATTACTATTTATTTACTTTCTTGAGGATATTTACTCATTTTGTTTTTATTTTAAGTTCTGTTTGTTAAATGGCGCAGTGTGACTGCACACATTGTACTTTTATTAACATATGCTCTGGCTCAAGTTTTTTGGTTTAGCTTAGGCTTTTGTACTTTGTACAAACAAGGGGTGTGGTTTCTCATTTTTTTTGGCTATTAATATTGTTTATATAGCTTTTTATGGACATGTGTCTGCCTTTATCAATTTTATGTCTGTTTACACATAGTGAGGAAAAATACAAGAGCTAGGTAACACCCAGATTGGGGTATACTAGGGTGGTCCTTATTTTCAAAAGTGTGTTTTCTTCAGTAGGCACTAGAGATGAGCGAGCATTAATAGTCACGGGTGCTCATTGCTCGAAACGAGCAATTACTAATACTCAAATACTCACTTCGACTAACTTTTTTCCATGAGACTCTACAAAGAGGTCTTGGGGGCAGTGAAAATGTTCAATTGGATGGGAAAAATGCTGAATGGAACGAGACCAGCATGAGGAAGACCCCTGGAAGCATCTTTGACTCTCAGATCACAGCTGAGAACAATGATGTCACACTTTTAATCCACTTTGTGAGTGACAATAAAACATTACAAACCAAGTAGAAATTGCATTTTACAGGAAAAAAAAAATATGACTTTTATATAAAGCCAAATTTTAAAAGGATTTTAAAAAAAAACTATGATTTAAGTAAACCAAAAGTATTTTTTTGTTAAAAAATATAACATTTCAGCTACAGTTATGAAGGAAGCAAGAACTGCCAAAAATTAATGATGAGATGGAATCAGATGAATCCTGTATTAGACATAAAGGAGGACCTCATACACATTCTGTTCAAATTGTCAATTATTGGTACTCCTAGACTCACGAAGGTTGTGTACTCCAGATCATGTAATAGTCTGTGGATGAGCAATAAAACAGTAATAATACAATGTTGAACAAGTTTTTTTAGGGTTATGTACCAACGAAATGTACTCCAGACATGGAATTGTCTATGGGTGAGAAATGTAAAGGTACCGTCACACTAAGCGACGCTGCAGCGATTCCGACAATGATCCGGATCGCTGCAGCGTCGCTGTTTGGTCGCTGGAGAGCTGTCACACAGACCGCTCTCCAGCGACCAACGATGCCGGTAACCAGGGTAAACATCGGGTTACTAAGCGCAGGGCCGCGCTTAGTAACCCGATGTTTACCCTGGTTACCATCGTTAAAGTAAAAAAAAAAAACACTACATACTTACCTACCGCTGTTTGTCTCGGCGCTCTGCTTCTCTGCTCTGGCTGTGAGCACAGCGGCCGGAAAGCAGAGCGGTGACGTCACCGCTCTGCTTTCCGGCTGCCCGGCGCTCACAGCCAGAGCAGAGAAGCAGAGCGCCGAGGACAGACAGCGGTAGGTAAGTATGTAGTGGTTGTTTTTTTACTTTAACGATGATATCCAGGGTAAACATTGGGTTACTAAGCGCGGCCCTGCGCTTAGTAACCCGATGTTTACCCTGGTTACCAGCGAAGACATCGCTGAACCGGCATCACACACACCGATTCAGCGATGTCAGCGGGAGAGCCAGCGACCAAATAAAGTTCTGGCCTTTCTTCCCCGACCAGCGATATCACAGCAGGGGCCTGATCGCTGCTGCCTGTCACACTGGACGATATCGCTAGCCAGGACGCTGCAACGTCACGGATCGCTAGCGATATCGTCCAGTGTGACGGTACCTTAATACCGATAAATTTTAACCACTTACCAACATGTGCCTTACATGTACATCGCTGCCGGAGCTGCGTTTACGCCTAGCACAGTACATGTATGGTGTCACAATCACAGTGGTGCATGCTGAGAGCTGAAAAATAAAGCTGCTTTATCAATTTTACCACACACACAGTAAGGTATAAAAATTACTAAAAAGAACATTTCCCGAACTGCTGTTTTTTGTTCATTCTACCTCTCAAAAATTGGAACAGAAAGTACTCAAAAAATGTCATGTGCCCAAAAATGGTACCAATAAAAACAACAACACGTCTGTCATGCCATTCTGTCTGTTTCTGTTTTTTGGCATGGTTTGCTCTAACCCTTTATTCTTTTCCCCCTAATTTGAGCTGGGATACTGCTGGCTGTTACCTTAATGGAGCCTTCTCAGTTCCCTGCTCTGCTGCATAGTCGTACATGGGCATTTGGATAGTTGCCCTGCTGCATACCTTGCTCATGTGCGGTCCCTGGTTGCTGCTGTGAAGCTGTCCATGGGTTGTGAGGTCATTTGCGGCTGGTGCATGACTTTCCAAGTGGCTCAGTGCATGCAGTTTCAGGTGCCCTGAGTCTCAGATCCTGCACTAATGGTGCTGTAATGGTTTTTGTGTGTGCTTAGGGCATGCGCGGCCACACCTTCCCTGCTTTTATCAGGGTTAGGGTGTGTACTTCAAATGCTGTCCCCAGCCAATTGCTGAGGGGCAGCTCATATATAAAGTTCCCCTGTTCCACGGGCGGGGCCTGAGCTACACTCACAAAGCTCTTGAACTTTGCTATGTGTGTTTGTGGTCCTGCACCTCTCCTGTCTATATTTTGGTACCAAAGTCTTTGCCTTGATTCCTGTTTTGCCTGTCCTGGAGGCGGTAAATCCAGGCCCGAATCCTTGATCCTGTTCCTGTCCTGTACCTGAACCTGTCTGAACTGTCTGCTGTGATTATGTTACTGGAATCCCCTGCATCTGGAGCCTCACTCCCTGTGACTTTGAGTCTCTTGAAACTGGTGTCTCTGCTGAGCATCTACTACTCTGTGCTCTGACTACCATGCGGTGTTAACCCCGTCTGGCCCATGTCCAGTACGGCGGTGCTTGCACCATCATGCTTGAGTTCCTTCCTAGGTCTGATGCCCGGAGCCTGACGACCATAGTCTGGAACCTGATGACTGCTGTCTGGAGCTTGGAGCCTGATGACTTTGGTGGTGCCTGTAGGTCGTGTCGGATGTCCGGAACCGAACGACTCCTGTCTGATGTCTGCCGGTGACCTTGGGTCCAGATGTCCTGATGTCCTGTCTGTACCCTGATGTCCTCCCTGTGTCTGATATCCTGATGTACCTGATTTCCTGGGCTGCCATGCCAGTGTCCCAGCCGATGACCTGGGCTGCCACGCCAGTGTCCCAGATGTCTATACGGTATTCCTGTGTCCTGATGCCCTGCCTGTGTCCTGATGTCCTGAGGTCTTTCCTGAGTCCAGATGTCCTGATGTCCTGTTTGTATCCTGATGTCTTGCCTGTACCCTGATGTCCTCATGTACCCTGATGTCCTGCCTGGGTCCTGATATCCCACCTATCTGTGCCTCGGTGATCCGTTGGTGCCTTAGGGTCCACTGGGTGGTACCCTTCTGAGGTGTGGAATCGGGAGCCTGACATCGCCATGTTTTGTTTATGTACTGTGTGACTTTACTTTAGTAAACTTTACTTTCTTTACCTGAAGTATCGGTGTAATCAAGTCCTACGTGTCTCTTTCCTTGTCCACATGCTCAGCTGCCACAGAACCCCGGTCGCTGCCCTCCCCTAGTTTGGGTAGTCCGGGTCCACCTCTGTGGTTTAAAGGGTCCATATTTCGTCCCTGGGGGACGCACGCCCCATGCCTTCTGAGGTTGGTTGGCTTGGGGGCGTCTATGGGCTGGGCCGCATCTGTGGCTGCAGCTGATCGTGACAACGTCCCACAAAAAACAAGCCCTCACATGACTCTGTGAGCTTAAATATGGAAAAATTATAGCTGTCTAAATCTGGAGATGCAACATCTAGTGTTTGCAATAAAAAGCATCTTTTACTGTGTGACAGCAGCAAAACATAAAAAAATATAAATCTGGCATCCCTTTAATCACAAGGACACGAAGAATAAAGTCACCTGATTATTTATACTGCACGAGGAACGGCATAAAAAAAATAAAACTAATTGTTCACATGCTGTTGATTTTTTTCTTTCTGCCTCCCAAAGTTCGCAGTAAGGCTCAGCACACATTTATCCTGCGGTCTGCGCTGAGTTCTTGAAACAGAGGTTTCCATGTAAATCTCTGAAATACATGATTCAAACAGGGACACCTGAGGAAGATACCCTACAATTAGGCAGATGGAGGAACTGTGGACGCTGTCTGACCTGTGATCCGGCGGTGTCTTTTTAGATGTGCATAACAGCGTGGTCGACCACAGTTTTGTGGATTTCTGAAAAGGATATAGCTGAACACAGGCCAGACGGAGTCCACAGTAACTCTGCTGCCTCATTATAGTGAATGGATCCCTCGGGGGTTTCATCTGAATCACGTCACTCTTAGATTTAAATGGAAACCCCAAAGTAAGTGCTCAGCATAAAGTACCAGATAAATGTGATCCTAAATGTTATGCAAACTCTTCCCAATAAAAGCTTCAACTAAATCCACAAAGGAAGTGGAGGCCTGACAGTCTCGGAGGTCTACTGCTACAGGCAACATGCACGAAGGAGACCCAACCAGAAGTCTACACATTAACAAAAATTATTACACCAACAAAATGGCATCAATTTCACCACAGTAGAAATAGTAAAATAGGGAGCAACATCTGTTTTACTACAGACAACCCATGAGATGGACACCCAGCCAGGAGTGTTCACATTTCCAAAAATTAGAGCCTGACACCACCGAAGTGGCATCAATTTCACAAGAGTAGAAATAGCATAATGGAGAATGATATCACTACAGCCAAACTAGCAGATAGAGAGACCCAATCAGAAGTCTACACATTTACAAAAATTAGTGGCTGACACTAACAAAGTGGCATCAGTTTCACAACAGTAGGAACAGTATAATAGAGACTGACATGTCTTCCATTACAGCCAATCCAGCAGATTGAGACCAACTATGATTGTTCACATTTCCACAAATTTGTGTTAATATCTGCAGCAGCAGCAACAGCAGGCATAGAAGCCACACTAAAGCTATCACAGAGTGCAATTACGCGAGATCAATACAGCACACTAAAAACTACAACATCGTCAAGTCTGTACAGTCTGCCATTGTGGTACAAAAGTCCTTGAAGATTCATGACTTGTTCATCTTGGTGAAAGTTAGGTACTCTTTAGGTTGTCTCAAAGCATGTTTCGATACTCCAGCATTCACAGATTCCTTTCCAGGGCAGGAAGTATCTGGCACATTTTTGCATTATAAAGTGGATATAATAGAGTGGCAATCTAGTAGTCAGCACTAATTCAAATCATAACTATATGAGGCTCATGTTGCAGTGCAGCAAGAAGGCACTCATATGTCGGGCTCTTCAATGAGGTACAACCCCATACTGTGTTAGTGGCTGGGTAACACTGATGCTTGTTTCCTACATCCCCTCTCACCAACCCGGAACAACGGAACAACAGAGAGGGTATGATTATCCTCTTCATCTCCTGACAGTTACTCACCCATCATCTCTTCCTCCTCCATTTGGATCTTGCACCTTCACTAACAGTTTGTCTGTTATCACCAGTCCTCCACGATCATAGTAATCCAGCCATCCTTGGCACCTGCCTGTGTGATGACAGTCTAGAACTGTGAGACATTGTTATCCCTTCTGCATCCTCCTCTGCTTTCTCCTCTTCCTCTGGTACCACCATCTCCTCCCGCAGGCTATTTGAAGCCTGCTCTAGCATATAGATGACTGGAATAGTGATGCTGATGATGGCATCGTCAACGCTAACCATCTTAGTAGCCATTTCTAAACTGTGCAGGAGGTTGCAGAGGTACTTACCATATATACTCGAGTATAAGCCGACCCGAGTATAAGCCGACCCCCCTAATTTTGCCACAAATAACTGGGAAAACTTATTGACTCGAGTATAAGCCTAGGGTGGAAATGCAGCATTTACCGGTGAATTTCAAAAATAAAAATAGATCATTAATATCCCCATAGCTGTGCCATATAGTGCTCTGCACCGTTCATTTTGTCCCATAGCTGTGCCCAATATAGTGCTCTGCACCGTTCATTTTGTCCCATAGCTGTGCCTCATACTGTGCTCGGCACCGTTCATTATTGCCCCATATCTGTGCCCCATATACAATGCTCTGCACCGTTCATTTTGTCCCATAGCTGTGCCCCATACAGTGCTCTGCACCGTTCATTATTGCCCCATATCTGTGCCCCATATATGCTCTGCACCGTTCATTATTGCCCCATATCTGTGCCCCATATATGCTCTGCACCGTTCATTTTGTCCCATAGCTCTGCCCCATACTGTGCTCTGCACCGTTCATATTGCCCCATAGCTGTGCCCCATACTGTGCTCGGCACCGTTCATTATTGTCCCATATCTGTGCCCCATATCTGCTCTGCACCGTTCATTTTGTCCCATATCTGTGCCCCATATCTGCTCTGCACCGTTCATTTTGTCCCATAGATGCTCCACATAAATCTGTGCCGCCGCTGCTGCTGTAATAAAAAAAAAAAAAAACACATACTCACCTCTCTTGCTTGCAGCTCCCAGCGTCCGGTCCCGGTGCCTCCATCTTCCCGGCGTCTCTGCTCTGACTGATCAGGCAGAGGGCGCCGCGCACACTATATGCATCATTGCGCCCTCTGACCTGAACATTCAGAGCGCAGAGACGCCGGGAAGATGGAGGCGCCGGGAAGATGGAGCGACGCCCGGCGGCTGGATCGCGGACAGGTGAATATTACATACTTACCTAGTCCTGCCGCTCCTGACGCTCCCTGCACAGCTGGTCTTCGGTGCCGCAGCTTCTTCCTCTATCAGCGGTCACCGGCACCGCTGATTAGAGAAATGAATACGCGGCTCCACCCCTATGGGAGGTGGAGCCGCCTATTCATTTTTCTAATGAGCAGTCCCACGTGACCGCTGGAGAGGGGAAGAACTGCAGCACCAAAGACCGTGGGGCGGCAGGGACAGCGCCAGGATCGCTGGGACTAGGTAAGTATGCCTCAGCGCCCTCTCCCCCTCACCCGCCGACCCTGCCACCCACCTTGACTCGAGTATAAGCCAAGAGGGGCACTTTCAGCCCAAAAATTTGGGCTGAAAATCTCGGCTTATACTCGAGTATATACGGTAATCTATGCCCAGTATGTAAACGTGATATGCGCCATGTCAATACTGCTGTCATGTCGCACGCTGTTCACACTAGGGCGGTAATTCCACATTTGTCCACTATACGCTCAGTGGCGCTGGCTAGATTTTATCCAGGTTATCCAGGGTTAATCTGGCTGGTAATCTGGATGGAGGCTGGGTCACGCCCGTGGCCTTTAACTAGTCATTCTGGACTTTGGGCGTCGCCGATTATAGCTTGTGTCTTGTGCCTGGTGATCTCGGTCTGGAGTGGTGGTCTAGGAGTTGAAGTATCATATCTGGTGGTGTATTATCCTTTGTCATATTTCTCCTTCCTATATTTGTGTTTATTTTTGCCCTGTGCACATTATAGTGTTTTCCTGTGTGTCTGCGGCGAGGTGCGTTTTTAGTTTTCCCTGTCTGTACTTTCTGTGTAGGTTGGTGTGTGGTCTTATCACTGGGTGGCCGGTGGAGGTTTCAGCATAGGGCTGAAACAGGAGTCAGGGTCAGGCCTGGCGGCCCAGACAAGCACACCATCAGTGTAAATTCTGGGAGAGGGACAGACAGGGTTTTCCCTAGTCTGAGGGATATCGCAGGGGCCCGGGTAATCAGCTTTAGTCTACCCAATACCCCCGTGACAACTGCTTTGGCCAAGACTATATGACATGACATACTGCATCAAGGCTCGTTGCTGCTGTCACAGTTGCTGCAACATTTGCAGAGTGGAATTTCACCGTGTCGGCACATCACATTTCAACCTGTTAACTGGCATGGACAAAGATCTCTGTGTTGATGGAAGTTGATGACATCAGGGGTGTGAATGGCAAAAATGATCAAACAGCTCCTGTGTGAGGACATGAGCCATGCTGTAACACTCGTGCCCAGACTGCATGGTGCGAAACAGGATTGTAAACCTACTGTGCCACAAACCAGACTAACCCTGGAGGAGCATGATTAAGCAGCTACCTTGGTATTCACTGGAGCTTCTAGTGGTGAGGTCAGGCTTGTGCGGCCGATAGCTTCCAGGTACCACTCCAGGGCAGCATCTGGCAGTAGCAGCTGATCCCACAGGGGGACAGAACACTAACAACAGGTGCAGAAATGTACTGTAGATAGCTGATATATTGACTGGAAATTACTGGTGGGCATGGATGATGTACAGACGGGCACGGCAGGCACTCTGGCAGGCTGGCACAGTGCAGACTAGAAGTGCAGTAACTGTTTCAGGAAGGACAGGAACACTGTCAGGTACGAGTGGGATATGGGAACAGGTATAGGAACCAGTTCAGATTGGACTAACAAAGAGTCGCAGATGCGGAGTGGTAGCAGGGCAGAGCCGCAGGATGCAAACCAGGAGCAGGCAGAGTCGCAGGATGTTAAATGGGAGAAGAGCCGCAGGATGTGGAACAGGAGCAGAGCCGCTAAGGCAAAGAGGGAGCAGAGAAGGACCAGTTTAACACAAGTAATTGCAGTGAAGTAGCAAGTGTACAGCAGGGGCACTAACGCTGTCCAGCGACAATCAGAGACAGGTGCTGGTATGAGTAAAAGGAGTAGGAGCAAGGATAGACACAGCAGGGTAGGGAAGGCTCAGACAAGGATACAAACAGGTCTAGGTATAGGACTTAATTCAGACAAGGTTAGACATGGGAACAAGTTCAGGATAAAGAATTCAGGTGTGGATATACAGCCCCCAGGATGGTGGAAACAAGACATGTAGGATACCTTCAGAGTACGATGTAAATGGAGAGGTGCCTATAAGAGACCCCTATTACTAACTCCATAGTCATATTGTATAAAAACTACAAACCCAGAATTAAGCACTTTAATTGAAAGAATGACACAGACTCCTTTAATAAATCTAAATTAAACCATACTCACATCTTCGCCCAGTGCTAGGTGCATGTGTTACGATATGAGCCACAGAATATCTATAAATGCAATATCGTCATTTCATTATCTGTGTTGAGGCGATGATAATTCCCTCGGCCCACAGTAGATTGATATTTTGCTTCCTCCAAATAGTGATATAAAGTGGGGGAAAAAAAGTACTTAGTCAACCACCAATTGTGCAAGTTCTCCCACTTAAAATGATGAGAGAGGCATGCAATTGACATCATAGGTAGACCACAACTATGAGAGCCAAAATGAGAAAACAAATCCACAAAATCACCTTGTCTGATCTGGCAAAATTTATTTTGCAAAATATGGTGGAAAATAAGTATTTGGTCATTAAAAAAGTTCATCTCAATATTTTGTTATATATCTTTGTTGGCAATGACAGTGGTCAAACATTTGCTGTAAGCCTTCACAAGGTTGGTACACACTGTTGGTGGTATGTTGCCCCAATCCTCCATGCAGATCTCCTCTAGAGCAGTGATATGTTGGGCCTGTCGCTGGGCAACACAGACTTTCAATTCCCTCCAAAGGTTTTCTATGGGGTGGAGATCTGGAGACCGGCTAGGCCACTCCAGGACCTTCATATGCTTCTTATGAAGCCACTTCTTCATTGCTCTGGTGATGTGCTTGGGATCATTATCATGCTGAAATACCCATACAGGTTTCATCTTTAAAGGGAACCTGTCACCCCCCAAGCATTTTTAACTAAAAGAGCCACCTTGTCCAGCACTAATATGCTGCATTCTGTCAAGGTGGCTCTTTTAGTTCGGGTCTCTGCAAATGCTGAAATAATCGCTTTTACAATGTGTCCCTCATACCTGAATTTGTCAGGGGGCATGTCTTTTCCCCCTGACACAAATACCTCTAAGCCATCACTCAGGGCCTCCATTTCCATTTCCTTCATGAACGTCCCCGGCGCCTTCGCTGTAAGTTGGAAGGGCAGCACAAACTGAGCATGCCCGAAAAAAAACTTACAGCGCTGGCGCCAGGGACGTTCAGGAAGGAAATAGAGGTGGCGCCCGGTGCACGGAGGCCCTGAGTGATGGCTGGGAGGCGTTTGTGTCAGGATGGAAAAGACATGCCCCCCTGACAAATTCAGGTATGAGGGGCACATTATAAAAGTGATTATTTCAGTGATTGCAGGGACCCGAACTGAAAGAGCCACCTTAACAAAATGCAGCATTAGTGCTGCACAAGGTGGCTCTTTTAGTTAATACCGTCTGGCGGTGATAGGTTCCCTTTAAAGCCATTGCTGATGGAAGGAGGTTTGCACTCAAAATCTCACGATAAATGCACCATTCATTCTTTCAAGTACAGTTGTCCTGGACCTTTTGCAGAGAAACATCCCCAAAGCATGATGATGCCACCCCCATGCTTCGCAGTAGGTATGGTGTTCTTTGGATGCAACTCAGCATTCTGTCTTCTCCAAACTCGACGAGTTTTGATTCTACCAAACAGTTCTACTTTGGTTTCATCAGACCATATGACATTCTCCCAATGCTCTTCTGTATAATCTAAATGCTCTCTTGCAAACTTCAGACAGGTCCAGACATGTACTGGCTTAAGCAGGGGGACACATCTAGCACTGCAGGATCTGAGTCCCTGGTGGCATAGTGTGTTACTGATGGCAGCCTTTGCTACGGTAGTCTCTATGCAAGTCATTCACTAGGTCAACATGTGTGGTTCTGGGATTTTTGCTCACCATTCTTGTGATCATTTTGACCTCAAGGGTTAGATCTTGCGTGGAGCCCCAGATGGAGGGAGATTATCAGTGATCTTGTATGTCTTCCATTTTTTTATGATTGCTCCAATAGTTGATTTTATCACACCAAGCTGCTTGCCTGTTGCAGATTCAGTCTTCCCTGCCTGGTGCAGGGCTACAATTTGTTTCTGGTGTTTTCTTCGACAGCTCTTTGGTAGTGATGAGCGGGCACTAAAATGCTTGGGCGCACATTGCTCGGGTCGAGCAATTTGTAACACTCGGGTTCTGGGCCAGAACAACGAGCCCAATGTAAGTCTATGGGAAACCAAAGCACTTTTACCGCGATCCCCCAAAAGGTCCTTTTAAGGTCGAAAAACATCTGAGAATGATGGAAACAGTGCTCAAATTACATGGGAACATCATGGGGAATTACATTCGAAGCATTTCTGACTCCCAGGTCACAGCTTTAAACAATGGTGTCCAAGTCTTATGCCATTTATACAGAAAACATACAAAAACAAAACCCAAATGGATTTTCCAGGGAAATATGTTAATGAACATCCTTTCCAGGGTAATGAATTATATATAAGGCAAAATAATTAACCAAAAACAAAAACGTTCCTCCATCACTTTGGCTATGTTCACGGGTAGCGTTTTTGATGTGTTTTTTAACTTTAGCATTGCTTTCAACCAATACAAATGCATTCACTGGAAAATGTCATTGTAACATTGCAAAAGCTTAGCTGGCCATTTTAGTGTGTGACACATCATCAGACACATCTTGTTTCATTTATGAAGGAGGGACTCTTAAAGTCACAAAGCCTATTTTTATAGTGGCATCAGGCAGCATTAATATTCTTAAAGGGCCATAGTTATACAGTGGGTCTCCTACACTTTATTGCCTAGGCAGTGAGTGGCTGGGGTGCCAAAAGTTAGGATGCATCCCAATACCTCTTTCACGAGTCATGCAGGAGGGCCTCCTAAAAAACGTTCCCATTATAAGAAAGTGGGTCTCCCATAGTGTTTGCCTATGCATTGAATGCATGGCCTGCATTGCACCAAAGTAACACGCACCCGAATAAGCCTTTGGGCCCAAGTACTGGATGGCCACATGAACCAAAGTTTCCATTTTTTCATTTGCTACTGTCATACTGTTAGCGTATGCAGTGAATGCAAGGCCTGCCCTGCACCAAAGTTCCACACACCCCAACAACCCATTGAACAGGTGTCCTATTTGCTTAGGCACTGAATGCAAGGCCTGCCCTACATCAAAGTTACACTCACCAGAGCAACCCATTGAACAGATGAACTGGATGGCCACATGAAACCAAAGTTCCCATTATTAGGAATATGGTACTGCTATTAGTGTTGAGCGATACCGTCCGATACTTGAAAGTATCGGTATCGGATAGTATCGGCCGATACCCGAAAAGTATCGGATATCGCCGATACCTATATCCGATACCAATACAAGTCAATGGGACACCAAGTATCGGAAGGTATCCTGATTGTTCCCAGGGTCTGAAGGAGAGGAAACTCTCCTTCAGGCCCTGGGATCCATATTAATGTGTAAAATAAAGAATTAAAATAAAAAATATTGATATAATTACCTCTCCGGAGGCCCCTGGACATCACCGCTGGTAACCGGCTGCCTTCTTTGCTTAAAATGAGCGCGTTTAGTACCTGAAAATGACGTAGCGGCTTCTGATTGGTCGCGTGCCGCTCATATGACCACCACACGACCAATCAGAAGCCGCGACGTCATTCTCAGGTCCTAAATTCCTAGAATGAGTAGTGTTGAGCATTCCGATACCGCAAGTATCGGGTATCGGCCGATACTTGCGGTATCGGAATTCCGATACCGAGATCCGATATTTTTGTGATATCGGGTATCGGTATCGGAAGTGTAAAATAAAGAATTAAAATAAAAAATATTGTTATATTCACCTCTCCGGCGGCCCCTGGACATCAGCGGGAGGATCCGGCGTCCGGCACGGCTTCTTTCTTCAAAATGCGCGCCTTTAGGACCTGTGGTATGACGTCCCGGCTTCTGATTGGTCGCGTGCCGCCCATGTGACCGCCACGCGACCAATCAGAAGCCGCGACGTCATTCCTCAGCTAAAGTCCTAGAATGAGCGCCTTCTAGGACCTGAGGAATGACGTCGCGGCTTCTGATTGGTCGCGTGGCGGTCACATGGGCGGCACGCGACCAATCAGAAGCCGGGACGTCATTCCACAGGTCCTAAAGGCGCGCATTTTGAAGAAAGAAGCCGTGCCGGACGCCGGATCCTCCCGCTGATGTCCAGGGGCCGCCGGAGAGGTGAATATAACAATATTTTTTATTTTAATTCTTTATTTTACACTTTAAAATGGATCCCAGGGCCTGAAGGAGAGTTTCCTCTCCTTCAGACCCTGGGATCCATGAGGATACATTCCGATACTTGATGTCCCATTGACTTGTATTGGTATCGGATATCGGTATCGGCGATATCCGATATTTTTCGGGTATCGGCCGATACTATCCGATACCGATACTTTCAAGTATCGGACGGTATCGCTCAACACTAAGAATGAGGAGTTTAGGGACTGAGAATGACGTTGCGGCTTCTGATTGGTCGCGTGGTGGTCACATGAGCGGCACGCGACCAATCAGAAGCCGTGACGTCATGGAAGTCCCTAAACGCGCTCATTTTAAACAAAGAAGGCTGCCGGTTACCAGCGGTGATGTCCAGGGGCCTCCGGAGAGGTAAGTATATCAATATTTTTTATTTTAATTCTTTATTTTACACATTAATATGGATCCGATACCGATTCCCGATATCACAAAAATATCGGAACTCGGTATCGGAATTCCGATACCGCAAGTATCGCCCGATACCCGAAACATTGCGGTATCGGAATGCTCAACACTAACTGCTATACAATTAGCGCATTCATTGAATGCAAGGCCTGCCCTGCACCAAAGTTACATGCACCGCAACAACCCATTGAAGAGACATCCTGGATGGCCACATTAAACCAAATTTCCTATTTTTAGGAATTTTGTACTGCCATACTGTTAGCGTATGCATTGAATGCAAGGCCTGCCCTACATCAATGTTACACGCACCCCAACAACCCATTGAACAGACGTCCTGGATGGCCACATGAAACCAAAGTTCCCATTATTAGGAATATGGTACTGTTATACAATTAGCGCATTCATTGAATGCAAGGCCTGCCCTGCACCAAAGTTATATGCACCCCAACAACCCATTGAAGAGACATCCTGGATGGCCACATTAAACCAAATTTCCTATTTTTAGGAATTTTGTACTGCCACACTGTTAGCGTATGCATTGAATGCAAGGCCTGCCCTACATCAATGTTACACGCACCCCAGCAACCCATTGAACAGACGTCCTGGATGGCCACATGAAACCAAAGTTCCCATTATTAGGAATTTTTTACTGTCATACTGTTTGCTTACGCACTGAATGCAAGGCCTGCCCTCCATCAAAGTTATCTAACCAAAAAATTATTATTTATAGGTCCGACAAATTATAATGTAACACAATTAACCTATACTCATGAGAAATATATAACAATACCTTTTTTATTAATAAATGAATCCATAAAACACAGCCACAGACATAACACTACAAACAACCGTGCTCTCTACGTAGCCCTATCAAAGGGTCCTCAATGCCCACTGCCTATCAGCGGAGTTTGGCACCCTAAACACAATCGAGATTGGCGCCCCCACTCAACGTCGGCTGACCCTAATTCTCCTGTTGATGCCCTATAAACGTGTCACATTTGGGCCCCCAATTGTACAACAGGAAATAATTGGGTAAAGATAAATCTTAGCCGATATTGCCCAAAATTTACCAGGCACAAAAAATTGATAGGGTGAGAGACACAGACATACAAAGTGCAAAACAGTGCAAAAATAAAGTGCTATTGTGAACAAAAATATCTTGCTCCACTGCACCCTATAATCTCAATTCCTGCCTTGCCGCGGGGGTTGGCACACTACTATACAGCGGAAATGGCGCCCCCACTCCTCGTCGGCTATCCCTTGGATTCCCTATGGTTAGCTATACAAATTGGCAGGAAACATATATACTTTGTTGTTAGAATGATATATCATGATGTAAAGACCAAATTACTAGCAAGACAACAAGTATATTGATAAACCCACACACTAGTTAACCATGTACACTCAATATATGTCATCAGATAGAGAGATATAGATATATCATATACGGGATATAATGTGCTTCGAAAAATATTCATGCTTTGATGTTGCATACAATTAGAGGTCACATGCATGACTATTGCCACAACCAACCCATAGTCCAACAATATCTGCATATTTATCCACAATAGTTTAGCCGTGTGTACATGCAATGAAAAGGCTGAGCAGTTAGCAAGGAAAAAAGATACTCATCGTTCAGAAGATGTCATAGTATGCCTCAACGCGTTTCACCTAACGGATCATCAGGAGACATTGATGTATGGATGTGTAATGGAGTCATACACTAACTCACACCTATATAGATTTGCTGAAATTGGGGTCGCCAATCTCGATTGTGTTTAGGGTGCCAACCTCCGCTGATAGGCAGTGGGCATCAAGGGCCCTTTGATAGGGCTACGTAGAGAGCACGGTTGTTTTTAGTGTTATGTCTGTGGCTGTGTTTTATGGATTCATTTATTAATAAAAAAAGGTATTGTTATATATTTCTCATGAGTATAGGTTAATTATACTCCATCAAAGTTACACACAGCACAGCAACCCATTGAATAGATGAATTGGATGGCCACATGAAACCAAAGTTCCCATTATTAAGAATTTGGTACTGCCATACTGTTAGCATATGCATTGCATGCAAGGCCTGCCCTGAACAAAAGTAACATGCACCCCAATAAGCCTTTGGGCCCACGTACTGTATGGCCACATGAAACCAAAGTTCCCATTTTTTTCATTTGGTATTGCCATACTGTTATCGTATGCACTGAATGTAAGGCCTGCCCTGCACCAAAGTTCCACACACCCCAATAACCCATTGAACAGACGTCCTGGATGGCCACATGGAACTAAAGTTCCTATTTTTAGGAATTTGTTACTGCCATACTGTTTGCTTATGTACTGAGTGCACGGCCTGCCCTACATCAAAGTTACACGCACCACAGCAACTCATTAAACATATTAACTGGATGGCTACATGAAACCAAAGTTCCCATTATTAGGAATTCGGTACTGCTATACTGTTATCATATGCATTGAATGCAAGGCCTGCCCTGCGCAAAAGTAACATGCACCCCAATAAGCCTTTAAACCCAGGTACTGGATGGCCACATGAACCCAAAGTTCCCATTTTTTTCATTTGGTACTGCCAAACTGTTATCGCATGCATTGAATGCAAGGCCTGCCTTGCACAAAATTTACACGCACCCCAACAACCCATTGAAGAGACATCCTGGATGGCCACATGAAACCAAATTATTATTATTATTATTATTATTTTTATTATTACCTATTATTAGGAATTTTGTAGTGCCATACTGTTAGCGTATGCATTAAATGCAAGGCATGCCTTACATCAAAGTTACAAGCACCACAACAACCCATTGAACAGGCATCGTGGATGGCCACAGGAAGCCAAAGTTCCCATTATTAGAAATTTGTTATTGCCATACTGTTTGCTTATGCATTGAATGCAAGGCCTGCCCTGTACCACAGTTACATGCACCACAACAACCCATTGAACAGACGTCCTGGATGGCCATATGAAACCAAAGATCCCATTATTAAGAATTCGGTACTAACATACTGTTAGCATATGAATTGAATTTAAGGCCAGCCCAGCATCAAAGTAACACACACCCCAGTAAGCCTTTGAGCTCGCGCACTAAATGGCCACATGAAACCAAAGTTCCCATTTTTTTTTATCTGGTACTGCCATACTGTTTGCTCATGCACTGAATGCAAGGCCTGCCCTGCACCAAAGTAACACGCACCTCAACAAACCTTGGAAGAGACGTAGAGGTGGGCCTCCTGAAAACAATGTTCCCATTATTAGGGTCTCCCATAGTGTTTGCTTATGCAGTGAATGCAAGGCCATGAACCCATGAAAGAGATGTGGAGGAGGGCCTAATAAAAAAATGTTCCTATTATAAACGAGCGGGTCTCCTATACTTGTAATGACCATACACTAAGTGTAAGGGCTGACAAACATTTCCCCATGGGGGTATACATTTTTTTTTAAATTTCTTACGGGCATCATAAACAGCCATGCCAAAAATTAGAGTGACTGTTACATCACGGAATACGTTCACCCTCGTGTTCTAGTGGTGGCATCTGAAGAGACATGGAGGATGTCTTTCTAAGAATCTATTCCCAATTTAAAGGAGCGGGTCTCCTATATTTGGAATGCCAATACACTAAGGGTATGGGCTGACAAACATTTCCCCCAGGGGTACACTTTTCTTTTTTTTTTATCTTTTACAGGCATCATAAACACCCTTGCCAAAAATTAGAGTGACTGTTGCATCACAGAATACGTTCACCCTCGTGTTCTAGTGGTGGTGTCTGAAGAGACGTGGAGGATGTCCTCCTAAGAATGTATTCCCAATATAAAGAAGCGGGTCTCCTATATTTGGAATGCCAATACACTAAGGGTATGGGCTGACAAACATTTCTCCCTGGGGGTACACATTTTTTTTTATTTCATTATTTACGCTCATCATAAACATCCTTGCAAAAAATAGAGTGGACGTAGAATCACGGAACACGTTGACCCTGGTGTTCTAATGGTGGTGGATGATGAGGATGAGGAGGAGGAGGAGGATAATACCAAATAGCCAAAATCAGGAAGCGTATACCCACGTGTGGGTGTGAAGAGGTGCATGGGAATACACCTAAAAAAAAAGACTCTGTATTGGAGGTTGTGTTTCGCTGATATCATTCGGTGGTGTAGAAAAGTCTGGCTCAATCCAGCCTTTCTCCGTTTTTATAGCAGTCAGCCTGTCAGCATTTTTCAGTTGACAGGAGTATGCGCTTATCAGTTAGAATTCCACCAGTGGCACTAAAAACCCGCTCTGACAAAATGCTAGCGACAGGGCAGGCCAGGACCTCAAAGGCTTAGAAAGCCAGTCCATGCCACATGTTCAGCTTGGACACCCAATAATTAAAAGGCACAGAGGAATCACGGAGGATGTTGGCACGGTCAGCAAGGTATTCCTCAGCATCTTCCAAAATATTGCAGTCCTTGTGACAGTACTTCTTGCTTTTGTGCCAGGGCGATTGGAGGGTCTGAGAAAACTCTCCCAGAACTTTGACAGTTTTCCCCAGCCTCTGCTGGACAGGAGTTGCGTCTCCTCGCCTGTACTCCTTAATTGTCCAACGAACTATGACGTCTGCCACCAGTGTTCTCAGATGGGAATTTTGTTAGTAATTCTGCAACAAGGGCGCTCTGGTACTGCAACATTTTAGTACACCTGTCTGCCTCTGGAAGAAGAGAGTGAAAGTTCTCCTTGTAGAGTGGGTCTAGAAGTGTTATCAACCAGTAATGAGTGTTACCGAAAATTTTCATAAAGTCAGCCATGGGTGCCAGACTGATAGCAGGCAAGACTTTTTTGTCCTCACCAAACGACTACTGACCATGCTGTCCTCCTACTCCTCCTAGCAATCAGGCAACCCTCACATGTACTTATGCTGGCTAACAGATATAAATCATTCAGCTGCGGCAAGAAAAACTAAAACTCCGAGCACTAAGAAATACTCGGAGTACCCCCGAGCATGCTCGAGAAATCTAGAGTAACGAGTATATTCGCTCATCACTAATCGCTGTATGCGATCTCATCTTGCCCCGCTTCTTGCCGAGAGTCCCGCATCTATAAATGGAAATGTGAACAGCTCTTTGGAGTGTCCAAGTGCGGGTTCAGTTGTCTCTGGGCACTTGGCATGGTGAAAGGAAGAGGATCAAGGTCAGTAATATATGGTCCAGACTCACGGCTATTCAGACTTGACCGTGTGGAAGACGAGGTGGTGGTGTGGTGGCAAAGTGACTGGAAGTATTATCCAGTATCCAACCAACAACCTTTTGACACTGCTCTGGGTTCAATGGTGGTGTGCTGCAGTCCCCTAGTAATTGGGACAAGAAGGTCGAGCGAGAAGATATGGGTGTTTGTGGGTGTTTCAGCTTGCCAACGGCCTCGGCCTCTGCATGCACCATCATCATCATGTCCACTTCCCCGTCCCTTGACACGTGCATTGCCCATTATAAATGGACTGCTAAAATATTTTCCCTGTTCACTCCAAATGACTGTATTTGTAGCAAACTTATATGTGATCAGTGTGCATAAAAAACACAGTTTTAATTCTCTGGAATGTAGGCATTTTTTTTTTTAAATGTTGTTAATAACTAGGGTAAGACACAGAAAACAGGTCAAAGGAGCCCTCAAATGCCAATGCCTGTGGGCTGCAGAGACAGCAGGAGGTCTTGTGCTCCTGCTCATTAGCCTCATGTAATATTCACTGCACCCGCTGTCCATCATCTCGGTGCTGAAGCCGCACCGAGTTGGTTGACAGGGGAGCAGTGCATATTACATGTGCCTGCACACCCCCTCCTCCCATCATGAATATGCCCCCCTGCAGGCACACACATAGCCCCCCCAGTCACTACATACCCCCCTGCTGGCAGGCACATGATAAAATAACAAACACTTAACTCACCTTCTGATGATGGCTCCGTGCTCCCAGTTCTCCTGTGGCTCTTCCTGTGTCTGTGCCGACATCCAATCATGTGATCGGCACAGCACAGTGATGTCATCACTGTGTGCCCAGGTCACATGATCTGATGCCTGGGAAACAGGAAGTGCAACCGAGGAGCTGGGAGCATGGAGCCATCATCAGAAGGTGATTTTATCATGTGCCTGCCAGCAGGGGGCATGTAGTGACTGGGGGGCCATGTGTGTGCCTGCAGGGGGGCATGTAGTGACTGGGGGGCCATGTGTGTGCCTGCAGGGGAGCATGTAGTGACTGGGAGGCCATGTGCATGCCACAGCAGGGGGGCTTATAGTGATGGGGGGCCATATCCAGGATTAGATGGGGCACTGTGCCAGCAGCACAGGGGCAATGTGCCAGCACAGGGGGCCATGTGCCAGGATGGGTGTTATATAGATATCAGGATGAGGGACATATATATGATTTGTAAGATGGACACTGGCATTATAAGACAGACCCCCATTTAACATAAAATTATTTTTTCTCTTTTATTCACCAAATTTGGGGGTGCATCTTATAATCAGGTGCATCTTATAAAGCGAAAAATACTGTATATCAGGCGTCTGACGGAAATACCAGACTTTTTTTGTAAACAATGTAAATGTTATACTTGCATTCAAAATGTATAGGGTGGGCCATTTATATGGATACACCTGAATAAAATGGGAATGGTTGGTGATATCAACTTCCTGTTTGTGTCACATTGGTATATGGGAGGGGGAAAATTTTTCAAGATGAGTGGTAACCATGACGGCCACTTTGAAGTCAGTCATTTTGGATCCAACTTTTTTTTTCAATGGGAAGAGGGTGATGTGACATCAAACTTATTGAGAATTAAACAAGAAAAACAATGGTGTGCTTGGTTTTAATGTAACTTTATTTTTTCATGAGTTATTTACAAGTTTATGACCACTTATAAAATGTGTTCAAAGTGCTGCCCATTGTGTTGGATTGTCAATGCAACCCTCTTCTCCCACTCTTGACACACTGATAGCAACACCACAGAAGAAATACTAGTACAGGCTCACAGTATCCATTGTTTCGGATGCTGCACATCTCATATCTTCATAGCATAGACAATTGCCTTCAGATAACCCCAAAGATAAAAGTCTAAGGGGGGCCTTGGTGGCTATTCAAATGGCCCATGATGACCAATCCACTTTCCAGAAAATTGTTCATGTAGGAATGCTCGGACTTGATACCCAAGATGGTGCACCACAGGTTACAGATTAACTTTAATGCAATTTACCTCCACAAAACTATCAATTTTTTTTCAAATTGATAATGATTTTTTGAGACTGGTAAAGTTCCTCAATAGAACACTGCACACGATTGCCCAGAAATGAAAGGTCCATGTTGTAGCAAAATGATGTGGAAGTGGGGAAAGAGGAAAGCAAGCTGCATCACCTGACTCTGGAGGGGAAAACATTGAGTTGACACAGTCAAAGTACAAGGCTGACTGAAAGAATATGGAGATAAAAATGATAACACTTGCAATGGCAACCAACCTTTGCAGTGGGGTACAGAAAGTGAACCATTGTCACCCTTGGTCGACAGACATGTTGCGGTCACGTGGATATTACAAAGGATATGTTTGTGTTTAAGATCTCAAAAGTGGTTCAATACAGTTCTAGGAGACCTTAAAGTGTAATACATGTATTTTCCATGAAATGTGAAACATTGTAGTATTCAGATTTTGGATAAATTGTTTCTCCATGAAGCCATTTTTTTGGAAAATTTGTCAAAGATTATGAATTTGAATTTTAAATAAATTGCTTATCTTTAATTACTATCTTTCAGAACTTCTTCTGTTACAGTAAATGGTATCACCCCAAACCACAACTCTTTCCACAAAAAACAAGCTTTTATATAGATTTGTGGATGGAAAAAGCATCCTGGCTCTTAGAAAAAGAGGATGAAAAATAAAATCTGGAAAATGAAAATTGCCCAAGTAAGTAAGCAAGCGGTTAAATTAAAAGTTTAATAAAATAAAAACAGATTAATAAAAAGTTGAGTGTTTTATTGTCTTACTCAATGCAACCCTGCTCTCACGTTTGACAGTTGTTCAATATCACTTTGGCCCTCAGAAATGATCCTGAGAATTGGAGTGGAGGTTGTTATGATCAGGTGGCCTTGGAGCAGCATGAAATGACCTTCGCTGGAGCAGTGGTAACTATACTGACCGCAAACCCTGATCCTATCATAGCAACTAGAAGTAGCCGTGGGGTGTGCCTAACCAGACCTAGACACCTCGACACAGCAGGAGAACTAAATATCCCTAAAGATGGAAATAGGAAAACTCTCTTGCCTCAGAGTAGACCCCCAAAGGATAGACAGCCCCCCACAAATAATGACTGTGAGCAGGAGAGGAAAAGACACACGCAGACTGAAAACAGGGATAAGCAAAGGAGGCCACTTCTACCTAGAAAGGAAAGGAAAGTACATGATACTATGCCGTCAGCATAAAACACTACAAAATATCCACAGCAGAAAAATACAAAAACTCCACGACCTAACTAAAGATGTGGAGAGTATATCTGCGACTCCAGCTAATCCAACTAGACAGAGAAAAACATCAGGCACAGTCTAGCAGGAACAAATTAAAAACAAGATAGCACAGAAAATAAACACACAGCAGTGTGTCTAAAACAAAATGAAGCAAACACTTAACTTTGCTGAATTGGCAGCAAACACGAGAAGCCAGGCAGGACCAACACTTCCAAAGGAACAATGGACAACTGGCAGGGACTAAAGAGTCCTGCAAAGCTATATACCCCAGTCAGCTTTGCAATTTGCAGATACACCTGTCCAATCCTGCAGTCCAGGCACAACTGCATTACCCTCTACAACCACCGGAGGGAGCCCAAAAGCAGAATTCACAACAGGAGGTGGATCAGGTGAACTGCCTCTTCATTCATTCCAATAAGAGTAAAGCGCAGTGCTCGTAAAATGCGGAAGCTCGAATTAAAAATTAATCGACTGGTATTGCACATGATCAACTACTGGTCCATTCAGCGTGGCTTTTTTTTTAGATTGCTGGTAACCAAGACATTTGTACCTCAAGCAATCAGAAAGTTGTCATCTACCTTGCGAATAAGGAATATCTTTCAAACTTAAAGTAAAAATGTCACAAATTTTTTTTGCATTTAACTTAAAGGCACAAATAAAAATATCAATAATTTGACAAAAAAATATAAACAAGGTACATACCAAGTGTGATAAAAACTCCCTTTCTTGGCACAAGCCTCTTATTTAATTGAGAAGACTTCAGCTAAAGTCACCTCCAGGGGAATCCTCAATCTCCTCTGCTCTGCTGATGTCACTCTCCCATGACGCACTGCATGAAGGGAAAGTGAGCTGCAGTCTTGCGCTCTGTAACTAATACAGAGATGCTCAGCTAGGGGTAAGATGCAGAGCAAGATCGTGGTTCTGCTGTATACATTGGTAACTATGAGAAAACACTGGAAGAAGAGGCATTTGAGAGGAAAAATGCAAATAGTTTATTCAGTTTAAAAATATGAAAGACCGCTATTTATCTGAAAGGTATAATAAACAAGGCGCAAAGAGAGATAGACTAAATACCAGTCGTAAGTTGCCCCATCAACCAGTATCAAAACCAGTGTGTAAGGCGGGTAAGGATGTAAAGTGCCTCAATGATAAAATATAGAAAAGCTGGGAGAGAACCAAGTGGACCTAATGATACACATTATAAAAGACACCTCTTACCTGACAGGTGAGGGAGGAACCGGGCTGGTACAAGGCCAGGACAAGGACCCCAATGCGCTTTTCGTATGTGCAGTTTGCTACTTTGTCAAGGGGATGGCAGGAACAATAACCCATTACATTATTGTATAATAGGTGGAGATGGGGTGATAGCCACCTTACAAACCACTCAAGGCCAGGACAAGGACCCCAATGCGCTTTTCGTATGTGCAGTTTGCTACTTTGTCAAGGGGATGGCAGGAACAATAACCCATTACATTATTGTATAATGGGTGGAGATGGGGTGATAGCCACCTTACAAACCACTCAAGGCCAGGACAAGGACCCCAATGCGCTTTTCGTATGTGCAGTTTGCTACTTTGTCAAGGGGATGGCAGGAACAATAACCCATTACATTATTGTATAATGGGTGGAGATGGGGTGATAGCCACCTTACAAACCACTCAACCACTCAACAAAACTTCTAAATGCTAACTCTGATTGATGCAAGCATTACAACACCTGCACCTGATGTGTAATGTCAGATGGCAGAAGGCACTTTGCTTATTTGCATTTTTTTTACTTTTTATATAAATCAAGCTCACAGCTAGTACTGGATATATGAAGCAATGAATTTAATCTATTTTCAACTTTATGTAGATACAGATATTGAAAGCTGTATTTGCATTGAAAACCAAATAAGCATTGTCCGTAATTATATTCATAACTTGCTATTTCTATCTTTCATTGTGATTATCTGCAAACATGACATTTCCCACTTTGCCATGAATTCATCTTTTTATTTTTTGACTGAAAAAATAACTGCATTTAAAGCCAGCAATTTTTTGAACTCCACAGCAACATATAATGAATATCTTTGAATAGCCGTAGACCTTTTGGATACACATCACAAAATATTCAGCCAAATAATAAATAATATAATTACCACTATCTGTCTTTCTATCCATCTTTTCCACACCTACTCAGTAATATGGAAAATGAATGAAAACAAGATTATGGAATAAATGACGCCTTTGGGAGGAAATTGTTTAATGCAATCTAGTCTGGAATTAAAATCTGTAAGAACTATACCAATTAGGGTGAATAGGCAGTAAAATGAAGGCTTGCATAGAATCAAACTTGCTTCTGTATTTTAGAATATTTACTGCGTATCCTTATCTGTGCCAATGCTAATGTCTCTCCCACCAAAAAGGTAAAATTGCACAAAGGCCATAATTTCAACTATGTTTTTCAATACTTACCAGTATTATTTCTGAATCCCAACTTTTAAAATCTTATGCAACTATACAGAATATGCATTAATTTATGGCAAGCAATAAAGGAAGCTTATTATAAATTATGTTGCAAATGTCTGCAAAATCCAAATTACCTTAAAAGCTTAAGACAAACAAATTAGTTAATAGTCCAGTCAGTGATCTCTTTTTAGCTCGTGACCACACAATTTGTAATCTGTTCTGCACTAAATTTAATTTCAGTTTGTTATAAAACTCAGTGAAGTAGAATGATTTTGGCAATATTGAGATCTTCAAAAATCTTAAAAATGCATAAAACCACATAGAAATAAAACTGGACATGTTCCCTAAACACATTAACATATCACCCTAGGATATCACTATGCTGAGTATTGGCATGTCATCATATTTACATGATAGCGCTGAAGTATCCAGCAATTCATGCAAAATGTATAATGAAAGATACATATTTGGATTCTGATATTTAGATATAACCCATAGCATTTTATTTATTTTCAATTTTAACTGCTTTTCTTTACAGTCATATCTGTATACATTTTAATATACAACTACTTGCTTTGGGAAAATGTATAGACTGATTTGTACATGTGAGAAAGAAACAGCAAAACATGTGTTTGAGTGAGTAAGCACTATAAATGATGGAATCCAACTCACAGATCTTGTACTTGTCCAGTGTGCTGTATATCTATACTGTACTGTTGATGGGAATCACATAAACATGAAACACCTCCCAAAATAGGGATAAGTCTTTTCACGCCATATTTGAAACATCTAGTTTGTTGTTAGGCTCACGTTCTGAGATGAATCCATGAAGCCTCAAGTGGACACACAGACCGCAGTATCAGCATAGCAGGTTGTCAAGCACAAGTTACCATGAGGACTCGGAAAACTGGCAATGCAAACAGCAGACAATCTGGAAACACATGACATGCTGGAAGCCACAGAAACGGAAGGACAGAAGAAGGAAGACGGCAAGGCCTGAAGCAAGTGAACAGAATTCAATATTAGTTCAAGAATAGTGTTGAGCATATGATGTCACGGTCACGTGAGCGGTCAGGTGACCGGTCACCTGACCATGACATCATCGAAGGTCCTTCACTCACTGCATTCTTAGGAACGGAGGCAGACACTCGCAGCGGTGACAGCCAGGGTTCGTTGGAGGGGTGAGTATATCCATATTTTTTATTTTTATTACTTATTTTTTACATAAATATGGATCCCAGGGCCTGAAGGAGAGTTTCCTCTCCTTCAGACCCTGGGAACCATCCAGGATCACTTCCGATATTTGTGTCCCATTGACTTGCATTGGTATCGGGTATCGGTATCGGCGATATCCGATATTTTTTGGATATCAGCCGATACCATCCGATACCGATACCTTTGAATATCAGAAGGTATCGCTCAACACTATTCAAGAAGCATACAGCAAATGTAAGCGTCACAATAAAGTTGTGTGATCATCTTAATTGTCTGCTGCCAAATTATATATCAAACAGATATATGTGTACCTGGAGAAAAACTACTCATGATTGCAAAGTACAGTCACTAGCAGAAATGTGATTTATTGTGGAAAGCACATACTTACATAGATTATCACTTATCATATTGATAAATGTTAAAACCTGTAATTTCTCCTTCCTCAGGAGGGGCTTAATCACTATTCATCGCCTTTTAGGATTCTATTTTGTTACCTAAGCATTACTCATTCTTATTAGTGAAAAAAGGACACACTTGAACATACATGTCAAAGTCCACAGAAGTGTTTTAATTCAATAACAAGTATGACTTAGCACAAAATCACCATCTTCAAATATACGTCCATTTTGTATATCTTCAACAATTTCTTTACATCCATAACAACACGGAAAGAGTTAACATGCTATAAAGATGAAGCATTCACAGGATTCTAGAAGAGACAACAACAGCCAAGGACTTGGAAGAAGTCAGATTTCAAACATATGTCTGCAGGACACAGTTGTTGTTTGGCATTCAGGGGTGGGGGTGTTTCCAAACAGAGCTTAAAAAGCCTACAGAGCTGATGTTATGGAGGCACATCATGCCCCTTTTAAAACACGAAGTGGAGCACAACAGATAGCTGTGGCTATAAGGGAAGGAAACAGAACCCTCTAAAGCTGAGACAGGTGCGTAACACCTGATCCTGCTACCTAAAAATGGGTGAATTTTTTGTACGGTTTGTCTTTTTAACTGATAATTTATCAGTATAAGAAACTTGATGCGGATCCAAAAATACGGATAATTTTTTCATTCCTAGTTAAGTAGCCATTACATATTCACTTTCAAAACATCTAACCTGTTCCTGCTCTCAAAACAGAGATCATTTTTGGATTTTGTTTTAAAAGGATCACTTCTTCATTAATAAAAGAACAAAGCTTTTGAATTTCCCCTGACAGGGATAATGGTTGCACTGCCCCATGTGAAAAAGGCACCTCTTCTTGTGTGCAAAAGCACTAGTAAGGCACTAGTAAGGCAGGCATCTGCTCCCCAAACCAAATAATTTTAGGACTATTTTTATCATTTGAGTAGGCTAAAAATTCTGTAACTGCGATATTGATATATGTGCTGCTTGATACCACGGCTTAGAAAAACTGACTGAACAGCTATCTAATCTGAACTGGTGCATAACAAAAAAAGTCATATAGCAAATAGATTAATGGCTGCACTCAAAATTAATCTGTGCTAGAGCAAGGAAATGTGCGATACATGAAATGGAAATAGCATAATGGCTTGTGAAATATATGAAAAAACACATGAGATTCTTAGCACAAGATTTGGCCAAAAGTTGTGAGCCCATCCACCAATCGTCAAGGTAATCTCAGAACAGATGGGTACCTGAGCTGACTGCCTAGTATGAACACTTACCTATGGCTAATAACGTGGTATTGCTCTAGCACAGATTAATTTTGAGTGCAGCCATTAATCTATTTGCTGTGATACCACGGCTTAACATACATTTTCTCTGAGCCAGACAGTTTGAGGTTATTAATATATATTTCATAACGCTGGTTTGCATTTTATTGGTAAAAAGACAGCAAGAGCGCAAGCAAGGAGTCACCGAGCTCAGTCCCAAGACTTGGCATCTGAGTCCGTATAGACTACTTGCGCTCAACACCGCTAATGGGGTGTCAGCCTAACAAAATAATAATTAAAGATGCACAAGAGTGCATGCGGTGCCGCACTGGCGGACGCCACTAACCACCCAGGCTTGGGTCAGAAAAGCGCTGTGAAAGCACACGGCGCCGCACTGGCAGTCACAGCAATAAGATGCTGTAAGGTGTGTAACGTGCTGGTAGCTAAGTCGGGCGCTAGATAGCAATCACCCACCTTCCGCGAACAGTCATCCAATAGGGAGGGGATTTTAATGAACGACTTTCACTCACAACACACACACATTTACAAATGTACACTAGCGCATGGCCGTGCGGTCATGCGCAGCTTATACAGCTGCAGCATGTTCAGGACCTTCCAATAAAGGACCAATGGGAACCGCTGCAGCATCTGAGCATGTGACCCTCGATCTCCAATGGGACGTCACACCCTGGGCATGCTCAGAAGGGAAAAAGCAGGACTTAGATGCCAAAAGCGTCTGCTCGCCGCTGTCCAGCACTGGCTTCAATGGCAGAAGCAGGCAAAGCAGGAGTAATCCTATGCACAGAGTGAGACTGAGCAAGATGCTGGGAACGACTTCTCCACTGAGCAGACTCTACTGTGGCTGGAGAAGAATGGGAGACCGCAGCAGAGATGGTTCGAGATTCTCTCTGTGCAGAGGTGGGAACTCGACACCTAACATTACCCTCCCTCCTAGGCCCCCCCCCCTCCTTGGACCTCGCTGCGCTCAAAGGCAGCAATGAGCTGTGGAGCTTGAATGTGTTCAGCAGGCTCCCAGGACCTGTCCTCTGGGCCATAACCCTTCCAATCCACCCAATATAATTTTTTGCCACGTACCACCTTGCACCCCAAAATAATGTTCACCTCGTAGTCGTCCGTAGATGAACCCGATGTCCCGGCAGATGACTCGGAAAACCAGGACATGTATACGGGTTTCAAGAGGGACACATGAAAGGTGTCGGTGATACCCAAGCATGGAGGAAGGGCCAGACGGTAGACCACAGGGTTAACCTGTTCGAGGACCTTGAAGGGACCCAAGTAGCGAGGTGCAAACTTAGAGGACTCAACACGCAGCCTGATGTTACGGGCGGAGAGCCACACTAAGTTGCCAGGAGCAAAGGTCGGAGCGGGGTGCCGATGAGCATCGGCGGAGGACCTCATTCTCTCCTTGGAGGCCTGAATGGCATCCTGAGTGCGGTCCCAAATGTCCCGTGCCTCCATAGCCCAGTCTGCCACCCTGGAATCGGCAGAAGACACAGGCATGGGTATAGGGACACGCGGATGCTGGCCGTAATTTAGGAGGAATGGAGTCTGACCGGTGGAGTCGGCTACGGCGTTGTTAAGCGCAAACTCTGCCCATGGTAGCAAGGATGCCCAGTCATCCTGCATGGCAGAGACAAAATGTCGTAAATATGTGACCAAGGTCTGGTTGGCCCTCTCTACCAACCCATTCGTCTCGGGATGATATGCCGAAGAGAGATTCAACTCAATACTGAGTAGAAGACAAAGCTCTGTCCAGAATCGAGACGCAAACTGGGGACCCCGGTCACTAACAATTTTGTCTGACATACCGTGTAGGCAAAAGATGTGTTTGATGATTAACACAGCCAGGGCCTGTGCAGAAGGTAGCCGTGGAAGAGGCACCAAGTGCACCATTTTGGAAAAATGGTCGGTGATCACCCAGATAATGGTGCAGTTACAAGACTTGGGTAAGCCCACTACAAAGTCCATCCCGACCATCTCCCAGGACCTGTCCGCCACTGGCAGAGGGTAAAGCAAACCAGCTGGCCATTGCCGAGGGGACTTGTTCTTGGCGCAAGAGACACACGCCCGAACATATTCTGCGACATCACGAGCCATCTTGCGGCCACCAGTATGTCCTCGCCAGTAACTCAGATGTCCTTTTGGAACCAAAATGTCCACCCATCCTGGACGAGTGTGCCCAAGAGAGAACCTCCGGTCGCAAACTGAATGGTACAAAAGCCTTTCCCAGAGGCACAGACACTAGCGAAACCGGGGCCACGGTTCTCAAGCTCTCGGTGGGGACAATAAGCCGAGGATCCTCTTCCTCCTCCACAGATGACACAATGGAGCGAGAGAGAGCGTTGGCCCGAATGTTCTTCTGCCCAGAAAGAAAATGGAGGGTGAAATGAAACCAGGAGAAGAACAAGGACCATCTGGCCTGGCGAGAATTTAACCGTTGGGCTGTCTGCAGGTACACCAAGTTCTTGTGGTCAGTGAACACTTGGAAGGGAAAGCGAGCTCCCTCCAAGAGGTGTCTCCACTCTGAAAAAGCTAACTTCATGGCTAGCAACTCCCTGTCTCCGATGAAAAAATTCCTCTCCGCTGGTGTGAAGGTCTTGGAGAAAAAGAAGCAAGGATTAGGGTTGAGCAACCTTGACTTTTTTAGAGTCGAGTCGGGTTTCGCGAAACCCAACTATCTCAAAAGTCGAGTCGAGTGGAATCGGCCGATTATCGCGAATAGTCGGGGATCGACCGAAACACGAAACCCAATGCAAGTCAATGGGGGAGCATAGTCGGCAGTGAGTGGAGGCCAGGAAAACACCTACAGTGCCCATTTTAATGGCAAAAAACATACATTCTTGTTACTGAAGCTTGTCAATCTAAATTTACCTTATAATAATAGTAAGGCATTGGAAATTGGGGGTCATTTGGCTAAAGTTGTGGGGGGTAGGGCTGGTTCAAGTATTTAGTGGGCCCAGGAAATCTGGACCACGTCACGGCAGTGGAGCAGGGAGAGGTAAGTATTTCAATTTTGCAAGTGCTGTGATCCTGAGCAAGCAGGGGGGCCCACTCGTTGGCATTGGCAATGGCACAGGGCCCCTCAAAGTACGGCGGTGTGTTTGCACGGCGGGGGCGCCTCCCACCAGCAGCGACACTTTTGCGCACTATGAGGGGCCCTGTGCCAGTGACGTCGCCAACGAGTATTCCTCCCCCCACCTGATGAAGGAACCTGCAACTTCATCTGCACCTTCCTCTTTGTCCCCGTGTAAGGTGGTATGGTATGCGGGAAGGGGAACCTGACTTTCAGCAGGGTCACAATCTTGCAGTGTAGCGTGCACGGGGAATGTTGCATTATGGGTCAATGTACCAGCAGACTCATCTATCACTGGCTGGGCAATGGGCAGGATGAGGGGGAAACAGATATGGGCCCAAAGAATAAAGTGGGCTAAATGCAGTTCAAAATTGGTAACAGGACTAACCAGGTGGCATTGCTTTGTTCAGTGGAGGTCAAATGGAATGAGAGGCTGACACAGAGAGTAGGCCCAAATCAGTAAGTAGTCTAAATGCAGTTCAAAATTGGCAACAGTAGTAAACAGGCGGCACAGCTTTGTTCACTGAAGGAGAACAGCAAGGAGCGGCAGACACCGATAGAAGGCCCCAACCCAACTAGTAGGCCCACTGCAGTTTTAAAATTCCGATAGGCTGAAAACCAGATAATTGTAGGTCATTTTTTGTAAAGAGGACAGCTGTATTGAGTGGCGCAGCCAGACACTACAAGTAGGCCTTACACCACAAAGTTGGCTCGACGCAGGTTTAAAAAAGGTTACATGGGTACACGGTCTGCCTTGGTGTTCTCAGTGGAGGACAATTGGAAGGAGGGACCGCAGAAAGACTTAGTAGGCGTAAAATAACAAAATAGGCTCTATGCAGCTTCGATTATATGGGGCAACCTGGAGAACACCTTGGAGTGGCAGACACCGTCTCTACGACCCAGACCCAACTTGTAGGCCTAATGTAGTGTTTCAACAACTACTTAACACGAGCATGAAGATTGAAGCTATAGAGAGGCAACCTGGAGAACACCTTGGAGCGGCAGACACCGTCTCTACAACCCAGACCCAACTTGTAGGCCTAATGCAGTGTTGTTTCAACAACTACTGAATGAAAGCTAGAAGATCGAAGCTATGGAGAGGCAACCTGGAGAACACCTTGGAGTGGCAGACACCGTTAGTAGGCCCTACCGAAGTAGTAGCCCCAATGCAGTTTTCAAATACCTATAGGCTGAAAACCAGACTATTGACGCTCAGCTTTTTTCAGAGGACAGCTGTATTGAGTGGCGCAGACAGACACAGGTAGTAGGCCTTCAACAAAAAATTTGGCTCAATGCAGTTTAAAAAAGGTTACAGGGGTACACAGGCAGCATTGCTCTGGTCAGTGGAGGACTATTGGAAAGAGGGACCTCAGACAGGCTTAGTAGGCCTAACATAACAAAAGTTGGCTGTAGGCACTTTAAAATAGGTTCCAGGGGTACACGGGCAGCAGTGGTCTGGTCAGTGGAGGACTATTGGAAGGAGGGACCACAGACAGGCTTAGTAGGCCTAACATAACAAAAGTTGGCTGTAGGCACTTTAAAATAAATTCCAGGGGAACACGGGCAGCAGTGGTGTGGTCAGTGGAGGACTATTGGAAGGAGGGACCGCAGACAGGCTTAGTAGGCCTAACATAACAAAAGTTGGCTGTAGGCACTTTAAAATAGGTTCCAGGGGTACACGGGCAGCAGTGGTCTGGTCAGTGGATGACTATTGGAAGGAGGGACCGCAGACAGGCTTAGTAGGCCTATCATAACAAAAGTGGGCTGTAGGCACTTTAAAAGAGCTTCCAAGGGTACACGGGCAGCAGTGGTGTGGTCAGTGAAGGACAATTTCTATAATGGACCGCAGACAAGCTTAGTAGACTTAACATAACAAAAGTTGGCTGTAGGCACTTTAAAATAGGTTCCAGGGGTACCCGGGCAGCAGTGGTGTGGTCAGTGGAGTACTATTGGAAGGAGGGACCTCAGACAGGCTTAGTAGGCCTAACATAACAAAAGTTGTTTGTAGGCACTTTAAAATAGGTTCCAGGGGTACACGGGCAGCAGTGGTGTGGTCAGTGGAGGACTATTGGAAGGAGGGACCGCAGACAGGCTTAGTAGGCCTAACATAACAAAAGTTGGCTGTAGGCACTTTAAAATGGGTTCCAGGGGTACATGGGCAGCAGTGGTCTGGTCAGTGGAGGACTATTGGAAGGAGGGACCACAGACAGGCTTAGTAAACCTAACATAACAAAAGTAGGCTGTAGACACTTTAAAATAGGTTCCAGGGGTACACGGGCAGCAGTGGTCTGGTCAGTGGAGGACTATTGGAAGGAGGGACCGCAGACAGGCTTAGTAGGCCTAACATAACAAAAGTTGGCTGTAGGCACTTTAAAATAAATTCCAGGGGTACACGGGCAGCAGTGGTGTGGTCAGTGGAGGACTATTGGAAGGAGGGACCGCAGACAGGCTTAGTAGGCCTAACATAACAAAAGTTGGCTGTAGGCACTTTAAAATAGGTTCCAGGGGTACACGGGCAGCAGTGGTCTGGTCAGTGGAGGACTATTGGAAGGAGGGACCGCAGACAGGCTTAGTAGGCCTAACATAACAAAAGTGGGCTGTAGGCACTTTAAAAGAGCTTCCAAAGGTACACGGGCAGCAGTGGTGTGGTCAGTGAAGGACAATTTCTATAATGGACTGCAGACAGGCTTAGTAGGCCTAACATAACAAAAGTTGGCTGTAGGCACTTTAAAATAGGTTCCAGGGGTACACGGGCAGCAGTGGTCTGGTCAGTGGAGGACTATTGGAAGGAGGGACCGCAGACAGGCTTAGTAGGCCTAACATAACAAAAGTTGGCTGTAGGCACTTTAAAATAGGTTCCAGGGGTACACGGGCAGCAGTGTTGTGGTCAGTGGAGGACTATTGGAAGGAGGTACCGCAGACAGGCTTAGTAGGCCTAACATAACAAAAGTTGGCTCTAGGCACTATAAAATAGGTTCCAGGGGTACACGGGCAGCAGTGGTCTGGTCAGTGGAGGACTATTGGAAGGAGGGACGGCAGACAGGCTTAGTATGCCTAACATAACAAAAGTAGGCTGTAGGCACTTTAAAATAGGTTCCAGGGGTACACGGGCAACAGTGGTGTGGTCAGTGGAGGACTATTGGAAGGAGGGACCGCAGACAGGTTTAGTAGGCCTAACATAACAAAAGTTGGCTGTAGGCACATTAAAATAGGTTCCAGGGGTACACGGGCAGCAGTGGTGTGGTCAGTGGAGGACAATTGGAAGGAGGGACCGCAGACAGGCTTAGTAGGCCTAACATAACAAAAGTTGGCTGTAGGCACTTTAAAATAGCTTCCAGGGGTACACGGGCAGCAGTGGTGTAGTCAGTGAAGGATAATTTCTATAATGGACCGCAGACAGGCTTAGTAGGCCTAACATAACAAAAGTTGGCTGTAGGCACTTTAAAATAGGTTCCAGGGGTACACGGGCAGCAGTGGTGTGGTCAGTGGAGGACTATTGGAAGGAGGGACCGCAGACAGGCTTAGTAGGCCTAACATAACAAAAGTGGGCTGTAGGCACTTTAAAATAGCTTCCAGGGGTACACGGGCAGCAGTGGTGTGGTCAGTGAAGGACAATTTCTATAATAGACCGCAGACAGGCTTAGTAGGCCTAACATAACAAAAATTGGCTGTAGGCACTTTAAAATAGGTTCCAGGGGTAGACGGGCAGCAGTGGTGTGGTCAGTGGAGGACTATTGGAAGGAGCGACCACAGACAGGCTTAGTAGGCCTAACATAACAAAAGTTGGCTGTAGACACTTTAAAATAGGTTCCAGGGGTACATGGGCAGCAGTGGTCTGGTCAGTGGAGGACTATTGGAAGGAGGGACCGCAGACAGGCTTAGTAGGCCTAACATAACAAAAGTGGGCTGTAGGCACTTTAAAATAGCTTCCAGGGGTACACGGGCAGCAGTTGTGTGGTCAGTGAAGGACAATTTCTTTAATGGACCGCAGACAGGCTTAGTAGGCCTAACATAACAAAAGTTGGCTGTAGGCACTTTAAAATAGGTTCCAGGGGTACACGGGCAGCAGTGGTGTGGTCAGTGGAGGACTATTGGAAGGAGGGACCGCAGACAGGCTTAGTAGGCCTAACATAACAAAAGTGGGCTGTAGGCACTTTAAAATAGCTTCCAGGGGTACACGGGCAGCAGTGGTGTGGTCAGTGGAGGACTATTGGAAGGAGGGACCGCAGACAGGCTTAGTAGGCCTAACATAACAAAAGTGGGCTGTAGGCACTTTAAAATAGCTTCCAGGGGTACACGGGCAGCAGTGGTCTGGTCAGTGAAGGACAATTTCTATAATGGACCGCAGACAGGCTTAGTAGGCCTAACATAACAAAAGTTGGCTGTAGGCACTTTAAAATAGGTTCCAGGGGTACACGGGCAGCAGTGGTGTGGTCAGTGGAGGACTATTGGAAGGAGGGACCGCAGACAGGCTTAGTAGGTCTAACATAACAAAAGTTGGCTGTAGGCACTTTAAAATAGGTTCCAGGGGTACACGGGCAGCAGTGGTCTGGTCAGTGAAGGACAATTTCTATAATGGACCGCAGACAGGCTTAGTAGGCCTAACCTAACAAAAGTAGGCTGTAGACACTTGGAATTATCTTGCAGGGGTATACAGGCAGCATTGGTGTTGTCAGCGGAGACCGATTGTAATGAGTGTCTGACAGTTAGAACTCACAAAAAATAAATAGATGTTAATGTCTCGCAATACAACAAAACCAAAACACAAAAAGGTGGCATACTTAGGTACAGGGGTGGGCTCCTGTGCTGAGTTTCAGACCTAGTAATTTGGCGCTAAGTATTTACTGGTGTAAATATAGGACACTGCCCCTGACTATTTTAAGTAGCATCATACATGTAAACACATTGGTATTGTCAGTGCCAGGCATTGAAGGATGTCAGCACATAGACTAAACATTGGTGGAGCTGTGAGAGATAATTTTGCAAGTGGTAGAGCACTGTTTGTGCTGGGGGGGAACTCTCTTGTGGCCAGCGGTACAGGCCCAGGGCCCCTCATGTTACAACGGTGTGTCTGACATTGGGTGCGCACCACCACCACCAGGGACACTTTATTGTACTATGAGGGACCCAGTGGCAGTGCCGTCGACCAAAAGCGTGCACACCCACCTCTTCAGACAAACGGGACTCTCACGGGTGCTCGCGCCAAGTGGCGAGACCACGGCCCCGTGGGGGGGAGTTTGGCCATTTAGGGAGGTGTAAACATGTCTTATGCTGGACAAACAGCTGCTGCAAATTACGAGATTGGAAAAGTCAGTCAGAGCAGTCCACAAGCAAGACCTTTCAATAGGAAAGCTAGGTGTCAGCCGGGAAAGGTGGGTCAAAAGAATTCGAAATCCAGTTGTGGTTCAATTTAATGAAGGTTAGATCATCAACATTTTGGGTAGCCAGACAAGTCCTTTTTTCGGTTAATATTGAACCTGCAGCACTGAATACCCTTTCTGATAGCACACTAGCTGCTGGGCAAGCAAGCTCCTGCAATGCATATTCTGCCAATTGTGGCCTGGTGTCTAATTTGGATGCCCAGTAATCAAATGGGAATGACGGTTGAGGGAGAACGTCGATAAGGGATGAAAAATAGTTAGTAACCATACTGGACAAATGTTGTCTCCTGTCACTTTGAATTGATGCTGCAGTACCTGTCCTGTCTGCGGTCATAGCAAAATCACTCCACAACCTGGTCAGAAAACCCCTCTCTCCAACGCCACTTCTGATTTGTGCACCTCTAACACCTCTGCCCTGTTGCCCCCAGCAGCTCGTGTGAGAACCATCACCGGCGCTGTGTGCTGGGAATGCCTGAATCAAATGGTCAACAAGAGTTGATTGTTTGGTTGCTAATATTTGTTCCAGGTTCTCATGTGGCATAATATTTTGCAATTTGCCTTTATAGCGAGGATCAAGGAGGCAGGCCAACCAGTAATCGTCATCGGTCATCATTTTAATAATGCGTGGGTCCCTTTTCAGGATACGTAAGGCATAATCCGCCATGTGAGCCAAAGTTCCAGTTGTCAAATCTGCGTTCGTGCTGGGTTGAGGGGCAGTTTCAGGCAAATCTACGTCACTTGTCTCCCTAAAAAACCTGAACCCGGCCTTGCAACGCCACCAGTTGCTATTGGCCCCGGAGAAGCTTCCTCATTAAAAAAATACTCATCCCCATCATCCTCCTCGTCCTCCTCCTCCTCCTCCTGTTCACCCGCTACCTCGTCCTGTACACTGCCCTGACCAGACAATGCCTGACTGTCATCAAGGCTTTCCTCTTCCTCTGCTGCAGACGCCTGCTCCTTTATGTGCGTCAAACTTTGCATCAGCAGACGCATTAGAGGGATGCTCATGCTTATTATGGCGTTGTCTGCACTAACCAGCCATGTGCATTCCTCAAAACACTGAAAGACTTGACACATGTCTTGTACCTTCGACCACTGCACACCTGACAACTCCAAGTCTGCCATCCTACTGCCTGCCCGTGTATGTGTATCCTCCCACAAAAACATAACAGCACGCCTCTGTTCGCACAGTCACTGAAGCATGTGCAGTGTTGAGTTCCACCTTGTTGCAACGTCTATGATTAGGCGATGCTGGGGAAGGCTCATAGACCGCTGATAGGTCTGCATACGGCTGGAGTGTACGGGCGAACGGCGGATATGCAAGCAAAGTCCGCGCACTATGAGGAGCAGGTCGGATAACCCCAGATAACTTTTCAGGAAGCACTGCACCACCAGGTTTAAGGTGTGAGCCAGGCAAGGAATGTGTTTCAGTTGGGAAAGGGAGATGGCAGCAATGAAATTCCTTCCGTTATCACTCACTACCTTGCCTGCCTCAAGATCTACAGTGCCCAGCCACGACTGCGTTTCTTTCTGCAAGAACTCGGACAGAACTTCCGCGGTGTGTCTGTTGTCGCCCAAACACTTCATAGCCAATACAGCCTGCTGACGCTTGCCAGTAGCTGCCCCATAATGGGAGACCTGGTGTGCATCAGTTGCAGCTGCGGATGGAGTGGTTGTGCGACTGCGGTCTGTGGACGAGCTCTCGCTTCTGCAGGAGGACGAGGAGGAGGAGGAGGGGGTGCGAACGGCTACAGCCAACTGTTTCCTAGACCGTGGGCTAGGCAGAACTGTCCCAAAATTGCTGTCCCCTGTGGACCCTGCATCCACCACATTCACCCAGTGTGCCGTGATGGACACGTAACGTCCCTGGCCATGCCTACTGGTCTATGCATCTGTTGTCAGGTGCACCTTTGTACTCACAGATTGCCTGAGTGCATGGACGATGCGCTCTTTAACATGCTGGTGGAGGGCTGGGATGGTTTTTCGCGGAAAGAAGTGTCGACTGGGTAGCTCGTAGCGTGGTACAGCGTAGTCCATCAGGGCTTTGAAAGCTTTGCTTTCAACTAACCGGTAGGGCATCATCTCTAACGAGATTAGTCTAGCTATGTGGGCGTTCAAACCCTGTGTACGCGGATGCGAGGCTAAGTACTTCCTTTTTCTAACGAGAGTCTCATGTAGGGTGAGCTGGACTGGAGAGCTGGAGATCGTGGAACTAGCGGGGGTGCCGGTGGACATGGCAGACTGAGAGACGGTTGGAGACGGTATTCTTGCCGGTGCCCTACATGCAGTGTTTCCAACTACGAAACTGGTGATTCCCTGACCCTGACTGCTTTGGCCTGGCAACGAAACCTGCACAGATACTGCAGGTGGTGCGGAAAATGGTGGCCTTACAGTGACGGAAGGGATGTAGCATTGCTGACTAGCTTTATTGGCCGAGGGTGCTACAACCTTAATGGATGTTTGGTAGTTAGTCCAGGCTTGCAAATGCATGGTGGTTAAATGTCTATGCATGCAACTTGTATTTAGACTTTTCAGATTCTGGCCTCTGCTTAAGGTAGTTGAACATTTTTAACAGATGACTGCGCTGATCTATTGAATGTTGTTTAAAAAAATGCCAGACTGCACTCTTTCTAGCATCGGATACCTTTTTGTTGTGAATTCTGTTGTCGATCTCCCTCCTGTGGTCGTGAATGGTACTTCGGTGAGTTCTGTCCGTGGGCTCCCTCTGGTGGCTGTGAGTGGAGCTGCTGCTTCTGAGGTTCCTTACACAGGTGACGTGGTTTATCCTTTGGTTGGCTGCTCTATTTAACTCCACTTAGATTGTTACTCCATGCCAGCTGTCAATGTTTCTGCATTGGTTCAGTTCGCTCTTGGATCTTTCTGGTGACCTGTCTACTCCAGCAGAAGCTAAGTTCCTGAAAGTATCTAATTCGTTCATTGGTTTCTTGTCCAGCTGGTTATCATGATTTTGTCTTGCTAGCTGGAAGCTCTGGGATGCAGAGTGGCATCTCCGCACCGTTAGTCGGTGCTGAGGTCTTTTTTGCACACTCTGCGTGGTCTTTTGTAGTTTTTTGTGATGATCGCAAAGCTACCTTTCCTATCCTCTGTCTATTTAGTAAGTCTGGCCTCCCTTTGCTGAAACCTGTTTCATTTCTGCGTTTGTGACTTTCATCTTTACTCACAGTCAATATATGTGGGGGGCTGCCTTTTCCTTTGGGGAATTTCTCTGAGGCAAGGTAGGCTTTATTTTCTATCTCTAGGGCTAGCTAGCTCTTAGGCTGTGACGAGGCACCTAGGGAGCGTCAGGAGCGCTCCACGGCTATTTCTAGTGTGTGTGATAGGATTAGGGATTGCAGTCAGCAGAGCTCCCACATCCCAGAGCTTGTCCTGTGTGAGTTTTAACTATCAGGTCATTCCGGGTGCTCCTAACCACCAGGTCATAACACCTTTTCAGACATTGCAGACTGAGCTTTATCCGGATGGCCACGCTGTCCTCCAACAGGTTTTGGCTTTGCCATGCGTTTTGGGCCAGTTACGGGCCCGGCAGATGGAACCTGTTGCGATGTTGATGCCTGCTGCGGCCCCTCCTCCTCCACTTCAGAACTACTGCCGCCTGTTCCCTGTTCCCCCAATGGCTGCCAATCGGTGTCAACAACTGGGTCATCTATGACCTCCTCTTCTATCTCGTGTGCAACTTCGTCTGTGTCACCGTGTAAGCCGGTGGTATAGCGTTTGTGACGGGGCACCATAGTCTCATCAGGGTCTGATTCTGGATCAGTACACTGCGAGTGCAATGTGGTGGTCTGAGTCAAAGGAACAGCATAGTAATCTGGCTTTGGCTGTGCATCTGTGCACTCCATGTCCGATTCAACTTGTAATGGGCATGGCCTGTTAACTGTTTCACTTTCTAACCCAGGAACGGTAAGTGTAAAAAGCTCCATGGAGTTACCCGTTGTGTCGCCTGACGCATCCTTCTCTGTTGTTGTTTTTGCTGAACAGGACAATGGAGCGACTTGTCCCTGAGCGTGAACATCCACTAACGACGCGCTGCTTTTACATTTACCAGTTTCAGAAGAGGAGGCAAAAGAGTTAGAGGCTGAGTCAGCAAGGAAAGCCAAATGTTGCTCTTGCTGCTCTGGCTTTAAAAGCGGTTTTCCTACTCCCAGAAAAGGGAGCGTTCGAGGCCTTGTGTAGCCAGATGACGAACCTGGCTCCACAGCTCGAGACTTAGGTGCTATATTGTTTTTCCCACGACCACCTGATGCTCCACCACCACTACCATCATTACCAGCTGGCAATGAACGCCCACGGCCACGACCTCTTCCACCAGACTTCCTCATTGTTTTAAAAACGTAACCAAAGTAACGGTATTTGTTACTGCTAAACAACTTACAAGGTGAACTCAAACTTCTGTAGGATTTAGATATCCCTTTATAGGTGGGTGAGACTGCAAGGAAAATCAGGCACAATGTTACACACTCGGTTTTCTGTGGCACAAAATGAGAGAGATGCCTGTTGTGAATTCTGTTGTCGAACTCCCTCCTGTGGTCGTGAACGGTACTTCGGCGAGTTCTGTCTATGGGCTCCCTCTGGTGGCTATGAGTGAAGCTGCTGCTTCTGAGGTTCCTTACACAGGTGACGTGGTTTATCCTTTGGTTGGCTGCTCTATTTACCTCCTCTCAGATCGTTATTCCATGCCAGCTGTCAATGTTTTTGCATTGGTTCAGTTCGCTCCTGGATCTCTCTGGTGACCTGCCTTCTCCTGCAGAAGCTAAGTTCCTGATAGTCATTATTTGTTCACTGTTTTCTTGTCCAGCTGGTTATCATGATTTTGTCTTGCTAGCTGGAAGCTCTGGGATGCAGAGTGGCCCCTCCACACCGTGAGTCGGTGCGGAGGTCTTTTTTGCACACTCTGCGTGGTCTTTTGTAGGTTTTTGTGCTGATCGCAAAGTTACCTTTCCTATCCTCTGTCTATTTAGTAAGTCTGGCCTCCCTTTGCTGAAACCTGTTTCATTTCTGCGTTTGTGACTTTCATCTTTACTCACAGTCATTATATGTGGGGGGCTGCCTATTCCTTTGGGGAATTTCTCTGAGGCAAGGTAGGCTTTATTTTCTATCTCTAGGGCTAGCTAGTCCTTAGGCTGTGACTAGGCGCCTAGGGAGCGTCAGGAGCGCTCCACGGCTATTTTTAGTGTGTGCGATAGGATTAGGGCTTGCGGTCAGCAGAGCTCCCACATCCCAGAGCTTGTCCTGTATGAGTTTAACTATCAGGTCGGGTGCTCCTAACCACCAGGTCATAACAGATGCCACACAAGCAGGACTGTCACTCAAGCACAAATGCCAATATTAATCTCCCACTATTTTTTTTTTTTCAGGGAGAATTTAAAAACCAAAATAAAGAAAAACAGACACTAGGCTTTCTGTGGCCCACAATTTGACAGAGATGGCACACACAGGACTGGCACAGAAGCACAAAGGCCAATATTAATCTCCCACTATTTTTTTTTTTTCAGGGAGAATTTAAAAACCAAAATAAAAAAAAAACAGACACTAGGCTTTCTGTGGCCCACAATTTGAGAGAGATGGCACACAGGACTGGCACAGAAGCACAAAGGCCAATATTAATCTCCCACTATTAGTGTTGAGCGATACCTTCCGATATCGGAAAGTATCGGTATCGGATTGGATCGGCCGATATTCAAAAAATATCGGATATCGCCGATACCGATATCCGATCCCAATGCAAGTCAATGGGACCAAAATATCGGAATTAAAATAAACCCTTTCTTTCCTTGTAGGTTCATTCTACATGAAGGAAAACAACTAAGAATAATGCAGGATGTATTTGGGGAGGTGGCGGAGACATTAAAGTCATAGAGGTTTAGCCCAATCAAATAGAATAGCATGTTTTTTTTTTTTTTTTAAAGACGTTCGGAGTGACAAAGATATTGACTATGTAAATTTTTTTTTATTTTGTCAGATATTGATGTTTCACTATTCCACGCCCTTCCCCTTTTTTTTTTTTTTAATTTTCCCACACTTTCATCTTCATCATCATCAGCATCTTTGACATCAACTTCTTCACCTTATTCATCTTCTTCTAAATTTTTTTTTTTTTTTATTACATTCTTCATATTCATTTTATCCAACTATTATTATTCTTCCTATTCTACTTTTACATCATATTCACATTTGTGACAGGCATTCCCGTAGTTGTTATCTATAAAAGTTTGAAGATTACACCTTCCGTTCTGCCAGTCACAAAAGTTACATTTGTCCGCGTTCAGTTTGGCCTGCAGCATCAGGCTTTATCCAGGGGCACCACGAGGAGGAACGGACTCACCCCCATACACTGCTTAGTCTTCTTCTGCATAGAATTTACATATCTTTTGCTCTGATATTAAGTGTTATGCTTAATGTTCTTCTGCTCTTTGTTCTGCAGCCTCTTGTTCTTCTGCTTCTCGGTCTTCCATGTCGTCGTCTCCAGGGTCGTCGTCTCCGCCGTCGTCGTCTCCGCCGTCGTCATCTCCGCCGTCGTTGTCTCCACCGTCATCGTCATCGGGGTGGTCTTCAGGTTCGTCATCTCCAGGGTCGTCGTCGTCATCTTAGGGGTGGTCTTCCGTGATGTCGTCTTTAGGGTCTTCAACTTGAAAACGTAGCAGAAGGTACAAGAAGGCTGAGAAAATGCCGAGAACCAGCTGATGGAACTGGAACTCGGCTGGCTACCCGAAGGTCCAAGAGCCAATGGAACTACTGAGGACCAGCTGACGTTACTGGAACCCAGTTACTAAGCAGGAGGTACCCGTGCTAAAAAGCACTACCAAGGACCGCCTGACGTTGGCGGAACTCGGATACCCAGAAGGAGGCACCTAAGCCAAAGGCTCTGCCCGGAACCAGCTGACGTTACTGGAACCAGGATGGGGAGCAGAAGGTACAAGAGCAAAAGACACTGCCGAGAACCAGCTGACGGTACTGGAACCCGGATGGGTAGCCGAAGGTCCAAGAGCCAATGGAACTACCGAGGTCCAGCTGACGATACTGGAACCCGGTTACTAAGCAGGAGGTACCCGTGCCTGAAAGCACTACCAAGGACCACCTGACGTTGGTGGAACTCGGATACCCAGAAGGAGGCACCTAAGCCAAAGGCTCTGCCCGGAACCAGCTGACGGTACTGGAACCAGGATGGGGAGCAGAAGGTACAAGAGCAAAAGACACTGCCAAGAACCAGCTGACGGTGCTGGAACCAGGTGGTGGACCCGAAGGTCCACAGGAAAGAACAGCTAGGCCGCGAGGCAGCCGCAGTTACTGAACCCCAACAGTCCTACAGGGGGAGCTGGGCCTACTGGCACTACAGAACCAGCCTTGACTACCAGTTCACGCAGCCCACATAGGAAGCTCCTAAACTGGAGGCACCCTGGAGTTGGCTAACCCGACCGCACCACGACGGGGCAAGCATAGGCGTCTCAGTGAGCTTGACACTACCCGGAAACAGCTGACGGTGCTGGAACCAGGTTTGGCACGAGGGAGTACCTGTGACAAAAACACTGCCGAGAACCAGCTGGCGGTGCTGGAACCCAGATGCGTTGCCCCAGTGTGCAAGAGCCAATGGCACGACCGAGGACCAGCTGACGGTGCTGGAACCCGGTTACTAAGCTGTAGGTGCCCACGCTTAAAAGCACTACCAAGGACCGCCTGGCAATGGCGGAACTTGGATACCCAGGAGGAGGCACCTAAGCCAAAGGCTCGGCCCGGAACCAGCTGACGGTGCTGGAACCAGGTGGTGGACCCCAAGGCCCACAGGAGAGGAGAGAACAGCTAGGCCGCGAGGCAGCCGCAGTTACCGAACCCCAACAGTCCTACAGGGGGCGCTGGGCCTACTGGCACTACAGAACCAGCCTTGACTACCAGTTCACGCAGCCCACATAGGAAGCTCCTAAACTGGAGGCACCCTGGAGTTGGCTAACCCGACTGCAACACGACGGGGAACGCATAGGTGTCTCAGTGAGTTTGACAGTACCCGGAAACAGCTGACGGTGCTGGAACCAGGCTGGGCACGAGGGAGTACCCGTGACAAAAACACTGGCGAGAATCAGCTGACGGTGCTGGAACCCGGATGCGTTGCCTATTCAAGATTGTCTTCCTAAAGCCACAACTAGCGGTGTTGGAGCAAAGGGTAAGCAGGGGGAGCAGAGTGTAGGCCGAAGCCTGCACTGGAGGCAGCTTTGTGTCTGCGTTGCGTTTGCAGGACACGTTGCTGGCTACACAGCGGGGGAACAGCTGGCGTAGCTGAACCCCACTGACACATTGGCTGGTGTTTTTCTCTGTGCAGCTAGCACGTCCGGGCCCCAACTGGGAGAGCCCAGGGTCAGCAGGAGGAGGAGAGGAGCAGAGTGTAGGCCGCAGCCTAATTGAACCAATTTCAAAGGTCACCTTTAACCCACCCTCAGGTGTTTAAATTTAGAAGAGCCACATCTTGTGCAACAGTAATGCTACACAAGTGAAAGGTTGCTCTTTACATTTTGCTCATTGCATACGCAGAATGAAAGACGTACACTATTTTGCCCATTGTACAGTAGAACTGTATTGTAGGCGTGACTTGTCTTTTTAATGACACGCAGCACAGGTGTTGAAAAATAACGCCTTTGTGCTCGGCGCTGCTTCCTGAGCGTTGTTATTTGCTGTACAGGAGTCTGCGCTCTTGTGTTATCCCTTGGCAACGCCCTGTGACTGTGAGCGCTGCCAATCTTCTGACCTCATTTCATGTTGGCCGGTGCGGTTAGTGATGGCCATGAATCCCACACCCACAGTGTGATTTCTAAAATTCACACTGCGGGTCTGGAATTCCTGGCCTTGTGCAGTAAATATGTTCGCCGCTCACTCATGTCCTTACACCTGCCTCAGACTGTGCGGCCTCAGCTGATCCCTTATCGCATGCCGCGACCATGAGGCCGCACAGTCTGAAGAAGGTGGAAGGAGATGAGTTAAGACAGGCGAACATATGCAGTGCACATGCCCATCAATCACACCCTCGCTGTCAAAATAAATGAGACAACGAGGGGCGTTGTGTTGGGCAGGGCGGACGCAGAGGCACAGGCAGCCAACCAATGATGTCAGAAGACGGGCAGCGCTACCAAGGGGGGTGCTGCGTGTCATTGAAAAGGAAAGTCACACCTCAGGGACAATGTAATGGTCTCTACTGAGACACATTTTGTACGTGTTGAGTTCCACGTGGGCAAGGAGTAAAAGTCAGCCACCTTGTACAAATGCAGCATTACTGCTGTACAAGGTGGCTGTTATACATAGAAACACCTTGGGGGGGGACCAGGGTCCCTTTAATTTCAGTTCAGGTGCCTGCATGGCGTTTGCAGGTCACATTGCCAGCTACACAGCAGGGGAACAGCTGGCGGTGCTGAACCCCACTAACACATTGGCGGGTGTTTTTCTCTGTGCAGCTAGCACATCCGGGCCCCAACTGGTGGTGTTAGAACCCAGGGTCAGCAGGAGGAGGAGGAGAGGAGCAGAGTGTAGGCCGAAGCCTGCACTGGAGGCAGCTTTTGGTCTGTTGTGCCAGCGTGGCTTGTGCTGGACACGATGCCGGCTACACAGCAGGGGAACAGCTGACGCTGCTGAACCCCACTAACACATTGGCTGGTGTTTTTCTCTGTGCAGCTAGCACGTCCGGGCCCCAACTGGCGGTGTTAGAGCCCAGGGTCAGCAGGAGGAGGAGAGGAGCAGAGTGTAGGCCGCAGCCTAATTGAACCAATTTCAAAGGTCACCTATAACCCACCCTCAGGTGTTACAATGTAGAAGAGCCACACCTTGTGCAGCAGTAATGCTCCACAAGTGAAAGGTTGCTCTTTAAGTTTTGCTCATTGCACACGCAGAATGAAAGACGTACAAAATTTTGCCCATTGTACAGTAGAACTGTATTGGAGGCGTGACTTGTCTTTTTAATGAGACACAGCACAGGTGTCCAAAAAATAACGCCTTGGTGCTGGGCGCTGCTTCCTGAGCGTTGTTATTTGCTGTACAGGAGTCTGCGCTCTTGTGCTATCCCTTGGCAACGCCCTGTGACTGTGAGCGCTGCCAATCTTCTGACCTCATTTCATGTTGGCCGCTGCGGTTAGCGATGGCCATGAATCCCAGAGCCACAGTGTGTTTTCTAAAATGCACACTGCGGGTCTTGAATTCCTGGCCTTGTGCAGTAAATATGTTCGCCGCTCACTCATGTCCTTACACCTGCCTCAGACCGTGCGGCCTCAGCTGATCCCTTATCGCATGCCGCGGCCATGAGGCCGCACAGTCTGAAGAAGGCGGAAGGAGATGAGTTAAGACAGGCAAACATATGCAGTGCACATGCCCATCAATCACACCCTCGCTGTCAAAATAAATGAGACAACGAGGGGCGTTGTGTTGGGCAGGGCGGACGCACAGGCACAGCCAGCCAACCAATGATGTCAGAAGACGGGCAGCGCTACCAAGGGTGGTGCTGCGTGTCATTGAAAAGGAAAGTCACACCTCAGGGACAATGTAATGGTCTGTACTGAGACACATTTTGTACGTGTTGAGTTCCATGTGGGCAAGGAGAAAAAGTCAGCCACCTTGTACAAATGCAGCATTACTGCTGTACAAGGTGGCTGTTATACATAGAAACACCTGGGGGTGGGGGGCAGGCTTCCTTCAATTTCAGTTCATGTGCCTGCGTGGCGTTTGCAGGTCACGTTGCCGGCTACACAGCAGGGGAACAGCTGACGCTGCTGAACCCCACTGACACATTGGTGGGTGTTTTTCTCTGTGCAGCTAGCACTTCCAGGCTACAACTGGCGGTGTTATAGCCCAGGGTCAGCAGGAGGAGGAGAGGAACAGAGTGTAGGCCGAAGCCTGCACTGGTGGCAGCTTTTGGTCTTTTGTGCCAGCGTGGCTTGTGCTGGACACGATGCCGGCTACACAACAGGGGAACAGCTGACGCTGCTGAACCCCACTAACACATTGGCTAGTGTTTTTCTCTGTGCAGCTAGCATGTCCGGGCAAAAACTGGCGGTGTTAGAGCCCAGGGTCAGCAGGAGGAGGAGAGGAGCAGAGTGTAGGCCGAAGCCTGCACTGGTGGCAGCTTTTGGTCTGTTGTGCCAGCGTGACTTGTGCTGGACACGATGCCGGCTACACAGCATTGGAACAGCTGACGCTGCTGAACCCCACTAACACATTGGCTGGTGTTTTTCTCTGTGCAGCTAGCATGTCCGGGCTCAAACTGGCGGTGTTAGAGCCCAGGGTCAGCAGGAGGAGCAGAGTGAAGGCCGAAGCCTAGTAGAACCAATTTCAAAAGTCACCTTTACCCCCCTCAGGTGTTACAAAGTACAAGAGCCACACCTTGTACAGCATTAATGCTGCACAAGTCAATGGTTGCTCTATGAATTTTTCTCATTGCACACGCTGAATAAAACACGTACACAATTTAGCCCAGTGTACAGTAGAACTGTAGTGGAGGCGTGACTTGTCTTTTTAATGACACGCAGCACAGGTGTCGAAAAATAACGCCTTTGTGCTGGGCGCTGCTTCCTGAGCGTTGTTATTTGCTGTACAGGAGTCTGCACTCTTGTGTTATCCCTTGGCAATACCCTGTGAGCGCTGCCCGTCTTCTGACCTCATTTCATGTTGGCCGGTGCGGTTAGCGATGGCCATGAATCCCACACCCACAGTGTGATTTCTAATTTTCACACTGCGGGTCTGGAATTCCTGGCCTTGTGCAGTAAATATGTTCGCCGCTCACTCATGTCCTTACACCTGCTTCAGACTGTGCGGCCTCAGCTGATCCCTTATCGCATGCCGCGGCCATGAGGCCGCATAGTCTGAAGAAGGCGGAAGGAGGGGAGTGAAGACAGGCGAATATATGCACTGCTTGTGCCCATCAAGCACACCCTCGCTGTCAAAATAAATGAGACAACGAGGGGCGTTGTGTTGGGCAGGGCGGACGCACAGGCACAGCCAGCCAACCAATGATGTCAGAAGACGGGCAGCGCTACCAAGGGGGGTGCTGCGTGTCATTGAAAAGGAAAGTCACACCTCAGGGACAATGTAATGGTCTCTACTGAGACAAATTTTGTACGTGTTGAGTTCCACGTGGGCAAGGAGAAAAAGTCAGCCACCTTGTACAAATGCAGCATTACTGCTGTACAAGGTGGCTGTTATACATAGAAACACCTGGGGGTGGGGGGCAGGCTTCCTTCAATTTCAGTTCATGTGCCTGCGTGGCGTTTGCAGGTCACGTTGCCGGCTACACAGCAGGGGAACAGCTGGCGGTGCTGAACCCCACTGACACATTGGCGGGTGTTTTTCTCTGTGCAGCTAGCACTTCCAGGCTACAACTGGTGGTGTTATAGCCCAGGGTCAGCAGGAGGAGGAGAGGAGCAGAGTGTAGGCCGAAGCCTGCACTGGTGGCAGCTTTTGGTCTGTTGTGCCAGCGTGGCTTGTGCTGGACACGTTGCCGACTACACAGCAGGGGAACAGCTGGCGGTGCTGAACCCCACTGACACATCAGCTAGTGTTTTTTTCTGTGTAGACAACACTTCCAGGTGGCAACTGACAGTGTTGAAACCCAGGGAATCAAAGAGGAGCAGAGTGTAGGCCGAAGCCTGCAGTGGAGCAAGTTGAAAGGGAACCTTTAACCCCCCCCCCAGGCATTTGTTGCTGAAAGAGCCATCTTGTACAGCAGTAATACTGCACATGGAAAATGGTGGCTCCTAAAATTATGCTCCTTGCAAACGCTGAAGTACACACTCATATAATGTGTCCCCTCATACCTTCAAACCGTCCCGGAAGTGGGACTTTCCTTTGTAATGTGACACAGCACAGCCGTCATTCCAACCCCCTTGGTGCCGTGCGCCACCTCCTCAACGTTGTTTGGTTCTGTCATGGAGCCCGCACTGTAATGTTATCCCTTGGCCATGCACAGTTAGCGGTGCCCGTCTTCTGACATCATTTAGGTGTCAGGCTGGCAGTGCCTGTGCGTCCAAGCTGCCCGAGATCCAACCTTGCAGTGTCATCTAATGTAATCCCACTGCGGTCCAGGGATCCATGGGCATGCGCAGTGCATATTATCGCCTCTCACTCACCTCCTTCCTGCTTCTTCAGATTGTGCGGCGTCACGGCCGTGGCATGCTATAAGGGATCAGCTGACGCCGCCTAGTCTGAAGAAGCGTGAAGAAAGAGAAGTGAGAGTCTAGTATATGCACTGCGCATGGCCATGGATACCAGGCCCACTGTGGGATCACATTAGACAACACTGCGAGGTGGGATTTCAGGCAGCGTGGACGCACAGGCGCAGCCAGGACGACAACAAATGATGTCAGAGGACGGGCAGCGCAAACTGTGCATGGCCAAGGGATAACATAACAGCGCAGGGTCCATGACGGAATCAAACAACGCTAAGGAGCCAGCGCACGGTGCCAAGGGGGTAGCAATGACGGCTGTGCTGCGTCACATTACAAAGGAAAGTCCCACCTCCAGGACGGTTGGACGGTGTGAGGGGACACATTACATGAGTGTGTACTTCAGCGTTTGCAAGGAGCATACTTTCAAGAGCGACCTTTTCCTTGTGCAGTATTAGTGCTGCACAAGGTGGCTCTTTCAGTAACAAACGCCTAGGGGGGGGGGACAGGTCCCCTTACATTTTAGTTGTGCCAGCGTGGCGGTCGCATGACACGTTGCCGGATACACAGCTGGGGATCAGCTGACGTTACTGAACCCCAATAACAGAGGAGCGACTGTTGACTGTGCAGACAGCACTTCCAGGCACCAACTGGCGGTGTTAGAGCCCAGGGAGAGCAGGAGGAGCAGATTGGAGGTATTGCCGCACACACAGCTGGGGATCAGCTGACGTTACTGAACCCCAATAACAGAGGAGGGACTGTTGACTGTGCAGACAGCACTTCCAGGCACCAACTGGCGGTGTTAGAGCCCAGGGAGAGCAGGAGGAGCAGATTGGAGGAATTGCCGCACACACAGCTGGGGATCAGCTGACGTTACTGAACCCCAATAACAGAGGAGCGACTGTTGACTGTGCAGACAGCACTTCCAGGCACCAACTGGCGGTGTTAGGGCCCAGGGAGAGCAGGAGGAGCAGATTGGAGGAATTGCCGCACACACAGCTGGGGATCAGCTGACGTTACTGAACCCCAATAACAGAGGAGGGACTGTTGACTGTGCAGACAGCACTTCCAGGCACCAACTGGCGGTGTTAGAGCCCAGGGAGAGCAGGAGGAGCAGATTGGAGGAATTGCCGCACACACAGCTGGGGATCAGCTGACGTTACTGAACCCCAATAACAGAGGAGGGACTGTTGACTGTGCAGACAGCACTTCCAGGCACCAACTGGCGGTGTTAGAGCCCAAGGACAGCAGGAGGAGCAGATTGGAGGTATTGCCGCACACACAGCTGGGGATCAGCTGCCGTTACTGAACCCCAATAACAGAGGAGCGACTGTTGACTGTGCAGACAGCACTTCCAGGCACCAACTGGCGGTGTTAGAGCCCAGGGACAGCAGGAGGAGCAGAGGAACAGAGTGTATGCCGAAGCCTGATTGGAGCAAGTTGAAAGGGAACCTTTAAACCCCCCCCCCCAAGACGTTTGTAGCTGAAAGAGCCATCTTGTGCAGCAAGATGCAAAAGGAAAAGGTTGCTCTTTTAATTATGCTCCTTGCAAACACAGAAGTAAACACTAAAAATGTGTCCCCTTATACCGTTAAACCGTCCCGGAGGTGCTTATTTCCTTCGTAATGGGGCGCAGCACAGCTGTCATTCCTATCCCCTTGGTGCCGTGCGCTGCCTCCTCAGTGTTGTTTTAAGCTGTCACGGAGCCTGCGCTGTTCTGTTATCCCTTGGACATGCCCAATTAGCGCTGCCTGTCTTCTGACATAATTTGGTGTCAGGCTGTCAGTGCCTGTGCGTCCACGCTGCTCCAGATCCCACCTCGCAGTGTCATCTAACGTAATCCCACTGCGGGCCTTGGATCCATGGGCATGCACAGTGCATATCCTCGACTCTCACTCCCCTCTTTCCCTCTTCTTCAGACTTCCCCAGACGAAGGAAGACACAGTTTCCGAAACGCGCGTCGGGTGAAGCGCTCATCTAGGATTTCACACCCCCAGGTACATTATTACATAATCTCTGGCTATACCGACGGATTTTTCCATTGCAATCCATTGCATTATACTCAGTTTGACCATTGGTCACTGCATGTGGGCACTCTAGATCTGGTATAAAGAATTTTTACAGGGTTCTATTTACTCTTTAGCTCTGGCTATAACGATGCACTTTTTCATTGCACCACGCTGAGTTCATTCATGGGTTATTGCACTTGGGCACTTTAGATCTGATTCATATATATTTTTCTAGGGTCAATCTTATTCCCTATTTGTTTTATTTTACAATCATGTGGGCTTTTTTCTGTAGCACTTTAGCACGTTATTTTGTAGTGGAGATAGTAATTTTGCACATTTTTTATACATATTTTTTAAATATTTGCACACTGTGATATTTACATGAGTTAATGATATACAAAGTACACACACTAAGCATAAGCGGCAAATATCATTTTAGCCCCCCTTTTATTTCTGGACCTTTTCCTATAGCACTCTATCACTTTATTTTGTAAAGGGGATAGCATTTTTGCACGGTTTTATACTTGCACACTGTGATATTTATATGAGCCAAATGCTATAAAAATAATATTATTTATTGGCATATAGTCACCTTATCTAGTGGAGACCCCTTTTACATATGATTTACTTATAGAGGTTGACATTTTTTCATACATATATAAGTCCGGTTTTCTTGTCTACAATCCTTTCCATCTCTTCCTGTCCTGTAATTTATACTGTGGTATAGCTTGAAGGTTCATAAAATCCTGTTATTGTGGTGGTTATATAAAAATTTATTATTTATTATTTAATTTCTTGTGTTATATATATACACAATATATTGTATCCTGTTTTTGCGCATATATTATTTATGTTTTTAAAAGAAAAATTCTTTTAAATTGTTATCATTGGCACCCCAGTAATAAAGCCACACATTATTGAACCTATGCTTATGTATGACTCTTTTGTATTTTGATCTATGTAGTATTGTGTTGGTTTCCAACCTTCTCCTCACAGTGGGCTTCACTGTAACCTTGCACAGTTCACCTGGGTGGTTTTTAAACAAATATTATTCTTGAGATATATATATTTTGAATTGTCTTCTTTTAGACCAGATCATTGTAATTTCCACTTCAGTGTACACTGTGAAACTTATTTTACTCTTCTTCAGACTGTGCGGTGTCACGGCCGTGGCATGCTATTAGGGATCAGCTGACGGCGCACAGTCTAAAGAAGGCGGAGGGAGATGAGCGAGAGCCCGAGGGGAAGATATGCACTGCGCATGCCCATGGATCCCAGGCCCGCAGTGTGATTCAATCAGAAGACACTGCGAGGCGGGATCTCGGGCAGCGCGGCCGCACAGGCACAGCCAGCCTGACACCAAATTATGTCAGAAGACAGGCAGCGCAAATAGGGTATGGCCAAGGGATAACAGAACAGCGCAGGCTCCGTGACAGCTTAAAACAACGCTGAGGAGGCAGTGCATGGCAGCAAGGGGGTAGGAATGACAGCTGTGCTGCGTCACATTACGAAGGAAAGTCCCAGCTCCGGGACAGTATAACGGTATCAGTGAACACATTTTATAAGTGTTAAGTTCTGCGTGTGCAAGGAGCTAAACTAAAAGAGCTACCTTTTCCTTGTGCAGCATTACTGCTGCACAAGGTGGCTCTTTCAGTAACAAACGACGGGGGGGGGGGACAGGTTCCCTTCCATTTAGGATGTTGTGCCAGCGTGGCGGTCGCAGGACACATTGCCGGCTACACAGCTGGGGATTAGCTGACGTTACTGAAACCCAATAACACTGGGTCGTATGTTTTGACTGTGCAGCCTGCACTTCTGAGCCGCAACTGGCGGTGTTGGAACCCAGGAATAGCAGTTCAGGTGGTAGAAAGATGAGCACAGCAGGAGACCTGGATCACACCCAATTACTTAATCAGGCAGAGGAGTGGCAAATTCCTGCGAGATCCAGGCCTGGTTCATTTTCAGGAAAGTAAGCCGGTCAATGTTATCGGAGGATAGTCGCATGCGACGGTCTGTTAGTACACCACCTGCGGCACTAAAGGCACGTTCCGATAAGACACTAGCCGCAGGGCAAGCCAGCACCTCCAATGCATACTGGCTTAGCTCTGGCCATGTATCCAGCTTAGAGACCCAAAACTTGAACGGGGAAGAGCCGTCTGGGAGTACAGTAAGAGGACAAGCCATGTAGTCTGTCACCATCTGACGGAACCGTTGCCTCCTGCTGACTGGAGCCGCCGGTGATGGTGTAGACATTTGGGGCGGGCACACAAAAGTTTGCCACAGTTGTGCCATACTGGGCTTGCCTTGGGCAGAGGCACTGCTTCTGCTCCCTCTTTGGGCAGAGACTCCCCCACTGCCTCGACGCACTGAGCTGCTTTGTAAAGCACTAGCAGCACTCCTCTCAGTTGGACTGGAGAAGATGATGGAATTCACCAGTGTGTCGTGGTACTCCCGCATTTTACGCTCCCGGGTCAACGCTGGGATGAGGTTTTGGACGTTGTCCCGGTAGCGAGGATCGAGGAGGGTGAACACCCAATAATCAGGCATGTTGAGAATGTGGTCGATGCGGCGGTCGTTTCTCAGGCACTGCAGCATGAAATCCACCATGTGCTGCAGACTGCCAACTGGCCCAGAAACGCTGTCCCCTGCTTGAGACATGATCTCTGCCCGCTTGTCATCACCCCACCTTCGCTGTACACACTGACCACTGGACAATTGTGTCGCTCCCTCCTCTGGACGGAGCTCTTCCTCCTCCATTGACTCCTCCTCATCCTCCTCACAAAGTGGCCCCTGCGTACCCCTTTGTGAGGAACCACGTGGCGCTGACTCTCCAGAAGCTGATGGAAAAGGTGACTCCTCATCCTCCACCTCTTCCACAACATCATCCCTTAACCCTTGCAAAGTTTGCTGAAGCAGGCAGATAAGGGGGACAGTAATGCTGACTAGTGCATCATCTGCACTTGCCATCCGTGTGGAATAATCAAAAGGACGTAAAACCAGGCAGACGTCCTTCATAGTGGCCCACTCTGTGGTTGTGAAGTCTGATTGGCGCTGACTGCGACTTCTTTGCGCCTGATGCAGCTGGTACTCCATAACTGCTTGCTGCTGCTCACACAACCGCTCCAACATATGTAACGTGGAATTCCACCTGGTAGGTAGGTCACATATGATGCGGTGTTCCGGAAGGCGGAATCGGCGCTGCAGAGCAGCAATGCGGGATCTTGCCAAGCTGGAACGCCGCAAGTGAGCACACTCTAGGCGGACCTTGTGCAGCAGTGCATCAAGATCCGGATAGTCCCTCAGAAAACTCTGCACAACCAAATTGAGCACATGTGCCAGACATGGGATGTGAGTGAGGTTGCCAAGGGCCAAAGCTGCCACCAGATTTCGGCCATTGTCACACACTACCATGCCTGGCTGGAGATTCGCTGGCAGTAACCACACATCGCTCTCCTGCTTGATGGCATTCCAGAGCTCCTGCGCTGTGTGGCTTCGATTCCCCAATGAAACTAGTTTCAAGACGGACTGCTGACGTTTGGCCACGGCTGTGCTCATGTCGGTCATAGGTAAACGTTCACGGGAGGTGGACTGTGACGGCTCCTGCAGAGATGATTCTGAGGAACTTGTGTATGAGGAGGAGTCAATGCGTACAGACTGGATTCCTGCAATCCTTGGAGTGGGCAGGACACGTCCTGCGCCACTCGCACGATCTGTACCTGGCTCAACAACATTAACCCAATGGGCAGTGAGGGAAACGTATCGCCCCTGTCCATGCTGACTGGTCCACGCATCGGTGGTGAGGTGGACCTTGCTACTGACGGCGTTCAGTAGCGCATGTTTTATGTTTCCCTCAAGATGCCTGTGCAGGGCAGGGACAGCTTGCCTGCTGAAGTAAAAGCGGCTGGGCACCTTGTACTGTGGGACTGCCAATGCCATCAAGTCACGGAAGCTGTCAGTCTCCACCAGCCTGAATGAGAGCATTTCCAGGGACAACAGTTTGGCAATGCCTGCATTCAGAGCCTGTGCTCGGGGGTGGTTGGCCGAGAATGCCCGCCTTTTCTCCCATGCCTGTACTACCGATGGCTGTAGAGTAGACTGGGAGTGTGAGGATGACTGGGAAGGTGGTGCTGTGGGTGGAATAACACTAGGTCTCTGGACAACAGTGAAGGAAGAGGCAACACGAGATGAAGAGGTGGTAGCTGCCGCTGTTGGTTGACCTACGTCTTCACTGTGTTTCTGTAACTCCACCGCGTGCCTGGTCCGCACATGTTTCCACATATTTGTGGTATTGAGGTTGCTGACACTTTTACCTCTTTTGACTTTCTGATGACACAGCTTGCATTTGACAAAACAAATGTCATCTGCAACTGTGTCAAAAAAGGACCAGGCACTGCAAGTCTTGGGAGCGCCCTTTTTGGCTTTGGAAAGAGACAGGCTCCTAACGGGTGCAAAAATGGAGGCTACAGGCTCCGCAGTCTTCCCCCTCCCTCTCCCTCTTTGGCCCGTAAGGGGAATCTCTTCCTCTGAGCTGCTCCCACCACCTTCCTGTTCCTCACGCCACGATGGGTCAAGGACCTCATCATCTCCACTACCCTCTGCCACCAACTGCTCCTCCTGGGTAGTCTCGGCAGCACAGTACGCACCAGAAAGCGGCACCTGAGTTTCATCATCAGATGCGTACTGCGCTGTGGTCACCGCAGGCACTGGCCCACCAGCCTCTTCAGAGTCAGAGAGACAAAGCTGTTGGGCATCACTGCACACTGCCTCTTCTTCCATTCCTCCAATGCTGCTTGGCTGGCCCCCTGTTTCCAAGCCAAGAGATTCAGAGAACAGAAGTAGAGACGGCTCCTGTCCTGGGCTCTCTGACTGCCTGGCCAATTTGGCAGGTGGTGAAGAGACAGATGGCTGCTCTCCAGTGCTCTGTGCCTGAGAGGATGTGGCACTAACTGAAGTCGATGCCGAGGCGTTAGCTGCCATCCACCCGACAACGGCTTCAATTTGATCTTCACGCAGCAGCGGTGCACGGCGCTCTCCGACAAAGCTGCGCATGAAGGACTGTTCCCTGCTGAAACTGAGTGACGACGAGTCACCGGTGGCCGCAGCAGGCACAGAATCACCACGTCCTCTCCCTGCTCTGCGCCCACGCCCACGCCCACGTGCCTTACTCCCTGCCCTCTTCATCTTGGTTGACAGATAAAGATAAGCAGAAAAGTACTAAGGCCTTAGTGTGCTTATTCCTGAAATGCTCCTCCTAACAGGTGTAAGAAACACTAATGTTGTAAAGTGTGGACTAAACTTTATTATTTTTCAAATGTGGCCTACACAAGTGTTAAGTGGTGTTTGGTGAACTTTACTTTTTTTTTTTTTCTGCAAATCGGACTACAGAGCAAGTTTAACTCACACGGGGACCGTGCAGACAGCCATAAACGGCGCTGCAAGGCCCAAAAACCCTCCTCTAGGTTATCCTATGTAGTGGTTTTCCACTATTTAGCTGGAGACGGGTGGAAAAACACTAATAGGAAATTTTTTTTTAAATTTTAAACAGGCTGCTCTATTTGAAAAAAAGGAAAATTTTTTTCAAGATATGAGGCAGTAACGAACCCTGAGCTGAATCCAACCGTCTGTGGCTGCACACAGACTACAGGGCGAGCTGCGCTCACACCGAGACCGTGCAGACAGCCGTAAACGGCGCTGCAAGGCCCAAAAACCCTCCTCTAGGTTATCCTATGTAGTGTTTTTCCACTATTTAGCTGGAGACGGGTGGAAAACACTAATAGGAAATTTTTTTTTAAATTTTAAACAGGCTGCTCTATTTGAAAAAAAGGAAAAATTTTTTCAAGATATGAGGCAGTAACGAACCCTGAGCTGAATCCAACCGGCTATGGCTGCACACAGACTACAGGGCGAGCTGCGCTCACACCGAGACCGTGCAGACAGCCGTAAATGGCGCTGCAAGGCCCAAAAACCCCCCTCTAGGTTATCCTATGTAGTGTTTTTCCACTATTTAGCTGGAGACGGGTGGAAAAACACTAATAGGAAATTTTTTTTTAAATTTTAAACAGGCTGCTCTATTTGAAAAAAAGGAAATTTTTTTTCAAGGTATGAGGCAGTAACGAACCCTGAGCTGAATCCAACCGGCTATGGCTGCACACAGACTACAGGGCGAGCTGCGCTCACACCGAGACCGTGCAGACAGCCGTAAACGGCGCTGCAAGGCCCAAAAAACCCCCTCTAGGTTATCCTATGTAGTGTTTTTCCACAATTTAGCTGGAGACGGGTGGAAAAACACTAATAGGAAATTTGAGAAAAAATGTGCAGCAGGCTGCACTATGAGCAAAAAAGGACAACTGTGTGAGGCAGTGTGAACCCCCCTGAGCTGAATACAACCGGGTATATGGCTGCACACAGACGACAGAGTGAGCTGCACACACACACACACAGAGAGACCTTGCAGAACGCTGTTAAAACAGCGCTGCAAGCAAGAGCAAGGTGAACAGTGAAGAACACACAGCGTTTTGCTAAATTAGCCTTTGGAAAGGAAAATAAAGCAATCAGCTATCTCAACTGGCCCTCAGTTAGAACACAGCGTCCTGTCCCTAACTGAAATCACAGCAGAGTGAGCGCAAAATGGCGGCAGCGTTTTTTTTATAGTGCTGAGTGACATAATTTCAGCATCCAATCACAGCCTTGCCAGTAGTTACATGCCCACCATGCTAAACAGGATATGCCCACACTTCAATTCATTCCTCATTGGCTGCTGCGTGCTGTTTGAATTTCGGGAACTTCCGATTCCGGTATCCGATACGCGGGAAGTATCGGAATTCGGTATCGGAATTCCGATACCGCAAGTATCGGCCGATACCCGATACTTGCGGTATCGGAATGCTCAACACTACCCACTATTTTTTTTTTTCCCAGGGAGAATTTAAAAACCAAAATAAAAAAAAAGCAGACACTAGGCTTTCTGTGGCCCACAGTTTGAGAGAGATGGCACACAGGACTGGCACAGAAGCACAAAGGCCAATATTAATCTCCCACTATTTATTTTTTTTTCAGGGAGAATTTAAAAACCAAAATAAAAAAAAACAGACACTAGGCTTCCTGTGGCCCACAGTTTGAGAGAGATGGCACACAGGACTGGCACAGAAGCACAATGGCCAATATTAATCTCCCACTATTTATTTTTTTTTCAGGGAGAATTTAAAAACCAAAATAAAAAAAAACAGACACTAGGCTTCCTGTGGCCCACAATTTGAGAGAGATGGCACACAGGACTGGCACAGAAGCACAAAGTCCAATATTAATCTCCCACTATTTTTTTTTTTTCAGGGAGAATTTAAAAACCAAAATAAAAAAAAAACAGACACTAGGCTTTCTGTGGCCCACAATTTGAGAGAGATAGCACACAGGACTGGCACAGAAGCACAAAGGCCAATATTAATCTCCTACTATTTATTTTTTTTCAGGGAGAATTTAAAAACCAAAATAAAAAAAAACAGACACTAGGCTTTCTGTGGCCCACAATTTGAGAGAGATGGCACACACAGGACTGGCACAGAAGCACAAAGGCCAATATTAATCTCCCACTATTTATTTTTTTTTCAGGGAGAATTTAAAAACCAAATTAAAAAAAAACAGACACTAGGCTTTCTGTGGCCCACAATTTGAGAGAGATGGCACACAGGACTGGCACAGAAGCACAAAGGCCAATATTAATCTCCCACTATTTATTTTTTTTTCAGGGAGAATTTAAAAACCAAAATATAAAAAAACAGACACTAGGCTTTCTGTGGCCCACAATTTGAGAGAGATGGCACACACAGGACTGGCACAGAAGCACAAAGGCCAATATTAATCTCCCACTATTTATTTTTTTCTCAGGGAGAATTTAAAAACCAAAATAAAAAAAAAACAGACACTAGGATTTCTGTGGCCCACAATTTGAGAGAGATGGCACACAGGACTGGCACAGAAGCACAAAGGCCAATATTAATCTCCCACTATTTTTTTTTTTTCAGGGAGAATTTAAAAACCACAATTAAAAAAACAGACACTAGGCTTTCTGTGGCCCACAATTTGAGAGAGATGGCACACAGGACTGGCACAGAAGCACAAAGGCCAATATTAATCTCCCATATTTTTTTTTTCAGGGAGAATTTAAAAACCAAAATAAAAAAAACAGACACTAGGCTTTCTGTGGCCCACAATTTGAGAGAGATGGCACACAGGACTGGCACAGAAGCACAAAGGCCAATATTAATCTCCCACTACCTTTTTTGGTTAGGGAGAATTGCCAAGAAATCAGGGCCAGTATTACACACTAGGCTTTCTGTGCCCTAAAATTGGAGAGAACTGGCACACACAGGACTGGCACTCTAGCAGAAATGCCAATCTTAATCTCCCACTATTTATTTTTTTTCAGGGAGAATTTAAAAAAAAAAAAAAAAAAGGGCTGTCCTACAATTACTATCTCCCTGCAGTAATCTCAGCCAGGTGTGGCAGGCAGCAATAACAAGGAGTGGACTGCTGCACAAATTACATCAAAAGTGTGGACAAACAAACAAGATAGCTGTGCAGAAAGGAAGGAACAACAGGATTTGTGCTTTGAAAAAAGCAGTTGGTTTGCACAGCGGCGTACACACAGCAATGCAGCTATCAGGGAGCCTTCTAGGGCAGCCCAATGAGTTACAGCGCTGAGGAAAAAAAATGTAGCTTCCACTGTCCCTGCAAACAAAAGGTGGTGTTGGACAGTGGAAATCGCTACAGCACAAGCGGTTTGGGGGTTAATGGACCCTGCCTAACGCTATCCCTGCTTCTGACGAAGCGGCAGCAACCTCTCCCTATGCTCAGATAAGCAGCAGTAAGATGGCGGTCGACGGGAACGCCCCTTTATAGCCCCTGTGATGCCGCAGACAGCAAGCCAATCACTGCAATGTCCTTCTGTAAGATGGTGGGGACCAGGACCTATGTCATTATGCTGCACACATTCTGCGTCCACATTCATTTGCAGAGAAATGGCGCTTTTCGCGTCATTGAAACGCGACTTTGGCGCAAAAGTCGCGTACCGCATGGCCGACCCCACACAGGGATCGGGTGGGGTTTCATGAAACCCGACTGTGCCAAAAGTCGGCGACTTTTGAAAATGAATGATCCGTTTCGCTCAACCCTAGCAAGGATGCTTCCGACCTTGAGCATCCTTTTGGAAAAGGACTGCTCCAGCACCAACGGAAGAGGCATCCACCTCCATGACAAATGGCTTATCTACATCGGGGCAATGTAGGATGGGAGCGCTAGCGAAGTGTGACTTAATCGAGAGAAAGGCCTTGGAGACCTCCTCCGACCACAACTTGGGATTTGCTCCCTTCTTGGTGAGGTCAACCAAGGGAGCTACCAAAGTTGAGAAGTGTGGGATGAACTGACGATAGTAGTTAATGAACCCCATAAAGCGCTGCACCGCTTTAAGTGAATGGGGTTCCTGCCAGGCCATCACAGCCTGTAGTTTGGCAGGATCCATAGCCAATCCCTGGGCGGAGATGATATAGCCCAGGAAAGGTAAGGACTCCTGCTCGAACATACACTTCTCCAACTTGGCATAGAGGGAGTTTGCCCGTAGGAGGTCGAAGACTTTGCAAACATCTCTCCGGTGGGAGTCAATATCTGGAGAGTAGATGAGAATATCATCCAGATAGACTACGACCGAGGTGGATAGCATATCCCGGAAGATGTCGTTGACAAAGTCTTGGAAGACGGCTGGGGCATTACAGAGCCCGAAGGGCATCACAAGATATTCATAGTGCCCATCCCTGGTGTTAAAAGCCGTCTTCCATTCGTCCCCCTCACGAATGTGAATCAGGTTGTAAGCACCCCGCAGATCTAATTTAGTAAATACCCTTGCTCCCCGAAGCCTATCGAAGAGCTCAGGTATTAAGGGCAAAGGATACTTATTCTTAACGGTGATGGCATTAAGACCATTGTAGTCTATGCATGGATGCAACTCCCCATTCTTCTTCTGCACGAAGAAGAACCCTGCCCCAGCAGGTGACACTGACTTCCTAATGAATTCTCTTGCCATATTTTCCTGGATGTACTGTGATATTGCCTCCGTCTCCGAGAGAGATAACGGATAGACTCGACCCCGAGGAGGCTCAGCACCAGGCAAGAGATCAATAGGACAGTCATAGGGGCGATGGGGCGGAAGTGTCTCCGCCGCCTTTTTAGAGAACACGTCTGCATAAGACCTGTATTGTTTGGGGAGAGAGGATAGATCTCCGGGTACCTCTGTATTAGCAACCTGAACGCACTCCCTCTGACACCTACCCCCACAAGATTCACCCTATCCTAGAATTCTGCCTCAGGACCACTCGATATGAGGAGAATGGTACCATAGCCAAGGTATTCCCAACAGGACCTCATCAATTCCCTCAGGAATGACGAGCAGAGAAATAATCTCCTGATGGGATGGCGACATGGACAGAGTAAAAGGGATGGTCTGGTGTGTTATCTGTGAGGGCAGTGTCGACCCATTCACCACTCGTACCGTTACTGGTTGAGCTAGCATAACCAGGGGTATTGCGTGACATTGGGCGAAGGCAGAAGACATAAAATTGCCCTCCGCCCCAGAATCCACGCAGAGCTCTACCGAATGGGAGAATGAGCCTATAATAATTGTCCCCTGAAAGGACAATTTGGAGGCAAACATCGCCGTGTCTAGTGTACCTCCACCCACTACCACTAGACGCTGACATTTCCTCTACCGCTGGGGACATCTGGTGGCAAAATGTCCTTACTGCTGGCAAACATGACAGACCTTGAGTGCACAAGTGGTCCGGGACTTAGATCCCGTTCGTGACACTTCCATGGCCTCATGTGACTCAGGAACCAGGACCGGAGATTCCAGAGGTTTGGCGAAGGTAGGAGCCAGCCAAAACCTCTGCCTACACTGGGCTCATTCTAACCTCCGCTCGTTAAAATGGAGGTCAATACGAGTAGAGATAGTTATTAACTCTTCCAGTGTGGCAGGAATCTCCCTAGTGGCCAGAGCGTCCTTCACGTGATCAGCCAGCCCCTTCCAAAATATGGGGATAAGGGCTTTATCCGACCACTCCAGCTCAGAAGCTAGAGTGCGGAAGTGGATGGCAAAATGGCTGACCAAGGACTCACCCTGAGTTAATGTCAGCAGTTGGAGCGCAGTATCATGGGTGACTTGAGGTCCTAAAAAGACCTGTTTCAGAGTGCTCAGAAACAGGGGAGCACTCTGCATCACATGATCGCCACGCTCCCACAGCGGCGTAGCCCATTCCAATGCCCTGTCCGACAAGAGAGAGACAATAAATCCCACCTTAGCCCGCTCTGTGGGAAAACGCGCAGCCAGGAGCTCGAGGTGAATAGAGCACTGACACACGAATCCCCTACAAGATTTGCTATCTCCAGAAAATTTTTCTGGCAGCGGGAGGCGAGATAATGTCGGAACAGGGGTGGCAGTGGACAAGGTTGCTGCAGCCACACTAGCAGCCTGTACAGCAACTGCGGTAACATCCACAGCTGAGGTTGAGCTCTCGAGAGCTGCCAACCTACCCTCCAGCTGCTGGATTTACTGCAAGGATTGCTGAATGTCCGTCATTACTAGCCAGACCCTGGCGCTAGTGTAATGTTAGGGCTAGCGGAATGCACCAAATAATAAGATAGATTAAGGTGCGTTCGCAGCCCGGGGTCCACCGTACAGAGATGGAACCTGCTGCCAAGTAATGACGGACTATATGGTGGTACAATGTGAATACACACACGGTTAACTTCACCCTGTGTGAAGGAAGCAAACCCTGTTAAGTCACAGGGCTGCGGTACCGCAAACAAGAGCGCAAGCAAGGAGTCACCGAGCTCAGTCCCAAGACTTGGGATCCGAGTCCGTATAGACTACTGGCGCTCGACACCGCTAATGGGGTGTCAGCGTAACAAAATAATAATTAAAGATACACGAGAGTGCATGCGGTGCCGCACTGGCGGATGCCACTAACCAACCAGGCTTGGGTCAAGAAAACAACTTTCACTCACAACAAACACACATTTACAAATGTACACTAGCGCATGGCCGTGCGGTCATGCGCAGCTTATATAGTTGCAGCACGTTCAGGACCTTCCAATAAAGGACCAATGGGAACCACTGCAGCATCTGAGCATGTGACCCTTGATCTCCAATGGGAGATCACACCCTGGGCATGCTCAGAAGTGAAAAAGCAGGACTTAGATCCCAAAAGCATTTGCTCGCCGCTGCCCAGCACTAGCTTCAATGGCAGGAGCAGGCAAAGCAGCAGTAATCCTATGCACAGAGTGAGACTGAGCAAGACGCTGGGAACGACGTCTCCGCTCCACTGCGGCTGGAGAAGAATGGGAGACCGCAGCAGAGATGATTCGAGATTCCCCCTGTGCAGAGGCGGGAACTCGACACCTAACACACAGGTATATACTATATACAGGAGGAGATGACACACAGGTATATACTATATACAGGAGGAGATGACACACAGGTATATACTATATACAGGGGAGATGACACACATATATAATATATACAGGGGAGATGACACCCAGGTATACAGTATACTATATACAGGAGGAGATGACATACAGGTATATACTATGGACAGGAGGAGAAGACACACACATATACTATACATAGGTGAGATGACACACATGTATATACTATATACAGGAGGAGATGACACACTGGTATATACTATATACAGGGGAGATGACATACAGGTACATACTATATACAAGGGAGATGACACACAGGTATATACTATATACAGGAGGAGATGACACACAGGTATATACTATATACAGGAGGAGATGACATACAGGTACACAGTGTCCTCTCCCTTCTGTACCAGTCTGTCACTGTAAATTTGTTTACTGTAAACAATATCTATAACTCTATATGTAACCCCTTTCTCATGTACAGCACCATGGTGCTATATAAATAAATAATAATAAAATACTATATACAGGAGGAGATGACATATAGGTACATATATATACAGGAGGAGATGACACACAGGTATATACTATATACAGGAGCAGATGACACACAGGTATATACTATATCCAGGAGGAGATGACTTACAGGTATATACTATATACAGGAGGAGATGACACACGTATATACTATATACAGGAGGAGATGACATACAGGTATATACTATATAAAAGAGGACATGACACATAGGTATATAAAGGAGGAGATGACATACAGCAGGTATATACTATATACAGGGGAGATGACATACAGGTATATACTATATACAGGAGATGACATACAGGTATATACTATATATAGGAGGAGATGACATACAGGTATATAGTATATACAGAAGAGATGGCATACCGGTATATACTATATACAGGAAGAGATGACACATAGGTATATACAATATACAGGAGAAGATGACATACAGCAGATGTATAGTATTTACAGGGGAGATGACATACAGGTATATACTATATACAGGAGATGACATACAGGTGTATACTATATATAAGGGAGATGACAAACATGTATATACTGAGGGGAAAATGAGAGGTGTGAGGTGAAAATGAGTTGTGTGAGGTGAATATGAAAAGGTGTGAGGAAAAATATTGGAGTGATCGGAAAATGACAGATGTGAGGTCGAAATGACAAGTGTTAGGGGGGAATGAGAGGAGTTAGGGGGAAAATAAGAGGAGTGAGGGGGAAAATGAGAGGTGTAAGGGAGAAAATGAGAGATGTGAGGGGGAAAATAAGAGGCGTGATGGGAAAATAAGAGAAGTGAGGTGCTATAACTAACCACAGATATTTACTATGCCCAGGCAATGCCGGGCTCTTCAGCTAGTATTTTAATAAATTTCAAAAAAATTGATTAATCCTAAAGTTCTAGCGCAAATTATCTATGAATAAAGTGACTGTTAGGAGTCGAGTTTCCTCTGCTGCACAGGGGGAATCTCGATCCGTGTCTGCTGCGGTCTCCCATTCAGCATTGGCCGCAGTGGGGTCTGCTCAGCGGAGACGTCGCTCCCAGCGTCTCGCTGAGGCTGATTCATTGCATAGGGTCACTACTGCCTTTTCTGGCTTTCCTATGGTACCCTACACTGATCTGCGGCGAGCAGGCCTCTCTGGGACTAAGTCCTTATTTACACACACTGAGCATGCCCAGGGCAAGGTCTCCCATTGGAGGTAGAGGGTCACATGTTCAGGTACTGCAGCGCATCCCATTGGTCCTCCAGGAAGGTCCTGAAAGGGCAAAACTTTGGTAGCAGCTTCCTGTGCTGTAACTATATAAACTGCGCATGACTGCACGGCCATGCGCTAGTATCGTCTTTTGTCATATGCTTTGCGCCAATGTGGTCATGCATTTGTATGTGTTCAGCCCCTAGAATGCTGGCACCTCCGGTGAGGAGATTGTGTATAAGTGTGTTCAGGGACCCGGCTGAAATAAGCCCCTAGAATGCTGGCTCCTCCGGCGAGGAGATTGTGTATGCATGCATGACCACTCACTGCTCACATCTGGGTAGTTGGCCTGTGCCTCTGTGAATGTCTAACAGGGCACAGAACCTGCCTCTCGCGGTTACTCTGTGAAGCTAACAGAGTTGGTATATACCGCCATATAGAGCCGCCATTATTTAGCAGCAGGTACTTTCCTGCACGGTGGATCCCGGGTTGCGAACGCACCAATTCCATTTAATAAACAATATATTTGGTGCGTTCCGCCAACCCTAACAGTATACTAGCGCCAGGATCTGGCTAAGTAATGTCGGATGAACAGCGACTGCAGGGGTACATCCAGCTGCTGGAGGGCCGGTTGGCGTCTCTTGAGCGTGCAACCTCGGCGGTGGATGCTACCGCAATAGCTGTTCAGGCTGCTAGCGTGGCTGCAGCAGCTTTACCCACTGCCACCTCTGTTCCGACCCTATCTCACCTTCCTTTGCCTTAGAGATACTCTGGGGACAGTAAGTCCTGTAGGGGTTTCGTGAGCCAATGTGGTATACACCTCGAGCTCCTGGCTGCACGTTTCCCTACTGAGCGGGCAAAGGTGGGATTCATAATCTCCCTCTTGTCGGACAGAGCATTGGAGTGGGCTACGCCGCTGTGGGAGCGCAACGATCATGTGGTGCGGAGTGTTCCTCGGTTTCTGGACTCTCTGAAACAGGTCTTTTTAGGACCTCAAGTCACCCATGATACTGCGCTCCAACTGCTGGCTTTGACTCAGAGTTCAACCATGGTCAGCCATTTTGCTGTTCTCTTCCGGACATTAGCGTCTGATTTGGAATGGCCAGATAAAACCCTCATTCCCGTATTTTGGAGGGGGCTGGCTGACCATGTGAAGGACGCTTTGGCCACTAGGGAGATTCCCGCCACACTGGAGGAGCTCATAGCCATATCTACTCGCATAGACCTTCGTTTTCACGAGCGAAGGTTGGAGCGAGCCCAGTGTAGGCAGAGGTTTCGGCTGGCTCCCACCTTCGCCAAACCTTTGGAATCTCCAGTCCAGGCGTCCGAGTCACATGAGGCCTTAGAGGTGACACGAGCGGGATCCAAGTCTCAGTCCGCCCGTGCACATAAGGTCCGTCATGTTTGCCGGCAGTCAGGACATCTTGCCTCCAAGGGTCCTCAGCGGTGGGGGAAACGTCAGCGTCTAGTGGCAGTTGGAGGAGGTACACTAGACACGGCGACGTTTGCCTCAAAGTTGTCATTCAAGGGGACAATTACCATAGGCCCATCCACTCTTATGGTCGAGCTATGCGTGGATTCTGGGGCAGAGGGTAATTTTATGTCTTCCTCTTTTGCCCAGCGTCATGCAATACCCTTGGTGATGCTCGCCAAGCCTGTAACCGTTCGAGTGGTAAATGGGTCAACACTACCCTCACAGATTACCCACCAAACCATTCCTTTCACGCTTTCTGTGTCTCCATCACATCAGGAGATAATCTCCCTATTAGTCATTCCTGAGGGAATTGATGAGGTCCTGTTGGGGATACCATGGCTTCGCTACCATTCTCCTCATATTGAGTGGTCCTCTGGGAGAATTTTGGGATGGAGTAAATCCTGCGAGGGTAGATGTCAGAGGGAGTGCGTTCAGGTTGCTACTACACAGGTACCCGCAGATCTTTCCTCTCTCCCCAAGCACTATTGGCCCTATGCAGACGTGTTCTCCAAAAGAGCTGCGGAGACCCTTCCACCTCACCGCCCCTAAGACTGTCCTATTGACCTCTTGTCTGGTGCTGAGCCTCCCCGGGGTCGAGTCTATCCGTTATCTCTCCCGGAGACGGAGGCAATGTCTCAGTACATCCAAGAAAATCTGGCAAGAGGATTCATTAGGAAGTCAGTGTCACCGGCAGGGGCTGGGTTCTTCTTCGTACAGAAGAAGACTGGAGACTTACGTCCATGCATAGACTACAGGGGTCTTAACGCCATCACCGTTAAGAACAAGTACCCATTACCCCTGATATCTGAGCTGTTTGATAGGCTACGGGGAGCGAGGGTATTTACGAAGTTAGATCTGCGGGGTGCTTACAACCTGATTCGCATCCGTGAGGGGGATGAATGGAAGACGGCTTTTAACACCAGGGATGGGCACTATGAATATCTGGTGATGCCCTTTGGGCTCTGTAATGCTCCAGCCGTTTTCCAAAACTTTGTGAACGACATCTTCCAGGATATGCTCACCACCTCGGTCGTAGTCTATCTGGATGATATTCTCATCTTCTCTCCAGATATTGACTCCCATCGGAGAGATGTTCGCAAAGTCTTCGACCTCTTACGGGCAAACTCCGTCTACGCCAAGTTGGAGAAGTGTGTGTTTGAGCAGGAGTCCTTGCCTTTCCTTGGTTACATCATCTCTGCCCAGGGTTTGGCTATGGATCCTGCCAAGCTACAGGCTGTAATGGACTGGCAGGAACCCCATTCTCTTAAAGCGGTGCAGCGCTTTATGGGGTTCATTAATTACTATCGCCAGTTCATTCCACACTTCTCAACTTTGGTAGCTCCCTTGGTTGCCCTCACCAAAAAGGGAGCAAATCCCAAGTTGTGGTCAGAGGAGGTCTCCAAAGCCTTTCTCTTGATCAAGTCACACTTCGCTAGCGCTCCCATCCTACATCGCCCCGATGTTGATAAACCATTTATCTTGGAGGTGGATGCCTCATCCGTTGGTGCTGGAGCAGTCCTTTTCCAAAAGGATGCTCAAGGTCGGAAGCATCCTTGCTTCTTCTTCTCCAAGACCTTCACAGCAGCGGAGAGGAATTATTCCATCGGGGACAGGGAGTTGCTAGCCATGAAGTTGGCTTTTTCAGAGTGGAGACATCTCTTGGAGGGAGCTCGCTTTCCCTTCCAAGTCTTCACTGACCACAAGAACTTGGTATATCTACAAACTGCCCAGCGGCTAAATTCTCGCCAGGCTAGATGGTCCCTGTTCTTCTCCCGGTTCCATTTTACTCTCCATTTCCTCTCCGGGGAGAAGAACGTTCGTGCTGACGCTCTCTCCCGCTCCGCAGTGTCATCGGAGGAGGAGGAGCCTCGGCTTATTGTCCCTTCTGAGAGCCTGAGAACTGTAGCTCCGGTTTCGCTTGAGTCTGTGCCCCCGGGCAAGACTTTCATACCAGCTAACTTGCGACCGGAGGTTCTCTCTTGGGCTCACTCCTCCATAGTGGGTGGGCATTTTGGGACCAAGACGACATCTGAGCTTTTGGCGAGAACATACTGGTGGCCGCATATGGCCCGAGATGTCAGGGACTATATTCAGGCGTGCGTTTCTTGCGCCCAGAATCGGTCTCCTCGGCAACGGCCTGCTGGGTTGCTTTATCCTCTACCGGTGGCAGACAGGCCCTGGGAGATGGTCGGGATGGACTTTGTGGTGGACCTACCCAAGTCGCGTGGCTGCTCCATTTTTTGGGTTGTCACCGACCATTTCTCTAAGATGGTGCATTTGGTGCCGCTTCCTCGGTTACCCTCAGCATGGGTCTTGACGGTGATGTTCATTAAGCACGTTTTCCGATTGCATGGTATGCCTGATAAGATTGTCAGCGATCGGGGTCCCCAGTTCGCGTCTCGGTTTTGGAGAGAGCTCTGCCGTTTACTCAGCATAGAGTTAAACCTCTCCTCTGCATACCATCCCGAGACAAATGGGTTGGTGGAGAGAACCAACCAGACTCTGGTGACATATTTGCGACATTTCGTCTCTGCTAGGCAGGATGACTGGGCATCTTTGCTACCTTGGGCGGAATTTGCCTTGAACAATGCCGTAGCCGATTCCACTGGTCAAACTCCTTTTCTCCTTAATTTCGGCCAGCATCCGCGTGTCCCTGTGCCCATGCCCGTGTCATCCACCGATTCTAGGGTGGCAGACTGGGCGGTGGAGGCACGTGACATCTGGGACCGCACACAGGATGCCATCCGGGCCTCCAAGGAGAGAATGAGGGTTTCGGCTGATACACACCAGCACCCCGCTCCGGTTTTTGCTCCTGGCGACTTAGTGTGGCTCTCCGCCCGTAACATCAGGCTGCGAGTTGAGTCCACTAAGTTTGCTCCTCGCTACATTGGCCCGTTTAAGGTTCTAGAACAGGTCAACCCTGTGGTCTACCGTTTGGCTATTCCTCCACGCCTTGGTATCACCGATACTTTTCACGTTTCCCTCTTAAAGCCCGTTCATTTGTCCCGATTTTCTGAGTCATCTGCTGGGACATCGGGTTCATCCACGGATGAGTTTGAGGTGAATGCTATTGTGGGGTGCAAGGTGGTAATTGGCAAGAAATTTTATCTGGTGGACTGGAAGGGTCACGGCCCAGAGGATAGAACCTGGGAGCCTGTGGAGCACATTCGGGCTCTGCTGCTTATTGCAGCTTTTGAGCGTAGTGAGGCTCAAGGAGGGGGGCCCTAGGAGGGGGGGTAATGTTAGGAGTCGAGTTTCCTCTGCTGCACAGGGGGAATCTCGATCCGTGTCTGCTGCGGTCTCCCATTCAGCATCGGCCGCAGTGGGGTCTGCTCAGCGGAGACGTCGCTCCCAGCATCTCGCTGAGGCTGATTCGGTGCATAGGGTCACTACTGCCTTTTCTGGCTTTCCTATGGTACCCTGCACTGATCTGCGGCGAGCAGGCCTCTCTGGGACTAAGTCCTTATTTACACACACTGAGCATGCCCAGGGCAAGGTCTCCCATTGGAGGTCGAGGGTCACATGTTCGGTCAAATGTTCAGGTACTGCAGCGCATCCCATTGGTCCTCCAGGAAGGTCCTGAAAGGGCAAAACTTTGGTAGCAGCTTCCTGTGCTGTAACTATATAAACTGCGCATGACCGCACGGCCATGCGCTAGTATCGTCTTTTGTCATATGCTTTGCGCCAATGTGGTCATGCATTTGTATGTGTTCAGGGACCCGGCTGAAATAAGCCCCTAGAATGCTGGCACCTCCGGCGAGGAGATTGTGTATAAGTGTGTTCAGGGACCCGGCTGAAATAAGCCCCTAGAATGCTGGCTCCTCCGGCGAGGAGATTGTGTATGCATGCATGACCACTCACTGCTCACATCTGGGTAGTTGGCCTGTGCCTCTGTGAAAGTCTAACAGGGCACAGAACCTGCCTCTCGCGGTTACTCTGTGAAGCTAACAGAGTTGGTATATACCACCATATAGAGCCGCCATTATTTAGCAGCAGGTACTTTCCTGCACGGTGGATCCCGGGTTGCTAACGCACCAATTCCATTTAATAAACAATATATTTGGTGCGTTCCGCCAACCCTAACAGTGACATTTTACATTAGGGCAAACACAGCTTCTAAAAATAAACCCAGATTGAAAGCTCACTGTTAACTACACACTTGAACTGGAGACAAATGTGGGTGCCACACAGACTTGCTAGAGGTGTCACATACAGATGCTTCTCACAAAATTAAAATTTCATCAAAAACTTAATTTTTTTTCACTCTTTCAATACAAAAATTGAAACTCATATACTATGTAGAGTCATTACAAACAGTGATCAATTTCAAGTTTTTATTTCTGTTAATGTTGATGATTGTGGCTTTCAGCCAATGATAATCCACAAGTCATTATCTGAGTAAAGTAGAATACTTTATAACACCAGCTTGAAAAATGATTTTAAAATCTGATATGTTGGCCTACTAAAATGTATGTTCAGTAAATGCACTCAATACTTGGTTGGGGATCCTTTTGCATCAATTACTGCATCAATGCAACGTGGCATGCAGGCGATCAGTCGGTGGCACTGCTGAGGTGCTATGGAAGCCCAGGTTGCTTTGATAGCATCATTCAGCTCATCTGCATTGTTGGGTCTGGTATCTCTCTTCTTCCTCTTGACAATACCCCACAGATTCTCTATGGGGTTAATGTCAGGCGAGTTTGCTGGCCAATCAAGCACAGTGATACTGTTGTTTTTAAACCAGGTATTGGTACTTTTGGCAGTGTGAACATGTTCCGATTCCTGCTGGAAAAATGAAATTTCCACTTCCAAAAATCTTGTCAGCAGATGGAAGCATGACGTGTTCTCAAATTTCCTGCTAGACTGCTGCACTGACTTTGGTCTTGATAAAACACAGTGGACCTACACTAGCAAATGACATGGCTCCCCAAACCATCACTGTTTGTGGAAACGTCACGCTAGACCTCAAGCAGCTTGGTTTGTGTGCCTCTTCACTCTTCCTCCAGAATCAGGGACCTTGATTTCCAAATGAAATGCAAAATTTACTTTCATCTGAAAACGACAACTTGCACCACTAAGCAACAGTCCAGTTTTTTTTCTCCTTGGCCCAGGTAAGACACTACTGGTCATGAGTGGCTTGGTACAAGGAATGCAACACTTGTAGACCATGTCCTGGACATGTCTGTATGTGGTGGCTCCTGAAGCAATGACACAAGCAGCAGTCCACTACTTGTGTATCAGTCCACACAGCTTGTTGCTCTCAAACACTGCAGGTTAGTTGAACACTCGAACAATGAGATATGACCTCTTCCAACCTTCCCTCAAACCTGTGGATAATGCCCTGAAGGACAGCTGTGGGTACTAAAAGGGATATCTTTCCTTCTACAAACATATTCTAGAAAACAGCAGCCAAGACAATATGACTCCAGCCAGAGGAATGCTAATTTGATCCGTTGCGCATCACTGGACCCATGAAGATTTTTAGAGAAGCCAGATTGGATCAATTAGGTCATCTGGCCACATACGTCATTGAATGTCAACTTCCTAAACTTGCCGCTATCTCCTCTATGTGGATGACTAGCAAAAGTGCGGTGCGATTGGTGGGGGTAATTGAGCCTGGACGCCCCAAAATTTCATATGTTCTAACATCCGGCAAGCCAGTGGAAGAGTAAGACCCATTGTCATTTTCACCATCTTATGTACTTGATGGGACTGTACAATGTGTTATTGTCTGTTGGTGCCCAATAAAGTGTCATCCCATTGTGTTACCCTCATCCTGTGTTGTGTGAGTAGTTTTATGTCCACGAGTATGAGTGTTCAGTTGGATGAGCCCTGTTTCATGAGGTATTTCTAATGACAGCCAGGCCAGCGGATGAGAGCACTCACTGACCCTCATTACTCCACAGTAGGGTTGAGCAACTTTTCCTTTTTGGAGGTCGAGTCGGGTTTCGCGAAACCCGACTTTCTCAAAAGTCGAGTCGCATCACCGCAAATGAAGGTAACTACAGGTCATTGACCTAGTTTCCATTCATTCGCTGGGGTTTTACAAGCACGAGCACAGCTGCATTATAGCAGAGCTCCTGCCTGTAAAATATTTTTACCCCTTCAGATGGATTTACAGCGTGGGACATATCGACGGAAGGTATGAGATATTGTTGGTTTATTATTTTTAATTTGTTACAGGTCGAGGGTCTTCAGGTGGATTGAGAGTGCAATAAAATATTACAACAACCTGTGTGTTTATTTCATTAAAATACTTTGCAATATTGTGTGTGTTTTTTTAACCATTTCATGCTATTGGATTAATAATGGATAGGTGTCAAAATTGACGCCTCTCCATTATTAATCTGGCTTAATGTCACCTTACAATAGCAAGGTGACATTAACCCTTCATTACCCCATATCCCACCGCTACACGGGAGTGGGAAGAGAGTGGCCAAGTGCCAGAATAGGCGCATCTTCCAGATGTGCCTTTTCTGGGGTGGCTGGGGGCAGATGTTTTTAGCCAGGGGGGCAATAACCGTGTTTTAGGACTGGCGGAACGCACCAAGTAAAAGATGAAATAATATTGGTGCGTTCGCAGTCCGGGGTCCACCGTGCAGGTGAAAAACCTGCTGCTAGTAAATGGCAGCGCTATATGGTGGTGGAAGGGAACCCTGTAAAGCCACAGGTCCGCAATACCGCACTAATGAGTGCAAGCAAGGAGTCAGCGAACTCAATCCCAAGACTCAGGGTTGAAGTCCGTACGGACTACTTGCGCACCACACCGCAACTGGGTGTGTTAGGTATAGAAAAAGCACCGAATTGCGAACTGTGCCGTGCTGGCAGTCACCACTAAGTACCCGGACGTGGGTTAGGAAGCGCACTACTGGTGCGTGGCGCCGCACTGGCGGTCTCAGCAATAGATGCTGATTCGTGTGTAACACGTTGAGTGATTAGTCGGGCGCTAGGTAGCAGCCATACTCCTTACGCGAACAGTCATACAATAGGGTAGGGGTATTTAATGAACGACTTGCACTCACAACAAACACACGTATACAAATGTACACTAGCGCATGGCCGTGCGGTCATGTGAAGCTTATATAGCCGCAGTACGTTCAGGACCTTCCAAAAAAGGACCAATGGGCAGCTGCCACAGCAGTTAGCCCTTTCAGGACCCTCCAGGAGGACCAATGGGAACCACTGCAGCATCTGAGCATGTGACCTTTGATCTCCAATGAAAGATCTCACCCTGGGCATGCTCAGAAGGGAAAAAGCAGGACTTAGTCCCAAAAGCATCCGCTCGCTGCTGCCCAGCACTGGCTTTAATGGCAACAGCTGGAAAAGCAACAGCAAGCCCAAGCACAGAGTGAGACTGAGCCAGACGCAAGGACCGAAGTCTCCGCTGAGCAGGTTCCACTGCGGCAGGAGAAGAATGGGAGACCGCAGCAGAAATGGCCTGCGATTCCCCCTGTGCAGAAGCGGGATTTTGACCCCTAACATTACCCCCCCCCCTAGGGTCCCCCTCCCTGGACCTCGCTATGCTTGAAGGCAGCAATGAGCTGCGGAGCCCGAATGTGCTCAGCAGGCTCCCAAGACCTGTCCTCAGGACCACAGCCCTTCCAGTCTACCAGATAAAATTTTTTGCCACGTACCACCTTGTACCCCAGAATGGCATTCACCTCATAATCGCCCGTAGACGAACCCGATGTCCCAGCAGATGACTCGGAAAACCGGGACATGTATACCGGCTTCAAAAGGGACACATGAGAGGTGTCGGTGATACCTAGGCGAGGCGGAAGGGCTAAACGGTAGACCACAGGATTAACCTGTTTGAGGACCTTGAAAGGACCCAAGTAGCGAGGTGCAAACTTAGTGGACTCAATTCACAGCCTGATGTTACTGGCAGAGAGCCACACTAAGTCACCAGGAGCAAAGGTCGGAGCGGGGCGCCGATGTGCATCGGCGGAAGACCTCATTCTCTCCTTGGAAGCCCGAATGGCATCGTGAGTGTGATCCCAAATGTCCCGTGCCTCCACAGCCCAGTCTGCCACCCTGGAATCAATGGAAGACACGGGCATGGGCACAGGTACCCGCGGATGTTGACCATAGTTAAGGAGGAATGGAGTTTGTCCAGTGGAGTCGGCTACAGCGTTGTTCAGAGCAAACTCCGTCCACGATAGCAAAGATGCCCAGTCATCTTGCCTAGCAGAGACAAAATGTTGCAGATATGTGACCAAGGTCTGGTTGGCTCTCTCTACCAACCCATTTGTCTCGGGATGATAGGCAGAAGAGAGATTTAACTCAATACTGAGAAGATGACAAAGCTCTCTCCAGAACCGAGACGCAAACTGGGGACCCCGATCACTGACAATTTTGTCCGGCATACCGTGAAGGCGGAAGATATGTTTAATAAACAATGCTGCCAAGGCCCGTGCAGAAGGTAGCCGAGGAAGCGGCACCAAATGCACCATTTTAGAAAAATGGTCGGTGATCACCCAAATGACGGTACAGCCACGTGACTTGGGCAAACCCACCACAAAGTCCACCCCGACCATCTCCCAGGGCCTGTCTGCCACCGGCAGAGGATATAACAATCCAGCTGGCCGTTGTCGGAGAGACTTATTTTTGGCACAGGAGATGCATGCCCGAACATAGTCTTCAATGTCACGAACCATATGTGGCCACCAGTACATTCTCGCCAGCAACTCATATGTCCTCTTTGCCCCAAAGTGTCCACCCACTCTGGACGAATGAGCCCAAGAGAGAACCTCCGGTCGCAAATTTTTGGGAACAAAAGTCTTACCCGGAGGCACAGACTCTAGCGAAACCGGGGCTACGGTTCTCAGACTCTCTGAAGGGACAACAAGCCTCTTCCTCCTCCTCAGTTGACACAAGAGAGCGAGAGAGAGCGTCAGCACAAATGTTCTTCTCCCCGGCGAGATAATGGAGAGTGAAGTGGAACCAGGAGAAGAACAAGGACCATCTGGCCTGACGAGAATTCAGCCGCTGGGCTGTATGCAAATAGACCAAATTTTTGTGGTCCGTGAAGACTTGGAAGGGAAACCAAGCACCTTCCAAAAGAGGTCTCCACTCCGAAAAGGCCAGCTTCATTGCTATCAACTCCCTATCCCCGATAGAGTAATTTCTCTCCGCTGGTGTGAAGGTCTTTGAGAAAAAGAAGCATGGATGCTTCCGACCTTGAGCATCCTTTTGATAGAGGACTGCTCCAGCACCAACGGATGAGGCATCCACCTCTATAAGGAATGGCTTATCCACATCGGGACGATGTAAGATGGGAGCGCTAGCAAAATGAGACTTTATAGAAGTGAAGGCCTTGGAGACCTCTTCCGACCACAATTTGGGATTCGCTCCCTTCTTGGTGAGGGATACCAAGGGAGCTACCAAAGTTGAGAAGTGGGGAATGAACTGGCGATAGTAATTTATGAACCCCATAAAGCGCTGCACCGCTTTAAGAGAATGGGGATCTTGCAAGTCCATCACAGCCTGTAGTTTGGCAGGATCCATAGCCAATCCCTGGGCAGAGATGATATAGCCCAGGAAAGGTAAAGACTCCTGCTCAAACACACACTTCTCCAACTTTGCATAAAGGGAATTCGCCCGTAAGAGTTCGAAGACTCTGCCAACATCTCTCCGGTGGGAGTCAATATCTGGAGAGAAGATGAAAATATCATCCAGATAGACTACGACCGAGGTGGAAAGCATATCCCGGAAGATATCATTGACAAAGTCGTGAAAAACGGCTGGGGCATTACAGAGCCTGAAGGGCATCACCAGATACACATAGTGCCCATCCCTGGTATTAAAAGCCATTTTCCATTCGTCCCCCTCATGGATGCGAATCAGGTTGTAGACACCCTGCAGATCTAGTTTGGTGAATACCTTTGCTCCCCTTAGCCTGTCAAAGAGCTCTGAAATCAAGGGCAACGGGTACTTATTTTTAATGGTGATGGAATTAAGACGCCTGTAATCAATGCAAGGACGTAATTCCCGGTTCTTCTTCTGTACGAAGAGAATCCCGCCCCTGCAGGAGACACTGACTTCCTAATGAACCCTCTTGCCAAATTCTCCTGAATGTATTGAGACATAGCCTCCGTCTCAGGGAGAGAGAGGGGATATACCCTTCCCCGAGGAGGTTCCGCTCCAGGCAAGAGATCGATAGGACAGTTGTAGGGGCGATGAGGTGGTAGAGTCTCTGCAGCCTTTTTAGAGAATAAGTCTGCATAACCCCAGTAGCACTTGGGAAGAGAAGAAATGTCTGCGGGTATCTCGGTAGTAGAAACCTGTACACACTCACTCACACACCTGCCCATACAAGACTCAATCCCAACCAATATTATCACTGAGGACCACTCAATATGTGGGGAGTGGAAACGGAGCCAGGGTATTCCCAGTAAAATCTCATCCATTCCCTCGGGAAGTACAAGAAGGGAAATAATCTCCTGGTGGGAAGGAGACATGAACAACAAGAATGGAACAGTCTGCTGTGTGATTTGCTGTGGAAGTGTCGACCCATTCACAACTCTAACAGTTACAGGTTTGGCAAGCATAACAAGTGGTACAGCGTGGAGCAGAGCAAAAGCAGAGGACATGAAATTTCCCTCTGCTCCTGAATCCACACAAAGCTCGACTGTTAGAGTGGATGAGTCAAACAGGATTGTCCATTTAAAGGACAGTTTGGAGGAAAATGCCGCTGTGTCTAGTGAACCCCCCCCTATCGTTACTAGACGCGATCGTTTTCCCGACCACCGTGGACATTTATTGGTGTAATGTCCTAGTTGGTGACAATTCTTACAAACCATGGGTACTCGAGTGACCTGAGACTTAGGTCCTGCTCGAGAAACCTCCATGGCCTCATGGGAATCAGATGCCTGAACGGAAGATTCAAGAGGTCTGGCGAAGGTGGGAGTCAGTCTAAACCTCTGCCTATACTGGGTCCGCTCTAACCTCCGCTCGTGAAAATGGAGGTCGATGCAGGTAGATAGAGAAATAAGCTCCTCCAGTGTGGCGGGTATCTCCCTGGTGGCCAAGGCGTCCTTCATGTGGTCTACCAGTCCCTTCCAGAACACCGGAATTAGAACTTTATCCGACCACTCTAACTCTGAGGCTAGAGTCCGGAACAGGACAGCAAACTGGCTGACCACGGACGAGCCCTGAGTAATTGTCAATAACTGGAGCGCGGTATCGTGGGTAATACGGGGTCCCAAAAAGACCTGCTAAAGAGCATCCAGAAAGAGAGGAGCACTCTGTACCACACGATCATTACGCTCCCAAAGTGGCGTTGCCCACTCCAACACCCTGCCCGACAAGAGGGATAAAATAAATCCCACTTTCGCCCATTCCGTAGGGAAACGCACCGCCAGGAGCTCGAGGTGTATGGAGCACTGGCTTATGAATCCGCGATTGTTTATTGTCACCAGCAAACTTGTCAGGAAGAGGGAGATGGGATATAGTCGGAGCAGGGGTGACAGCGGACAAACTGGCTGCGGCTACACTTGCGGCCTGAACAGTGACAGCAGTGACATCCACAGCTGAGGATGAACGCTCTAGAGCCGCCAACCTTCCCTCCAGCTGCTGGATGTACCGCTGTAAACGCTGATTGTCCGCCATTTACTATCCAGACCCTGGCGCTAGTGTTCTGTTAGGACTGGCGGAACGAACCAAGTATAAGATGAAATATTATTGGTGCGTTCGCAGTCCGGGTCCACTGTGCAGGTGAAAAACCTGCTGCTAATAAATGGCAGCGCTATATGGCGGTGGAAGCGAACCCTGTAAAGCCACAGGTCCGCAATACCGCACTAATGAGTGCAAGCAAGGAGTCAGCGAACTCAGTCCCAAGACTCAGGGTTGAAGTCCGTACAGACTACTTGCGCACCACACCGCAACTGGGTGTGTTAGGTATAGTAAGAGCACCGAAGTGCAAACTGTGCCGTGCTGGCAGTCACCACTAAGTACCCGGACGTGGGTTAGGAAGCGCACTACTGGCGGTCTCAGCAATAGACGCTGATTCATGTGTAACACGTTGAGTGATTAGTCGGGCGCTAGGTAGCAGCCATACTCCTTACGCTAACAGTCATACAATAGGGTAGGGGTATTTAATGAACGACTTGCACTCACAACAAACACACGTATACAAATGTACACTAGCGCATGGCAGTGCGGTCATGCGAAGCCTATATAGCTGCAGTACGTTCAGGACCTTCCAATAAAGGACCAATGGGCAGCTGCCACAGCAGTTAGCCCTTTCAGGACCCTCCAGGAGGACCAATGGGAACCACTGCAGCATCTGAGCATGTGACCTTCGATCTCCAAAGGGAGATCTCACCCTGGGCATGCTCAGAAGGGAAAAAGCAGGACTTAGTCCCAAAAGCATCCGCTCGCTGCTGCCCAGCACTGGTTTTAATGGCAAAAGCTGGAAAAGCAACAGCAAGCCTAAGCACAGAGTGAGACTGAGCCAGACGCAAGGACCGACGTCTCCGCTGAGCAGGTTCCGCTGTGGCAGGAGAAGAATGGGAGACTGCAGCAGAAACGGCCCAAGATTCCCCCTGTGCAGAAGCGGGAACTCGACCCCTAACATCGTGGACCCTCTCTAGGCTATTAATATCTGCCCTCAGTTACTGGCTTTACCACTCTGGCGGAGAAAATTGCATGGGAGCCCACGCCAATTTTTTCTGTGATTTAACCCTTAAATTTAATAGCTACAGCCACCCCAGAAAAGGCACATCTGTAAGATGCGCCTATTCTGGCACTTGGCCACTCTCTTCCCACTCCCGTGTAGCTGTGGGATATGGGGTAATGAAGGGTTAATGTCACCTTGCTATTGTAAGGTGACATTAAGCCAGATTAATAATGGAGAGGCGTCAATTATGACACCTATCCATTATTAATCCAATTGTATGAAATGGTTAAAAAACACACACAATATTGCAAAGTATTTTAATGAAATAAACACACAGGTTGTTGTAATATTTTATTGCACTCTCAATCCACCTGAAGACCCTCGACCTGTAAAAAATTAAAAATAATAAACCAAAAATATCTCATACCTTCCGTCGATATGTCCCACGCTGTAAATCCATCTGAAGGGGTTAAAACATTTTACAGGCAGAAGATCTGCTATAATGCAGCTGTGCTCGTGCCTGTAAAACCCCGGGGAACGAAGGTAATGTAGGTCTATGACCTGTAGTTACCTTCATTCGCAGTGATGCGCCCTCTGCTGGATGTTCTCATATGAACTCGAGCCTGGGAACATTTCTGAATATTTTCCCACGCTCGAGGTCATATGAGGACATCCAGCAGAGGGTGCATCACCGCGAATGAAGGTAACTACAGGTCATTGACCTAGTTTCCATTTATTTGCTGGGATTTTACAGCCACGTGCACAGCTGCTTTGGCAGAGCTCCTGGGTGTAAAATTATTTAACCCCTTCAGATGGATTTACAGTGTGGGACGTGACAGATCATCGGAAGGTATGGGATATTGTTTTTTTTTTTATTTTTCCTTTGTTACAGAGCGAGGGTCTTCAGGTGGATTAAGAGACTAATAAAATATTACAACAACCTGTGTCTTTGTTTCATTAAAAGACTTTGTAATAATGTGTGTGTGTTTTTCAACCATTTCTATGGGAGACAAACTGAGAAAAAAAAATCCAGAAAATCACATTGTCTGTTTTTTTATAATTTTTTTTGCATATTATGGTGGAAAATAAGTATTTGGTCAGAAACAAACAAGCAAGATTTCTGTCTCTCACAGACCTGTAACTTCTTCTTTAAGAGTCTCCTCTTTCCTCCACTCATTACCTGTAGTAATGGCACCTGTTTAAACTTGTTATCAGTATAAAAAGACACCTGTGCACACCCTCAAACAGTCTGACTCCAAACTCCACTATGGTGAAGACCAAAGAGCTGTCAAAGGACACCAGAAACAAAATTGTAGCCCTGCACCAGGCTGGGAAGACTGAATCTGCAATAGCCAACCAGCTTGGAGTGAAGAAATCAACAGTGGGAGCAATAATTAGAAAATGGAAGACATACAAGACCACTGATAATCTCCCTCGATCTGGGGCTCCACGCAAAATCCCACCCCGTGGGGTCAGAATGATCACAAGAACGGTGAGCAAAAATCCCAGAACCACGCGGGGGGACCTAGTGAATGAACTGCAGAGAGCTGGGACCAATGTAACAAGGCCTACCATAAGTAACACACTACGCCACCATGGACTCAGATCCTGCAGTGCCAGACGTGTCCCACTGCTTAAGCCAGTACATGTCCGGGCCCGTCTGAAGTTTGCTAGAGAGCATTTGGATGATCCAGAGGAGTTTTGGGAGAATGTCCTATGGTCTGATGAAACCAAACTGGAACTGTTTGGTAGAAACACAACTTGTCGTGTTTGGAGGAAAAAGAATACTGAGTTGCATCCATCAAACACCATACCTACTGTAAAGCATGGTGGTGGAAACATCATGCTTTTGGGCTGTTTCTCTGCAAAGGGGCAAGGACGACTGATCCGGGTACGTGAAAGAATGAATGGGGCCATGTATCGTGAGATTTTGAGTGCAAACCTCCTTCCATCAGCAAGGGCATTGAAGATGAAACGTGGCTGGGTCTTTCAACATGACAATGATCCAAAGCACACCACCAGGGCAACGAAGGAGTGGCTTCGTAAGAAGCATTTCAAGGTCCTGGAGTGGCCTAGCCAGTCTCCAGATCTCAACCCTATAGAAAACCTTTGGAGGGAGTTGAAAGTCCGTGTTGCCAAGCGAAAAGCCAAAAACATCACTGCTCTAGAGGAGATCTGCATGGAGGAATGGGCCAACATACCAACAGTGTGTGGCAACCTTGTGAAGACTTACAGAAAACGTTTGACCTCTGTCATTGCCAACAAAGGATATATTACAAAGTATTGAGATGAAATTTTGTTTCTGACCAAATACTTATTTTCCACCATAATATGCAAAAAAAATGTTAAAAAAACAGACACTGTGATTTTCTGGATTTTTTTTTCTCAGTTTGTCTCCCATAGTTGAGGTCTACCTATGATGTAAATTACAGACGCCTCTCATCTTTTTAAGTGGTGGAACTTGCACTATTGCTGACTGACTAAATACTTTTTTGCCCCACTGTATATAAACGAAACCTGAGTTGGGAGCGAAGATCGCCGACCTCCGACCCGATCCCACAGTGGGATCGGGTCGGGTTTCACGAAACCCGACTTTGCCAAAAGTCGGTGACTTTTGAAATTGGCCGATACATTTCACTCAACCCTAGTTGTAACAGTTAGGACTAATTCAGACAATCCTATATTTGGACAATGTGCTTTGCTTGTGTTAAACAGATAGCACACTGACTTAATAATAATAAGTGGGCCAATACACATGACAAATTTTTCATATGACTAACAAAATAGCGTCCAAGTTAGTGTCTTTGTATGCACTTCAACATACAATATATTAAACTTTTTCAGAATTAGATTTTTACCCAAAAGAAAACAGAAAGATTCATAATGTCACAGGTTTACTGCGACTGAGATGAGCCAGATGACCGCAGGGTCTGATTTCTCCTACGCCTGCACTGATTAGAATTACTTCACCTTCATATTAAATGGTGCAGGTTTCTTTTAGCAGTGCAGGGATTAATCTAATTAGTTGAGAGCTCCTGGAAACTTTCATGTATTAAAGCTCAGGTGTTCACTGTTAGCCACTCCCATCTCCTACATAATCTCTGCTCTGGCTAGCACTCATTGCTTTTGCTGCATAGCTGGAGGTTGTTGGTGGTTGTTAATTGAGAAGGTGTTTGGTGGATTTATCTGTGACTGTTGCTAGGTTTTGGGTGTGTGTGCTAAATCCCCTTTTTCTCCTATTTTGGTTTAACCCCATCCTCCACTCCCCAGTGCATTCCTCTGTTATATGTATGTGTGAGTATACTTGTATGATTGGTATTTTTCATTACCGCTCTTTGTATTACCTTGTTATTCTGGTTGGTGTTTTATGGCACACTACTACTCCCCTCTTCCCTGGATAGGGAAGGGTACATACTGAGGGCAGATTCAGTAGCTAAGGCAAGGAACATGGCCACAGCGTCTTCACCATCAGAAGTAATCTGGGGAACACAGCGAGCTAGGGCATCCCTAGCATTAGGGACAGGGAATAAACCACTTGTCCTGGGACACACGAAAAAAGTTGTGACACATAATAAATTAACAAATTGCAATAATCTTTATTCAAACATATTTAAAAACTTAACCAAAAAATAAAAAACTAAGATGCCTCTTAGGCTGGTTTCACATTTGCGTTTTTTTTTTTTGCGTTTTTGCGCAAAAAAAGCAAAACAACGCATGCCTTTTTTCCCTATACTTAACATTAAAAACGCATGCGTTTTTTTGCATGCATTTTGATGCGTTTTTGCAATGCATGCATTTTTTCTCTGCATGCGTTGTGTTGCAGAAATGCAACATGTAGTAATTTTAGCAGCGTTTTTTTGCGCCAAAAAAACGCATGCATTGTTTTGCGGCAAAAAAAACCTATTGATGTCTATGTAAACACATGCGTTTTTAAGCACATGCGTTTGCATGCGTTTTTAAATGCATGCGTTTTTATAGAAAAACATAACTTAACTTAACCCTAACCCTAAGGGATCCTAACCCTAGGGGTTAGGGTTAGGATCCCTAGGGTTAGGGTTAGGGTTAGGGTTAGGATCCCTAGGGTTAGGGTTAGGGTCCCTAGGGTTAGGGTTAGGACCCCTAGGGTTAGGGTTAGGGTTAGAGTTTGTGTTTTAGGGCTAGGGTTAGGGTTAGAGTTTGTGTTTTAGGGTTAGGGTTAGAGTTTGTGTTACAGTTTGTGTTAGAGTTTGTGTTAGAGTTTGTGTTAGAGTTTGTGTTATGGTTAGATTTTGTGTTACAGTTTGTGTTAGGGTTAGGGTTAGAGTTTGTGTTACAGTTTGTGTTAGAGTTTGTGTTAGGGTTAGAGTTTGGGTTAGGGTTAGGGCTAGAGTTTGTGTTTTAGGGTTAGGGTTAGAGTTTGTGTTAGGGTTAGGGTTAGAGTTTGTGTTAGAGTTTGTGTTAGAGTTTGTCTTATGGTTAGGGTTAGAGTTTGTGTTACAGTTTGTGTTAGAGTTTGTATTATGGTTAGGGTTAGAGTTTGTGTTACAGTTTGTGTTAGAGTTTGTGTTAGGGTTAGGGTTAGAGTTAGGGTTAGGGTTAGAGTTTGTGTTTTAGGGTTAGGGTTAGGGTTAGAGTTTGTGTTAGGGTTAGAGTTTGTGTTAGAGTTTGTGTTAGAGTTTGTTTTAGGGTTAGGGTTAGAGTTTGTGTTACAGTTTGTGTTAGAGTTTGCATTAGGGTTAGGGTTTGGGTTAGGGTTAGAGTTTGTGTTTTAGGGTTAGGGTTAGAGTTTGTGTTTTAGGGTTAGGGTTAGGGTTAGAGTTTGTGCTTTAGGGTTAGGGTTAAGTTAGGATCCCCAGGGTTACTAGGGATCCTAACCCTAACCCTAGGTATTTCTGTTTATAGTGCGTTTTCTAGTTAATTTTGATGATTGGCAGCTGTTACACACTTCTCATCATGCGTTTCAAAAACGCAAACGCAGGAAAAAACGTATGTAAACGCGTCAAAACGCCGCGTTTGTGTTAAAACATGCAAAAACGCATGCGCCTAAAAAACGCAGTGTTTAAACGCGTTTTTCCACCAAATGCGTTTGCGTTTAAAACGCTGCATTTTTAAACGCAAATGTGAAACCAGCCTAAGAGACATGTTAAGCTAACTGACTTAATAAGTGGCATTAAAGAAATTCCAGACTCACAATTAAAATATCAATACACTAACATTTTTGTTGAAGCACAGTGGCTATAGTACAAAATTATATATTGAAGTAGCAATATTTTTGTGAAGATATAACAGATGACAATGCAAATTGGTTTTAGTGCATAAAGATAATATATACCTATTTACAGAAGGCTCAAAAAAACTAACGTGAACACAGCAATAATAATAATTCTTCTTACATATGTTTGGAAACAATGAAAATGAAAAAGGTGCAATAAATATGCCATTTGCAACCTGTGTTCACAATACAATACTTAGATTACCTATTAGCAGGATGAAGCATAATGGTATCTGATGTACCCAGAGGGCAAAAACATATTGCACAGCCCAAGCAAAAATAATGATTCAGCCTAAAGCTATTGATATATACCAATCGTTAACATACACCAATTCTCCACGGATAGGGAGACAGAGATAAAAATGGTAATAAGTAGGGCGAATGGACTGACAAAAGGCATAGAATCAATAAATACAATTAAAAAAAATTACCTGTAAAGATATCACACAGGACCAGGAAAAGTATCAGTTGCTATGTCTCCTCACCCTTAGACACACATTTCACCTTGCTTCTTCTGGAAGTGTGTCAAAGCGAGGGGCTGTTGCCTTGGTATATTAAGTGTCATGCTGCATGACACATCGGCTGACCCTCAGGCCGGCGTCACACTACCGTGTTTTACGGACGTAAGAGAGGTGCTGAAAATACGGATTGCATATGGTACAATGCTTCTCTATGCCCCAGCTCCTATCAGCCATATTTTACTGATCCGTATTATACGGTCTTCTACGGCCGTAGAAAATCGCAGCATGCTGCGTTTGTCACCGTATTGCGCAAAAAATACGCCAATGAAAGTCTATGGGGGCAAGAAAAATACGGATTACACACAGACCAGCAGTGTGACTTGCGAGAAATACGCCAGACATCTCCAGACATCGCCAGGTGCAAGGAATTGTGGCAAACACTCAATCAGGAAGCTCATACATGCTAATTAAGTCAAAAAGCCACACATACATCCCGGAAGTCTGGTGCTCTCCTCCACGGAGTTGCAAGCAGCATGGCCAGCATCATAAATGTTGAAATGCTCCTCATCCTGGTCCAGGAAAGGCCAGAAATCTGGGACCAGAGGGATCCTAATAATTCCAACCGGGCCAGGAAAGAGGCAGCCTGGAGGACCATATGTGGGATCTTATTCCCAGATTATGCCCAACGGCCAAGTGAGGAGCAGACAAGACTTTGTAAGTACAGTAATGTATTGACTTTATGTAACCTTCAAAAATGCTTATCCTACATGATGCGATGTTTTTGTTTTTGATTTTTAGTATGATATTTTTTTTAGTGCAAAAGCAAATAGCATTAACATGATCAAGTGTTTACATACATAGCTAATATTGTTGTTGCGTTGTGTAGTATTTTTGATAACACAAAACTCGTACACATGGGTGTGGACCATGTCCTTCTCTTGTTATTAAATTTTTTTACAACGTTATGTAAATCATTTCTGAAGGATTTTTAGTCTCCTCGTTCAAATATGATCGAATGTAAGTCCGCAAGGACATGGTCCTCTCCCCTCTGTACCAGTCTGTCACTGTAAACTTGTTTACTGTAAAGGATATATATATATAACCCTGTATGTAAACCCTTTATCATGTACAGCACCATGGAATTAATGGTGCTATATAAATAAGCAATAATAATAATGATATATCAATGCCAACTGTATTAAGCAATGTGCATAATGAGTGTAAACAATATTTTTCACCATGTCATTGCAGTGGATGATGTTATGAGAAGATGGCGCAGCATAAGGGACCAGTACCGGCGGGAACATCAGATGCGTGCACAAAGTGGCTCAGCAGCACCACCAAAGAAAAAGAAATACATTTATTATGACCAGATTTCATTTTTTTGGATGCAAGTATGGATCTAATGCAGTAAGTCAGAACGACAGTACACATTTAGTTTTATAATTAGGCTTATTAATGTCAGTTTTTCAGGTTATTCAATGGCGCATTAGATGTAAGTAGGGATCAACCTTTTCCCAAACAAATTTTAAACTGAAACAAAAAAAAATGGGCCTGGAAGAGAGAGGACCCTGCCCGCAAAGCCTCACAACCTCCAACAAGGGATGGGTTATCATACATTAGGCCAGGTTAGAGCTGTTCATGCATTGTTTTGGTGGATCTGTGGTTAATGCTGGTTATCTGATTGTTATAAGAGGTGGGTCTGCTGACTCTTTCTGTAGATTTCAATGGTAGGTGCCAGTATGATGTGTTGTGGTATTGGTTTACACAGTAGGGGTGATACACTAGATGAATCTTGTATCCCATTGTTGGAAGAGGAGATTTCAGGGGAGTATAGAATGAGATCTTGTGAGTTTCGGAGGTTGTGTGTAGATTTTATTTAGATGAGGTCACAGATGTGTCCTAAAATAATGTTTGTAAATTAGTCAAATCTTAATGTTTTTTGTCAATCTTGATTGTTTACTAACAGAACACAGTCCAACCTCACAGAGAGGAGACCACCGGGTCTGAATCCGAAGCTGTCATCGATCCTGTGGGTCTTGAAGAAGATGTTGCAGGACCATCTTTGCAATCTTCGACCTCCATCATTCCGGGAACATCAGCTTCTGCATCACAAGGCAGAGCACCCAGTGTAGAAGATGATGCCCTCCTCCATCATCAGCACCACATGATCCTGGAATCCAGGATGACCAAGCACAGAGCAGCAGTCCGACTGGCCCACAGGTGTCCTCCCCACAGCCAGTTGTCCCTTTATTACAGAGAGGGCGTCGAAGGAGAGAGGTGCAAGCTACAAGCAGGGATGTGGACGCTGGCGTCCTCAATTATTTGGCCAGGGCAGCCACGGATGATGGAGAGGAGGCATTTGCGCGCAGCCTTGCCCGTTACATTCGTCCCCTTCCCCGTGAGGTGAGGCTACGTGTGACAGGGTGCTTTCAAATCCTGATTGATCTATGCACCCTTCCAAATAACCCCTATGAGGTTTTTGAATTTCTAGAGAGAAGGCAGCTTTCACAAAATAATCTCTTGCGCCTTCAATTTCCTCAACAGGTGCAGAATCAATCAGGATTTGAAGCACCTACTCCACGTATGCCTACACCTCAACCCCTCCCACCCCAAAATGTGCAAATGCCAGCACTGCACTAAATGGCAGCCTACAACCCCCATTCCCAATATGGCCACTTTTCCAGACCCAGTGATGTACGCTGGTCCCAACCTAGGTTTGGACAACATGGCCATTTTGGGGTGGGGTATGACTACAGGCAATATATCCATCAGCAGGATGGGCAGAGGAAATTAAATTCTGGCCAACAATCAAATGACCAATGTGGGCAAGGCATGTATTCGGCTCTGCAAGCCACATCATCGTCACAGGGTGAAGGCCAATTGGTCCAACAAAGGTCCCCTGAACACGACCCTGAGCTGCCGCCATCTACCCCGCCAACTTACAGGGATCTTTAATGGTAGTGTATGTACACTTTGTTATGTGTTGCTTTTCTACCAAAAACACAAAAAGAAAAAAAAAAATTGGCAAGTTTGCAAAAAGCAAAATATTTCAGTTAGTAAAAATCAGTTCAAATACCCAATTGATGTTTGTGGACTCATTTAAACATCACACACATATGGTCTGTTCATAATCATCTGTTAAGTAAGGAAATACAACACACACAGTACTGTTTCAATGGCATCTAAAATTATATTTTGCTAAGATATTAATAAAAAAACAACATCACAACTGAGACACTGCATAATCTTGCCAGGGAGTAGCACCCTGAGGAGAGACAAAATAATTTGTGAAAACATCCCTAACTTTTAGTCCAGAAAGGGAACGGTGCAGAGGAGGGCCATGTGGTGTAGGCCTAATCACATTGCTCAACATGTCTTCACCAATATGATCTGAGGAGCAATCATGTATGCGGGTGTATTTGTGCAAAATTACACAGGCTTTGATTACTTCATTCACAGAAGTTTCACCGAGCTGAATGGCAGACTGGAGAACACGCCATTTGGCCACAAGAATACCAAAGGCACACTCCACCAGTCTCCACGCCCTAGAAAGCCGCAAATTAAATATCCTCTGCCGGTGGTCGAGGTTGCGGCAAGGATAAGGCCTCATGATGTGTCTGGTCAGTTGGAAGGCCTCATCTCCAACAAAAACAAAAGGCACTGCTTCCGCAGTGGAGCCTGGCAGTTGTTGTGGTGGTGGGAGATCTAACTGGTTGTCATGTAGCCGCCGATCCATAATGGACGAATTGAAGACCCTACAGTCTCCAGTTCGGCCATAGGCCCCAATGTCTACAATTATAAACCTGTAGTTACTGTCAACTACAGCTAACAGAACTACAGAGAAAAACTGCTTATAGTTGTAGAATTAGGAGCCAGAGTTCGGCGGCTTACGTACCCTGATATGTTTCCCATCCACGGCTCCAATGCAGTTAGGGAAGTCACAATTTTCCAGGTAACCATGGGCTATTTTGAGCCAATCAGCCTGCTTTGGCTCAGGCATCACAAGGTCCTTCAGTTTGTCCCATATTTGCCTACAGTTTGACCGCACAATGCCTGAAATTGTTGAGCGGCCAATCAAAAACTCCAGGTGAAGTCCCACATACGACAATCCAGTTGTCAGGAAGCTGAAAGTGACAAGAAAAATTATTAGCTATGTTAAAACAATTCCAAAAAAAGAGGACTAAGCCCAAATTTTGTTTCTTTCGTGTAAAACATGATTAACGCTGGCAAATTAAAAATGTACTTAGGGTACTTCACTACAATATTTCCAACACTTTTTTATATCTGTTTATAATAATAATAATCTTTATTTTTATATAGCGCTAACATATTCCGCAGCGCTTTACAGGTTGCACACATTATCGTTGCTGTCCCCGTTGGGGCTCACAATCTAATGTCCCTATCAGTATGTCTTTGTAATGTGGGAGGAAACCGGAGTACCCGGAGGAAACCCACGCAAACACGGAGAGAACATACAAACTCTTTGCAGATGTTGTCCTTAGTGGGGCTTGGACCCAGGACTCCAGCGCTGCAAGGCTGCTGTGCTATCCACTGCGCCACCGTGCTTGTGCCCTAATGTACACATATACATGAAAATACATGCTAGAAACAAACACATAACCAAAAATATCATCAACATACAGTATGTGAGGATGTTGAATACATACCGTAAGGTAAGGAGAAGCCGCTCCTCTGCAGATATTGCTTTGCGCATCATGGTGTCCTGATATGTGATACCTGGACGTAACATCTCCAACAATCAATCAAATGTTGGTAGAGTCATTCGACAGTACAGATAGAATTTCTCCGGATGTTCTTGCAGAGCTGTATAGAGCCTCTGAAAATGACCTTTAGTGACGCGTTTAGTCAGAAGAGGATGCACCCACATTTTTCTCCTCCTTTGCGGAACTAAAATCACAGGATAGGGCTGGCCAAACCGACGTGACAAGAGCCAGTTAAACAAAACCCGCTGCGTTGGGGTGAAGTGCAGGTGGTCAGACATGGTGCAATCATTACCACAACACTCCAACAGATGCAAAGCCAAAAAATGGCCATATGGGAGTGAGCCACCTGTTGGAGAGGCCTTAAATAGGATTGATGATGGTGATTTAAATCAATTTCAGCCTCAAAAACCGTTAAATGTCCATTTTGTCAGGTTGAGTGAAAAATACGCATTATGGTGGGCATACAGATTACATACCCAACATTACATGCACAGAATACGCGACCACACCTTGCCTACGGATTACATACGGATCACCATTTTTTGAATTTTGTGGTGTATTATGGCCGTAAAATACGGACTGTATTTTTATACGCTGAGTGTGACACCGGCCTCACTCTGATAAGGAACTTCCCGGATATACATTATGACACTCAAGCATGGAATGCACATGTGCGCTATAATTCGATATGTTGAGGAGTAATTTCCGGATTTAAAGTGCCAGTGTTGTGGAGAAACACCTGTTCATTCTCTTGAGTGGAAATTATCAATGTGTCTTTATATACAAAGCTAGTATATTTGTAGTATAGTATAGATGTCATTGGATTACTATTTTATGACTCTGATCTATATGAACAGAGTATCTTGGCATAAAATGAACAATCTACTATATAATTGTCTAAGGGTCACTTCCATCTGTCTGTCTGTCCTTCTGTCACTGTTATTCATTCGCTGATTGGTCTCGCCAGCTGCCTGTTATGGCTGCCGCGACCAATCAGCGACGGCACAGTCCGGAAGAAAATGGCCGCTCCTTAATCCCCGCAGTTAGTGCCTGTCACCCGCATACTCCCCTCCGGTCACCGCTAACACAGGGTTAATGCCGGTGGTAATGGACCTCGTTATGCCGCGGGTAACGCACTCTGTTACCGCCGCTATTAACCCTGTGTGTCCCCAACCTTTTACTATTGATGCTGCCTATCAATAGTAAAAAAGTAATGTTAAAATAATAAAAAAAACAAAAAACCTGCTATACTCACTGTCCATTGTACGCTGAGCCACTCACGCCGGCCGCCATCTTCCGCTGCAGTTTCTGGTGGCAAAGATGGTATGGCAGAAGGACGTTCCATGACATCATGATCATGTGACCGCGATGTCATCACAGGCCCTGCGTGCCTGCGCGACAAGGACCTGCCATGATGTCACGGTCATGTGACCGCGATGTCATCACAGGCCCTGCGCGCCTGTGCTAGAAAGACCTGCCATGACGTCACGGTCATGTGACCGCGACGTCCTGCCCTGGGACCACAAGCTGCCGTGGACTACAACGGGCCTTCGGAAAGGTGAGTATATGTTTTTTTTATTTTTTCACCTGTGACAAACCTGGCTGAACAATATACTATGTAGCTGGGCAATATACTACGTGACTGGCCAATATACTACGTGGCTCTGTGCTGTATACTACTTTGCTGTGCAATACACTACGTGGCTCTGTGCTGTATACTACGTAACTGGGCAATATACTACGTAACTGGCCAAAATACTACGTAACTGGCCAATATACTATGTGGCTGAGCAATATACTACGTAACTGGGCAATATACTACGTGGCTAGGCAATATACTGCGTCACTGGGCAATATACTACGTGGCTGCGCAATATACTACATAACTGGGCAATATACTACGTGGCTGGGCAATATACTATGTGGCTCTGTGCTGTATACTACTTCGCTGTGCAATATACTACATGGCTCTGTGCTGTATACTACATCACTCGGCAATATACTACGTAACTGGGCAATATACTACGTGGCTGGGCAATATACTATGTGGCTCTGTGCTGTATACTACTTCGCTGTGCAATATACTACATGGCTCTGTGCTGTATACTACATCACTCCGCAATATACTACGTAACTGGGCAATATACTACGTAACTGGGCAATATACTACGTAACTGGCCAAAATACTACGCAACTGGCCAATATACTACGTGCCTGGGTAATATACTACGTAACTGGGCAATATACTACGTGGCTGCGCAATATACTACGTAACTGGGCAATATACTATGTGGCAAGGCAATATACTACGTCATTGGGCAATATACTACGTGGCTGGGCAATATACTACGTAGCTGGGCAATATACTACGTGGCTGCGCAATATACTACATAACTGGGCAATATACTATGCCACTGGGCAATATTCTACGTATCTGGCCAATATACTACGTGGCTGCGCAATATACTACGTGGCTGGGCAATATACTATGTCACTAGGCAATATCCTACGTAACTGGGCAATATACTATGTGGCTGGGCAATATACTACCTGACTGGTCAATATACTACGTGACTGGCCAATATACTATGTGGCTGCGCAATATACTATGTGGCTGAGCAATATACTACGTGGATGGGCAATGTACTACGTAGCTGTGCAATATACTACGTAACTGGTCAATATACTACGTGGCTGGGCAATATACTACGTGGCTGGGCAATATACTACGTGGCTGGGTAATATACTACGTGGGCTGTGCAATATACTACGTGACTGGACAATATACTACGTGGCTGGGCAATATACTACGTGGCTGGCCAATATACTACGTCACTAGGCAATATACTACGTGGCTGGCCAATATACTACGTCACTAGGCAATATACTATGTGGCTGTGCAATATACTACGTGGCTCGGCAATATACTACGTGGCTGGGCAATATACTACGTGACTGGACAATATACTACGTGGCTGGGCAATATACTACGTGGCTGGCCAATATACTACCTGACTGGTCAATATACTACGTGACTGGGCAATATACTACGTGGCTGGGCAATATACTACGTGGCTGGCCAATATACTACGTCACTAGGCAATATACTACGTGGCTGGCCAATATACTACGTCACTAGGCAATATACTATGTGGCTGTGCAATATACTACGTGGCTTGGCAATATACTACGTGGCTGGGCAATATACTACGTGACTGGGCAATATACTACGTGGCTGGCCAATATACTACGTCACTAGGCAATATACTACGTGGCTGGCCAATATACTACGTCACTAGGCAATATACTACGTGGCTGGCCAATATACTACGTCACTAGGCAATATACTATGTGGCTGTGCAATATACTACGTGGCTCGGCAATATACTACGTGGCTGGGCAATATACTACGTGACTGGACAATATACTACGTGGCTGGGCAATATACTACGTGGCTGGCCAATATACTACCTGACTGGTCAATATACTACGTGACTGGGCAATATACTACGTGGCTGGGCAATATACTACGTGGCTGGCCAATATACTATGTCACTAGGCAATATACTACGTGGCTGGCCAATATACTACGTCACTAGGCAATATACTATGTGGCTGTGCAATATACTACGTGGCTTGGCAATATACTACGTGGCTGGGCAATATACTACGTGACTGGACAATATACTACGTGGCTGGGCAATATACTACGTGGCTGGCCAATATACTACGTCACTAGGCAATATACTACGTGGCTGGCCAATATACTACGTCACTAGGCAATATACTACGTGGCTGTGCAATATACTACGTGGCTCGGCAATATACTACGTGGCTGGGCAATATACTACGTGGGTTGTGCAATATACTACGTGGACATGCATATTCTAGAATACCCGATGCGTTAGAATCGGGCCACCATCTAGTTTTATATATAGTCTGAGTGAAAAAATATCACATGTAGTAGTCTGGTCTGACATACAGACCAGACTAGCGCATGTCTCCAGACTCCCCCTATATAGTAACTATGAGTAACTGCCTCAGCAAGCACTCTCCTCTACTTTCCATTTTTCCCTCCCCTGCTGATAGACATGAGAGCAAACTAAAAAAAATTCCCATTCTTTCAATGTGCATATAGCATGGACAGCACAGAGTACCCTTACATCGACTACATGTGGTCATGTGAGAGTCCATTCACGCTGGCTGTTAATACAGGGAACTTGTAACTGTGTACACATTGCATAGTGTTACGATTTAGCAGTCTGCAGTCACAGAAAGTGACTGCTGGCTTTTCCATTCATCCCTTTAAATAAAAAGAAACTTCTATGATAAATTAATATGCAAATCAAATGTATTTTCCTTATGAAACCCTAAATAAAACAAGTCGTGTTTTTTTAATGATATACAAGTAAGTTAAACCAATTAATTTTTAATCGAACATTAAAAGAGAGAGCAGAAGAAGGAAACTGGGAATGAAAAAAGTATCTTACATATATAGTTTAATAGAGCAACTTTCTCTTTTCTCATATAGGTGGAGTTAACCACTGTATTCCCAACTGAATTACAACAATGTTCTAAGCCATCCAACATAGCTATTCACCAGCCCTTTCTTTGAATTATTTTGTACAGGAGCTAATTAAACCAAATAATGCATTATATGAGATCTGTCTGACATTCCTAATATTGCTGCTCAAATTTTTCATTTTCATGTAGGAACATATGAAAATAAAATAATTATAAACAAAGAAAAGATAAATCAAATGTCCTTGATTATAGTAGTCCCTAGTGCTTTTTGGCATTCAGGAAGCTTTGCATTATTCATCAAAAAGCAAACTATCTTAGGGGAACTGCTTACATAATATCACTTTGAATTATTTCTGTATTGGTTTAGTTAAACATTGATGTTGCAGTGTCCACAATTCATTCCTTTTATATTGTCTTTTTTTTTCTTTTCTTTAGCTGCACACTGGTTTTAGCTTAATGTCGTAAATACCTCAGAACTTATTTTTCACATTAGAATTTTTCAAAGCTTGACATGTAGCAATATTACAAAATAATGGTACTATTTACGCCATTTACTATTTTTGACTAAGCAAGTTTAAATGTACTTAATAAACATAGCCACATAACAGACTTTTTATAACATTTCAATGGTGTATATATATATATATATATATATATATATATACATACGGCTGGTATAGTGTAATGGTTAAGTGCGCAGCCTACGACATGGGAGACTGGGGTTCACAGCTCAGCTGTGGAAAAAAAATGAATAAATAAATAAATACGTTATATACCAAGGCTCCTAACACTATAATACCTACCTTAGGTGACTGTTATAGCATAGTGGTTAAAATACGCAACCACCAATGTGGAAGATGGGTTCATCCCAGCTCTATCCTGTTGGAAATACTATACCAGTAGTGGTCCTTGGGCAAGGCTACTAATACTACTACCTCAATAACTTGAGAGTGTCACGAACAAAGAGAGTCATGCTGGCACAGATGTGGCCCGGTTTAACAAGATCCATGTCAGATGTCGAGAGACCGAGACAATCTGATGATAAATGGGCTACTGGAACAAACCATACATTGACAAGGCAAGGGAAACTGGATTAAATGCTACTACAACAGCAGACCAAATGAGAGAGGACATATGAAGCGTTTGAGGAAACACTGTATAGATAAAAGACTTGCATATCCACTGACTGAGAAACAACTAGTCACCCAATGGTTCAATGTCACTGCAGATCCACCCCAAAAAGAAGACCTGGAAGAGCAACATGTTCAACCCCCTGAAAATCCTGATCCAATCCTGCAACTAGAGAGCACTGCAGCTGAAACAGAAGATCTAAACTAAATACCATCAATACCAGAGATCGACTGCCACGGCTCATCAAAGAAGCACTACCAGACAGTATGCTAGAAGATGCCAAAAGAGCACTTGCACCGTCCACCATAACTCAAACTAATAAACTGATCTATGCTACTGCCTCAGCAATTAAGGAAATGCTTGGCTATACAATCAGCAAGAACAACAGAAGACTGGAGACAAAGATCAAGGTGATATGAAGGGAAGTCAGCCAACTAGCAGAAATACAGAAGGGTGTAAAGATCAAGAATAAGACCTAGCTGGACAAGTACAAAGGCCTGACCCCAACTGAAGCCCTAGAGACAGCAAAACAAAGACTCACAACACTCACTGCAAGACTAGGAAGACATACTACAGAAGCTGAGGCCAAGATGATAAATGCCCTGTTCTCCAAAGAACCATCCAAGGTGTACACCCAACTACAGAGTAATAGCACAAAGGCAGCAACTCCACCAATAGCAGAGACTGAACAATACTGGAGGAGCATATGGTAGAAGAAAAAAACACACAACACCAGTGCAATGTGGCTACAAGATCTCAGAATGAAACATAGCAACCACCCAGAGCAAGAACCAGTCACTATTACAGAAGCAGACATCCAACGTGTCAAGAACATGAAGAGCTTGACAGCACCTGGCCCAGACATTATCCACGCCTACTGTCTAAACAAACTGACACCAGTACATGAGCGCATGGCAAAGCAGATGAAGAAGAAGAGAAGCAGCATCAAGCTATGAAATGGGGACCTCCACTTGTATAATAAAGATATAATTTATTAGTCAACCAACAAACCACATAAACACCAACAATAAAAACATTTAAAACCTCAACTCAAGTGAGTCCTGGGTACCAAAAAAGGAACCACTACCCCTGGACATGGTGAATAAGAAAAATATACTAGAATATACAGATGATAAGCACACTGTGCAAGATACAATATACAATTTATATGGTAATGGATACAATTTAATACACAAATATGTATAACCTGTAAATAGGTCTCAAACACTTATAACAGCATGGCACAGCTCGCCTAGAATATAATGTCAATATGGTAAAGTTGTCATTATATGGATACAGACATACATTTGTTGTAACAAAAATAAGCACACAATATCTCCCAATAATGGATAGATAAATGATGGAACCGGTGCTGAATAGTTATTACCATGTACACATATCCATACCCATCAGCGCACCATGGGCTGGTCAGACTGGTGACATAGTCAAATACCATAAGTTGCATAGATGTAATAAGCAAACCCCAGCATATATACCAAACCCTATAGAGTTGTATAGCTAATAGGTGCGCACATATAGCAGGTGAAAATCACGAGACTGTGTCAGGCTAAACACATGTAACCATATAGAGGGAACATGACCATAACCACCTATCACCAGAGGTCCAGGGGGCAGGAGGCCCAACGCGTGTCGCCACCTAGCGTGGCTTCGTCAGGAGCAAGTGCCTGTATGGACGGTTAACAACTAATATATACAGATCCAGTGTGTACCTTATCACCGGAAAACTCCAGACAGCTGGAGAAAGAGACGGCATAGAGACATCATGCACCCTACTGGCGTCCCGGAAACCGGACGTGACGCTCCTAAGCAGGCTGAAATGCGAGTACCAATATGGCCATGCGTGTGATTACTGCGCATGCGCCAAACACATCTATAGCAGGCCAAACTGCGAGTACCAATTTTTCCCATATATATATCCACCAGTTTGACTATGCGGACCTCATTGAGTTGACATGGTGTTTATACTTATTCATGGGCTACAACGCAGGTTTATAATTGTATGTATGGGTATAAGGATTTTGGTCTCTAGCTCTCCTTTTGCACCTTTGGGTACGTTCACCACTATGGAGCGTTTTGTATGCGGCGGACTCATCTTTGTTGCTGCATCAGCTTTCTTTGGATTAATGGCTGACATTTATTATGTGCTTCGGCGCATGCGCAGTAGTCGTACGTGCGACCATATTGGCACTCGCATCTTGGCCGGCTATAGATATGTTTGGCGCATGCGTAGTAACCGTAAGGACGGCCATTCCATTTGTATTCTAGTTTGCATAGTGGCGTCACGTCCGGTTTCCAGGACGCCAACAAATTGTATGATGGTATTACGCCGCCTTTCTCCAGTTTTTTGGAGTCTTTTTTTATTGATCAGATACACACTGGATCTGTATATATGTGCCCTAACGCATGCGCAGTAGCCGTATGCGCGGCCATATTGGTACTCGCAGTTTGGCCGGCTATAGATGTGTTTGGCGCATGCGCAGTAATCACACGCACGGCCATATTGGTACTCGCATTTCAGCCTGCTTAGGAGCGTCACATCCGGTTTCCATTAGGGTGCATGATGTCTCCATGCCGTCTCTTTCTCCAGCTGTCTGGAGTTTTCCGGTGATAAGGTACACACTGGATCTGTATATATTAGTAGTTAACCGTCCATACAGGCACTTGCTCCTGACGAAGCCACGCTAGGTGGCGACACGCGTTGGGCCTCCTGCCCCCTGGACCTCTGGTGATAGGTGGTTATGGTCATGTTCCCTCTATATGGTTACATGTGTTTAGCCTGACACAGTCTCGTGATTTTCACCTGCTATATGTGCGCACCTATTAGCTATACAACTCTATAGGGTTTGGTATATATGCTGGGGTTTGCTTATTACATCTATGCAACTTATGGTATTTGACTATGTCACCAGTCTGACCAGCCCATGGTGCGCTGATGGGTATGGATATGTGTACATGGTAATAACTATTCAGCACCGGTTCCATCATTTATCTATGCATTATTGGGAGATATTGTGTGCTTATTTTTGTTACAACAAATGTATGTCTGTATCCATATAATGACAACTTTACCATATTGACATTATGTTCTAGGCGAGCTGTGCCATGCTGTTATACTGTAAGTGTTTGAGACCTATTTACAGGTTATACATATTTGTATATTAAATTGTATCCATTATCATATAAATTGTATATTGTATCTTGCACAGTGTGCTTATCTGTCACGCCCGCACATACTTACCCGGCTTCTCCCATCCCTCGGCGCGCTCACGATCCTGTCCCGCGCCGCTCTGCCTCCTCCTTCGCCGGCTCTCGGTGTCTGGTCTCTTCGCGCATGCGCGGTCGCGTCTCCTCCGTCGCTGAGCCTTCTGGGAGGTCGCGACCCGGTGGCTCCGCCACAACATGGCGGCGCCCATCGGGTATTTCTTCCCGGCGTCTTCCTAGGTAAGACGCCTTTGCTATGTAGGTGCACTGTCTGCCGTCAGTGTCCCTATGCCCTAGGCTCCCCTGTACCAGTGTCTTTTCTCAGCCCAGTCCTTGCTTTGTCTCTGTATCCTGCCAGTCCGTGTTCCTGTTGTATCCTGCCAGTCCGTGTTCCTGCTGTATCCTGCCAGTCCGTGTTCCTGCTGTATCCTGCCAGTCCGTGTTCCTGCTGTATCCTCCCAGTCCGTGTTCCTGCTGTATTCTGCCAGTCCGTGTTCCTGCTGTATCCTGCCTGTCCGTGTTCCTGCTGTATTCTGCCAGTCCGTGTTCCTGCTGTATCCTGCCAGTCCGTGTTCCTGCTGTGTCCTGCCAGCCCGTGTTCCTGCTGTATCCTGCCTGTCCGTGTTCCTGCTGTATCCCGCCAGTCCGTGTTCCTGTTGTATCCTGCCGGTCCGTGTTCCTGCTGAGTCCTGCCGTTCCATTTTCCAGACATTCTTTCAGTTAAGTCTTGTTTTCCTATTATTCCCTGCCATCCTTATAGCCTGTGGTTTCCTTCTTTATTTTGGGTCGTCCCTTTGGCTCTAGCTGTTGTGTCTCCATTCCCCCGAGGTCCTGCTTCTAACACTCCCTGTATAGGGGGTGATTCCATCTGGTCCGCTCGACCCCGGGGGCTCTAGAGTCACGACCCAGAGGGTCCACTCTCGGATTTCTGTCCGAATACTTACAGGAAGCAAAGGCCATGGACACCGCTGGGGCCTCTGCTACGCAAAAAGAGCTACTCTTTTTGCGGGAGAATCAGTCCCGTATGATGTCCTTTATGAAGGCTATGGATTCTCGTTTGTCCACGCTCCAGTCCTCCGATCCTGGCAACGCTGCTCTACTCATTGGCTTACAGCAAGTGTTAGCTCAGCAGCGTGACACCCAGGCCCATATACTTAGTTATATGTCTTCTATTGACGATCGGCTGCTTTCCATCCAGACAGCCGCTTCTACGTCTGCTCCTGCTTCCCACCCTCCACCCCGCTTGGCTAAACCGCCTCGGTACAATGGGGATCCTAAGTCCTGCCGAGGATTTCTAAACCAATGCCGTCTTCACGTTGAGCTTCTGCCCCAGCATTACCCGACGGATCGGTCCAAAGTTGCGTTTTTGATTTCCCATCTAGAGGGTAACGCCTTGGCATGGGTTAATCCACTCTGGGAGCGAGACGATCCCCTAGTCTCCCGGTTGTCTAAATTTTTGGAGACTTTCCGTCTTGTCTTTGACGAACCTGGACGACTGGCCTCTACAACTGAAGCCCTATTCTCTCTCCATCAGGGATCGTTATCCGTAGGCCAGTACGCTATTCAGTTCCGCACCCTCTCCTCTGACTTGGGCTGGAACAATGAGGCGTTGGTGGGTGCTTTCTGGCGGGGTCTCTCTGGGCGCATAAAGGATGAGTTAGCTGGTCGGGACACCCCTACGGTTTTGGAGGAATTAATTTCCTTAGCGACCCGTATTGACCTTCGGTTCCAAGAACGCGCTCGCAAGCGGAGGTCTCTTTGTCCTTCTTCTGCCACCCGTAAGCCACTCAGTCCACAGCCTAGAACCTCCTTTCAGGCGTCCGCACCGGAACCTATGCAAGTGGACCGTCTTAAAATGTCCGAACAACGTCGTAAAGAGAGGCGCACTCAGGGGTTATGTTTTTACTGCGGAAGTGCTGCTCATTTATTGCGCTCTTGCCCTGAACGTCCGGAAAAATCCTCCGCCTAGGTCAGGTAAGAGAGGCCTCCCTAGGTGTGTGTGATTCCTCTCAACCCCTTACTTTGTCCGTTCTTTTGCATATTGCGGGCAAGGGCGTTTCTCTGGATGCGTATGTGGATTCGGGCGCTGCAGGGAATTTTATTAGGTTGGAAGAGGTTTTGAAATTCTCCGTTCCAGTCAGAACCTTAGAGGCTCCTGTGATTCTAGCATCTGTGGATGGTAAACCTTTACAGGAGACCATTACTCAAGTGACACTTGAGGTGGAACTTCAGGTTGGGGCTCTGCACAAGGAGAGAATTGCATTTTATGTTTTAGCGGGTCTGTCTCATCCTATGCTCTTAGGTCTTCCTTGGTTACGGAGCCACGAGCCCATTTTAGATTGGCGCAATGGTAATATCTTGCGCTGGGGTGAGCTTTGTCGGGAACGTTGTCTGCTGCCGGTGCGTCCTGTGGGATATTCCTCTAATTCTTCTCCTTCTTCTTCCTTTCCCGCCTTACCCTCTGTCTACAGCGCTTTTTCTGATGTCTTCAACAAGAAGGAGGCTGAGGAGCTTCCGCCTCACCGTCTCTATGATTGTCCCATAGATCTCGTGCCTGGAACTAACCCGCCCAGGGGCAGAATCTATCCTCTCTCTACTGATGAGACTCAAGCTATGTCTGAGTACATTCAAGAAAATCTTGCTAAAGGTTTCATCCGCAAGTCTTCTTCTCCGGCCGGAGCAGGGTTTTTTTTCGTGAAGAAGAAAGACGGTTCCCTCCGTCCCTGCATTGATTATCGAGGCCTAAACAACATCACGGTGAAGAACAAATATCCTCTGCCACTCATTCCGGAACTCTTCGACCGTCTTCGGGGTGCGCAAATCTTTACCAAATTAGATCTACGTGGCGCATACAATCTGGTTCGTATTCGTGCAGGCGATGAGTGGAAGACCGCCTTCAATACTCGTGACGGTCACTACGAATACTTGGTTATGCTGTTTGGTCTCTGCAACGCCCCCGCGGTTTTCCAGGAATTTGTGAACGATGTATTTCGGGATCTTCTCTACTCCTCAGTCGTGGTTTACCTTGACGACATCCTCATCTTCTCTCCGGATCTCTCCACTCACAGGCGAGATGTCCGCCGAGTCCTGCAAAGGCTAAGAGAGAATCATCTGTTCGCTAAGATTGAAAAGTGCGTCTTTGAACAGTCCTCTCTTCCCTTCCTTGGGTATATTGTCTCAAGATCTGGCTTAGAGATGGATCCAGAGAAGGTTTCTGCTGTCCTGAATTGGCCTCGTCCTCTTGGAACAAAAGCAATCCAACGTTTTCTTGGCTTTGCCAACTACTATAGACAATTTATTCCTCATTTTTCTTCAATGACCAAGCCTATCTCTGCCCTAGTTCGCAAGGGAGTCAATTCCAGCCTTTGGACCCCTGAGGCTGAAGAGTCTTTTTTGTCCCTTAAACAAAGTTTCGCTACGGCCCCTGTGCTTCATCGTCCTGATGCTAATAGACCGTTTGTCCTTGAGGTCGACGCATCTTCTATTGGAGCTGGAGCAGTACTTTTGCAAAGATCTTCGTCCGGACGTTTGGTGACCTGTGGTTTCTTTTCTAAAACTTTTTCCGCTCCTGAGCGAAACTACTCTATAGGGGATAAGGAGCTATTGGCTATCAAGCTAGCCTTGGAAGAATGGCGTTATCTTCTTGAAGGGTCTCTTCATCCATTCATCATTTACACTGACCACAAGAATCTGGCCTATATTCAGTCTGCCCAAAGACTAAATCCACGACAAGCCAGATGGTCTTTATTCTTCGGACGATTTGAGTTTGAACTTCATTTCCGACCTGGAAATAAGAATGTCAAAGCAGATGCTCTTTCGAGATCCTTTCAACCTCAGGACATGGAGGATTCTCCGGCTCACATCATTGATCCTGCGAGGATCGTCACTCTCGCTCCTCTAAGAGTGATTCCTACTCCTCCTGGCAAGACTCTTGTGGCTAATCAAGACAAGGAGAGAGTTTTACGTTGGGGTCACTCCTCCAAAATTGCAGGACATGTAGGAGTCAAGAAGACACTGTCTCTTATCTCTCGGCACTACTAGTGGCCATCTCTCCGTCAAGACATCACCAAATCCATCGCTTCTTGTCCTTCTTGTGCTAAAAATAAAGTCCCTAGGCAGCTTCCCTCCGGTCTCCTGCATCCTCTGCCTGTGCCTTCCGTTCCATGGAGTCATATCGCTATGGACTTCATCACTGAGCTACCTTCTTCCTTGAATTGCTCTGTCATCTTGGTTGTTGTACATCGGTTCTCTAAAATGGCTCACTTCATCGCTTTGCCTGGTCTGCCTTCCGCTCCTGAGTTGGCAAAGATCTTTTTACACCAAGTCTTCCATCTTCATGGTTTTCCACATCATATTGTCTCAGACCGTGGAGTACAATTTACCTCACGTTTTTGGAGAGCTCTCTGCAGTCTATTAAAGGTTAACTTGGACTTCTCTTCCGCCTATCACCCTCAGTCCAACGGACAAGTGGAGCGAGTTAATCAAGTTCTGACTACATATCTGCGACACTTCACCAATGCACACCAAGATGACTGGGTCTCTCTTCTCCCTTGGGCTGAATTCTCTTACAACAATCTTCCCAGCGAGTCTTCCTCCAAATCTCCCTTTTTCGTAGTCTATGGTCAACATCCGAACATTCCTCTTCCTGTTTCTCTTTCCTCGGGGGTACCGGCAGCGGATTTCTTGTCCCGGGAATTCTCTACGATTTGGAATGAGACCAAAGTGGCTCTTGAGAAAGCTAGCCTTAATATGAAAAGGTTTGCTGACAAGAAGCGTTTGGATGCTCCGCCATATTCTCCGGGTGATAAAGTTTGGCTCTCCTCTCGCTATATCAAGCTTAAAATTCCCTCTTACAAACTGCGTCCTCGCTACATTGGTCCTTTTCCTATCTTGAGTCGCATTAATGATGTCTCTTATAAGTTGAAGCTACCTGCCTCTTTGCGCATCCCCAATGCCTTCCATGTGTCTCTTCTTAAACCCGCAGTCTTTAATTGTTTTCACTCCGCTACCTCTTCCTCTCCTCAGCTCTGTACTTCTGATGGAATCTTTAATGTTAAAGATATTCTTGCCAAAAAAGTAGTTAGGGGTAAAACTTATTTTTTGATTGATTGGGAGGGATTTGGCCCTGAGGAGAGGTCCTGGGAGCCCCGAGAGAACATCAACGCTCCCCTTATCATGAAAAGATTCCTTTCTAGCCTTAAAAGGAGGGGGACTAAGGAGGGGGGTACTGTCACGCCCGCACATACTTACCCGGCTTCTCCCATCCCTCGGCGCACTCACGATCCTGTCCCGCGCCGCTCTGCCTCCTCCTTCGCCGGCTCTCGGCGTCTGGTCTCTTCGCGCATGCGCGGTCGCATCTCCTCCGTCGCTGAGCCTTCTGGGAGGTCATGACCCGGTGGCTCCGCCCCAACATGGCGGCGCCCATCGGGTATTTCTTCCCAGCATCTTCCTAGGTAAGACGCCTTTGCTATGTAGGTGCACTGTCTGCCGTCAGTGTCCCTATGCCCTAGGCTCCCCTGTACCAGTGTCTTTTCTCAGCCCAGTCCTTGCTTTGTCTCTGTATCCTGCCAGTCCGTGTTCCTGTTGTATCCTGCCAGTCCGTGTTCCTGCTGTATCCTGCCAGTCCGTGTTCCTGCTGTATCCTGCCAGTCCATGTTCCTGCTGTATCCTCCCAGTCCGTGTTCCTGCTGTATTCTGCCAGTTCGTGTTCCTGCTGTATCCTGCCTGTCCGTGTTCCTGCTGTATTCTGCCAGTCCGTGTTCCTGCTGTATCCTGCCAGTCCGTGTTCCTGCTGTGTCCTGCCAGCCCGTGTTCCTGCTGTATCCTGCCTGTCCGTGTTCCTGCTGTATCCCGCCAGTCCGTGTTCCTGTTGTATCCTGCCGGTCCGTGTTCCTGCTGAGTCCTGCCGTTCCGTGTTCCAGACATTCTTTCAGTTAAGTCTTGTTTTCCTATTATTCCCTGCCATCCTTATAGCCTGTGGTTTCCTTCTTTATTTTGGGTCGTCCCTTTGGCTCTAGCTGTTGTGTCTCCATTCCCCCGAGGTCCTGCTCCTAACACTCCCTGTATAGGGGGTGATTCCATCTGGTCCGCTCGACCCCGGGGGCTCTAGAGTCACGACCCAGAGGGTCCACTCTCGGATTTCTGTCCGAATACTTACATTATCATCTGTATATTCTAGTATATTTTTCTTATTCACCATGTCCAGGGGTGGTGGTTCCTTTTTTGGTACCCAGGACTCACTTGAGTTGAGGTTTTAAATGTTTTTATTGTTGGTGTTTATGTGGTTTGTTGGTTGACTAATAAATTATATCTTTATTATACAAGTGGTGGTCCCCATTTCATAGCTTGATGCTGCTTCTCTTCTTCTTTAACTGTACTTAGATTGTCAAGCTTGGGTTGACCCCCCTTTTTATTCTTGAGTGTGATTTCCAGATGGATGGTGCCCTCCACCCCCTTTGTGTATGTGTATGCAAAGCAGATGAACCAACTGTTAGATGCAGGCTACCACCTAGCTTGGCCAACACAAGGAAGAACAGTGCTGATCATGAAGGATCCTCACAAAGGAATAGTTCCATCCAACTACCGTCCAATAACCTGCCTTACAATAACATGGAAACTCCTGTCAGGCATCAGAAGCTACAGAATCATATGAAATAGTACACAAATCCAGCTCAGAAAGGCTTTGGGACCAACACCAGAGGCTCTAAGCACCATCTCCTAGTAGATAGAGCAGTTGCTCAAGACTTAAGATCCAGACAGACCAATATCAGCACAGCCTGGTTTGACCAAAGGTAAGCCTATGACTTAATGCCACATGCATGGATCTGTGAATGCTTGGCTCTCTACAATGTCAAGAGGAAAGTATGTACCTTCCTCAGAAACTCAATGGGCAATGGAGAACAACATTAGAAGTCAACTCAAGACAACAAGCACAAGTAACCATCAAATGCAGCATATTCCAAGGTGATGCATTGTACCAATTGTTGTTCTGCATAGGCTTGAACCCTCTCAGGCAGATAATTACAAAGTCTGGCTATGGATACAAGTTCAAAAGTGGAAGCACCATAAGCCACCTCCTCTACATGGATGACATCAAGCTGCATACAAAAAATGAACGAGACATCAATCCTTACAAGGATATACAGCAAATACTTTGGGATATCCTTCGGACTGGAGAAGTGTGGCCGATTGGTAATGAAGAGAGGCAAAATAGTCAAAACTGATGAAGTTGAATTATCAGTAGGGCACATAGCAGATATACAGACATGCTACAAGTACCTCGGCATCCCACAGGGATACAGTAACCATAATGAGGAGGCAAGGAAAGCAATGACCTCCAAATACTATCAAAGGTAAGACAGGTCCTGAAGAGCCAGCTCAATGGGAAAAATAAAATCCGCCCCATCAATACTGTCATGCCGCTGCTGCTGCCACCTCTCCACACTGCAGCTCGCCGGGTGCGCGCGCACGTCGCATTCAGCTCTGCGCATGCGCACATCTGATTCCTCTGATGGCGCTCTTTCCTGTCCTCTCTGTCATCCTGGAGGACTGTAACCCGGAAGTAGCTCCCATGCTGCTATGTAAACTGCTTCCTGCTGCTCCTCTATGCCTGATGTTCATTTGTGTTTACAAGTGCTTCTGGTCACCTGTGGTCTCTGTGAGTTCCTAGCTCTCTGATCTTGGGTCTCCTCCTTTCTCTGCAGTGCCTGCCTGTTTCCTGTGTTCCTGCCGTGTTCCTTCAGTTCCTTTTCCTCTGCGGTACCTGCCCGGCTCCTATATCCTTTCCTTGCTCCCATCAGCCTCAGTGTCTCCATATTGTCCTGCCAGCCTCCATATCTCCGTAGCATTCCCTTCTTCTTCCTCGTCTCAGTAGTTCCTTTCTGTTCCCTCTGTCCCTTTTTGCCTACAGTGTACCCGTCTATCTCAGTCGATCCTCCAGCTTCCGTGGCGATAGTCCCTCACGGGCCTGCCCTTAACTCTCCCTGTATAGGGGGCGGTCCACCTGGTCAGCTCATCCGAGAGGGGTTCGTCGTCACGGTCCAGAGGGTCCACTCTCCCTTTTCCCTGTTTGAATCGACACGCTCAAATAGGACTGCACTCGGGTGACATCCGAGTGCAGCCAGATTCTTACAGCATCACAGTAACTTCAGGCAATGGACTCCGCTGGAGTCTCCGCCACTCTAAAAGTTACTCTTTTTGCACCTTCTCGGACGTCTTTAACAAGAAGGAGGCGGAGATTTTGCCGTCGCATCGCGCTTATGACTGCCCGGTAGACCTTGTTCCTGGTTTTACTCCACTTAGAGGTCGTATTTACCCATTGTCTCCTACCGAGACTCAAGCCATGTCCGAATATATCCAAGAGAATCTGGCCAGAGGCTTCATTCGAAAGTCTTCCTCACCTGCAGGAGCTGGGTTCTTCTTCGTTAAAAAGAAGGACGGTTCTCTTCGCTCATGTATAGACTACCGGGGACTCAACACTATCACGATCAAAAACAAGTACCCACTTCCTCTCATACCAGAACTCTTTGATCGTCTACGTGGAGCACGAATCTTTACCAAATTTGATCTCAGAGGCGCTTATAATTTGATCCATATCCGTTCCAGTGACGAGTGGAAGACTGCGTTTAATACCAGAGATGGTCATTATGAATATTTGGTTATGCCATTCGGTTTATGCAATGCACCCGCAGTCTTCCAGGAGTTTGTAAATGATATTTTTCGGGATCTACTTTACACCTGTGTTGTAGTGTACTTGGACGATATCCTTGTGTTCTCTCCAGATCTGTCTACTCACAGAAGAGATGTACGGCAAGTACTTCAGCGTTTGAGAGAGAATCGGCTGTACGCTAAACTGGAAAAATGTGTCTTCGAACAGTCATCTCTACCCTTCTTGGGTTTCATCATCTCTGACGCTGGTTTGTGTATGGATCCGGGAAAGGTTTCTGCAGTGCTCAACTGGCCACGTCCTCTTGGAGTGAAAGCAATTCAGCGATTTCTTGGATTTGCTAACTACTATCGGCAGTTTATCCCTCACTTTTCCTCTCTTTCAGCTCCAATCTCCTCCATTATTCGGAAGGGTGCCAATCCTCATCAGTGGTCGTCTGAGGCCGAAGAGGCTTTCCGGTCCATCAAGCAAGCCTTTGCCTCCGCTCCTATTCTTCATCGTCCTGTGGCCAATAAACCCTTCATCCTTGAAGTAGATGCTTCTGCAAATGGAGCTGGAGCTGTGCTCTCGCAAAAATCCTCTTCTGGTCGTCTTATGCCCTGTGGTTTTTTCTCAAAGATCTTCTCCTCCTCAGAAAAAAATTATTCCATCGGTGATAAAGAACTTTTGGCAATCAGGTTGGCATTAGAGGAGTGGCGGTACCTCTTAGAGGGGCTTTACATCATTTTATAATCTACACAGATCACAAGAATCTGGCGTATATTCGTTCTGCGCAAAGACTTAATCCTCGGCAGGCCAGGCGGGCCTTGTTTTTCGCCAGGTTTGACATCGAACTTCGTTTCTTGCCAGGAAATAAAAACTCCAGATTCTTACAGCATCACAAATACATATGCCCTGCCAGTTATCAGACACCCTGTTGGCATAGTGTGCTTGCCAAAAGAAGAGATGGAAGCTGCAGATGTGAAGACATGAAAGCTCCTTACAATGCATGGAGGTCTCCCCCCTAAGTCTAACACTCAAAGATTGTATACCAACAGAAAGAAGGGTGGTGGAGGCTTGATAAGCATCCAAGACACCATCATGGATGAAATCAGGATTATCCAGGATTACATCAGAAAAATGGCACCAAAAGATGAGATGCTGAGAGAAGGCCTAAAGCAGCAACAACAACAACAGATCTTGAAGGAAGAACAGGAACATGAAGCACCTTGGCAAGACATGCATGGGTACTACCATCAACAGATAATGGAGGTGGCTGACATGGAGAAATCATACCAATGGCTGGAGAAAGCTGGACTCAGAGACAGCACAGAGGGACTAATCATAGTGGCACTTATCATAGTGGCACAAGAGCAAGCACTACGTACCAGATCCATAGAAGCATAGATTTTGCAAAGAAACCTCACAAACAGTCCAACACATAGTGGCAGGATGCAAAATACAAGCAGGAATAGCATATACCGAATGCCACAACCAAGTAGCAGGAATTGTGTACAGGAACATCTGCACCCAAGTCAAGGTGGGAGACCCCAGACAAAGTGATGGAGAATGAAAGGGCTAAAATCCTGTGGGACTTCAAGATCCAGACAGATAAACAGGAGTTGGTTAACAACCAGTTATTGTGATAGTATACTAGGATCCGAAGAGAGCAATGATCATAGATGTGGCAGTGCCAAATGACAACATCAAAAAGAAGGAATATGAGAAGCTGGAGAAATATCAGGGCCTCAAAGAAGAACTGGAGAAGATGTTGAAGGTGAAGGCAACAGCGATTCCAGTGGTGATGGGAGCACTTAGAGCAGTGACCCCTAGGTTGGAAAAATGGCTACAACAAATCCCAGGAGCAACATCTGAATTCTCTGTCCAGAAAAGCGCAGTGCTGGGAACAACTAAGATCCTGCGCAGAACCCTCAAACTCCCAGGCCTCTGGTAGAGGACCTGTGAAAGAGAAAGGACAAAAACAGCCCACCCCCATTGGTGGTGAGAAGGAAGTTTTTTATATATACACACAGGTGCTTCTCATAAAATTCGAATATCATCAAAAAGTTAATTTATTTCAGTTCTTCAATACAAATAGTGAAACTATAAATTATATAGAGTCATGAAAAACAGAGTGATCTATTTCAAGTGTTTATTTCTCTTAATGTTGATAATTATGGCTTACAGTCAATGAAAATCCAAAAGGCATTGTGTCTGTAAATTAGAATAATTAACAAAAGCAAAAAGCTTCCTAATTGTTTAAAAAGGTCCATTAGCCTGTTTCAGTAGGTTCCACAATCATGGGGATGACAGCTGACTTTTCAGTTGTCCAGAAGGCAGTCATTGTCACATTCCACAAGGAGGGTAAGTCACAAAAGTTCATTGCTAAATAAACTGTCTGTTCACAGAGTGCTGTATCCAAGCATATTAATGGAAAGTTGAGTGGAAGGAGAAAGTGTGGTAGAAAAGGTGCACAAGCAACCGAGATAACCACAGCCTTGAATGGATTGTTAAGAAAAGGCCATTCAAAAATTTTGGGGAGATTCACAAGGAGTGGAAAGCTGCTGGAGTCATTGCTTCAAGATACACCACACACAAACGTATCCAAGACATAGGCTACAAGTGTAGCATTCCTTGTGTCAAGCCGTTATGACCAATAGACAATGCCAAAAGCATCTTACCTGGGCCAAGGAGAAAAAGAACTGGACTGTTGCTTTGTATTCCTTTGGCCTTTTCTTAACAATCCTTTCAAGACAGCGGTTATCCCAGTTGCTTGTGCACCTTTTTATTCCACACTTTTTCCCTCCACTCAACTTTCCATTAATATGCTTGGATACAGAACTCTGTGAACAGCCAGCTTTTTTTAGCAGTTACCTTTTGTGGCTTACCCTCCTTGTGGAGTGTGTCAATGACTGCAATCTGGACATCTGTCATGTCAGCAGTCTTCCCCATGGTTGTGGTGCCTACTGAAACAGACTAAGACTAAGGGATTTTTTTAAACCGTTAGGAAGCCTTATATAAATAATTTAAAAAAACGGCATGGGGTCACTTCATTTTTGACAACCAGCCAAGCTAATGCAGACAGCTGGGGGCTGGTATTCTCTGGATTTTAAGGCGTCATGGATATTGGTCTCCCCAAGCTTAAAAATAGCAGTCTTCAGGCGCCCTAGAAAAGTTATATCTATTAGATGCACCCATTTTGGTGCTTTGCCCGGTTTTTCAATCTTGCCCTGTGTCAGTGGCAAGTGGGGTTAATATTTGTGGGGTTGAAGTCAGCTGTTTTATGGCTGTTTACATTAATCCCACAAGCCAGTGATGGAGAGGCGTCTATAAGATGCCTTTCCATTTCTAACCCCATAGTCAGATATTCACACAGCCAGGACAAAGTCCTTTAATTGAATAAAAATACACACCATTTGATTTTTTTTATTAAAAAATAAAGCACAAAGTAATGCTCACCTTACGCCCAATCCATTACAGCCTACATACCTTGTAAAATAACGGAAAATAATAAACAACAATAATTCTGCCTTAACACCCATTCCATTGATGCTCTGCTCTCCTTTTAAAAAACAAAAATGAAAAATAACCATATCCCTCACTTCTTGAACATATTGCCCCATACTGTAGTCCATAACTGCAATAAGTGGTTATTAACCTGGATGCTGCCAAGATGGGACCGTCCAGGCTAAAAACCACTGGAGAATGAGCTGCTTCGAGTGCAACACCAGTGAATAGCGGTGAAGTCATCGAGATTATCATAGGTAACTGAGTCTACTTTCCCACACTTCCTTGTGAGTCAGGCAGAAGAACTGTGGTGACATCAGTGACATCACCGCTAGCACTGTAAGAAAAAGTCTCACGGTGCAGCGCTGAGCTCAGTAAGTTCATCACAGTTTACCTTAAGAGATTTCTCCCACACTCAGAGCAGGAATGAATGTGTGACATGTATTTATGTCTTTCTACATCCATTAAGGAATGTGCTCCTCAGACCATTTGGTGGCATCACAACCAGGGACTAGACCTCATTCAGAGAAGAACAAAATATTCACACTCCTTATGTATGAACTGCTCCAATATTTGTTGCCACAACTGTATCCCACATTGATAGCTCTTCTTCACATCACTTGTTTTATTTACTGCACTACTCATTCCTGTGTCCCATAGTGTATAAAGATGTGACTCTTTAGATTTTTTGTTATAATATACCTGATGAAGAGACCTGAATAGTTTGAAAAGCTTGCTCCTTGTTATCATCTTTTCAGTTAGCTATTGAAAAGCATCGACCACTGAGGACTGTCAAATTTTAACCCCTATCCAACATTGGGCGTAATAGCACGCCGATGTCAGACTCCCTCCCTTTTATGTGGGCTCCAGCAGTGAGCTTACATCTTTCCAGGAACATGTCAGCTGTTTTCAACAGCTGATATGTGCCCACAATAGCTGCGGGTGAAATTGCGATCCACCCGTGGCTATTAACCAGTTATATGCTGCTTTCAAATTCTGACAGTGGCATTTAACAAGTGCTTCCGGCTATCTTGCCAGAAATATGCACACTGATGACCCTCGTCACGTGATTGTGGGTCACCGGTATGTTGGCATGACAACCTGATGTCTCCTGGAGACCGCTTTGATTGTTAATGCCGACTTGCTGTGGGCGTCACCCAGTGGCGCTCATAGCAAGTGAGTAAATCTGCTATATAGAGGCAATCTGTTCATCGCCTCTATGTAGCAGAGCCGATCGGGTTGTGGCAGCTTCTAGTCTCCTATTGGGACTATTGAACCATGACGAAATTAAAAAAACAGTTTTTAATAATATAAAAAAATAAAAAAAGTTCAACTCACCCCCCTTTTGCCCCATTCAAAATAAAAGTAAAATCAAACATACACACGTTTGGTATCGCCGCAATCAGAATCGCCCGATCTATCAATAAAAAAAGGATTAAGCCAATCGTTATATGGCGTAGTGAGGTAAAAACGACAGAATTACATTTATTTCGTCGCTACAACATTGAATTAAAATGCAATAATGGGAGATCAAAAAATTGTATCTGCATCAAAATGGTATCATTAAAAACATCAGCTCAGCCCACAAAAAATAAGCTCTCATCCAACCCGAGCTCACGAAAAATGGATACGCTACAGGTATCAGAAAATGGTGCCATTTTTTTTGTTTTTAACAAAGTTTGGAATTTTTTCATCACTTAGATAAAAAAGAATCTAGACATGTTTGGTGTTTATGAATTTGTAAGGACCCGGAGAATCATAATGGCAGGTCTGTTTTAGCATTTAGTGAACTTAGTAAAAAAGCCAAATAACAAACAAGTGATTGCACTTTTTCTGCAATTTCACCACACTTGCAAATTTTTTCTCATTTTCTAGTACATAACACGGTAAAACCAATGGTGTAATTCAAAAGTACAACTCATCCTACAAAAAACAAGCCCTCACTTGGCCATATTGACAGAAATATAAAAAAGTTATGGCTCTGGGAAGAAGGGGAGCGAAAAACGAAAACGCAAAACCGAAAAAAGATGCAGCGGTTAAGGAGTTAATACTTTTATATCTACTGACTAAAACAGCATAAAGATTTTTTTCATATTTACTGGTGATTTTTTTTTTAGAAAACGTCTTGCCTCACATGCAGAGCACATATCTGCAAGTTTATTTGGGTCAGTATTGCTCTACTGTACTATATGTATATATAATACTGCTGTATTAATATTTCTTTACAGGAAAAATTCTATTGAAAGTGGTAGTGTGACATAAAAGGCAAATGTCTGTGCCAGATTTTAATTGATGATTGGGTAGATTGTTCATGTCTTATTAATGATTACTAATGAGCAGCAATGGAATAATCAATGCTGAGACCATGTACTTTGCCAGATTTCATGTTAATTGCAAGTACAGATAGCAGTGGTTGAGCAATATACGAAAATAATTAAAGTGATTTGTTTTGGGCCTGTGTTTCTCAGAAGTGTTGTCAGCACTGTAGCATTACATGTTTAAATAAAGCAGCTAACACATTTCTTTCTTTGAGTTTTGGTCGTAACAGTCTTTATTATAACAATATCTTAAATTCTAATGATTTCTTATTTAAATTAATATTTTATTTTCTTCTTGCATAATTGTAACCTTTCACAAGACCACATTAAAACAGCTCAACCAGGCGATATTATTAGCTAGAAGAAACTAAAATGTTTCTTTTTGTAGATGAGATACAGTTTGCCTTAATGGATGTGAAGCAGGAACAGTGTGTTTCACACTTTGTAAATGCAAATGAAACAAACAAAAATGAATCAATTTATTAGGTTGTGGAAAAAAGCAATGAACAATTAAAAATTTAAAATATTAGTCACTGACTAAAGTAAAATTGTATTAGTATTTGTGAACAGAAAAACCTTTTTTAAACTCTAAATGGTCATTTTATAAGAGCGAGGGATGAGTGGATTTAAAGGGATACTCAGAGGAGATACAACATTTTTGTACTGTTCCCGCCCTCACAAATTATAACGATGAGATGTCCAGTGAAGTTTTATGATTTTTATAACCCTTGTAATTCCATGTGACAGGAGCTGCTCCTCACTGCTCACCCCTCATATCTGGGTCATTACATCATGCAGCAAGTGCTGCTCCTCTTGTAAGGAACATCCAGCAGGGAGTTGCACTATACTGTAAAGTTCCAGATAAAGGGGTGAGCAGTAGAGTGTAAAGCACACCAGCCCCCTGATAATGTCTCCCTGTCTGCAGTCCGAGGTGAAATGGCGTGATGGGGGTATGTCCTGCTTCTAGCCTCTAGCAGCAGCTTCCTGATAATTTCTCCTTCACTGTAGGGCTACTATCAGGTAGCAGGCTATGCACCCTAACCTCAAACTGAAGATGGAGACATTATCAGGGGCATGGTGAGACAGAAGCTACTTTTCACTGCACTGGTCAACCCTTCATCTGGGACATTACAGCAGTGTGCATCCCTCTGCTGTTATCAGACAGTCTCCTGATAATAGCTGTACCTCTGGAGAGAACAAGGGGCATGCCACGCAACCTCTCCTCAGGCTGGCTATTATGGTTCCGTCACATTAAGCAACTTACCAATGAGAAAGACAATGATCCGTGACATTGCAGCGTCCTGGATAGCGATCTCGTTGTGTTTGACACAGAGCAGCGATCAAGATCCTGCTGTGACATCGCTGGTCGTAGCTAGAAGGCCAGAACTTTATTTGGTCGTCAGGTCGGTGTGTATCGTCATGTTTGACAGCAAAAGCAACGATGCCTGCAATGGTTTTTCATGGAGCGAACAACCAGCGAGAACGATAAGTACGTCACTGGATCGCTCCTGCATCGTTCTGCTGTTGCCGGTGTTTGACTTCTCCTAACGACCTAAACAGCGACGCTGCAGCGATCGGCATCGTTGTCTATATCGCTGCAGCGTCGCTAAATGTGACGGTACCTTTACTCATGCGAGGGAGCTGCACACTGATGTTCAATGTATTGTCCAGACAGGAGGGGTAGCAGTGAGGAGAAGCTCCTGTCACATAGAATTACAAGTGTTATAAAGATAATAGAAGTGCACTAGGCATCTCATCTTTATAGTTTACGAGGGCAGGGCCAGTACAAACATTTTTTTATTTCCTCAGAGAAATGAAAGTATTTAAAGTGTTTAAAATATTCAGAGACATTGCAGTCCATGTAATCACATTAACACCACAAAGGCTGCTCACATTAGCAGAAATAGCATGCTTCCTGGTATTATCATGTTGAAAAATGACTCTTGGTACACTTTAGAAAACGGGCCACACAACTGTTTCTACCACCAAATGAATGTACTGATGAGCTGTTAGTCTGCCATAAATAAGGAACAGAGGGGTGTGGCTAAAGTTCTTTATGTCAACTCACACCATAATCATGGGAGTAGGACTGGTGCAACATTGTGAACTGGTCAAATAAATTGTAGTCAGAACATAGCATTTAATTGCAAAACCTTTAAAAATGACTACAACTATATGTAAAATAATAACTTTATTGAATTAAAAATATAAAAATATACATTAAAAAGTTTCAGTGTAGTGTGTGATGTCATCATGAAAAAATGCCAAAGAAATAAGTTGTAACTGCTGGTACATAGGTGCAATACAAACTAAAAGTTAAATGACAATACGAAACTAAACATATAAGTAAGCCAGCTATATAATGGGGATATGTTACATAAAGTAACTATAAAACATAACTAGATAACAAAAATTAGTGCATATAGTAATGAACGACTACCAAAGATGATGGATGACATGGATAAAATAGATACGCAATGCATGGAGGATAGTTCATGTGAAACTTTAAAAAGTATGGTACATGCTGTAGTAAATTATCATAATACATAAACAAGCAATATATGCAGTGATAAAGTCATACAATATAATAAGAAAGCCAGAGACTTAAAGCAATAGTACACTTGAAAACAAGTAATTTTGTTATATATCTTATCAGATACATCTGCTTCTTTCTCTACCAGAATTGATCAGTCATTATCAATATTCTCAATTCTGCTGTAAAATCTGTATTAGGTGAAGGCATTCGTTTTCATTACTGAGATTGGAGCTACTGATGATATTCTATGTAGATAGATGGGAGAGGAGGAGGGAAGAGCTCTGCCTCTAGCTCCTCCCTCCCTCTGTCTACATAGAATGGCATCATTAGCAACTGCCATCTGCAATAGCAAAAAATGAAATTGTATAGTGGGTGGGGCCCAATTTATTTTGTATACCAGAGAATAAGTAGACCTCTAAAATTTTACTTTTATTCTTACTAGTTAAAAATGTTTTCTACTCTCATTAACATCTAAATATTAGTGGGCCTAAGTCCAATACACATTAACTCTTAAATTTGTATTCCAATTGACACAAAAATCATAACCAGGAAAGTAGTGCAATCTTTCACAAACTAATTTTCCCTAAATGAGTCCCTACCTAGCAGCTGAGGTTTGCACCTAATGTTAAACAGTATGGTGCCCCCGCTTGTCGGGCCTGTCCCTTATATCCCTAAATCACCCCTAATATAAAGTGCAGTGGAGGCAGCATTTATCTACAATAGACAATCAGATATTTTCTTTGCTCCCATCTAACAATCAGGAGGAACTCCAACTCTCATAAGTATAATAGATAAGTCTACGTCAGTTGAAGAAAATAGGGGCAATCATAAACACTATCCTGAATAGATTTAAAAATACTTACCGTAGCTTAGCTTTAAAGATTACCTGGGGAAGACTAAACGTAAGAAATATAAAATATACAATCCAAAATTTAAAAGCAACTAAGGGCGCTGCACAAAAAAATTGTTTTGCTGGTCCTCCTGCAGCAAATAATCTGACACAACTACCCAAATTGCCCAATAGTGAGTGTAAAAACACAATTAGCAGTATATAAATATATTTGCGCTGAACGTACCATCAGTTATCGAAGAACTATTAATAAAAAGACTTCCTGCAGAAAATTCTATCTATCACACTATGTCTGAATAGATACCTTATTCAGAGCAAGAAAATGGCAATCATCATACAGCGCTGTTGTACAATTAATGTCCTTGTCACTAATAGATGGTCACATCAGTAGCGTAGCTACCGGGGGGGCAGAGGGGGCAGAGGGGGCCATCGCCCCGGGCCCCGGGCTCTGAGGGGGCCCACCCGGAGCTACGCTACTGTAACTGCATCGGCGCGCGCAGCGCGCCGATGCAGTTACATTCTGTGACAGGGCAGGGAGAATCGATCTCCCTGCTCTGCCGCTATAGGGCCCCTGAGCAGGCGGGGGGGGGGCCGGTGCCAGCAGTGGGCCCCCCCGCTCACTATCACAATGTGAGCTGTATCGGCATCTAGCCTATAGAGCTCACCGCAGTGATGAGGGAAGGAGCGCTGCGCTGCGCTCCTTCTCCCATCATCCCCCACACTGGCAGCGGGCACGATGACGTCACTGTCCGGTGCCCACAGTCAGTGTAGATGTGAGCGGGAGCAGGGAGCGCCGCTGGAAGAACAAGGAGGAAGAGAGGTGAGTATTTGTTTATTTATAGGATCTGTCTATTGGGGGGGTGTGCTGCCTTATTTATAGGATCTGTCTATTGGGGGGGTGTGCTGCCTCATTTATAGGATCTGTCTATTGGGGGGGTATGCTGCCTTATTTATAGGATCTGTCTATTGGGGGGGTGCTGCCTTATTTACAGAATCTGCCTATTTGGGGGGGTGCTGCCTTATTTACAGGATCTGTCTATTGGGGGGGTGCTGCCTTATTTATAGGATCTGTCTATTGGGGGGGGTGCTGCCTTATTTATAGGATCTGTCTATTGGGGGGGTGTGCTGCCTTATTTATAGGATATGTCTATTGGGGGGTGCTGCCTTATTTATAGGATCAGTCTATTGGGGGGTGCTGCCTTATTTATAGGATCTGTCTATTGGGGGGGTGCTGCCTTATTTATAGGATCTGTCTATTGGGGGGGTGCTGCCTTATTTATAGGATCTGCCTATTGGGGGGGTGCTGCCTTATTTATAGGATCTGTCTATTGGGGGGTGTGCTGCCTTATTTACAGGATCTGTCTATTGGGGGGGTGTGCTACCTTATTTACAGGATCTGCCTATTGTGGGTTGCTGCCTTATTTACAAGATCTGTCTATTGGGGGGGAGTGCTGCCTTATTTACATGATCTGCCTATTGGGGGGGGTGTGCTGCCTTATTTACATGGTCTGTCTATTGGGGGGGTGCTGCCTTATATACAGGATCTGCCTATTGGGGGGGCGCTGCCTCATATACATGATCTGCCTATTGGGGGGTGCTGCCTTTTATACAGGATCGGCCTATTCGGGGGGTGCTGCCTTATATACAGGATTTGCCTATTGGGGGGTGCTGCTTTATATACAGGATCTGCCTATTGGGGGGTTCTGCCTTTTATACAGGATCGGCCTATTGGGGGGGTGCTGCCTTATATTCAGGATTTGCCTATTGGGGGTGCTTCCTTATATACAGGATCTGCCTATTGGGGGGGGTTCTGCCTTATATACGGGATCTGCCTATGGGGGTGCTGCCTTATATACGGGATCTGCCTATGGGGGGTGCTGCCTTATATACAGTATCTGCCTATGGGGGATTCTGCCTTATTCTACAGGATCTGCCTATAGGGGGGAGTACTGCCTTATTCTACAGGATCTGCCTATGGGGGGAGTGCTGCCTTATATACAGGATCTGCCTATAGGGGGAGTGCTGCCTTATTATACAGGATCTGCCTATGGGGGAGTGCTGCCCTATTCTGCAGGATCTGCCTATGGGGGGAGTGCTGCCTTATTCTAAAGGATCTGCCTATGGGGGGGTGCTGCCTTATACTACAGGGTCTGCCTATGGGGAGTGCTTTAAACTACAGGGTCTGCCTATAGGGGTGATGCCTTGTGCTATATTGAGGACTATCTGGCACATTATACTATATGGCGTTTATCTATGGGGCCATCATACAGTATGGGGATTACAGTGTTGGAGCCATCAAACAGTTTGAAGGCTACTAAGGCGTCAGTATACTGAGTGGGTGGTACTATACAGTTAGGGGGCATTATACTGTGTATAGGGGAGCTGTACGGGGGGGAGACTCAGGACATTATTAAATGTAAAGTGGGCACTTATTGAAATAGGGTAACTCAGGTTACTGTGACTATCAAAGGGGCACACAGAGGGCATTATTACTTTCTAGGGGGCAAAATGTGGGCTCTGTTTTCTAGGGCACTTGCACCCGGCATTGCTATATTATAGAGGGGTGCTTTAGAATTTAGAGGGTACAGAGAACCACAGAGTAGGTGCAGTAATAGGGTTACATACGGCAGCAGCGGCTCAGTATTGGGGTATCAGGTGCAGTAATAGGGACACATACGGCAGCAGTGGCTCAGTATTGGGGTATCAGGTGCAGTAATAGGGACACATACGGCAGCAGCAGCTCAGTATTGGGGTATCAGGTGCAGTAATAGGGACACATATGGCAGCAGCGGCTCAGTATTGGGGTATCAGGTGCAGTAATAGGGACACATATGGCAGCAGCGGCTCAGTATTGGGGTATCAGGTGCAGTAATATGGACACATACGGCAGCAGCGGCTCAGTATTGGGGTATCAGGTGCAGTAATAGGGACACATATGGCAGCAGCGGCTCAGTATTGGGGTATCAGGTGCAGTAATAGGGACACATACGGCAGCAGCGGCTCAGTATTGGGGTATCGGGCAGTAATAGGGAGAAATAGGGCAGCATCGGCTCAGTATTGGGGTATCAGGTGTAGTAATAGGGACACATACGGTAGCAGGGGCTCAGTATTGGGGTATCAGGTGTAGTAATAGGAACACATACGGCAGCAGCGGCTCAGTATTGGGGTATCAGGTGCAGTAATAGGGACACATACGGCAGCAGCGGCTCAGTATTGGGGTATCGGGCAGTAATAGGGACACATAGGGCAGCAGCGGCTCAGTATTGGGGTATCAGGTGTAGTAATAGGGAAATATATGGCAGCAGGGGCTCAGTATTGGGGTATCAGCAGGATTAGGGGTTTGTACAGGTTGAGAATAGATGGTGATGGCTGGAATGTGAGAAGTGAAACGTGTCTTTGTTGTTTTCTCTGCAGACAAGTTGTAGCTGGAAGAAGTTGTCATGTCGGTCTGGGCTAGATGGAAAAGATGGGAAAAGTGACGATTCCATCATAAAGAACGTCAATGGTAAGTCCTTATCTGTAACTGTGCTGTGATCTCTTATATGCTCTGTAGGGCTGGTATTTACCACTGACCATATGGCGGTAATATCCATGTTGGTCGTTATATAGAGATTATCTTCAGTAACAGCGCGGTCATCTGCTGAGGTTCTCCACTATTAGGGGGCGTCATCGAGTTGTAATCAAGGTTACCTGGTTAGGGGCCCACTCAGAAGCTTCGCCCCCCCTGGACCAAAACCCTAGCTACGCCTCTGGGTCACATCCAGGTATCCATAACACATGTCTCCTGACGATATGCACAAAGATGATACTTGCTGTTCCCAAAAATTATGGGGAAAGGGTGTTAACCTGTCTTTTGGTCCTAGGTGCACTCCGTAAGCCGGTCACGTGAAGCATCACGTGTATGTGACGTCACGCAAGGTCCTACAGCTTCACTGCACCTTGCCGGCAATTTGTCTTTGGAAGCGCGGGTTACCGCTGAGGATCTGGGAGCGTTGCCCACGAGGTAAGGGGTGCCTGTCACCGGCATGGACAGGTTAACACCATTTCCCCATAATTTTTGGGAACAGCAAGTATCATCTTTGTGCATATCGTCGGGAGACATGTGTTATGGATACCTGGATGTGACCATCTATTAGTCACAAGGACCTTAATTGGACAACAGCGCTGTATGATGATCGCCATTTTCTTGCTCTGAATAAGGCATCTGTTCAGACATAGTGTGATAGATAGTATTTTCTGCAGGAAGTCTTTTTATTAATAGTTCTTCGATAACTGATGGTACCTTCAGTGCAAATAAATTTATATAAGACGAAACGTAATCTCCGTGTCCATAATAGTGAACATCTGGGGGATATTAGGAATAACAAAGAGACCCCATTGGCATGTCTTGTTAATTGACTCAACAAATTTGGGGTCCCATTTTCTCCTATTAACCTTGTGAAAAAAATTGGGGGCTTAAAGAACATATTTGTGGGAAAAATGTGATTTTTTATTTTCACAGCTCTACACTTAGATACATTGCTTGAGGGGTATGATTTCCAAAATGGGGTCACTTGTGGGGGTTTTCACTGTTTAGGCTCTTCAGGGGCTCTCAAAATGTGGCCCTTCATCAGCTGATGATACCTGACAATTTTGCGTTCAAAAAAGTCAAATAAAAAATGTTGTGAAAAAAATTAAATGTTCATTTTTTTGGTCCACATTGCAAAAATTTCTGTGAAGCAATTGAATGGTTAACATATTTCTTAAATTTGGTTTTCAGCACTTTGAGGAGTGAAGTTTTTATAATAGTGTAAATTTTGGGTATTTTCTGTCATACAGAGCCTTCAAAGTCACTGCAAATGTGATGTAGTCCCTAAAAAAATGGTTTAGTAAATTTTGTTGGAAAAATAAGACATTGCTTGTCAAATTTTAACCCTTCTAAAAAATGATGTTTCAAAAATTCTGCTGTTGTAAATTAGAGATGATCGAATATTTCAATGTTCAGTTTGGATTACAGTTGCCAATTTTGCATTATTTGCAGATTTATTTGTCAAATATTTGCTGAACATAGCCGGATCCCATTGGAGTCAATAGGAGGCAAAAACAAACACATACACAACACCTTCAATGGGTCAAAAAGCTGCCAAAACATGTCAAATGAGGGGCAGATGCCAGGAAAGTGGCCTCAATTCACCCAGAGTACAAATTTTAGCATGACATGGCAGCAATAAGCCCAGGATCTGGGCCAGAATTTAAAGCTTTCAATTGAACATAAAATAAAATGAGGAGAGTGAAGGATCGGTGCAGGCTTGCTGTGCTGGGAGCCCTGATACTACATGCAACAGCCCAACCTGCTTTCATGCTCAGCCACACTCAGTTGACACAAATATCAGTTTCATAGACTACTATTGTCAGAAAAATCAAAAGATGGTAACCCGGGTAGTTGACTCAAAGGAAGTGGAGGCCTGTCGGTCTCAGAGGCATACTTCTACAGGCAACACAACACATGTAGGAGACCCAACCAGGAGTCTACACTTTTGCAAAAATTAGTGGCAGATACCAAAAAACTGGCATCATTTTCACCACAGTAGAAATAGCATAATAGGGACCGACACCTCTTACACTACAGCCAACTCAGCAGATGGAAAGACCCAATCAAGAGTGTACACATTTCCAAAAACTAGTGGCAGACACTAATAAAGTGGCATCAATTTCACCACAGTAGAAATAATATAATGTGAAGCGATTTCATTTCCACAACAACCCACCCAGCAAATGGAGACCCAATCAGGAGTCTTCAAATGACAAAAAATTAAGGCCTGACATCAATGAAGTGGCATCAATTTCATGAGTGTAGAAATAGTACAAGAAAGACCGACCCGTGTTGATTTTTTCATTCTGCCTCCCAAACATTGCAGTAATATATCCTGGGTTGAGCGCTTACATCGGGGTTTCCATGTAAATCTCTGAAATATGTGATTCAGAGCCTCTGATGGAAGATTTTCTTTAATGAGGCAGATGGAGGCATTGTGGACACCGTCTGACCTGGGATCCAGCAATGTCCGTCTTTTTAAGATTGCATAAAAGTGCTGTCAGCCACAGTTTTCTGCACTCCTGAAAAGAAGGACAATGCTGAACCGGATGGAGTCAAGAGCAACTCTGTTGCCTCATTATTTTAGTGAATTGATCCCTCGGGGGATTCATCTAAATCACATCACTCAGAGACCTGTTGAAGGGCATAACAAATAAAAGTTTGAAAATTGCAACATTTTCTAAATTGTTGTCAATTTTCTGATTTTTTCACAAATAAACACAAATTTTATCAAACTAATTTTACCACTGTCATGAAGTACAATATGTCATGATAAAATATTCTCAGAATCAGTAGGATCCATTGAAGCATTCCAGAGTTATTACCACATAAATTGACATTGGTCAGAATTATAAAATTCTGCCTGGTCATGAAGGAGAAAACAGGCTTTGGGGACATAATGAGTTAAAGAATGTATGCATGATATATGTTATCTTAAATGACAATCAATTGTATACACAATGTGTAAATATTACCAAAATACGAGATTGCTACAAGCTCAAAGTAAATGCATAGAGCAAAATGTGTATTGCCTTAAAGAAAACCCGTCAGCAGGATTGTGTATAGTAACCTATAGACAGTGTCAGGTTGGTGGCATTATTCTGATTAAAATGATACCTTGGTTGATGAAATCCATCTTATGGTTGTTCTTTAATCTTTATTTTCAGTTTTTAGTTAATGATATGCTCGTGTCCCAAGGTGGGCCTGGAAGGCGGATCTTTATGTGGTGCTCTGATTAGGTATTTATAATGCAGACTGCTGACAGGTCACTGATCCCTCAGTGACCTGTGATACGGCTAGCGGAATGCACCAAGTAGTAGAGAGATTGATACAAGGTGAGTTCGCAGCCTGGGGTCTACCGTGCAGAGATACCTGCTGCAAAGTAATGGTGTATTAACACTGAGCTCACACGTGGGTTAAACTTCACCCCGAAATGTAAGTGACCTCTGTTGCCTCACAGAGTCGTGCTGTACACAGAAAGTAATACCCTAACTAGGGTTGTGCTTGCTCTGGAACTCTTCTGTGCTAACCCCACACATGAAGGAACCAGATGCTAAGCCAAAGCTAATTGCACCCACTGACGCTAGCTGCCTGTCTGTGTGTACAGCCCCAAAGCTAAACAGACTCCCACCACATATATACTGAGTGGTACAGTATCCACTGGCAACAGCCAAACACAAATGATACAAGCGCATGGCCGTGCGGCCATGCAAACCTTTTATAGTTGTAGCACTCCAGGACATTCCTAGTGGACCAATAGGAGCTGCTACAGGACCTGAGCATGTGACCCCTGACCTTCAATGAGAGGTCTTCCCTTGGGCATGCTCAGAAGGAGAAAAGCAGGAATTAGTCCCAGGAGCACATGCTCACCGTCAAACAGTACTGGCTATAATGGCTGAACCTGGAAGGGCAGCAGTAACCAAATGTGCAGTACCTGTCCGAGCCAGGCGCTGGGACCGACGTCTCTGCTGAGCAGATTCCACTGCAACTGGAGAAGAATACGAGATGGCAGCGGACATGGTTCGAAATTCCCCCTGTGCAGCGGCAGGAACTCAACACCTAACATTACCCCCCTCTTAGGGCCCCCATCCTTAGGACTTGCTACGTTCAAAGGCTGCAATGAGCAGCAGAGCCCGAATGTGCTCCACAAGTTCCCAGGATCTGTCCTCTGGGCCGTGGCCCTTTCAGTGCACCAGATAGTAATTTTTGCCATATACCACCTTGCACCCCAAGATAGAGTTCACCTCGTAATCATCTGTGGATGAACCCGATGCCCCGGCAGATGACTCAGAAAACCGGGACATATAGACCGGCTTTAAGAGGGATACATGAAAACTGTCGGTGATAGCTAGGCGTGGAGGAAAAGCCAAATGGTAGACCACAGGGTTAACCTGTTCCAGAACTTTGAAAGGGCTTATGTAGAGAGGCGCAAACTTAGTGGACTCAACTCACAGCCTGCTGCTATGGGCGGAGAGCCACACTAAGTCGCCAGGAGCAAAGGTCGGAGCGGGGCACCTATGTGCATCTGCAGAAACCCTCATTCTCTCCTTGGAGGCCCAATTGGCATCCTGTGTGCGGTCCCAAATGTCACATGCCACCACAACCCACTCTGCCACCCTAGAATCGGTGGATGACACGGACATGGGCACAGGGACACGCGGATGCTGGCCGTAATTAAAGAGAAATGGAGCCTGCCCGGTGGAGTCGGCTATAGCATTGTTCAAAGCAAATTCCGCCCAAGATAGCAAAGATGCCCAGTCATCCTGCCTGACGGAGACAAAATGTCGCAGGTATGTGACAAGAGTCTGGTTGGCCTTCTCTACCAACCCATTCGTCTAGGGATTATACGCAGAAGAGAGATTCAGCTCAATGCTGAGTAAACGACAGAGCTCTCTCCAAAACCGAGATGCAAACTGGGGACCCCGGTCACTGACAATTTTGTCAGGCATGCCATTTAGACAGAAAACATGTTTAATGAACAACGCTGCCAAGGCCAGTGCAGAAGGTAAGCAGCACCAAGTGCACCATTTTAGAAAAATGGTCGGTGACTACCCAGATAACAGTACCAGAAACACATGGGCTACTTGCACAATGAACAAGTCTGTAGGAACCTGTTCACACACCACCAAAAAAAATCACAGTAATAAGCAAGTGCTAGTCAAAAGATGGAAAAAACAGGGTATTTAGTTGATAATTTTTTTGCAAAAAAATGTATACTAAGCTGCTCCACCAATCGTCAAGGTATACCCATATAGAGCAGTCCTTCCTAATGTATATAATCCCTATCTGATGTATTTAAAAACCCGATCATCTGTATAGTACCTGTATAAGCAGGGTTCAGAGAGGGAATTTCATGTGGACATGCTGGATGGAACAGCTTTGATGCAAATGACCCATAAGGAGTTGTGGACTCCCTAGTCTTGTAGAAACAAGAGAACAATTACAGAACCAGAAACACATGGGCTACTTGCACAATGAACAAGTCTGTAGGAACCTGTTCACACACCACCACAAAAGAGCACAGTGAGGTAAAAAATACTCTGTTGTAAAAAATAAATCACAGTAATAAGCAAGCGCTAGTCAAAAGATGGAAAAAACAGGGTATTTAGTTGATACTTTTTTTGCAAAAAAAATATATACTAAGCTGCTCCACCAATCGTCAAGGTATACCCATATAGAGCAGTCCTACGTAATGTATATAATCCCTATCTGATGATCAGATAACGGTGCAGCTACGAGACTTGGGTAAGCCCACATCGAAGTCCATCCTAACCATCTCCCAGTGCCTGTCTGCTACCGTCAGGGGGTAAAGTAGCCCAGCAGGCCATTGCCGAGGAGACCGATTCTTGGTGCAGGAGACGCACTTCTGAATATAGTCTCTATATGCGCCATATGCGGCTACCAGTACGTTCTCACCAGAAGCTCAGATGTCCTTTTGATCCCAAAATGTCCACCCACCCTGGACGAGTGAGCCCAAGAGAGAACCTCCGGTCGCAAATTGTATGGCACGAAAGTCTTGCCCGGAGGGACAGACTCTAGCGACACCAGAGCCACAGATCTCAGACTCTCAGAAGGAACAATTAGCTAAGGCTCCTCCTCCTCTGACGATACCACGGAGCGGGAGAGAGCATCGGCGCAAATGTTCTTCTCCCCAGATAGGAAATGAAAGGGGAAGTGGAATTGGGAAAACAACAGGAACTATCTGACCTGGCGAGAATTCAGCAGCTGGGCTGTCTGCAAATATACCAAATTCTTGTGGTCAGTGTAGACTTGGAAGGGAAAGCAAGCCCCTTCCAGAAGGTGTCTCTATTCTGAAAAAGCCAACTTCATAGCTAGCAACTCCCTGTCCCCGATGGAGTAATTCCTCTCCACGGGTGTAAAGGTCTTGGAGAAAAAGAAGCAAGGATGCTTCCGACCTTGAGCATCCTGTTGGAAGAGGACTGCTCCTGCACCGACAGATGAGGCATCCACCTCCATTATAAATGGCTTATCTACATCGGGGCAATATAGAATGGGAGCGCTAGCAAAATGGGACTTAATAGAAAGGAAGGCCTTGGAGACCTCCTCTGACCACAATTTGAAATTTGCTCCCTTCTTGGTGAGGGCAACCAAGGGAGCTACCAAAGTTGAGAAGTGAGGAATGAACTGGCGATAACAGTTGATGAACCCCATAAAGCGTTGCGCTGCTTTGAGAAAATGGGGTTCCTGCCAGTCCATAACAGCCTGTAGCTTGGTGGGATCCATAGCCAACCCTTGGGTTGAGATGATATAGCCCAGGAAAGGTAAAGCCTCCTGTTCAAACACACACTTCTCCAACTTGGCATAGAGGGAATTTGCCCATAGGAGGTCGAAGACGTTGCAAACATTTCTCCGGTGGGAGTCTATATCTGGAGAGTAGATGAGAATATCATCCAGATAGACTACAACCGAGGAAGAGAGCATATCCTGGAAGATATCATTCACAAAGTCTTGGAAAACGGCTGGGGCATTACGGAGCCCGAAGGGCATCACCAGGTATTCATAGTGCCCATCCCTAGTGTTAAAAGCCGTCTTCCATTTGTCCCCCTCATGGATGCGAATCAGGTTGTAAACACCCCGCAGATGTAGTTTAGTAAATACCCTTGCTCCGCGAAGCCTATCAAAGAGCTCAGATAAACCAGGGATTCAAGCTTCAGGAGGCTAATTTGCATATTCCAGGTGCCTTCTGGGAGAAGCGAAGTCTCCCTAAGCTAGAAGATCGTTGGGTACAGCCGGGACCAGCTGCTTCGAAAGCATCACCAAACCAGGGATTCAAGCTTCAGGAGGCTAATTTGCATATTCCAGGTGCCTTCTGGGAGAAGCGAAGTCTCCCTAAGCTAGAAGATCGTTGGGTACAGCCGGGACCAGCTGCTTCGAAAGCATCACCAAACCAGGGATTCAAGCTTCAGGAGGCTAATTTGCATATTCCAGGTGCCTTCTGGGAGAAGCGAAGTCTCCCTAAGCTAGAAGATCGTTGGGTACAGCCGGGACCAGCTGCTTCGAAAGCATCACCAAACCAGGGATTCAAGCTTCAGGAGGCTAATTTGCATATTCCAGGTGCCTTCTGGGAGAAGCGAAGTCTCCCTAAGCTAGAAGATCGTTGGGTACAGCCGGGACCAGCTGCTTCGAAAGCATCACCAAACCAGGGATTCAAGCTTCAGGAGGCTAATTTGCATATTCCAGGTGCCTTCTGGGAGAAGCGAAGTCTCCCTAAGCTAGAAGATCGTTGGGTACAGCCGGGACCAGCTGCTTCGAAAGCATCACCAAACCAGGGATTCAAGCTTCAGGAGGCTAATTTGCATATTCCAGGTGCCTTCTGGGAGAAGCGAAGTCTCCCTAAGCTAGAAGATCGTTGGGTACAGCCGGGACCAGCTGCTTCGAAAGCATCACCAAACCAGGGATTCAAGCTTCAGGAGGCTAATTTGCATATTCCAGGTGCCTTCTGGGAGAAGCGAAGTCTCCCTAAGCTAGAAGATCGTTGGGTACAGCCGGGACCAGCTGCTTCGAAAGCATCACCAAACCAGGGATTCAAGCTTCAGGAGGCTAATTTGCATATTCCAGGTGCCTTCTGGGAGAAGCGAAGTCTCCCTAAGCTAGAAGATCGTTGGGTACAGCCGGGACCAGCTGCTTCGAAAGCATCACCAAACCAGGGATTCAAGCTTCAGGAGGCTAATTTGCATATTCCAGGTGCCTTCTGGGAGAAGCGAAGTCTCCCTAAGCTAGAAGATCGTTGGGTACAGCCGGGACCAGCTGCTTCGAAAGCATCACCAAACCAGGGATTCAAGCTTCAGGAGGCTAATTTGCATATTCCAGGTGCCTTCTGGGAGAAGCGAAGTCTCCCTAAGCTAGAAGATCGTTGGGTACAGCCGGGACCAGCTGCTTCGAAAGCATCACCAAACCAGGGATTCAAGCTTCAGGAGGCTAATTTGCATATTCCAGGTGCCTTCTGGGAGAAGCGAAGTCTCCCTAAGCTAGAAGATCGTTGGGTACAGCCGGGACCAGCTGCTTCGAAAGCATCACCAAACCAGGGATTCAAGCTTCAGGAGGCTAATTTGCATATTCCAGGTGCCTTCTGGGAGAAGCGAAGTCTCCCTAAGCTAGAAGATCGTTGGGTACAGCCGGGACCAGCTGCTTCGAAAGCATCACCAAACCAGGGATTCAAGCTTCAGGAGGCTAATTTGCATATTCCAGGTGCCTTCTGGGAGAAGCGAAGTCTCCCTAAGCTAGAAGATCGTTGGGTACAGCCGGGACCAGCTGCTTCGAAAGCATCACCAAACCAGGGATTCAAGCTTCAGGAGGCTAATTTGCATATTCCAGGTGCCTTCTGGGAGAAGCGAAGTCTCCCTAAGCTAGAAGATCGTTGGGTACAGCCGGGACCAGCTGCTTCGAAAGCATCACCAAACCAGGGATTCAAGCTTCAGGAGGCTAATTTGCATATTCCAGGTGCCTTCTGGGAGAAGCGAAGTCTCCCTAAGCTAGAAGATCGTTGGGTACAGCCGGGACCAGCTGCTTCGAAAGCATCACCAAACCAGGGATTCAAGCTTCAGGAGGCTAATTTGCATATTCCAGGTGCCTTCTGGGAGAAGCGAAGTCTCCCTAAGCTAGAAGATCGTTGGGTACAGCCGGGACCAGCTGCTTCGAAAGCATCACCAAACCAGGGATTCAAGCTTCAGGAGGCTAATTTGCATATTCCAGGTGCCTTCTGGGAGAAGCGAAGTCTCCCTAAGCTAGAAGATCGTTGGGTACAGCCGGGACCAGCTGCTTCGAAAGCATCACCAAACCAGGGATTCAAGCTTCAGGAGGCTAATTTGCATATTCCAGGTGCCTTCTGGGAGAAGCGAAGTCTCCCTAAGCTAGAAGATCGTTGGGTACAGCCGGGACCAGCTGCTTCGAAAGCATCACCAAACCAGGGATTCAAGCTTCAGGAGGCTAATTTGCATATTCCAGGTGCCTTCTGGGAGAAGCGAAGTCTCCCTAAGCTAGAAGATCGTTGGGTACAGCCGGGACCAGCTGCTTCGAAAGCATCACCAAACCAGGGATTCAAGCTTCAGGAGGCTAATTTGCATATTCCAGGTGCCTTCTGGGAGAAGCGAAGTCTCCCTAAGCTAGAAGATCGTTGGGTACAGCCGGGACCAGCTGCTTCGAAAGCATCACCAAACCAGGGATTCAAGCTTCAGGAGGCTAATTTGCATATTCCAGGTGCCTTCTGGGAGAAGCGAAGTCTCCCTAAGCTAGAAGATCGTTGGGTACAGCCGGGACCAGCTGCTTCGAAAGCATCACCAAACCAGGGATTCAAGCTTCAGGAGGCTAATTTGCATATTCCAGGTGCCTTCTGGGAGAAGCGAAGTCTCCCTAAGCTAGAAGATCGTTGGGTACAGCCGGGACCAGCTGCTTCGAAAGCATCACCAAACCAGGGATTCAAGCTTCAGGAGGCTAATTTGCATATTCCAGGTGCCTTCTGGGAGAAGCGAAGTCTCCCTAAGCTAGAAGATCGTTGGGTACAGCCGGGACCAGCTGCTTCGAAAGCATCACCAAACCAGGGATTCAAGCTTCAGGAGGCTAATTTGCATATTCCAGGTGCCTTCTGGGAGAAGCGAAGTCTCCCTAAGCTAGAAGATCGTTGGGTACAGCCGGGACCAGCTGCTTCGAAAGCATCACCAAACCAGGGATTCAAGCTTCAGGAGGCTAATTTGCATATTCCAGGTGCCTTCTGGGAGAAGCGAAGTCTCCCTAAGCTAGAAGATCGTTGGGTACAGCCGGGACCAGCTGCTTCGAAAGCATCACCAAACCAGGGATTCAAGCTTCAGGAGGCTAATTTGCATATTCCAGGTGCCTTCTGGGAGAAGCGAAGTCTCCCTAAGCTAGAAGATCGTTGGGTACAGCCGGGACCAGCTGCTTCGAAAGCATCACCAAACCAGGGATTCAAGCTTCAGGAGGCTAATTTGCATATTCCAGGTGCCTTCTGGGAGAAGCGAAGTCTCCCTAAGCTAGAAGATCGTTGGGTACAGCCGGGACCAGCTGCTTCGAAAGCATCACCAAACCAGGGATTCAAGCTTCAGGAGGCTAATTTGCATATTCCAGGTGCCTTCTGGGAGAAGCGAAGTCTCCCTAAGCTAGAAGATCGTTGGGTACAGCCGGGACCAGCTGCTTCGAAAGCATCACCAAACCAGGGATTCAAGCTTCAGGAGGCTAATTTGCATATTCCAGGTGCCTTCTGGGAGAAGCGAAGTCTCCCTAAGCTAGAAGATCGTTGGGTACAGCCGGGACCAGCTGCTTCGAAAGCATCACCAAACCAGGGATTCAAGCTTCAGGAGGCTAATTTGCATATTCCAGGTGCCTTCTGGGAGAAGCGAAGTCTCCCTAAGCTAGAAGATCGTTGGGTACAGCCGGGACCAGCTGCTTCGAAAGCATCACCAAACCAGGGATTCAAGCTTCAGGAGGCTAATTTGCATATTCCAGGTGCCTTCTGGGAGAAGCGAAGTCTCCCTAAGCTAGAAGATCGTTGGGTACAGCCGGGACCAGCTGCTTCGAAAGCATCACCAAACCAGGGATTCAAGCTTCAGGAGGCTAATTTGCATATTCCAGGTGCCTTCTGGGAGAAGCGAAGTCTCCCTAAGCTAGAAGATCGTTGGGTACAGCCGGGACCAGCTGCTTCGAAAGCATCACCAAACCAGGGATTCAAGCTTCAGGAGGCTAATTTGCATATTCCAGGTGCCTTCTGGGAGAAGCGAAGTCTCCCTAAGCTAGAAGATCGTTGGGTACAGCCGGGACCAGCTGCTTCGAAAGCATCACCAAACCAGGGATTCAAGCTTCAGGAGGCTAATTTGCATATTCCAGGTGCCTTCTGGGAGAAGCGAAGTCTCCCTAAGCTAGAAGATCGTTGGGTACAGCCGGGACCAGCTGCTTCGAAAGCATCACCAAACCAGGGATTCAAGCTTCAGGAGGCTAATTTGCATATTCCAGGTGCCTTCTGGGAGAAGCGAAGTCTCCCTAAGCTAGAAGATCGTTGGGTACAGCCGGGACCAGCTGCTTCGAAAGCATCACCAAACCAGGGATTCAAGCTTCAGGAGGCTAATTTGCATATTCCAGGTGCCTTCTGGGAGAAGCGAAGTCTCCCTAAGCTAGAAGATCGTTGGGTACAGCCGGGACCAGCTGCTTCGAAAGCATCACCAAACCAGGGATTCAAGCTTCAGGAGGCTAATTTGCATATTCCAGGTGCCTTCTGGGAGAAGCGAAGTCTCCCTAAGCTAGAAGATCGTTGGGTACAGCCGGGACCAGCTGCTTCGAAAGCATCACCAAACCAGGGATTCAAGCTTCAGGAGGCTAATTTGCATATTCCAGGTGCCTTCTGGGAGAAGCGAAGTCTCCCTAAGCTAGAAGATCGTTGGGTACAGCCGGGACCAGCTGCTTCGAAAGCATCACCAAACCAGGGATTCAAGCTTCAGGAGGCTAATTTGCATATTCCAGGTGCCTTCTGGGAGAAGCGAAGTCTCCCTAAGCTAGAAGATCGTTGGGTACAGCCGGGACCAGCTGCTTCGAAAGCATCACCAAACCAGGGATTCAAGCTTCAGGAGGCTAATTTGCATATTCCAGGTGCCTTCTGGGAGAAGCGAAGTCTCCCTAAGCTAGAAGATCGTTGGGTACAGCCGGGACCAGCTGCTTCGAAAGCATCACCAAACCAGGGATTCAAGCTTCAGGAGGCTAATTTGCATATTCCAGGTGCCTTCTGGGAGAAGCGAAGTCTCCCTAAGCTAGAAGATCGTTGGGTACAGCCGGGACCAGCTGCTTCGAAAGCATCACCAAACCAGGGATTCAAGCTTCAGGAGGCTAATTTGCATATTCCAGGTGCCTTCTGGGAGAAGCGAAGTCTCCCTAAGCTAGAAGATCGTTGGGTACAGCCGGGACCAGCTGCTTCGAAAGCATCACCAAACCAGGGATTCAAGCTTCAGGAGGCTAATTTGCATATTCCAGGTGCCTTCTGGGAGAAGCGAAGTCTCCCTAAGCTAGAAGATCGTTGGGTACAGCCGGGACCAGCTGCTTCGAAAGCATCACCAAACCAGGGATTCAAGCTTCAGGAGGCTAATTTGCATATTCCAGGTGCCTTCTGGGAGAAGCGAAGTCTCCCTAAGCTAGAAGATCGTTGGGTACAGCCGGGACCAGCTGCTTCGAAAGCATCACCAAACCAGGGATTCAAGCTTCAGGAGGCTAATTTGCATATTCCAGGTGCCTTCTGGGAGAAGCGAAGTCTCCCTAAGCTAGAAGATCGTTGGGTACAGCCGGGACCAGCTGCTTCGAAAGCATCACCAAACCAGGGATTCAAGCTTCAGGAGGCTAATTTGCATATTCCAGGTGCCTTCTGGGAGAAGCGAAGTCTCCCTAAGCTAGAAGATCGTTGGGTACAGCCGGGACCAGCTGCTTCGAAAGCATCACCAAACCAGGGATTCAAGCTTCAGGAGGCTAATTTGCATATTCCAGGTGCCTTCTGGGAGAAGCGAAGTCTCCCTAAGCTAGAAGATCGTTGGGTACAGCCGGGACCAGCTGCTTCGAAAGCATCACCAAACCAGGGATTCAAGCTTCAGGAGGCTAATTTGCATATTCCAGGTGCCTTCTGGGAGAAGCGAAGTCTCCCTAAGCTAGAAGATCGTTGGGTACAGCCGGGACCAGCTGCTTCGAAAGCATCACCAAACCAGGGATTCAAGCTTCAGGAGGCTAATTTGCATATTCCAGGTGCCTTCTGGGAGAAGCGAAGTCTCCCTAAGCTAGAAGATCGTTGGGTACAGCCGGGACCAGCTGCTTCGAAAGCATCACCAAACCAGGGATTCAAGCTTCAGGAGGCTAATTTGCATATTCCAGGTGCCTTCTGGGAGAAGCGAAGTCTCCCTAAGCTAGAAGATCGTTGGGTACAGCCGGGACCAGCTGCTTCGAAAGCATCACCAAACCAGGGATTCAAGCTTCAGGAGGCTAATTTGCATATTCCAGGTGCCTTCTGGGAGAAGCGAAGTCTCCCTAAGCTAGAAGATCGTTGGGTACAGCCGGGACCAGCTGCTTCGAAAGCATCACCAAACCAGGGATTCAAGCTTCAGGAGGCTAATTTGCATATTCCAGGTGCCTTCTGGGAGAAGCGAAGTCTCCCTAAGCTAGAAGATCGTTGGGTACAGCCGGGACCAGCTGCTTCGAAAGCATCACCAAACCAGGGATTCAAGCTTCAGGAGGCTAATTTGCATATTCCAGGTGCCTTCTGGGAGAAGCGAAGTCTCCCTAAGCTAGAAGATCGTTGGGTACAGCCGGGACCAGCTGCTTCGAAAGCATCACCAAACCAGGGATTCAAGCTTCAGGAGGCTAATTTGCATATTCCAGGTGCCTTCTGGGAGAAGCGAAGTCTCCCTAAGCTAGAAGATCGTTGGGTACAGCCGGGACCAGCTGCTTCGAAAGCATCACCAAACCAGGGATTCAAGCTTCAGGAGGCTAATTTGCATATTCCAGGTGCCTTCTGGGAGAAGCGAAGTCTCCCTAAGCTAGAAGATCGTTGGGTACAGCCGGGACCAGCTGCTTCGAAAGCATCACCAAACCAGGGATTCAAGCTTCAGGAGGCTAATTTGCATATTCCAGGTGCCTTCTGGGAGAAGCGAAGTCTCCCTAAGCTAGAAGATCGTTGGGTACAGCCGGGACCAGCTGCTTCGAAAGCATCACCAAACCAGGGATTCAAGCTTCAGGAGGCTAATTTGCATATTCCAGGTGCCTTCTGGGAGAAGCGAAGTCTCCCTAAGCTAGAAGATCGTTGGGTACAGCCGGGACCAGCTGCTTCGAAAGCATCACCAAACCAGGGATTCAAGCTTCAGGAGGCTAATTTGCATATTCCAGGTGCCTTCTGGGAGAAGCGAAGTCTCCCTAAGCTAGAAGATCGTTGGGTACAGCCGGGACCAGCTGCTTCGAAAGCATCACCAAACCAGGGATTCAAGCTTCAGGAGGCTAATTTGCATATTCCAGGTGCCTTCTGGGAGAAGCGAAGTCTCCCTAAGCTAGAAGATCGTTGGGTACAGCCGGGACCAGCTGCTTCGAAAGCATCACCAAACCAGGGATTCAAGCTTCAGGAGGCTAATTTGCATATTCCAGGTGCCTTCTGGGAGAAGCGAAGTCTCCCTAAGCTAGAAGATCGTTGGGTACAGCCGGGACCAGCTGCTTCGAAAGCATCACCAAACCAGGGATTCAAGCTTCAGGAGGCTAATTTGCATATTCCAGGTGCCTTCTGGGAGAAGCGAAGTCTCCCTAAGCTAGAAGATCGTTGGGTACAGCCGGGACCAGCTGCTTCGAAAGCATCACCAAACCAGGGATTCAAGCTTCAGGAGGCTAATTTGCATATTCCAGGTGCCTTCTGGGAGAAGCGAAGTCTCCCTAAGCTAGAAGATCGTTGGGTACAGCCGGGACCAGCTGCTTCGAAAGCATCACCAAACCAGGGATTCAAGCTTCAGGAGGCTAATTTGCATATTCCAGGTGCCTTCTGGGAGAAGCGAAGTCTCCCTAAGCTAGAAGATCGTTGGGTACAGCCGGGACCAGCTGCTTCGAAAGCATCACCAAACCAGGGATTCAAGCTTCAGGAGGCTAATTTGCATATTCCAGGTGCCTTCTGGGAGAAGCGAAGTCTCCCTAAGCTAGAAGATCGTTGGGTACAGCCGGGACCAGCTGCTTCGAAAGCATCACCAAACCAGGGATTCAAGCTTCAGGAGGCTAATTTGCATATTCCAGGTGCCTTCTGGGAGAAGCGAAGTCTCCCTAAGCTAGAAGATCGTTGGGTACAGCCGGGACCAGCTGCTTCGAAAGCATCACCAAACCAGGGATTCAAGCTTCAGGAGGCTAATTTGCATATTCCAGGTGCCTTCTGGGAGAAGCGAAGTCTCCCTAAGCTAGAAGATCGTTGGGTACAGCCGGGACCAGCTGCTTCGAAAGCATCACCAAACCAGGGATTCAAGCTTCAGGAGGCTAATTTGCATATTCCAGGTGCCTTCTGGGAGAAGCGAAGTCTCCCTAAGCTAGAAGATCGTTGGGTACAGCCGGGACCAGCTGCTTCGAAAGCATCACCAAACCAGGGATTCAAGCTTCAGGAGGCTAATTTGCATATTCCAGGTGCCTTCTGGGAGAAGCGAAGTCTCCCTAAGCTAGAAGATCGTTGGGTACAGCCGGGACCAGCTGCTTCGAAAGCATCACCAAACCAGGGATTCAAGCTTCAGGAGGCTAATTTGCATATTCCAGGTGCCTTCTGGGAGAAGCGAAGTCTCCCTAAGCTAGAAGATCGTTGGGTACAGCCGGGACCAGCTGCTTCGAAAGCATCACCAAACCAGGGATTCAAGCTTCAGGAGGCTAATTTGCATATTCCAGGTGCCTTCTGGGAGAAGCGAAGTCTCCCTAAGCTAGAAGATCGTTGGGTACAGCCGGGACCAGCTGCTTCGAAAGCATCACCAAACCAGGGATTCAAGCTTCAGGAGGCTAATTTGCATATTCCAGGTGCCTTCTGGGAGAAGCGAAGTCTCCCTAAGCTAGAAGATCGTTGGGTACAGCCGGGACCAGCTGCTTCGAAAGCATCACCAAACCAGGGATTCAAGCTTCAGGAGGCTAATTTGCATATTCCAGGTGCCTTCTGGGAGAAGCGAAGTCTCCCTAAGCTAGAAGATCGTTGGGTACAGCCGGGACCAGCTGCTTCGAAAGCATCACCAAACCAGGGATTCAAGCTTCAGGAGGCTAATTTGCATATTCCAGGTGCCTTCTGGGAGAAGCGAAGTCTCCCTAAGCTAGAAGATCGTTGGGTACAGCCGGGACCAGCTGCTTCGAAAGCATCACCAAACCAGGGATTCAAGCTTCAGGAGGCTAATTTGCATATTCCAGGTGCCTTCTGGGAGAAGCGAAGTCTCCCTAAGCTAGAAGATCGTTGGGTACAGCCGGGACCAGCTGCTTCGAAAGCATCACCAAACCAGGGATTCAAGCTTCAGGAGGCTAATTTGCATATTCCAGGTGCCTTCTGGAGAAGCGAAGTCTCCCTAAGCTAGAAGATCGTTGGGTACAGCCGGGACCAGCTGCTTCGAAAGCATCACCAAACCAGGGATTCAAGCTTCAGGAGGCTAATTTGCATATTCCAGGTGCCTTCTGGGAGAAGCGAAGTCTCCCTAAGCTAGAAGATCGTTGGGTACAGCCGGGACCAGCTGCTTCGAAAGCATCACCAAACCAGGGATTCAAGCTTCAGGAGGCTAATTTGCATATTCCAGGTGCCTTCTGGGAGAAGCGAAGTCTCCCTAAGCTAGAAGATCGTTGGGTACAGCCGGACCAGCTGCTTCGAAAGCATCACCAAACCAGGGATTCAAGCTTCAGGAGGCTAATTTGCATATTCCAGGTGCCTTCTGGGAGAAGCGAAGTCTCCCTAAGCTAGAAGATCGTTGGGTACAGCCGGGACCAGCTGCTTCGAAAGCATCACCAAACCAGGGATTCAAGCTTCAGGAGGCTAATTTGCATATTCCAGGTGCCTTCTGGGAGAAGCGAAGTCTCCCTAAGCTAGAAGATCGTTGGGTACAGCCGGGACCAGCTGCTTCGAAAGCATCACCAAACCAGGGATTCAAGCTTCAGGAGGCTAATTTGCATATTCCAGGTGCCTTCTGGGAGAAGCGAAGTCTCCCTAAGCTAGAAGATCGTTGGGTACAGCCGGGACCAGCTGCTTCGAAAGCATCACCAAACCAGGGATTCAAGCTTCAGGAGGCTAATTTGCATATTCCAGGTGCCTTCTGGGAGAAGCGAAGTCTCCCTAAGCTAGAAGATCGTTGGGTACAGCCGGGACCAGCTGCTTCGAAAGCATCACCAAACCAGGGATTCAAGCTTCAGGAGGCTAATTTGCATATTCCAGGTGCCTTCTGGGAGAAGCGAAGTCTCCCTAAGCTAGAAGATCGTTGGGTACAGCCGGGACCAGCTGCTTCGAAAGCATCACCAAACCAGGGATTCAAGCTTCAGGAGGCTAATTTGCATATTCCAGGTGCCTTCTGGGAGAAGCGAAGTCTCCCTAAGCTAGAAGATCGTTGGGTACAGCCGGGACCAGCTGCTTCGAAAGCATCACCAAACCAGGGATTCAAGCTTCAGGAGGCTAATTTGCATATTCCAGGTGCCTTCTGGGAGAAGCGAAGTCTCCCTAAGCTAGAAGATCGTTGGGTACAGCCGGGACCAGCTGCTTCGAAAGCATCACCAAACCAGGGATTCAAGCTTCAGGAGGCTAATTTGCATATTCCAGGTGCCTTCTGGGAGAAGCGAAGTCTCCCTAAGCTAGAAGATCGTTGGGTACAGCCGGGACCAGCTGCTTCGAAAGCATCACCAAACCAGGGATTCAAGCTTCAGGAGGCTAATTTGCATATTCCAGGTGCCTTCTGGGAGAAGCGAAGTCTCCCTAAGCTAGAAGATCGTTGGGTACAGCCGGGACCAGCTGCTTCGAAAGCATCACCAAACCAGGGATTCAAGCTTCAGGAGGCTAATTTGCATATTCCAGGTGCCTTCTGGGAGAAGCGAAGTCTCCCTAAGCTAGAAGATCGTTGGGTACAGCCGGGACCAGCTGCTTCGAAAGCATCACCAAACCAGGGATTCAAGCTTCAGGAGGCTAATTTGCATATTCCAGGTGCCTTCTGGGAGAAGCGAAGTCTCCCTAAGCTAGAAGATCGTTGGGTACAGCCGGGACCAGCTGCTTCGAAAGCATCACCAAACCAGGGATTCAAGCTTCAGGAGGCTAATTTGCATATTCCAGGTGCCTTCTGGAGAAGCGAAGTCTCCCTAAGCTAGAAGATCGTTGGGTACAGCCGGGACCAGCTGCTTCGAAAGCATCACCAAACCAGGGATTCAAGCTTCAGGAGGCTAATTTGCATATTCCAGGTGCCTTCTGGGAGAAGCGAAGTCTCCCTAAGCTAGAAGATCGTTGGGTACAGCCGGGACCAGCTGCTTCGAAAGCATCACCAAACCAGGGATTCAAGCTTCAGGAGGCTAATTTGCATATTCCAGGTGCCTTCTGGGAGAAGCGAAGTCTCCCTAAGCTAGAAGATCGTTGGGTACAGCCGGGACCAGCTGCTTCGAAAGCATCACCAAACCAGGGATTCAAGCTTCAGGAGGCTAATTTGCATATTCCAGGTGCCTTCTGGGAGAAGCGAAGTCTCCCTAAGCTAGAAGATCGTTGGGTACAGCCGGGACCAGCTGCTTCGAAAGCATCACCAAACCAGGGATTCAAGCTTCAGGAGGCTAATTTGCATATTCCAGGTGCCTTCTGGGAGAAGCGAAGTCTCCCTAAGCTAGAAGATCGTTGGGTACAGCCGGGACCAGCTGCTTCGAAAGCATCACCAAACCAGGGATTCAAGCTTCAGGAGCTAATTTGCATATTCCAGGGTGCCTTCTGGAGAAGCGAAGTCTCCCTAAGCTAGAAGATCGTTGGGTACAGCCGGACCAGCTGCTTCGAAAGCATCACCAAACCAGGGATTCAAGCTTCAGGAGGCTAATTGCAT